>NC_135809.1:124281911-124941943 GCF_964213995.1 Mustelus asterias
ACAAGAAAAAAAAGGCATAATATCAAAACCTTAATCTACCCTTGTGTCTCTGTATTCTGTGTACTATTAGTGGCTTTGAGGCTTGTGGTGTTCTTCTCAAAATATCATGCTGTGATGTTCCACATGGTTATCCATATAATTTACCACTCATCTGTTTTGCAGTATTGCGAATATGGCAAATTGGCCAAATCTTTGAGGTATTTTTAAAGAAGGTAGTTCCCCCCCCCCCCCCCCATCTTCCCCTTCAGGGATTGACACAGTAAGTCTCTCAACACTAGGTTAAAGTTCAGTAGGTTTATTTGGTAGCATGAGGTTTCGGAGCGCTGCTTCTTCATCAGATAACTCGCCTCTGAAAGCTTGTGCTACCAAATAAATCTGTTGAACTCTAACCTGGTGTTGTGAGACTACTTACTGTGCCCATCCCCGTCCAATTCACCTTCAGGGATTGGCTAGCATTATGATAATGCCTTCACAGTAAGCCCTATCCCCAAGTGAAAGAATGTATAAGAATATAAGGTTTTTCACACCACTACGAAGTCCCAAATGCCTCAGAAAAGATGACTAGCTTTTCAATTTCTCGTTCTGCAGAAAAACATGGCAGCCAATTTGCATACAGTTAGATCACAAATAGAAGTGACATGAAGGTCTGGTTAACCTGCTTTCTCTTCATGGTGACTGAGGGAGGAATTGTGGCCAGATCACCAGTCCCTTGTGCCCCATCAGCTCTTTCCACGAGAACGGAACTTGATGGTGCTTTGCTGTACAGAACTCCCTCATCACTGCACTAAAGGCTCACCATAGTTTAATTTGATTTATTATTGTCACGTGTATTGGGATACAGTGAAAATATTGTTTCTTGCGTGCTATACAGACAAAACATACCGTAGTTAAGAAAGCCATCAATGGATGAGAAGCTGGCTTGCGTGATGAGCTGGGCTGCGTTCACAACCCTTTGTAGTTTCTTGCGGTCTTGGTCAGAGCAGGAGCCATACCAAGCTGTGATACATCTGGACAGGATGCTTTCAATGGTGCATCTGAAAAAGTTGAAAAGAGTCATAGCCGACATGCCAAATTTTCTTAGCCTCCTGAGAAAGTTGAGGCATTGGTGGGCTTTCTTAGCTATTGCGTCAGTGTGGAGGTGCTTTGGCAAAGCAGAGCTCCCTTAGCACTAAAGGGTCATCCTAGTTTATGTGTTGAGGGGCTGGGCCTTGAAGCTGCAATCTCCTGATAGATGGACAGGGCTGCTGCGCTGAGCTCCCACTTTGAAGTAACCATTCTTCATATCATAGAATCATAAAATCCCTACAGTGCAGAAGGCGCCCATTCGGCCATTGAGTCTGCATCGACCACAATCCCACCCATGCTCTATTCCAGTAACCCCACATATTCACTCTGCTAGCCCCCCTGATACTAGGGTCAATTTAGCAAGGCCAATCCACCCAACCCACACATCTTTGGACTGTGGATATGTGTAGCGACACCCTGTGGGTGCCTCCTGGTCATCAGGTGGAGGAGCACGGGCTCACTTTTCCGTCACTCTTCCTTATTTCCCTTGCTCAAGGATGCTGAGCCTTACTGTCGATTTCACACCCCTGTCTAATCAATTAACTTGTTGCAGACCACAAGTTGCATTTTTCCGATCTGCGTGGCTTTTCACACTGGGCAGTACATACACCAGCCAAGGCACTGGGGAAGATTTTTAAGCTAATTGCTCGGTGTTGTATATCATGTTCACGGTCTGGGTTAAAATCCGGAAGTTGCATAGCAGGGAATTTGCGGAGGAAAGAATGAAAACTATGGTTGGGTTGCAGTGGGAGACAGACCTGACTGTTCTGGGCATGAGAACAGTGCAGCATTTCAAGGTATTTCCCATGACTGCTGCACTTTTCTGAATTCCTCAGCAGCTTTGTTTTCATGTCGGATTAATGTCCTTCTGCATGTTTGTACATGACTTGTGGGTGATAAATTGAGCAACGAAGAATTGGTGGAGTTGTGCAATATTCTTTCATCTGTGCAGAAGTTCAAGAAAAGTAGTTCCTTCATCACCACAACGTGCTCCCAGAGAGGTGCCCTAAAGCATTCTTTAATTGCACATGCTTGAGACCGTATAATGAAAAGCAGTTGTATTAATTAGCAATAATTTGTTCATGTTCTACTCAACCGAAGTTGAGTTGTCTGGTAAATTTTTGCCTTGACATTATTACTGCACTGTGACGTTGATGTCTTGAGTTTTATAAATAGCATTGCTGATTTAGGGTTGCTTAAATGAAGGTCTTAATACGATTAGACCTTTTAAACAAATGTATCTTTTCGTAGGCAAAGCGTATCCTTTTGGGAGAGATGGTGATGTAGTGCTCATATCATTGGATGAATAGTCTAAAGGCTCAGGCTAATAATCTGGGGACAGGATTTCAAACCACACCACAACAGCTGCTGGAATTGAAAAGCTGGTCTCAGTAATGGTGACCATGGAACTAATATCAATTGTTGCAAAAACCCACCTGGTTCACTACCGTCTTTATTGGGGAGGAAATTTGCCTTCCTCACCCAGTCTGGCCTACGTGTGACTCCAGACCCACAGCAAAGTGGTCTACCTGCCCTCTGAAGTGGTGTGGCAAGCCACTCAGTTCCAGGGCGATTAGGGAAGGGCAACAAATGTTGGCCTTGCCAGCGATGCCCGCATCCTATGAAAGAATATTAAAAGAATTGCATTCTGTCAGTTTGTTGCCAAACAATCCTGCTGAACATTGAAGCGAAACTTATGCAACTATTGCAATTCTTGTGGTCATGTAGACCGTACGTTGCTATCACTCTCCCCAGGATTAACGCATTGAGGATTGTGCTGTATTTACACCAGAATTTGTGAATTACTGTAAATTTTAAAAATGCGCTATGGAACATCTTATTGCTCTTGTGGGGGGAAAAAAAGAAAGTCTCAGATTTGTGGAGAAGCTTATTGTCCTCAGGATGTCACAAAACGCTTTGCGGCCAAGGTAAAAGTGGAGTCTTGATTGGTATTTCGTGTCCCTGGGCTCCTGAGTTATTTGGTTGTCAGATAGTATCTGACATGGAAGTATGACAATCCATTTGAAGATTCTCTTTATCCCAATGGTAAATGAAGTTCTGATTTTAGGGAGGGAAGCTTTATTCAACTTTGTATGCTGCTCCCTCCATTTCTTTTGTCTCCCCTAATGTTGCTGTGTAATTTGATTTGATTTATTATTGCCACATGTATCAGAATACAGTGAAAAGTATTGTTCCTTGCACATTATACAGACAAAGCATACCGTTCATAGAGAAGGAAACGAGAGAGTGCAGAATGTAATGTTAGTCATAGCTAGGGTGTAGAGCAGGGGTCTCCAAACTACGGCCCGCGGGCCACATCCAGCCCGCAGCGGGCTAACATCTGGCCCGCAGCCAGTGGGACGGGACGGGATTCCTGCTGCCGAAAACACTCCCGTGTTCGGAACCCCGCCGCTGACTCAGGATCCGGATGCGGGGAAGGAAGCCACAGGCCGGACATTTGCTGCCGCTCCGCGCGGTGTCTGATGGACCCATGGGAATCCCTGCCCTCTTTACCGGCCTATTGTCCAATCAGAGCTGCCGTCCCGTGACTGACGGTTCATTAAACGAATCAGCAATTGAGACATCTGTAATCCAATTGCCGCTCTGCATTGACTGAGTGACAGCTGCTTTATCCAATCCGTAAGCTCCATCTGTCTGAAATGAGCGAGAACAATGACAATGATGGCGGCAATTCAGACCAATTCAGTCATGGAAGGAGAAAAGAAAAGTGGACAGTGAGTGCCGCCTGTTTAATGAAGAATGGGTTGTGAAGTACTCGTTTGGACAAGCAGGTGAGAAAGCCTTGAGTGTCATATGCAACAAAACTGTTGCAGTTTTGAAAGAGTACAACGTATGTTGGCACTATGAGACCAAACATGAACCAATTTATTCCCAATTCACAAGAACACAGCGTTCGGAAAAATGTGAATCAATGCAATGCAGGTTGCTTTCCCAACAAGCTTTTTTTTACGCAGAAGATGACTGAAAATGAAGCTGTAACCAGGCCCAGTTACAAACTAGCTTATGTGTTGGCTAAAAGAGGAAAGCCATTCACCGATGGGAGATCTCATCAAAGAGTGTATAATGGAAGCATTGGAAGAGTTATGGCCAGAAAAAGCAAATCTGTTCAAAATCATCAGTCTTGCGCCAAATACTGTTGCTCATAGAATTGAGGATATAGGGAGCAATATATTTCATCAAATTGCAGACAAGGCAAGAATTTTCAGTTGTATTCTCTCGCACTTGATGAATCGACTGATGTGTGTGACACATCACAACTCCTAGTATTCATCCATGGCGTCGACAGTGAATTTTATGTGACACAAGAATTAGCATCAGTGCGTAGCATGCACAGCACAGTAACTGGAGAAGACATCTTCAAAGAATTGCAAAAAACTGTTAGAATATAACCTGGAGTGGAATAAACTGCAATGCGTGACAATTGATGGAGGAAAGAACATGTCTGGGGTGAAGAAAGGTTTGGTTGGACAAATCACAAAAGCTTGAGGTTGGTGGATTCTCAAAGCCCATGTTTCTGTATTGCATTATCCATCAACAATCATTGTGTGGAAAATATGTGGATATGTCTTGCGTTCTGAAACCTGTTGTTTCAACAGTGAATTTCATTCGATCTCAAGGGCTTAATCATCGCCAGTTTCGTCATTTTCTGAAAGAAACTGATTCTGAGTTCGGTGACTTTCCTTACTATACAGCAGTTCGATGGCTTAGTTGTGGAAAGGTTCTATCACGTTTCTTTCAGCTCAGAGAGGAAATTGATTCCTTTCTCACAGAGAAGAATCGACTCGAACCACTTTTATCAAACACTGACTGGCTTTGGAAATTGGCCTTATTTTTTGCAGACGTGACAGGTCATATGAATCAATTGAATCTGAAGTTGCAAGGTGAAACAAATTTGATTTGTGATCTATTCGTGCATGTCAAGGCACTCGGGGCAAAACTGATGCTATTTCAAGGACAGCTGAAAGTTCATAATTTGGTTCATTTTCCATGTGAAAAATTTCATGAAGAAAGTGAAGCAGAATTTCCTCCTTCATTTGCAATAGAAATCATTAAGGACTTGCAAAAACAATTTCGGGAACGATTTTCTAATCTTGATGGAAACACAGATGAAATAAAGCTGTTTCAAAATCCATTTGGCTGCAATGTTGAAACACTCCCAAGTCAGTTTCAAATGGAAATTATTGATCTCCAATCAGATGACATGCTGAAAGACAAGTATAAAGAAGGAAATCTGATCCAATTTTATAAATCTTTGCAGCTTGAGCAGTTTACAAATCCACAAGCAAATCGTTTCAAATTTGGATCAGTTTTTGGTACAACGTACCTGTGTGAACAAACATTTTCAAAAATAGAGTATGTCAAGTCCAAATATCGAGCAAATTTATCTGAGCATTTGAAGTCCATTCTAATAATTGGCTCCTCAAGCTTGAAACCTCAGTTCAGCAATGTTTTGAAATTAAAAAAGCAGTTCCATCATTCCCATTAACCTTGTGCAAAACTTCATGATTTGTTGGTTACGATTGAAAATTCCAATTGCCAGAATCGTGTAGAAAGGTGCAGACTGAATTTATTTTTGTTCGACCTTTATTAATGGTTCAAGTTTATTTTGAATTTCTTTGCTTTGTTTTACTGAAGTTCTTTCTTGGGGCGTGTTTATTTTTCTTATTGTGTGCCACAAAATTGGGCAAATTCTCAAGTAAACATTTGTAAAATTTCAGTAAATAAAATTAATTGAAAAATGAATAGCCTGCTTTTCTCATCTGCAGTTAAGTAATTGATTATTTTGTCAGAGCATTTGCTAATGCGTGACATTTTTACTCATTATATATCATTTCTCAGTGTAAGCACGGCATTGTTTCTTTGTAATTGTCACATTTCTCTTTTGTTCTGAATCATATCATGCTGATTACAAAGATGATCCAAATAAAACTTACTCATTCATTTAAATTTTATTCATTCATTTATAAAACTAATTTTTTTTTTTTTGGCCCCCGAAAATGTGTAAAATATACGATGTGGCCCTCGTACTGAAAAGTTTGGAGACCCCTGGTGTAGAGAAAGATCCATTCAAATGTCTGATGACAGCAGGGAAGAAGCTGTTCTTGAGTCGGTTGGCACGTGACCTCAGACCTTTGTATCTTTTTCCCGATAGAAGAAGGTGGAAAAGAGTATGTCTGGGGTACATGGGGTCCTTTATTACGCTGGCTGCTTTTCCGAGGCAGTGGGAAGTGTAAACGGAATCAGTGGATGGGAGGCTGGTTTGCGTGATGGTCTGAGCTTCATTCATGGCCCTTTGTAGTTTCTTGCATTCTTGGACAGAGCAGGAGCTATACCAAACTGTGATACATCCGGAAAGGGTGCTTTCTATGGTGCGTTGGTGAGAGTTGTAGCGGACGTGCCAAATTTCTTTAGCCTCCTGAGAAAATAGAGCCCATAATGCCCATAAGACATCAATTGGGTATATCATTTTCAATACACATGCAATGTCAAAGTATCATTAATCTCCGTTTTCTGATTGGGAACTATTTCATTCTATTAATACTGGCATCAGGATTTCGGATGTATTTAAAAAGGTTATGCAGATTTGAAATGCAGACAGTAAAATTAGTAGCAACTCACAGGAGCCATTTAAGGAGGTGTCTAGTGGAATAATAAAGATTGGTTAATATTTTGCAGTGCTAGTGATTGACCATACCCTACCAACATAAATGTGCATTATTCATGGAGACAAGTGAAACTTCATATTCGTATATTTTGGAGCAGTACTGAAGCAGCAATGAGGAGTTAATCACCAAGCCTTTCTCACCTCTAATTTGAAGGTCTATTTATGACAGGAGTTGATCATGGAGAGCCAGGAAGGAGAAAAACTTTTGATTTGATTTATTATTGTCAGATGTATTGGGATACAGTGAAAAGTATTGTTTCTTGCACGCTATACAGACAAAGCATATCGTTCATAGTGATTCCTGGTTCTGTGACTGCCCAGCTAGATGAAATAGCCTCTCAGCATCTGTCTTCTAAGAACTTCATGTGTTTATGTTAGATCACCTCTCGTTCTGTGAATCCCCAGAAAGTATAAGCCCATTTTGCTCAAATCTCTCCTCATAAGGCAGATCTCTCATTTCACCAAACAAAATTTGACACCGAGCCACCTAAAGATTCATAGGGTGGGATTTTCTGGCCGCGCCCGCCCCAAAACCGGAAAATCCCACCCGAGGTCAACAGACCTTTGCATGGTCTGCCGCTACAATTCCTGTGGTGGGTGGGACGGGAAAATTCTGTCCATAATCATACAGTACAGATGAGGCCCTTTGAACTGACAAAACTACACTAAATCTACACTAATCCGGCTTTCCAACACTTGGCCCGTAGCCTTGAAATGTGCCCATCCTTGTACCTTTTTAAAAGTTGAGATTTCCCGCCTTTACTACCCTCTCAGGCAGTGCATTCCAGGCTCCCACGAATTTGGGTGAAAACATTCTTCCTCAAAACCCTTGCCCCGCACCTTAAAATTTTGGCCCCTCAACTAAGGGGGACAGCTGCTTCCTGTTCATCCTGTCCATACCCCTCAATCTTATACACCTCAATCTGGTCCCCCCTCGGCCTTCTCTGCTCTAAAGAAAACAACCTGAGGCTATCCAGCCTCTCTTCGTAGCTCAAATGCTGCATCCCAGGCAACATCTTGGTGAATCTCCTCTGCACCCCCTCCAGTGCGATCACATCTTTCTTATTGTGAAGTGGACCAGAAATGCACACAGTACTCCAGCTGTGGCCTAACAAAAGTTTTGTACAACTCCCAGCTCCTAAAATCTATGCCACGACTGAAAAAGGCAAGTGTCATGCATGCCGTCTAAACTGCTCTATTCATCTGTCCTGCTGCCTCCAGGCATCTGTGGGCAAGCAGCCCCCAGGTTGCTCTGTTCCTCTGAGCTTCCTAATGTAGGTGGAACAAAGACATACAAGGTCTGTGATCAGGTGGAATAAAGACATGACTGAATGACTAAGGGACAGAGACAAAGAGAATGGTGATGGGTTAAGAAATAAAGAAACAAAAGATGTGCCCAAAGCAGGTGTGCACAGTGAGAAGTCTCACAACACCAGGTTAAAGTCAAACAGGTTTATTTGGAATCACGAGCTTTCGGAGTGCTGCTCCTTCCTCAGGTGAGTGGGTGAATAGCACAGCAGGCAGGTGTGCTATTGACCGAAAGTCAAAATTAAGAGAAAACCAAAAGTGTTTTTGTTTTTCTCTCTTTTCTAATTTTTCTCTCAGTTTTGCTTTCAGACAACAGAGCATCTGCTCTAGGTGCATCTTTTGTTTATATATGGCACTAAGCAGGACTGAAGCATGCTCTGATGCAGGCAGCCATTATTGAACTAACTTTATTTACACTTCCCCGGCAGTGATGGCAGGCAGCAGAGAGAGCAATATAAAACACTCAGATTTGCAAATATTTCACTCTTTGCCAAAACAGTTTGTCCGTTAATATGTAAAATGGTATGTTTGCATAAGTTTCCAGAAAGCAATAAAAGTGACCTAATGTCAACGATACCTCAAAATTGAACAGTTTGTGCTGCATTCTTCTTTTCTCGCAGCCAAAACACATATGGCTGACTCTTCCAATGTAATTTACATGGACAGAAAATGCTTTTCCTTAACATCTGTATGTGTTTATCTAAGGTATCATCATTTGACAAGAATTAATGAAAAGAACAGAATTTTTCTTCTTCCTAAATGCTTTCAATTGAACTATCTGGCTTCTTTCTCTTTCTATCTGCGTAACACCCTCCATTTCCAACAACTTGACTCTGCTCTCAACACCTGTGACTGTGTCAAATCAACAATTTGACTAGTGACTCCATTTAATGCTTCGGACTTTGACATTGATTTATCTTTTCAAAGACTTGACTCACTTTTCTCCTTTTGACTTTCACTTTCTTCCTGACTTACACTTGGGTCTCTCAGAGGATTTTGAATGTCCACCTGTGACTCCACTTTCAAGGAGCTATGAACGTGTAGCCCTAGATCTTTGTTATGTAACTCTCCCCAATGCTTTACCATTAACTGAGTAAGTCCTGCCCTGGCTCAGTCTACCAAAATGCATCACCTTGCATTTATCTAAATTAAACTCCATCTGCCATTAGTCAGCCCACTGGCCCAATTGATCAAGATCCCGTTGCAATGCGAGATAATCTTCACTATCCATAAATTAATATAAGTTACATTATTGCACTATAAAGCATTTTCTCATCAATATTGGTGTAAGTTCAGATCTGCTTTGTTCTAAGCTTCCTCATTCCCACCTCCAGTTATTTCCACCCCTGTCCTGAAGGTTTATTATAGGTTACAGATCTTCACACATGAACAGGCCCATATGTGCAATTATTTCATCTGAATAAGAGCGGCACGGTGACAGTGGTTACCACTGCTGCCTCACGGCGCCAAGGACCCAGGTTCAATTCCTGGCTTGGTTCAGTGTCTGCAGAATTTGTATGTTCTCCTTGTGTCTGCATGGGTTTCCTCCCACAGTCCAAAGATGTGCTGGTTAGGTGGATTGGCAATGCTAAATTGCCCCTTAGTGTCAGGGGCACTAGCTAGGGTAAATGTATGGGGTTATGGCGATAGGGCCTGGGTGGGATTGTGGTCGGAGCAGACGCAATGGGCCAAATGGCCTCCTCTGCACTGTAGGGATTCTATGAAGGATTGGGGGTGGTGTAGTGGTATTGTCACTGGACTAGTAACCTAGAGTCCCAGGATGATGTTCTGGGGACCCAGGTTCGAATCCCACCATAGCAGATGGTGAAATTTGAATTCAATAAAAAGAATCTCTAATTAAAAGTCCAATCATGACCATGAAACCATTGTAGATTTTTGGAAAAACCCATCTGGTTCACCAATGTCCTTTTTAGGGAAGGGCATCTGCCATCCTTGCCTGACCTGGCCGACATGTAATTCCAGATCCACAGCAATGTTGCTGATTCTTAAATGCCCTCAAGGATGGGCAATAAATGCTGGCCCAGCCAACGACACCCACATCCCATAAACAAATAATAATAAAAAAATTTCTGGCACTGGATGTTAAATACTAGTTGGCTATTTGATCATGGAGGTTTATGCTGCTGAACATGAATCTGGTTGACATTAGGTAACTCAGCACAGTAGTTGATGCTGCATTCCTCAGTTTCACACTAGGTAGATCATATACTGCCTGAAAGAAGAAAGACTTGTATTTATACGACACCTTTTACACACTCAGGATGTCTCAAAGTATTTTATAGCCAACGAAGTACATTTGGAGTGTAGTCACTGCTGTAATTTAGGGTAAGTGCCAGCATGCAGCAAGATCCCATAATAATGACCAGATTTTTTTTTTTACACATTGATTGAGGGATAAATTTTGGCCAGTACATTGTGGAAAATTTCCATGCTTTTCAAATCGTGTCGTGGGATCTTTCACGTCTACTTCAGAGGGCGGACAGGCCTTCCGTTTAATATTTCATTGGAAACACACCTCTGACAGCGCGCCACTCTCTCAGCACTGCACCACTGTGACAAAGAACAATACAGCACAGGAACAGGCCCTTCGGCCCTCCAAGCCCGCGCCGCTCCCCGGTCCAGGATTGAATCCAGGATCCCCGCCCAATTTTCCAGCCTATCTACATCCTAATATCCTATCCACCGAGCTGTCCCTCACAGCTACGATGCTTTGTTCATCACAACCTATTAACTCACCCCTACCCCCCCCCATTCCAGACCATGTGATCTCCAGGGAGAGGCGAAAACCCAGAGTGAAAACCCCAGGGCCAATATGGGGGAAAAAAAATCTGGGAAATTCCTCTCCGACCCCCTGTGGCGATCGAAACGAGTCCAGGAGATCACACTGGCCCTGATCAGAAAATGCTTCCCAACCCTATTCATTTCCACTTCTGCTTTACGAACACCATCTGAATTCCCTGCCCCCGAGACAGGTTCCCAACTATCCGCAGTCTCACTCTGTACTGGCACCAGCAAGATGATCATAGAATGAAGCCTTGAAACGAGAAACAAAGAACAATTAGCCCGCGCCGCTCCCTGGTCCAAACTAGACCACTCTTTTGTATCCCTCCATTCCCACTCCGTTCATATAGCTGTCTAGATAAGTCTTAAACGTTCCCAGTGTGTCCGCCTCCACCACCTTGCCCGGCAACACATTCCAGGCCCCCACGACCCTCTGTGTGAAATATGTCCTTCTGATATCTGTGTTAAACCTCCCCCCCCTTCACCTTGAACCTATGACCCCTCGTGAACGTCACCACCGACCCAGGGAAAAGCTTCCCACCGTTCACCCTATCTATGCCTTTCATAATTTTATACACCTCTATTAAGTCTCCCCTCATCCTCCGTCTTTCCAAGGAGAACAACCCCAGTTTCCCCAATCTCTCCTCATAACCAAGCCCCTCCATACCAGGCAACATCCTGGTAAACCTCCTCGGTACTCTCTCCAAAGCCTCCACGTCCTTCTGGTAGTGTGGCGACCAGAACTGGACGCAGTATTCCAAATGCGGCCGAACCAACGTTCTATACATCTGCAACATCAGACCCCAACTTTTATACTCTATGCCCCGTCCTATAAAGGCAAGCATGCCATATGCCTTCTTCACCACCTTCTCCACCTGTGACGTCACCTTCAAAGATCTGTGGACTTGCACACCCAGGTCCCTCTGCGTATCTACACCCTTTATGGTTCTTCCATTTATCGTGTAGCTCCTCCCTACATTATTCCCACCAAAATGCATCACTTCGCATTTATCAGGATTGAACTCCATCTGCCATTTCTTTGCCCAAATTTCCAGCCTATCTATATCCTTCTGTAGCCTCTGACAATGTTCCTCACTATCTGCAAGTCCTGCCAGTTTTGTGTCGTCCGCAAACTTACTGATCACCCCAGTTACTCCTTCTTCCAGATCATTTATATAAATCACAAACAACAGAGGTCCCAATACAGAGCCCTGCGGAACACCACTAGTCACAGGCCTCCAGCTGGTAAAAGACCCTTCCACTACCACCCTCTGTCTTCTATGACCAAGCCAGTTCTCCACCCATCTAGCCACCTCCCCCTTTATCCCATGAGATCCAACCTTTTTCACTAGCCTACCATGAGGGACTTTGTCAAACGCTTTACTAAAGTCCATATAGACAACATCCACGGCCCTTCCTTCGTCAACCATTCTGGTCACTTCTTCAAAAAACACCACCAGGTTAGTGAGGCATGACCTCCCTCTCACAAAACCATGCTGACTATCGTTAATGAGTTTATTCCTTTCTAAATGCGCATACATCCTATCTCTAAGAATCTTCTCCAACAACTTCCCCACCACGGACGTCAAGCTCACCGGCCTATAATTACCCGGGTTATCCTTCCTACCCTTCTTAAATAACGGGACCACATTAGCTATCCTCCAATCCTATGGGACCTCACCTGCGTCCAGTGACGAGACAAAGATTTGCGTCAGAGGCCCAACGATTTCACCTCTTGTCTCCCTGAGCAGCCTTGGATAGATTCCATCAGGCCCTGGGGATTTGTCAGTCTTTATATTCTCTAACAAACCTAACACTTCCTCCTTTGTAATGGAGATTTTCTCCAACGGTTCAACACTCCCCTCCGAGACACTCCCAGTCAACACATCCCTCTCCTTTGTGAATACCGACGCAAAGTATTCATTTAGGATCTCCCCTACTTCTTTGGGCTCCAAGCATAAGTCCCCACTTTTGTCCCTGAGAGGTCCGATTTTTTCCCTAACAACCCTTTTGTTCCTAACGTATGAATAAAATGCCTTGGGATTCTCCTTAATCCTGTCTGCCAAGAACATTTCGTGACCCCTTTTTGCTCTTCTAATTCCCCGTTTGAGTACTTTCCTACTTTCTTTGTACTCCTCCAGAGCTCCCTCCGTTTTTAGCTGCTTGGACCTAACATACGCCTCTCTTTTCTTTTTGACCAGTCCCTCAATTTCCTAGATTGTCCGCCTAGATTTTTGTGTTCAAATATCTGGAGTGGGTCGTGAACCCACTGATTCAGAATAGAAAATCCTACCCACTGCGTCTGAGTCATTCCAGGCACAGCTGCTTAATTCCTAATAGACGTTGAGATGAACAAGATGCATCTTGTTGGTCAGTCTCAGTCTGGGACAGATTTGAATGCTATCCAATACATTTCACTGCTAACCTTCCTCCCAGTTCAAATCTCTACTTTTCCCTATTTAATACTCTGACACACAATGTGCCTGGACATAATGTGCAGGTGTAGGATCTGTCTTGACAACATTACTAATAGGGAAGGGAGGCAAACTAGAATCATAGAATACCTTCAGTGCAGAAGGAGGCTATTCAGCCCATTGAACCTGCACCGACAACAATCCAACCCAGGCCCTATCTTGTAATTCCACCTAAGTTTTTTTTATTAGTGTCGCAAGCAGGCTTACATTAACACCGCAATGAAGTTACTGTGAAAATTCCCTATTTGCCACACTCTGGTGCCTGTTCGGGTACACTGAGGGAGAATTTAGCATGGCCAATACAGCTAACCAGCGCTGCTTTTGGACTGTGGGAGTAAACCGAAGCACCCGGGGGAAACCCATGCAGACACGGGGAGAACGTGCAGATGCCGCATGAACGGTGACCCTAGCCAGGAATCGAACCCGGGTCACTGGCGCTGTGAAGCAGCAGTGCTAACTACTGTGCCACCGTGTTTTTACCCTGCTAATTCCCCTGACAAGGGGCAATTTAGCATTGCCAATCAACCTAACTCGCTCCTCTTTGGACCAACGCTTTATTTTTTGGTCTTTGGTTACCCATAAGCAGAGAAGTTTTAATTTTTGAAATAGGCTATGGAGTGTTTCCCCAAACTCTGTTTGTGAAATCAATTTTAAAATCACTCAACAAACTGTCTTTAGGGTTAAGTCGGAAGTATTGTTTATTCATACATTCGAACCCCCCCCCCCCCCCCCCCCCACCCACACACACTGGAAGGAGATGAATAATATGAAATTAAAAAACAAAGATATGGATATTAATTTACATGAATGTCCAAGCCCGGTGAGGATTGTTGTGTGTAGGAGTTAGGCGGGTTCAACCAGCTGAAAGCAGGAGTTGCCAAATTCTTTGCAGTTGGTGATGACACAGCAGATGGGGAACCTTCCAGGAACCTTCCAGAGAACCAAGCTTTGAGGAGGTTTAGACTTGAGGCAGGCTTTGTTGTCAGCTTGGAGTCTGCTTTGATGTTAACAGGCTATGTGTTAACACTAGTCTGCCCCATAAGTCCAGGAGTGTAACATTAAAACTTTCCAAAGGCCAAAGGTACTTGGATCATGTGGCGTTACCCATTGATATGTTGGTTTCAGGTTAACAATCGGTTTGTATGTCAGTTCAAAATCCGTACTTTAACCTTCTGAGATGGTGGCTATTAGCACCTCTGCAGGCATAACAGGTTTTGACGGCTCTTTCCCTTTGTTGTAACTCGAGGCTGGGGAGACAGACATCTGCTGCTCCCTTATTTCATTGATTATAATCGATCCACAGAATGATAAGTGTGAGATTCCATGAGGGTGAGGGTGGTGTTTTGTCCTGTAATTACTGTTGGTAGCTTCCAGAACTGAAGTTAACTTGTAAATCATGTGACTTGTAGCAGCCATGTTTTTAGTCCGGCCAAATCCATTTTTAAATGAGCAAAAAGTAAGGTTTGATTTAAACAGTTTATTATCTTTTTCATGTCTGATGGACATGACAGCAATAAAAATGGAAGGTCCACAAGGTTACCCACTAATGTAGCATCAGTTGTGGTTCAGCGGATTGCATATCTGGCCTCTGAGTCACGAGGTTCTGGGTTTGAGTTCCACTCAAGGGCTAGAGCACAAACATCTCGGCTGACGCACCAGAGTAGTGTTGGACTGCATTGTCAAAGACGTACTCTCTTTCAGATGAAGTGTTAAACGAAGGCCACATCTGCCTACGTCAGTTGGCTGCAAGAGATCCCATGGCATTATTTCATAGAAGAACAGCTGAGTTATCTCAGTGTCCTGGCCAATATTTGTCCCTCATTCAACGTCACAATACAG
This sequence comes from Mustelus asterias, assembly GCF_964213995.1. Lineage (NCBI taxonomy): Eukaryota > Metazoa > Chordata > Chondrichthyes > Carcharhiniformes > Triakidae > Mustelus > Mustelus asterias. The sequence goes on from NC_135809.1 coordinate 124,297,086, forward strand.
ATTGTCTGGTCAGGATCATGTTGCTGCTTGTAAGAGCTTGCTGTGCAGAAATTGGCTGCCCTGTTTTCTAAATTACCAACTGTAAAATTACTTTAACTGTAAATGCTTTTGTGAAAGTGCTAAATAAATGCAACTCTTGCTACAGATATAGGACAAAAATACAGTGGGCGTGATCTGACCTTCTCACCCCGCCGGCCAATAGGCGGAGCAAACCGATAAGATGACAAGCAAACCGAGAAATCAGGTTCGCACCTGATTTCTCGACTTGCGGTCTTACCGGCATCGGATATCCAAAAAGGGCATGAGGCTGAATATATTTTAAAATAATTACCTGATCATTTGCATAGAATTAGTGAGCCTGGGACAGAATTATCCGGGCTCTGTGGCCTCACAGGGGAAGGTTCGCTCTGGCGAGGATCACTTTTGGTCCCCCATCAATGGGGACCAGACGTGATGGCCTCATCGGTAGAACTGGAGGGCATTGAGGCCCACTCTGGGCGGTCAGGGAAGGAGGGTGCCCCTTGGGCAGTGCCAGCCTGACACCACCAACCTGGCACACTGGCAGTACCTGCCAGGCATTGGGCAATGCCAAGGGGGCAGGACTTGAGGGATGAGGACAAATGAGGGGGCAGGGCCTGAATCAGAAAGACCATTCAGGGGAGGAAGGGGGGCCAGCTGTACACTCTGCCACAGCAGTCGAAACCACCAGAAGATGGCTGGTGGTTTCGACTGTGATCTATCCGGGCAGAGGGGGGCTTGCAATCATTCTGGGTGGGGGGAGGGCTTCGTGATCAGCCACGGGCCCTGGTGGTAGTGGGGCGGGGGCCGTGTTTAGGCCACGGAGGTCAGCTGAGAGCAGGAGAGGCAGTGACAGGCCTCTGCGCTCTGAGATAGAAACCTGCACATGTGAATTGGCGCTCTCTGCTGCTATCAGCTGGTTTTCAGGCAATTTGGGCCCTGCCCATTCCCCCTACAGATCGAGGTGTTTCTATTGCACAGAGTGCCGTAAGTTTCAACTGGTGGCCTCGCCAAGAAAATTGATCTGAAACTCCCATTTTCAGGCTCGATCTGGACTTAGAATTGTTTTGGTAAGATTGCCCCCATTGGCTCTCAATGGGATTTTGTTGAATGCGGTATACTTACTCCTGACCAGCAGCTCCTTTTGTGAAAGACCTGGATTTACAAAGGCCATACTTATACATGTACCTTCTGTCTGAGTTCTGTCTGAATGTGTGTTGTTAAGCTTTAACATTGCCGCCTTGCTTTGCACTTTGGCTTCTGAATCTTGAACCCATGACGTGTGTGAAGTTCTTGATGAAGATTGAATAAGTAGCTCTCAGAATCCAAACTGCACAAAAGGTTAAAACATGGATTCCTTTATTCTCCTTCTAAACTCCCTCTGCTGGTACATAAACTTGGTTGGGCAAAATGCACAATGCCATTTTCAATACACCACATGCCTCCTCTTCTCAGTAAATGAGAAGCATAGCATATTTCAATCAGTTTGTTTCCGGAAGTGTAAGCAATAAACTTAAACATAATTTGAACATTCTGTTTTACCAGTAACCAATTGCACGTGCAAACTTTCCGTTAATTTAGCAATGCACTCAGTCATCTATAACGAGATGACAGATTTGTTCACCATCTGGAAATAGTTCACTTTGTAACATAATCACTTATGTATCGGGCAGCACGGTGGCACAGTGGTTAGCACTCCTGCCTCACAGCACCAAGGACTTGAGTTCGATTCCTAGCTGGGTCACTGTCTGTGCGGAGTCTGCACCTTCTCTCTGTGTCTGCATGGGTTTCCTCCAGGTGCTCTGGTTTCCTCCCACAGTCCGAAAGACGTGCAGGTTCGGTGCATTAGCCATGCTAAATTCTTCCTCAGTGTACCCGAACAGGCGCAGGAGTCTGGCGAATAGGGGATTTTCACAGTAACTTGATTGCAGTGTTAATGTAAACCAACTAGTGACACTGATGAATAAACTTTAAACTGGTGAATGTTCTCTCTCATGAGTTGGATAGCATCTGAAATCAGGCGTGGTCGCATTTAACTCCTGTCCTTCATTTGAGATGTCAATGTTCGAATCGGATTCAATGTTTACAAATGGTGTTTTTGGTGCTTTAAAGAATAGCATGCTTTGCGTATGACACAGTGATCTTTGATCGTTTTATGCTGGTCACTACAAACAGTTAGATGTCATCGGGGTTTGTTTACTTTCCAACATGACTGTCACGTTTTACAAGCACTTTAAATCTCCTGGCTTTAGTGGAGTAGCTTTGATTTTCATGTTTCACTCATTTACTTTTATTTGATCCTTCTGCTTTCGATCGTGTTCATGTACATGTTGATCTTTAACTCCATGGGGTGGCTCAGGAAGATGTGTGCGGAGGATGCAGCTGGAAGCTTCCCCACAGTCAAGTGAGGAGCCTCTTTGTTCTGAAGAAAGTGGTGCAACTCTTGCTTCCACGATTTGCTTTACATTAATTTTATTTATTTTTTATTTTATTTTATTAGGGTCAAAAGTAGGTTTACATTAACACTGCAATGAAGTTACTATGAAAATCCCCTAATCGCGCCTGTTCGGGTACACTGAGGGAGAACTTAGCATAGCCAATGTACCTAACCAGCACGTCTTTCAGATTGTGGGAGGAAACCAGAGCACCCAGAAGAAACCCACGCAGACACAGGGAGAGCGTGCAGACTCCGCACAGACAGTGACCCAAGCCGGGAATCGAACCCGGGTCCCTTTTTCCATAAATCTCTTGAATTCTCCATTAGCTCTTGGCCAATGGAGTGTGACTTTTTTCAATTAGGATATTGTCAGAGGCTACAGAAAGATATAGATAGGCTGGAAATTTGGGCAGAGAAATGGCAGATGGAGTTCAATCCTGATAAATGCGAAGTGATGCATTTTGGTAGAAATAATGTAGGGAGGAGCTATACGATAAATGGCAGAACCATAAAGGGTGTAGATACGCAGAGGGACCTGGGTGTGCAAGTCCACAGATCTTTGAAGGTGACGTCACAGGTGGAGAAGGTGGTGAAGAAGGCATATGGCATGCTTCCCTTTATAGGACGGGGCACAGAGTATAAAAGTTGGGGTCAGATGTTGCAGATGTATAGAACGTTGGTTCGGCCGCATTTGGAATACTGCGTCCAGTTCTGGTCGCCACACTACCAGAAGGACGTGGAGGCTTTGGAGAGAGTACAGAGGAGGTTTACCAGGATGTTGCCTGGTATGGAGGGGCTTAGTTATGAGGAGAGATTGGGTAAACTGGGGTTGTTCTCCCTGGAAAGACGGAGGATGAGGGGAGACTTAATAGAGGTGTATAAAATTATGAAAGGCATAGATAGGGTGAATGGTGGGAAGCTTTTCCCCAGGTCGGTGGTGACGTTCACGAGGGGTCATAGGTTCAAGGTGAAGGGGGGGGGAAGTTTAACACAGATATCAGAAGGACATATTTTACACAGAGGGTGGTGGGGGCCTGGAATGCGCTGCCAGGCAAGGTGGTGGAGGCGGACACACTGGGAACGTTTAAGACTTATCTAGATAGCCATATGAACGGAGTGGGAATGGAGGGATACAAAAGAATGGTCTAGTTTGGACCATGGAGCGGCACGGGCTTGGAGGGCCGAAGGGCCTGTTCCTGTGCTGTTTTGTTCTTTGAGTGAAGGAAACTCCAGTAGTCCGCAAGTTTATTGAACTCACCACTGTTACTTCGACACGTGCTGGTCAAGCTTGTGACTTGACTGTTTGTGTTGAAGTAGACGTAACTATCTTTACACTGAGAAGCTGCTGAAGCGAGTGTTGAAAACCAGCAGGGGTTTGCCAGTGTGCAGATCTGAGGAATCAGCACTGCCCTCAATCTATGGTCCTACATACGGGTCAGACTTCATTGAATCCCTACAGTGCAGGAGGAGGCCATTCGGCCCATTGAGCCTGAACTGACGACAAGCCCACCTAGGCCCCATCTCTATAACCCTGCTAGTCTCCCTGACACTAAGGGACAATATAGCATGGCCAATCCACCTAACCAGCACATCTTTGGTTTGTGGGAGGAAACCCATGCAGGCACGGGGACTTTTTAAAAAAAGTTGAAAGGTTATTTATTAGTCAGAAGTAAGGCTTCCATTAACACTGCAATGAAGTTACTGTGAAATTCCCCTAGTCGCCACAGTCCGGCGCCTGTTCGGGTCAATGCACCCAACCAGCATGACTTTCAGAATGTGGGAGGAAGCCGGAGCACCCAGAAGAAACCCACGCAGATACGGGGAGAATGTGCAAACTCCACATAGGCAGTGACCCCAGCTGGGAATCGAACCCGGGTCCCTGGCGCTGTGAGGCAACACTGCTAACCACTGTGCCGCTCATGAGTGGATCATGAAGATTTGACATTGTGGTTGCTTGACATGGCAAACGCTGACTGATTTGGTGCATCATCATGCAGTCAATTCCTGGAAACCATGCCTTTTCCCTACGGAGTTGTTTGGTTTTGACAATTCTCTGGTAACATTTATGTGCTATACCGACAACACACTCAATGAATGCAGAAAGACAAAACAGTTGCCTTATATTTGATAAGGTGCCACATCAAAAGTTACCACACAAAATAAGAGCCCTTGGCACAGGAGTAACATATGAACATTAGTAAAGGATTGGTTAGCTATCAGAAAGCAGTGAGTAGGGATGAAGGTGAATTTTTTCAGATTGGCAAACTGTTACTAGTGGAGAGCCATAGGGATCAGTGCTGAGCCTCAACTACTTACAATCTACTTGGAGGAAGGGACAGAAAGTATGGTAGCTAAATTTGCCGATTGTAGGAAAGTAAATTGTCAAGAGGTGGTTAAAACGCCTGAAGAGAGAATTGGGCAGATTAAGTGAGTGGGCAGAAATTTGGCAGATATGGAATACTGTTCACAGTAACACAATTACCTCAGAAGCAGTTCAGAGAAGGTTCACTCAACTCATTCCTGGGATGAATCATAGAACTCCTACAGTGCAGAAGGAGGCTGCTTGGCCCATCGAGCCTGCACCAACAAAAATTCCACCCAGGCCCTGTCCCCGTAACCCCGTGTATTTATCCTGCTAATCCCCCTGACACTAAGGGACAAATTTAGCATGGCTAATCCACCTAACCTAACTGTCCTGCAGAGAAAAGTTGATCAGGTTGGGCCTTTACCATTGGAGTCTAGAAGAGTGAGCGGCGATCTTATTGAAACTTAGGAACTTGACAGGGTAGACATAAGCATGTTTCTTCTTGTCGGGGAGACCAAAACAAGTGGACACCATTTATGGAGAGCAGTTGGGTAGGAAATAAGGTGTTACTATCGTTTGGGGGAGTGCCTGATGCACAAAGGGCACCCCCAAAGATTACTACCCTTTTGCCACCTATAATAACTCCAGGAGTCGGCTGTAAAGGAACAGTGCAGAAAATGAAGTAAAGGAAAAACCACAAGTCTGTAGTGAACACAACAGATCCCAACTGGGACAGTGGAATGATGGACTCGTTCAGGGGCCTGCTTTATATAGGGATCGGCATACGAGCTCCACCTGATCGGTCATTACCAATCCCCAGGGAGCTTATATTCAACGAGTTCTGCAGGGAGGTCAATCAGTGATTCCCTATGCAAGTCATGGGGGTTATCACATCACCCTTTTCGTATATTCTTAAAAATATAATGGCCTGTCCACTCCCACGCAGCTGCCTATGCCAACTGCATTTTGGTGCTGGCAGTTTATTATCTGGGTCAAATTGGTTTGCCAGTGGCAGGTCATTGCCATCAGCAGGACTGGAAGATGCCGCTGGCAAATGCAGGCCACTGTATTTGATTTTGATTTGATTTATTATTGTCGCATGTATACAGTAAAAAATATTGTTTCTTGCGCACTATACAGACAAAGCATACCATTCATAGAGAAGCAAAGGAGAGGGTGCAGAATGTAGTGTTACAGTCATAGCTAGAGTGTAGAGAAAGATCAGCTTAATGCGAGGTAGGTCCATTCAAAAGTCTTGACGGCAGCAGGGAAGAAGCTGTTCTTGAGTCGGTTGGTACGTGACCTCAGACTTTTGTATCTTTTTCCCAACGGAAGATACAAAAGTCCGAGGTCACGAAACAAACCGACAGTGGTGGAGAGATTGAATGTCTAAGGTGGTGGGTAGGCTGCTGACCAAGCAAGCTTTTCACCTGGATAGTGTAGAACGTCATACAGGCAAGTGGCGAGTATTCTATCATACTAACCTGTGCCTTGAGGATGGTGGGCATGCTTCGGGGAGGCAGAGGTAGTAGTCCCAGCCTCTGACCCGCACTTGTAGCCACAGTATTTACGTGGCTGCCGCTGTTCAGTTGCTGGTCGATGATAACCCCCAGGATGTTGTTGGTGCAATGCAATGCCATTGAGTGTCTCTCTCTTTGGAAAATAGCTATTGCCTGGCATTTGCGTGCTGTGCAAGTAAGACGTTTCTGCTGAGTAACACAGAAATATCCCAGGAATTTCATCTGGAGGTAATGGGGTTATTGAATACATCTGCCCCAATGTCACCAGTTGTATTCCGAAGATGAGTATGATGGACTTCTTATCACCATACTATAGTAATAACTGGAAGAATGCCAGAACATTTCTAATATTCAACAGAGATTTAAGTATTACTTAAAATTGGACAGGCCATCTCGGCTAGTACAGCTGATGAGAGGATGATTGATTCAATTGATTTAGGCAGGATTTTTGAATTAAAATTGTTTTAAAATTTTGTTTGGCCTCTCCAGAGGCAGCCAGTCAGAGAGAAGCCTGCCAAAGTCAATTCTTCTGCAGAGAGATGAAGATGACACTCGCACCCTCTGAATATATTCAAATTGATTTAATCTTGGGAGTCAGGCAGATGGCTCTCAGGTTGCACAGATCTTTCCCACCTTTCCAAGCTTTTGCCGACCCTTGCCAGTTTAAATTAGCATTCTACTGGTACAGAAAATCCCAGCTAGTTTTTCCGTGAAATCTCGACTAGAACAAAGTTTTACTTCCAGCTTGTTTTGAACTTAAAAAAAAGTCTGCAATATCATAGAATCCCTACAGTGCAGAAGGAGGTCATTTGAGCCTGCACTGACAACAATCCCACCCAGGCCCGATCACCATAACCTCATGCATTTATCCTGCTAATCCCCCTGACACTAAGGGGCAATTCAGCATGCCCAATCCACCTCACCAGCACATCTTTGGAATGTGGGAGGAAACCGAAGCATCCGGAGGAAACCCACGCAGACACGGGGAGAATGTGCAAACTCCACACACAGTGATCCAAGGCGGGAATTGAACCCGGTCACTGGGTGCTGTGAGGCAGCAGTGCTAACCACTGTGCCAATATGTTCATGGGTTGAAGAGAGTCCTGGTTAATTTTAAAACCTAGAGTTATTGGGGGGAATTTTTCCATTCCGCTTGCCACAGGAATTGTAGCGGGCAGGGAACGGACCGTGCAAAGGTCCCTTTGCCTCTGGCGGGATTTGCCGGTTTTGAAGCGAGTGTGGTTGGAAAGTCCCTCCCATTGTATTGGATCGAAATGGTGTAGGATGGGAGATTGTCTGTATTGCACCTGCTTAAATTGCCAAATCCAAGCAATCGGAGGCTGAGATGCATTTGCCCTGAGAGGAATGTCAATGACCACCCTAAACCTTTGACGGGAGGCTTTGGTTTACATTTTATTGCACAACATATCTATGTACTTTACACTTGTAACCTTATTAGAAGTGTGAAGACCAAACGTCTCTGCCATACTGAGGCCTTATCCACATCCGGTATGACATAATGCATTCGGCCACAGATGGTCAACTCAGATCCAAACTACCATTGCCAAGGTATGTCTCCTACTAACATTTCTTCTCTTAAATTATAATTGGCACTCTATCTCCAACACCAAGACAAATCCAAATTGTTCACTACTCTTTTTGAGGTGCTCTCACTGCCCAAGTATTGCACAGTGTGAATGTGCTAATCCACTGCAAAGCCTAGTTTTACGTCTCTTGGTGTTTTTAATGCAACTCAATGGGAGCCACTGGTGAAAACCTCCCAACAAGGGCAATATTAAAAACAACACACGACCAAATGTGTGTTCCATTGGAATCACACCCATTCCCACATACACTCTCTTGCACTGGCAGATGTGAGAGGATTTTGACTTTGTCGTTACATCTGTTCATAACTGGTGTTTGCAGGCCTGAGAGAGTCGATTATGTGGCTTGCTTCATGCTTAGTGTGTCAGCTGTGAGGAGGAGCTCGCAAATAAGACGGATGTTTTTGATGCTTATTGCCCGATAACATTTTCAAAATGCTACAAAGGGTTGTTGAATACAATCAGAGATTTGTTTTTGAAGGTCAGCTGTAGGGAGCGAGATCGGAGACAACATGAGGAATGGCAAACAAAGTTCTGGAGGAGGAATTCAGTGTATTAAAAATCCTGAGCAGGACATCAGATGAAACATAAGCAATATCCTGTAGCCAGAAAAAAAAGAGCAGAGAGGAATGGTAATTGAATTGTGATTATTAAAAGCAGAAAAATATTGGGTGTGAGAAACAGTGCTGATAAAGACAGATGATTCGCTGAGAGAAATTAGTCAAGCTAAAGCAAATATGGTAATCCATTAAGAAATGTGAGGAATTTAAAACGTGTTGAGATTAGATGAAATAAATAACAGATAAATAGAGATGTAAAGGTCAGTTATATCCATAGTATGCTGATAACCTGTATGGAATGTAGCTTTCTTTACTGTCCTTCTCCCCTAATTGGTATTCAGCTTGTTTCCAAATAGCATATCGAAAGGAAGATTGAATATTTTTAAAGCTGCAAAGGTTACGTAGTTAAAATTTGAGATCTTGCCGTTGCTCCATTGTGACCTCTCGTGGAACTGAGGCATACTGGTGACAGCTTGTCATTGCCGGTAAATATGTTTTTCCCCATAAAAATACTATTGGAAGTGTTGCAGTCATATTTCAGAAGAAAGCAACACCAGATGAACAAATACATGTGCTCCTTATCGCATTGAAATAAAAAGGAATGTGGAGCCCTGCCAATTAATGATGTTCACAGCACGCCAAGATCTTATTCCAGGGAACTGAGTTGGCTGCACTGATCTGTTGTAGTTTATCGCAACTGAAAGCAGTATATTTCCTTCTCTGTTCCAGATACATGACGGATGGTGGTTTGGGTCTTTATACCCGTCGGCTTAACCGCTTGCCGGATGGGATGGCAGCCGTGCGAGAGAACGTCCAGCGTAATACGTCTGTGGGCCTGGGAGATGCAGACAGGTAGGACTCTTGTTATTTAAAGAAGAGGTGAAGCTGTCCACAGCTGCAGAGATTCCCTAAAGATCCTGCACTCCTGGATTGAAATGTGACACATTGAGAATAGCTGAGCGCTGTGCCTGAACTTGTTGAAGCAAAGAAGTTTGAGGTGGCTGATTTGCCTTACACTTGTTATTTCCTTTTTGTTGTGCCTTGTTCTGTTCCACGATTAGGTAAATAAATTTTAACTGCTTTCGTCCTGCATGGGGGTGAAATGCAGTTATTGTAAATGGAATTACGGTAGAGATTGACTATCACAAGAGTGGTGGAATGGATTAGAGAGGCTGAATGGCCTACTCTTATGCATTTCTATGTTGCCCTCTCCTCGATAAAGTGATCTAAATCTGCTTCTGTCCAAATAATGTGTTTGGGCTCTGTGTAAATCAGCTGTAAAATGAACATGCACAGACCTGCTGTGACATTTTGGCCATTGTACATGCACAATGCATTGGTGTGATGATATCAACCAAAAGTCCTGTCTTGATGCCCAGAACATTCAGAGTTTAGGTCATGTTCCCACCATTGCAAATGTGCTGCCACTTGGGGCAGTCTATTTATTGGGTGATGAAGATGGGTGTTGATATGGAACACGTAACCTCAAATTGAGTCTCCCTGCCTGCCAATCTTCACTGCCAATCCAGTGAATTTGTCTTTCACCTGAGACTTGAGGGTTGAGAGCTCGTGGCAAAATAATAATATAAAGATAGCACAGATAATGAATTTAAGAGAATATAATTTGCCAGGAGTTGCTAATACATGTAGGGAACTTGGCATTAGGACTATGTTGAAGAAAAGGACCATTTATTTGAGGCCCGTTTTCCTTCAGTGCAATGTAGTACATAGCATGCCTTTCTCGTTGATTTATTTAAAAGCATCATTGTTTCAAACAATGCAGACCTTTCAATGTCAGTATTGTTGAAGTTGTTGAGCTCCTAGCTGATGCAGCTTGCTTCACAAAGTCAGAGTCATAGAGCAATACAGCATGGAAACAGGCCCTTCATCCCAACCACTCCATGACGGCCATGCTGCCCTCCCAGCTGGTCCCAATTGCCCATGTTTGGCCCATATCCCTCTAATCCTTTCCCATCCCTGTACTTATCCAAATGCTTTTTAAATGTTGCTATTGTACCTGCCTCAACCACTTTCTCTGGCAGCTCATTGCATTTACGCATCACCCTCTGTGTGAAGAAGTTGCCCCTCAGGCTCCTTTTAAATTTTCCCCTCTCACCCTAAACCTATGCCCTCTAGTTTGCAGTTCCCCTTCCCAGGGAAGTACTTTGTAGCACGTGAAATGACCTTTATGCTGTGGAAGTTTCAATATTTGAGGTCATACCAAGTTTGCAACTTTCCTCCCTCCCCCTTGTCTATTACCAGTTTTGTATGGTGCGGTCAGCACTTCGAAAACCACATGTGTCATTTAACGGTGCATTAGAATTCAACATCTTTACCTGGGAGGTCAGACTGATGTGAGTAAATCTTGGAGCTCCTTCAGCTTTCTATTGCCAACATAAACAAGGTGTATGGAGCTTAAACTCACCAGTACAAATGGACAAGCAGACACAAGTGCTTCGTATAAAGACTGACAAATCCCCAGGGCCTGATGGAATCTATCCAAGGCTGCTCAGGGAGACGAGAGGTGAAATAGTTGGGCCTCTGACGCAAATCTTTGTCTCGTCACTGGACACAGGTGAGGTCCCAGAGGATTGGAGGATAGCCAATGTGGTCCCGTTATTTAAGAAGGGTAGGAAGGATAACCCGGGTAATTATAGGCCGGTGAGCTTGACGTCCGTGGTGGGGAAGTTGTTGGAGAAGATTCTTAAAGATAGGATGTATGCGCATTTAGAAAGGAATAAACTCATTAACGATAGTCAACATGGTTTTGTGAGAGGGAGGTCATGCCTCACGAACCTGGTGGTGTTTTTTGAAGAAGTGACCAAAATGGTTGACGAAGGAAGGGCCGTGGATGTTGTCTATATGGACTTTAGTAAAGCGTTTGACAAAGTCCCTCATGGTAGGCTAGTGAAAAAGGTTGGATCCCATGGGATAAAGGGGGAGGTGGCTAGATGGGTGGAGAACTGGCTTGGTCATAGAAGACAGAGGGTGGTAGTGGAAGGGTCTTTTTCCGGCTGGAGGCCTGTGACTAGTGGTGTACCGCAGGGCTCTGTATTGGGACCTCTGCTGTTTGTGATTTATATAAATGATCTGGAAGAAGGAGTAACTGGGGTGATCAGTAAGTTTGCGGACGACACAAAACTGGCAGGACTTGCAGATAGTGAGGAACATTGTCAGAGGCTACAGAAGGATATAGATAGGCTGGAAATTTGGGCAAGGAAATGGCAGATGGAGTTCAATCCTGATAAATGCGAAGTGATGCATTTTGGTGGGAATAATGTAGGGAGGAGCTACACGATAAATGGAAGAACCATAAAGGGTGTAGAGACGCAGAGGGACCTGGGTGTGCAAGTCCACAGATCTTTGAAGGTGACGTCACAGGTGGAGAAGGTGGTGAAGAAGGCATATGGCATGCTTGCCTTTATAGGACGGGGCATAGAGTATAAAAGTTGGGGTCTGATGTTGCAGATGTATAGAACGTTGGTTCGGCCGCATTTGGAATACTGCGTCCAGTTCTGGTCGCCACACTACCAGAAGGACGTGGAGGCTTTGGAGAGAGTACAGAGGAGGTTTACCAGGATGTTGCCTGGTATGGAGGGGCTTGGTTATGAGGAGAGATTGGGGAAACTGGGGTTGTTCTCCTTGGAAAGACGGAGGATGAGGGGAGACTTAATAGAGGTGTATAAAATTATGAAAGGCATAGATAGGGTGAACGGTGGGAAGCTTTTCCCCGGGTCGGTGGTGACGTTCACGAGGGGTCATAGGTTCAAGGTGAAGGGGGGGAGGTTTAACACAGATATCAGAAGGACATATTTCACACAGAGGGTCGTGGGGGCCTGGAATGTGTTGCCGGGCAAGGTGGTGGAGGCGGACACACTGGGAACGTTTAAGACTTATCTAGACAGCTATATGAACGGAGTGGGAATGGAGGGATACAAAAGAGTGATCTAGTTTGGACCAGGGAGCGGCGCGGGCTAATTGTTCCTGGTTTCTCGTTTCAAGGCTTCATTCTACGATCATCTTGCTGGTGCCAGTACAGAGTGATACTGCGGATAGTTGGGAACCTGTCTCGGGGGCAGGGGATTCATATGGTGTTCGTGGAAGTGGAAATGACTAGGGTTGGGAAGCATTTTCCGATCGGGGCCATTGTGATCTCCTGGACTCGTTTCGATCGCCTCAGGGGGTCGGAGAGGAATTTCCCAGATTTTTTTTTCCCCATATTGGCCCTGGGGTTTTTCACTCTGGGTTTTCGCCTCTCCCTGGAGATCACATGGTCTGGAATGGGGGGGTGGGGGTAAGTTAATAGGTTGTAATGAACAAAGCATCGTAGCTGTGAGGGACAGCTCGGTGGATAGGATATTGGTATGTAGATAGGCTGGAAAATTGGGTGGGGATCCTGGATTCAGGATTCAATCCTGGACTGGGGAGCGGCGCGGGCTTGGAGGGCCGAAGGGCCTGTTCCTGTGCTGTATTGTTCTTTGTTCTTTGTTCTTTGTTCGTTGTTTAAAAAAAGAAATGAATTATCAAAAGAAATCTTCCTAAATTTGCAACTAAAAAGTCTAAATGTCTTCCATTGCAAATAAGTTGAACTCAATTTCTTGGTGAGGTTCATTTGTTCTGAATTAGCACTGCTGCCTGCCTCACAGCGCCAGGGACCAGGTTGGTTTCCCGGCTTGGGTAGCTCTCTATGCAGAGTCTGCACATTTTCCGTGTCTGCGTGGGTTTCCTCCAGGTGCTCCAATTCATAAAAGGCAAAGGGTTCACAATCAAGCTCAGTTTGGGTTCCTCCAGGGCCACTTAGCTCTTGACCGCATTACAGCCTCTGTTCAAACAAAGACAAAAAAGCTGAATGCCAGAGATGAGGTGAGAGTGACTGCCCTTGACATCAAGGCAACGTTTGACCGAGTATGGTATCAAGGAATCCTAGCAAAACTGGAGTCAATGGGAATCTGGGGCAAAATCCTCCACTGGTTAGAGTAATTCATACCAGGCACAAAGGAAGATGTTTGTAATGATTGGAGGGCAATCACCTCAGCTCCAGGACATCTCTGCAGGAGATCCTCAGGGTAATGTCCTAGGCCCAACCATCTTCAGCTACTTCATCAATGACCTTCCTTCCATCATAAGGTCAGAAATGGGGATGTTTGCTGATGACTGCACGATGTTCAGCACCATTCGTGACTCCTCAGATACTGAAGCAGTCCATGTCCAAATACAGCAAGACCTGGGCAATATTCAGGCTTGAGCTGACAAAAGGCAAGTAATATTCGCGCTTCACAAGTGCCAGGCATTGATCACCTCCAAGGTGGAGATCCCTTACACCCAATTTCCTCTGATTTTGTATCCATCCCATGTGCATAGATCCCTGAAAGTTGGCACCCAGGTTGATAGGGTTGTTAAGAAGGCGTACGGTGTGTTAGCTTTTATTGGTAGAGGGATTGAGTTTCGGAGCCATGAGGTCATGTTGCAGCTGTACAAAACTCTGGTGCGGCCGCACTTGGAGTATTGCGCACAGTTCTGGTCACCGCATTATAGGAAGGATGTGGAAGCGTTAGAAAGGGTACAGAGGAGATTTACCAGGACGTTGCCTGGTATGGTAGGAAGGTCTTATGAGGAAAGGCTGAGGGACTTGAGGTTGTTTTCGTTAGAGAGAAAAAGGTTAAGAGGTGACTTAATAGAGGCATACAAGATGATCAGAGGATTAGATAGGGTGGACAGTGAGAGCCTTTTTCCTTGGATGGTGATAGCTAGCATGAGGAGACGTAGCATTAAATTGAGGGGTGATAGATATAGGACAGATGTCAGAGGTAGGTTCTTTATTCAGAGAGTAGTAAGGGCGTGGAATGCCCTGCCTGCAACAGTAGTGGACCCGTCAACATTAAGGGCATTTAAATGGTCATTGGATAAACATATAGATGATATTGGAATAGTGTAGGTTAGATGGGCTTTAGATTGGTTTCACAGGTCGGCACAACATCGAGGGCCGAAGGGCCTGTACTGCGCTGTAATGTTCTAAGAGAGGATCCAAACATCAGCCCTTGACATTCAATAACATACCATCACTGAATCTCCCACTATCAACATTTTGGGGGTTATGATTGACCAGGAACTGAACTGGACTAACCATATAAATACTGTGGCTTCCAGAGCAAGTCAAAGGCGAAGAATCCTGCAGCGAGTAACTCCCCTCCTGACTCCCCACAGCCTGTCCCTATCTACAAGGCACATCAGAAGTGACATGGAATATTCTTCAACAACACTCAAGAAACTTGACACCATCCAGGACAAAGCAGCCCGCTTGATTGGTACCCCTTCCACAAACACACAATCCCTCCACCACCGATGCTCAGTAGCAGCAGTGTACACCATCTACAGGACGTACTACAAGAACTCACCAAGGTTTATTTGGCAGCACTTTCCAACCCCACAACCACTACGATAGAGAAGGACAAGAGCAGCAGATACCTGGGGACAACACCACCTGAAAGTTCCCCTCCAAGTCACTCATCTTCCTGACTTCTAAATATACTGCCATTCTTTCACTGTCGCTGGGTCAAAATCCTGGAATTACCTTCCTAATAGCACGGAGTGTACCTACAACTCAGGGCCAGTAGTGGTTCAAGAAGGCAGCTCACCAGCACCTTTTCAAGGGCAACTAGAGATGGGCAATGATTGCTGGTATATGCCTATGACAAGTCTTCGGAGGCAGAAGTCCCTTCACGAAAATCCCTTTATTTACAATTCCAACAGCAGTACAGAGTGCCAGCAGTCTACCTTTGGGTGTGCCAGAGGAACTGACACACCCAGTTAAGTACAAGGAAAAGACTCCCTGATTGGCCCATCAATTGACTCCTTAATCAGGGAGTTCATATTCCAACAGGCCAACCTCAATGGCCTGATTGAAGTCATTGCAACGCCCACATCCCATAAATGATTTTTTTTAAAAAAACCTGGTGAAGACAGTATTGACCTGGGCTGTGAATTCCCTCATGGGCAAAGAGCCTTTCAACATTTTGGCTGACGAATGGAGTATGGGTTCTTGAGTGTCAAGGGCAAGCTAGATTCATGATCCAGTCAGTGTCAGGAAAAAAAATTGAGGGAGGGTTGTGGGGAGGAAAATAAGACCAAATCCCTGAAACTCTTCCATGGAATTTTAAATTAAGCATTGAATCTGGCAATTAATAAAATTATTAAAAGTCTTTAACCACATGTTTTATTCATGCACATATTCTAAAACCGATGTAGTCATTAACTCATCTCAGTGTGAAGTTTAGCTGTAGATAACCACAAGTTGTCAGTGACATTTTGAAATGAAAGGATTATGAAGAAACTAGAATCCACGTGAATTGTAATTAATGAGATCACGATGCAATGCAATTTTGAAAAAAAGGAAGCTTACACACAGTTTCTCAGGATGTGAAATAAAAGATCTGAGAATGACCCCATTTAGATTTTTGATGCCATCATGTTCTTGCTTATACTTTCTTTAAACTCGTCATTCTAACATGAACCATACTATCATTTCTGAAGGATTGTCACTGACAATTAAACATATTGGTCTTGGATAATCTTGAGCTGCTTTTAAATTGTGCCAAAACACGTACTCCAAGCATCAACTCCTGGTACACACGTCTCCGTTTCTGACTTCAACTCAAATAAGCTTGCTCAGGTTAGTTCAGGTCAGTGCTTTTGCAATAATGCTCTCCATAACCTCACTCAAGTAACCGTTCTTGAAGTATGAAGGACTGCATGGTGGCACAGTGGTTAGCACCATTGCCTCACAACGCCAGGGACCTTGGTTCAATTCAGGTGACTGTGTGGAGTTTGTACAATCTCCCCATGTCTGCGTGGGTTTCTTCCGGGTGCTCCAGTTTCCTCCCATACTCCAAAGCTGTGCTGGTTAGGTTGATTGGCCATGCTAATTTGGCCCTTAGTGTCAGGGGGATTAGCATCGTAAATACGGGGTTAAGGGGTTAGGGCCTGTGTGAGATAGTTGTCAGTGCAGGCTCGATGGGCTCCTTCTGCACTACAGGGCTTCTGTGAGTGTTCTATGATTCTATAAAGGTTGATGCTAAGTGTCTATGGGACTTTATATATACATCATGTCTGTGTGTGTGGTGCGGGGGTTGGGATTCTCAGTCGTGTACTCACCCACACGCTTACACTTCGCTGGTGATCGTGTGGGCAGTCTGACAATTTTTCCTTTCTTCTCCCAGGCCAGACATAATGTCCCAGCCACTGACCTGGCAGCCTTCACTCAGTGGAGATCACAAGTGAAACCCATCTTGGTTAAGTCATGGAATTTTACAGCACAGCAAGAGACTCTCGTCCATCGTGTCTGCCCCAGTCATCCAGCATCTAATCTATTCTAATCCCATTTTCAGGTGCTCATGTAAATGTTTCTTAAATGTTGTGAGGGTTCCCATCTCTACCACCCTTTCAGCCAGTGAGTTCCAGATTCCCACCACCCTCTGGGTGAGAGATTTTCCTCAAATCCCCCCAAAATTTCCTGCCCCTTACTTTAAATCTATTTGTTTTGATTTGATTTATTATTGTCACATGTATTGGGATACAGTGAAAAATATTATTTTTTGCGTGCTATACAGACCAAGCATACTGTACATAGGGAAGGAAAGGAGAGAGTGGAGAATGTAGTGTTATAGTCTCAGCTAGGTTGTAGAGAAAGATCAACTTAATGCCAGGTCGGTCCATTCCAAAAGTCTTAAGGCAGCTTGGAAGAAGCTGTTCTTGAGTCAGTCAGTATGTGTCTTCAGACTTCTATATCTTTTTCCAGATTGATCTTAGCCCCCTGGTTATTGGCCCCTCTACTAAGGGAGAAGTTTCTTCTTGTCTACCCTATCCATGTACCTCATAATTTTATACACTTCAATCAGATGCCCTCTCAGCCTTCTCTGCTCGAAGGAGCACAACCCCAGCCTAACCAGCCCCTCTTCATTGCTGAAACCCCACAGTCCAGGTAACATCCTGGTGAAACTCGTCTGCACCTTTTCCAGTGCAATCACATCTTTCCTACGATGTGGCAACCAGAACTGCACACAGTCCTCTAGCTGTAGCCTAATGAGTGTTTTATATATTTTATTTATTCATTCATGGCATGTGAGCATCAGTGGTTAGGTCAGCATTTGTTACCCATCCCTAATTACTCCTCAACTGAGTGGTTTACTAGGCCATTTCAAGGGCATTTAAGAGTCAACCACATTGCTGTGGCTCTGGAGTCACATGTAGGCCAGACCAGGTAAGGGCAGTAGATTTCCTTCCCCAAAGGACATTAGTGAACCAGATTGGTTTTTAGGACAATCAGCAATGGTTTCTTGGTCATCAGTAGATTTTCAATTCCAGAATTTTATTGACTTCAAATTTCACCGTCTGCTGTGTTGGGATTCGAACTCGGGCCACCAGAGATCACCCTTGGTCTCTGGAATGCTAGTCCAATGGCGATTAAAGTCTGGTATTCCCAGGCCATTAAGTACCATCTAAGTACTAACCAGCCCTGGGTTTGCTTGGCTTCCAAGTGGATATTTTCAGACTGAATATGGCTGTTCTTAAAACAGCCATAAAAAGTAAGAAGTCTCTCTACACCAGATTAAAGTCCAACAGGTTTATTTGGTAGCACAAGCCACTAGCTTTCGGAGCGCTGCCCCTTCATCAGGTGAGTGGGAGTTCTGTTCACAAACAGGGCATATAAATTCGCAAACCAGCAGACAAAGGAGGGGCCATCGTCGTACTGAACAGAATGGATTACTGCAAAGAAGTGTACCGACAACTGAACAACGAGGAACACTACAGACAGTTACCCGCAGATCCGACCAAAGAACACACCCGTCAACTCAACAGACTGATCAAGACCTTTGATCTGGACGTTCAGAGCACCCTCCGCTCTCATCCCACGTACTCCCCGCGTTGGAGATCTCTACTGCCTCCCGAAGACACACAAGGCAAACACATTCAGCCATCCCATCGTATCGGGCAATGGGACCCTGTGCGAGAACCTCTCCGGCTACGTCGACGGCTTCCTGAAACCCATTGTACAAAGAACCCCCAGCTTTTGTCGCGACACTATGGACTTCCTACAGAAACTCAGCATACATGGAGCAGTTGAACCAGGAGCACTCCTTATCACAATGGATGTCTCGGCACTCTACACCAGCATCCCCACGACGATGGCATTGCTGCAACTGCCTCAGTACTCCACGCCGACAATTGCCAATCTCGAGGTGCAATCTCCAGATGCAGTTTTACAACTCATCTGCTTCATCCAGACACCGGAACAGCCATGGGGACCAAATTCGCACCTCGATATGCCAACATCTTCATGCACAGGTTCGAACAAGACATCTTCACCACACAGGACCTTCAATCGAGGCTATACGCTAGATACATCGATGACATTTACTTCCTTTGGACCCGTGGTGAACAATCACTGAAACAACTATATTTGGGGCGGCACGGTAGCACAGTGGTTAGCACTGCTGCTTCACAGCTCCAGGGTCCCGGGTTCGATTCCCAGCTCGGGTCACTGTCTGTGTGGAGTTTGCACATTCTTCTCGTGTCTGCGTGGGTTTCCTCCGGGTGCTCCGGTTTCCTCCCACAGTCCAAAGATGTGCGGGTTAGGTTGATTGGCCAGGTTAAAAATTGCCCCTTAGAGTCCTGTGATGTGTAGGTTAGTGGGATTAGCGGGTAAATATGTGGGGGTAGGGCCTGGGTGGGATTGTGGTCGGTGCAGACTCGATGGGCCGAATGGCCTCCTTCTGCACTGTAGGGTTTCTATGATGACATCAACAAGTTCCCTCCCACCATCAGACTCGCCATGGACTACTCTCCGGAATCGGTTGCATTCTTGGACACATGCATCTCCATCAAGGACGGTCACCTCAGCACTTCACTGTACCGCAAGCCCACAGATAACCTCACAATGCTCCACTTCTCCAGCTTCCACCCTAAACACATTAAAGAAGCCATTCCCTATGGACAAGCCCTCCCTATACACAGGATTTGCTCAGATGAGGAGGATCGCAACAGACACCTCCATACGCTGAAAGATGCCCTCATAAGAACAGGATAAGGCGCTCGACTCATCGATCGACAGTTCGACCCGCCACAGCGAAAAACCGCACCGACCTGTTCAGAAGACAAATATGGGACACGGCGGACAGAGTACCCTTCATCGTCCAGTACTTCCCCGAAGCGGAGAAACTACGGCATCTTCTCTGATGTCTTCAACATGTCATTGATGAAGACGAACATCTCGCCAAGGCCATCCCCACACCCCCACTTCTTGCCTTCAAACAACTGCACAACCTCAAACAGACCATTGTCCGCAGCAAACTACCCAGCCTTCAGGAGAACAGTGACCATGACACCACACAACCCTGCCACAGCAACCTCTGCAAGACGTGCCGGATCATCGACACGGATGCCATCATCTCACGTGAGAACACCATCCACCAGGTGTACGGTACATACACGTGCAACTCGGCCAACGTTGTCTACCTGATACGCTGCAGGAAAGGATGTCCCGAGGCATGGTACATTGGGGAGACCATGCAGATGCTACGACAATGGATGAATGAACACCGCTCGACAATCACCAGGCAGGAGTGTTCTCTTCCTGTTGGGGAACACTTCAGCGGTCACGGGCATTCGGCCTCTGATCTTCGGGTAAGCGTTCTCCAAGGCGGCCTTCACGACACATGACAACGCAGAGTCGCTGAGCAGAGACTGATAGCCAAGTTCCGCACACATGAGGATGGCCTCAACCGGGATCTTGGGTTCATGTCACACTATCTGTAACCCCCACGACTTGCCTGGGCTTGCAAAATCTCACTAACTGTCCTGGCTGGACACCACACACATCTCATTAACCTGTGCTTAACCCTCTCTCCGCTCACATTGTCTGTACATGTAAAGACTTGATTACCTGTAAAGACTCGCATTCCAACCATTATTTTGTAAATTGAGTTTGTCTTTATATGCCCTGTTTGTGAACAGAACTCCCCCTCACCTGATGAAGGGGCAGCGCTCTGAAAGCTAGTGGCTTGTGCTACCAAACAAACCTGTTGGACTTTAACCTGGTGTTGTGAGACTTCTTACTGTGTTTACCCCAGTCCAACGCCGGCATCTCCACATCATGTTCTTAAAACAATCATGGTTCTTGTCAAGTTCAGTTTCAATGAGTGTTTTATACAACTCCATCTTGACCTCCCTGCTCTTAATGCCTCGACTCTCACAGGCAAGTATCCCATATGCCTTCTCTTTCAGCTTGTCACTGGCAAATTTAACTATCTGGGAAGGATGCATTAAATTTTACTTTCAATTGGTGTGTCCTTCAAAACTCCAAACCAAGTGAGAGATTTTGAATTTGTTTTTCAGTTTTGTCCTTAGTCTCTAGAAAATACATTTCTTTTTTTTCCTCTATATCCATTCAAAAGTATTTTGGGGTCATTTGGGGCATGAAGTCCATCCACAAGCCTTTCTGCCTGGTTTTATTTAGGAGCCATGAGGTGGAGATGCTGGCGTTGGACTGGGGTGGGCACAGTAAGAAGTCTCAACATCAGGTTAAAGTCCAACAGGTTTATTTGGAATCACGAGCTTTCAGAGCATTGCTCCTTCATCAGGTGAGTCCTATTGGACTTTAACCTGGTGTTGTGAGACTTCTCACTGTGATTTTATTTAGGGCAGAGGCAGGAAGGCAAGTTGGAGCCCCCACTTGGCACCCTCATGCCCAATTAAATGCTCTCCATGCCGCCTAACTGGTTTTGGGGAAGGGCATTGAATTCTACAGAATTTCTGTAGACCAAGTGAACTTGAGGACATCTTGCATTACAGATTCAGCATCGAGACAAAGTGGTTTTAAGTTTCACACTGTCTCCAAACATGTTCATCGGCAATTCTGAACTTAAGCCGACCCGGGGCAAAATGGAGTAAGACCCTGTTTCCATGTTCGGCCTTCACTCTGGATTTGTGCCGCACTTAGGCCGAAACTGCAGCGTTGGCGTGAAATGCTGCATTTGTGAAGTGAATGCTGACCCCCGCACCCCCCCCCCCCCCTTTTACAAATGTGCCACAGCCTAACTTGCACAAATGGAATTGCTAATCCCCTCTAATACTGACGCCTGTAACTTCTCTGGTGGAATTTTCTTCAGCTAGTGGCCTGGGGAGCATTTTAAGCTGCTTGATCGCATTGCAGAGCATGGAGTGGTGCCAGTAAAATAAAGCACCAGCAGAACTAAATGCATATCAGCCCATAACCTAAATTAAAAAGGGATTTGTCATGCTGTAACGTTTATGTTGTCACATATATTCCTTTCAGCTTTCAGTACCACACTGCGGACCTGGAACTGAAGTGATGAGGCTTTTTTCTTTAAAAAAAGAAATGGTTTTGCTTAATCAGCTGGGGGCAAGAACTAGTCTTTGATCGTTACACATGTGCCTGGTCCTGTTCTCACTAGATGTGCATGTTTGTGTTTCTAATAAAGTTCACTGAACTGTTAAGCCACTTTGTGGCTCTTTACCTCCTGCTGAGTGAGATCAATTCATTCAGCAGGTCTGCCTGGAAGACTGGGATCTTCCAAGACTATATAGATTGGTTACCACACCCAGCGCTGCTTTTACAAACCCAACCCTCCGAGGACCTTCCGCTATATGCTTCAAACCACTTCCAAAAGTGCTGTAATGTCTCTAGTCATATCAGGAATCTTCAGACAAGCTCCAAACGTTGTTTCTGTGATGTTTTTGGCAATCATAGGATAGAATCATAGAATCCCTACAGTGCAGAAAGAGGCAATTTGGCCCATCGAGTCTGTACCGACAACAATCCCACCCAAGCTACATGTATTTACTCTGCTAAAAGAGGGGGAGGTGTGGCATTGTTAGTCAAGGACAGTATTACGGTGGCAGAAAGGACATTTGATGAGGACTCGGTAGTTTGGGCTGAGGTTAGAAACAGGAAAGGAGAGGTCACCCTGTTGGGAGTTTTTTATAGACCTCCGAAAAGTTCCAGAGATGTAGAGGAAAGGATTGCAAAGATGATTCTGGATAGGAGCGAAAGTAACAGTGTAGTTGTTATGAGGGACTTTAACTTTACAAATATTGACTGGAAAAGCTATAGTTCGAGTACTTTAGAGGGGTCGGTTTTTGTCCAATGTGTGCAGCAAGGCTTCCTGACGCAGTATGTAGATAGACCAACAAGAGGCGAGGCCACGTTGGATTTGGTACTGGGTAATGAACCAGGCCAGGTGTTAGATTTGGAGGTAAGTGAGCACTTTGGTGACAGTGACCACAATTCGATTACGTTTACCTTAGCAATGGAAAAGCATAGGTATATGCTGCAGGGCAAGAGTTATAGCTGGGGGAAAGGAAATTATGATGCGATTAGGCGAGATTTAGCTGGCATAGGTTGGGGAAGGAAACTGCAGGGGATGGGCACAATTGTAATGTGGAACTTGTTCAAGGAACAGCTACTACGCGTCTTTGATAAATATGTACCTGTCAGGCAGGGAGGAAGCAGACGTGTGAGGGAACCGTGGTTTACTAAGGAGATTGAATCTCTTGTGAAGAGGAAGAAGGAGACTTATGTTAAGATGAGATGTGAAGGCTCAGTTAGGGCACTGGAGAGTTACAAGTTGTCCAGGAAGGACAAAAAGAAAGAGTTAAGAAGAGCCAGGAGGGGACATGAGAAGTCTTTGGCAGGTAGGATCAAGAAAAACCCTAAAGCTTTCTATAGGTATGTCAGGAGTAAAAGAATGACTAGGGTAAGATTAGGGCCAGTCAAGGACAGTAGTGGGAAGTTGTGCGTGGAGTCTGAAGAGATAGGAGAGGCATTAAATGAATATTTTTCGTCGGTATTCACACTGGAGCGGGACAGTGTTGTTGAGGGAGTACTGAGATGCAGGCTGTTGGACTGGATGGGATTGATGTTCATAAGGAGGAGGTGTTAGCAATTCTGGAAAGGGTAAAAATAGATAAGTCCCCTGGGCCGGATGGGATTTATCCTAGGATTCTCTGGGAGGCTAGAGAGGAGATTGCAGAGCCTTTGGCTTTGATCTTTGTGTCGTCATTGTCTACAGGAACTGTGCCAGAAGACTGGAGGATAGCAAATGTTGTCCCCTTGTTCAAGAAGGGGAGTAGGGACAACCCTGGTAATTATAGACCGGTGAGCCTTACTTCTGTTGTGGGCAAAGTATTGGAAAGGATTATAAGAGATAGGATTTATAATCACCTAGAAAGGAATAATTTGATTAGGGATAGTCAGCACGGTTTTGTGAAGGGTAGGTCGTGCCTCACAAACCTTATTGAGTTCTTTGAGAAGGTGACCAAAGAGGTGGATGAGGGTAAAGCGGTTGATGTGGTGTATATGGATTTCAGCAAAGCGTTTGATAAGGTTCCCCATGGTAAGCTTTTGCAAAAAATTACAGACACATGAGATTGAGGGTGATTTAGTGGTTTGGATCAGGAATTGGCTAGCTGTAAGAAAACAAAGGGTGGCGGTTGATGGGAAATATTCACCCTGGAGTTCAGTTACTAGTGGTGTACCGCAAGGATCTGTTTTGGGGCCAGTGCTGTTTGTCATTTTTATTAATGACCTGGATGAGGGCGTGGAAGGATGGATTAGTAAATTTACGGATGACACTAAAGTCGGTGGAGTTGTAGACAGTGCGGAGGGAAGTGGCAGGTTACAGAGGGACATAGATAAGCTGCAGAGCTGGACTGAGAAGTGGCAAATGGAGTTTAATGCGGAAAAGTGTGAGGTGATTCACTTTGGAAGGAGTAACAGGAATACAGAGTACTGGGCTAATGGTAAGGTACTTGGTAGTGTGGATGAACAGAGGGATCTGGGTGTCCATGTGCATAGATCCCTGAAAGTTGGCACCCAGGTTGATAGGGTTGTTAAGGCGTACGGTGTGTTAGCTTTTATTGGTAGAGGGATTGAGTTTCGGAGCCAGGAGGTCATGCTGCAACTGTACAAAACTCTGGTGCGGCCGCATTTGGAGTATTGCGTACAGTTCTGGTCGCCGCATTATAGGAAAGATGTGGAAGTGTTGGAAAGGGTGCAGAGGAGATTTACCAGGATGTTGCCTGGTATGGTGGGAAAATCGTATGAGGAAAGGCTGAGGGGCTTGAGGTTGTTTTCGTTAGAGAGAAGAAGGCTAAGAGGTGACTAAATAGAGCGTACAAGATGATCAGAGGATTAGATAGGGTGGATAGTGAGAGTCTTTTTCCTCTGATGGTGATGGCTAGCACGAGGGGACATAGCTTTGAATTGAGGGGTGAGAGATATAGGACAGATGTTAGAGGTAGGTTCTTTACTCAGAGAGTAGTAAGGGCATGGAATGCCCTGCCTGCAGCAGTAGTGGACTCGTCAACATTAAGAGCATTCAAATGGTCATTGGATAAACATATGGATGATATTGGAATAGTGTAGATTAGTGGGGCTTTAGATTGGTTCCACTGGTCGGTGCAACATCGAGGGCCGAAGGGCCTGTACTGCGCTGTTATGTTCTATGCTATTCTCCCTGACACTGAGGGGCAATTGAACGCGGCCAATCAACCTAACCTGCACCTCTTTGGTTTGTGGGAGGAACCCAGAGCAGCCGGAGGAAACCCATGCAGACACGGGGAGAATGTGCAAAGTTCCCATCTTCGAGGCCAGAATTCAACCCGGGTCCCTGATGCTGTGAAGCAGTGGCTGATCACTGTGCCACCGTGCCTGCCGCCCATAAATATCCACTCAAAATGAGTGGCATGGTGGCACAGTGGTTAGCACTGCTGCTTCGCAGCGCCAGGGACTCGGGTTCAATTCCGGCACCGGATCACTGTCTGTGTGGAGTTTGCACGTTCTCCTCGTGTCTGCGTGGGTTTCCTCCCACACTCCAAAGATGTGTGGGTTAGGTTGATTGGCCATGCTGAATTGAACCTAATGTAATGGGGATTAGCAGAGTAAATACGTGGGATTACAGGAATAGGACCTGGGTGGGATTGGTGCAGACTTGATGGGCCGAATGGCCACCTCCTGAGCTATAGGGATTCTATGAAAACTTGGAAAAGGGATGCAGAGGCAAGAAACAAATCGGACCTCGTGAAACTACAGGAAAATTTGTGCCATTGCTGAGAGCTCCTGTTTCCACCTCCATAACATTGTCCAACTTCACCCGGTCTCAGTTCATCCACTGCTGAAACCCTCATTCATGCCTCTTGTTACCTCCCTAGAATTGACTATTCCAACACATTGCTGGCTGCTCTGCCACCATCTACCATCCAAAGCTCTGCTGCTCATGTCTAACTTGCATAAAGTCCCATTCCGTTGTCTGGGCCCCTCTAACGCTCGCCTCCTTGCAGAGTCTGCATGTTCTCCCCCATGTCTGCGTGGGTTTCCTCCAGGTGCTCCGGTTTCCTCCCAGAGTCCAAAAGACATGCTGGTTAGGTGCATTGGCCATGGTAAATTTTCCCTCAGTGTACCCGAACAGGCGGCGGCGGAGTGTGGCGACTCGGGGATTTTCACAGTAACTTCATTGCAGTGTTAATGTAGCCTACTTGTGACACTAATAAATAAACATTAAACTTTGCATCCCTAATTTTAATCACTCCACAATTGGTGGCAGAACCTTCAGTTGCCTGGCACCCAGGCACCAGAATTCACTGGACGGGTTGCTAACCCAGGTGGGCCTGTCCTCATTTTGCATGATTGACGAAGAGTCCAGACCAATACAAATATGGGCTGTGCAGGGATTCCATTTTGACAAGTGAAGTGAATTATTGACTTTGACATCATTAAATGGTTATAACAAGTTCTTTCTGAGATCTGTATTGTCTATGTCTCAATATTTATTTGGATAAGATTAAGAGGTGTGAAGTGTTTGAAGCCTCTTATTGATGTGTTAATGGTCTGTCTGAATTACACTTTTTTGTTGGGTTTTAGGCACAGCAATTGTTTCAAAGAATATTTCTGAATGAGACTTTCTTTCTCAGCATTGACATTGTTATTATATGACTCATTGGTCGTGTACATGTTTATACAGGGTGAATGAGCTTAGAAAGGAATGAGTTAGCATTGAGTTGCATGGAGAGTGAATTGACATGGTGCCCATGGGGAAAGACTGGGAGACATATGTTGGCATGGGGTATATGAGGGGCCCTGGGGATTGGATGAGCGGGTGTGACGAATAGAGGGATAACTGCATTTTATGACAACCAGTCAGAAATAACCAGCCCAACTTGGCAAGCCCAGCGCTCTTAGCCCCCTCGGACCTGCTTCCAGGGTGGGAGGTCCTGACACCATCCTGAACCCCTGGTGCATGTTTCAAGACCCCTTCACCGAGGTGGGTCTGGCGAGTTAGGATATTCCCCGAGTCGGGCTCTCCACCTTGGTAGCGTAAATCCAGTGCAATGATTACACGAATGAGTAAAGATGCAGATAATATGAACAAATAGTTATGTTCATGCACACTCGTTACAAAACCAATTTCCTTCACAATTGCTTTCTGTCTGTAGATTGCTTCTAGTGAGTGTTACAGTTACAGTGTGCACTCACTAGCAGTGCAACTCTGCCTAATCATTAGTGTGCCTCTGCAATGCAGACTGTTCCTTTTAGCTTTCCAAATTGGTCAGTCAGGATTCTAATTGAAGAAGCCAGGGGTTTCCTTTTGTCTTTTTCAGTCAGTTGCAATATTATTCAAAGCAGAGCTCCCAGGACACAATTTGTACGCTCTTCCAAATTTCCTTTTCATGTAACGTTTGCTGGCACCTTTCCTTCAGTTTAAGAATGTCCTCCCAGGCCTTTATGTCCTTGGCTGCCTTCAGGGAGACTGTCTCCATGGTGTGGCTTCACACTGTGCTCTATGGCTGGCAATGGCAGTTCCCAGTTGCTGCCAAGCCTTCCTTTCCAATTTTCAGCGACACCACGCAACCTCTGCTGAGCCCATGTCAGATGAGGAGCTTTGGAAAACAGCCATTATAGAATCGTACAGTGTAGAAAAGGCCCTTTGGCCCATCGAGTCTACACCGACAATAACTACCACTAAAGGAACGCTAATCCCATTTTCCTGCAATTGTCCCACATCCTTGAATGTTACGATATTTCAAGTGCTCATCCAAAGATATTTTCATAGAAATCATAGAAACCCTACAGTGCAGAAGGAGGCCATTCGGCCCATCGAGTCTACACCGACCACAATCCCACCCAGGCCCTACCCCCACATATTTTACCCACTAATCCCTCTAACCTACACATCCCAGGACTCTAAGGGGCAATTTTTTAACCTGGCCAATCAACCTAACCCGCACATCTTTGGACTGTGGGAGGAAACCGGAGCACCCGGAGGAAACCCACGCAGACACGAGGAGAATGTGCAAACTCCACACAGACAGTGACCCGAGCCGGGAATCGAACCCGGGACCCTGGAGCTGTGAAGCAGCAGTGCTAACCACTGTGCTACCGTGCCGCCCAACCACTGTGCTACCGTGCCGCCCAGGTTGTAAGGTCTCCACCCTCCACTACCTTCCCAGGCAGCGCATCCCAGATTCCCACCACCCTCTGAGTGAAAAGGTTTTTCTCAAATCCCCCTTGAAGCCCCTGCCCCCTCATTTTCTTCTGTGTAACACTGAGGGCCTGGTCTTAACTTTGTGCAATGAATTGAGTTTTGAGTGACTTTAAATCGGGCTCTCAGGAGTGTCGATGCTCTGGTGACGCTGAAGAGCTGCACCTGTGTTCAAGCTGTGTAGATCGGTAGCCATGCTGTACCCTTGGGTGCAGGCCGTGAACCGGGGGAAGTAATGCATTGGTGCAGTCGTGCAAAATATTTAGATGGACAACCCACTGAACAAAAAGAACTACAGACAAAATTACATTTTAACGGGGGCTTTGAACATCACCAGTGCTTCAGGGGAGAATGTGAGTTTTAAAATTCTACAAAGCAGATTTTGGATGAAAGATTACACAAAAAAATTTGTTTGAAGTAAGGGGTTCAGTTTGAAGTGGTGTTGAGTCAAACATGGGCAGTGTCAGTATGCTAACTTCAGATAGTAAGCTTTTTGCAGTAAATTATCTTCAGAAGGTTCCCCAAGGAGTTGTTTGTGATTATCACTTTGTGCTTTTCTGTCAGAGTTCATTACTTGCTACCAGATTCTGGGTATTTTTTCACACATTTAACTCCATTAGCATAATATTCAGACCTTACAAGTTGCCGTTACCCTCCAGCTTCTCTGCAGTGCTACCAAGACGGAATTAATTTTATGGTTGAGGAGCAGGTTAATGGAAACATTGGAAATTCACAGCTGGGCTCTCTTATTAAGCCAACGACAGAAGCCCTTCCTTTCCTACCAATAACTTTCTTTGTGGTTAGCGTGTTGGTTCTTGGCTGAACTTCGCAGGATAGAGATACACGCTGATTTAATGACTATCACTGTTTTACTCACTATTTGTCGAATGTTGCTTTGAACCTTAGGAATCGTCAGTGAGTTAACTAAAAATCTTCTTGCTTTTCGAGTCTCAAATACATTGCGCAGAATTTAATTGCTGAAATTAAACGGTTTTGAAAGCACTGCAAGTAATTCAGAGGGAGGGGAAAAGAATGGGCTCAATATACAAGTATGCGTGTACTGGGTTGGTCCAGTTTGACACTGCCAAAAATAAATGTTATAGTCGTAGATAGGGAATAGTCCAGTCAAAGACTGTTTCAGATATATTCCTAATTGCTTCAAATGAATGTTAAAAATTGTACCATCTGAATAGCTTGCCAACACAAATGCTGACTAGGTTCTTGCATAAATGATCACTTGACTGAGGAATGGGCTTCTTGAGCTTGCTCCTCCTTCATTTTGATCATGGTTGATCTCTATTTTAACTCAATTTATTTATCTTGATTTCAGTTCTTTTAAAAGCCTTTCTGAGCAAGCCATATATCTATCTCAGGTTTGAAATTTTCAATTGTCTTAGCCTCAGCAGTTTTTTGGGGCAAGAAAGTTTAAGTTTTCCACTAGATGGTGGAATTTGAATTCAGTAAAAAAAAATATCTGGAATTAAGAACCTACTGATGACTATGATATGATCGTCGGGAAAAACCCATCTGGTTCACTAATGTCTTTTAGGAAAAGGACGGCATGGTGGCACAGTGGTTAGCACTGCTGCCTCGCAGCTCCAGGGACCCGGTTCGATTCCTGGCTTGGGACACTGTCTGTGTGGAGTTGGCATGTTCTCGCCTTGGCTTTCTCTGGGTGCTCCGGTTTCCTTCCATAGTCCAAAGTTGTGTGGGTTAGGTGCATTGGCCATGTTAAATTTCCTTAGTGTCCTGGGATGTGTAGGTTAAAGGGAATAGTGAGGTAAATATGTGGAGAATATTACAGAAATAAAGTTTAGATGGGATTGTTGTCGGTGTAGACTCGATGGGCCGAATGGCTTCCTTCTCCACTGTAGGGTTTCTATGATCTGCCGACCTTACTTGGTCCAACCTACATGTGACTCCAGAGCCACAGCAATGTGGTTGACCCTCAACTGCCCTTGGGCAACTAAGGATGGGCAATAAATGCTGACCAGCCAGCGATGCCCATGTCCCATGAATAAAAAAAAACTAAACATGTGAATAAGTATTTCCGACCATCACCCTTGAATTGCCTAACTATTTTTAATGTTATAGCCCTTGTTTTGAATTACCACCACCTCCCCATCCCCTGAGGAAGTAATTTCTCTCTATCCTATCCTATTCAATCATTTAATTATCTCAGACATCTCAATTAGATTATCCCTGTTTCTATACTCAAGGGAATGCAAACCAGTCCTCATAATTTTGCTCTTTTAGCCCAGATATCTTTCTGGCAAATCTGAACTACACCTTTTCCACCAATATTTCCTTCTTGAAGGTCAGGAAGAATTGAATGCAGTACTCCATATATGGTTTAATCAGAACTTTATGCATCAACAGCTTGTCTTCCACCCCTTTTGTATTCCAACATTTTTGCTATAGGGGCTAACTTGTCATTAGCATTTTAAATTTTTTTTGTACCTGCCCACTAACCCTCAGCTGATACACAGAGCTTTGGTCTCAGGGAATCGAGGGATATGGGGAGCAGGCTAGAAAGTGGAACTGAGGATGAAGATCAGCCATGATCATATTGAATGACGGAGCAGACTCAAGAGGCCTTATGGTCCACTCATGATCTGTGTTCTGTGCATCGACCCCTCAGTCACTCCACTGCTGCATAGTTCCTAGCTTGTCACCAGTCAGTAAATGCTGCAATCTTTCCTACCACTGTGTAGTTACACCTTCCTATCAATAGTGCCACTGTAGCACCTCAGCATTTTGTTTCCTTGCTGCAGCCTGCACTGCAGAAGCCTATTTTGCTCCAGCTAACCACATTCCAACTTCCAAAACCCATCTGGTTCACTAATGTCCTTTTAGGGAAGGAAATCTGCTGCCCTTACCTGGTCTGGCCTACATGTAACTCAGCAATCATTTAATTCAACTCCGCAATCACTCAGCCACAGCAATGTGGTTGACCCTCAACTGCCCTCGGGCAACTAGGAATGGATAATAAATGCCGGGCTGGCATGGTGGCAGTGATTAGCGCTGCTGCCTCTCAGCGCCAGGGACCCGGGTTTGATTCCCGGCTTGGGTCACTGTCTGTGCGGAGTCTGCACGTTCTCCCCGTGTCTGCTAAATTCTCCCTCGGTGTACCCAAACAGGCGCTGGAGTGTAGCGACTAGGGGATTTTCACAGTAACTTCATTGCAGTGTTAATGTAAGCCTGCTTGTGGCAATAATAAACTTTTAAAAAATATTGACATTAAGCTACAAACAATAATGCAATGTCAATAGATTATACAAAGAGAGCAGAATGCTGTACAAAAGGGTGACTGAATGCTGTCTCCTCCAGTTTAGGGGAGATGGTGGCTGTAGTGGTTGTCACTTGTCTCGTAATCCAGAGGCCCAGGCTAGTGCTCTTGGGGACATTGGGTTCAAATCCCACCACATCAACTGGTAGAACTTCAACCGCACTAGTAAATAACTAAAAATCTGGAATTGTCAACGTTCTCAGTAATGGTGACCATGAATCCATCATTTATGGCAGAAAAACCTATCTAGTTCACTCATCCTTGTTAGGAATGGGAATCTGCTGTCCTTGCCCAGTCTGGTTTACACGTGACTCCAAACCCACAGCAATCTGGTTAACTCTGAAATGCTGACTGAAATGGCTTAGCAAGCCACTCGCATGTTAAGGGCAATTAAAGATGGGCAACAAATGCTAGCCTTGTAAGTGACACTCCAATCCCATGAAATAATTTTTAAAAATCACCAGTTCTCCTGTAATCCTGCCATACCTGAGGCTGGAATTCCCAATCCTCCAGGATTTCGATATTCACTTGCGCAGCCGTACCCTCCCGGGCTATAGGTCAAATGCCGGAAAATAGGATTAGTACAGTCAGATCTTTGTTGACCAGCATGGATAAGATAGCCCAAATAGCCTCCTTCTGTGCTGTAAAGGGATTGTGCTGGAAACGTCAGGAATTGGAAGATTAATCTCCTGGATGCTGCTGTGAGTCAGAAACCCATGAGTAAAATTATAGCCAAGTTAAAATAATTACCCTTCAACTGTTTGAACTTAGTGCTTCTCTGTTGGAAAGGGGGAAATGGTTATTTGACTGGGTGGAGCAGTGGGAGGTTGAGCAATGAGGACTCCAGGAATACAACCAACCGGAGTTAACTCCCATCTGAAATTCACAGGAGATTGTCACTTCCTGTGCAGAACAACACAGGAGGTGAACTGGTGTTCATGAATAGAGCCTGTGACAAAGCAGAGTGGACAGCTTGGGCCCACTGGCATGTTTCTGTGGTGCCTATTCAATGTAATTATCTATTTTCACAGTAACATCATTGCAGTGTTAATGTAAGCCTACTTGTGACACTAATAAGCTTTTTTCCAATTTTTTAAAATGAGATCCAGTTTGGTCAGCTTGTTCTCATCAAAATTAGAATACAATGACTGTGGAGCAAAGAATTTATAGAATAATAGAATGACTACATTTGCAGAAGAGGACTTTCAGCCCATCGAGTGTGTACTGACTATGAGAAAGTATCATATCGAAGGCCCTATCCTCGTAACCCCATACATTTCCCATGGTTAATCCACCTAACCTACACATCTTTGGACGCTAAGGGGCAATTTAGCATGGCCAATCCACCTAAACTGAAAGTAAAGTTTAAATTTGCAAGTTTATTTATTAGTCATAAGTAAGGCCTACATTAACACTGCAATGAAGTTACTGTGAAATTCCCCTAGTTTCCACAGTCCGGCGCCTGTTCAGGTCAATGCACCTAACCAGCAGTCTTTCGGAATGTGGGAGGAAACCGAAGCATCCGGAGAAAACCCACGCAGACATGGGGAGAATGTGCAAACTCCACACAGACAGTGACCCAAGCCAGGAATCAAACCCGGGTCCCTGGCGCTGTGAAGCAGCAATGCTAACCACTGTGCTACCATGCTGCCTACCCTTTAACCTGCACATTTTTGGACTGTGGAAGGAAACCAGAGTCCTGGAGGGAACCCACACTCGCCTGATAAATGAAAAATTCAGGCCTCAGACTTGAGCGCAAAAAAAATGATGTTCCAGTGCAGTATTGAGGGAGCACTACATTGTCGAAGGCGCCATCTTTCAGATGAGACGTCACACCGAGGCCCCACCACTTGTGTGGATGTAAAAGGTTTTTATAAAAGCACTGTTTAGAATACCACTTCCCAATGGCCTCGTGGTATTATCGCTAGACTATTAATCCAGAAACTCAGCTAATGTTCTGGGGACCCGAGTTCGAATCCCACCGTGAATTCAATAAAAAATATCTGGAATTAAGTATCTACTGATAACCATGAAACCATTGTCAGAAACACCCATCTGGTTCATTGGCACAGTGGTTAGCACTGCTGCCTCACAGCGTCAGGGACCCAGGTTTGATTCCCGGCTTGGGTCACTGTCTGTGTGGTGTTTGTACATTCTCCCTGTGTCTGCTTGGGTTTCCTCTGGGTGCTCTGGTTTCCTCCCATGGTCTAAAAGATATGCAGGTTAGATGAATTGGCCATACTAAATTCCCCCTCAGTGTTCCCGAATAGGCGCTGGAATGTGGCGACTAGGGGATTTTCACAGTAACTTCATTGCAGTGTTAATGTAAGCCTACTTGTGCCTAATAAATAAATAAACTTTAATGTTCTTTTAGGGAAGGAAATCTACCGTCCATACCCGTTCTGGCCTACATGTGACTCCAGAGCCGCAGCAATATGGTTGACTCTCAACTGCCCTTCAAGGGCAACTGGGGATGGGCAATAAATGCTGGCCAGCCAGTGACACCCATGTCCCACAAATGAATAAAACAAATAGGGAATTAAGCCCAGTATCCAGGCCAATATTTATAACTCAATCAAGATTTAAAAAACAGATG
The DNA here is from genome assembly GCF_964213995.1 of Mustelus asterias. Classification (NCBI taxonomy): domain Eukaryota; kingdom Metazoa; phylum Chordata; class Chondrichthyes; order Carcharhiniformes; family Triakidae; genus Mustelus; species Mustelus asterias. Next base: position 124,330,968 of record NC_135809.1, read on the forward strand.
ATTTGGTCATTATCACTTTACTGTTTGTGGATCTTTGCTGCTGTGTTTCTTACATGGCACCAGTGATTACACATCAAAAGTATTTCAGTGGCTGTAAAACACTTTTGAGACATCCGGTGATTGTGTAAAGTGCTATATAAATGCAAGTCTTTATCTTTTCCTTGCATGTTATTTACCAATCTGGCTCCCTGAGATCACATACTGTAATATATATACTTACCCCCTAAGCACTGAATTGTCAGTGATGGAATGCTGAGAACCATTCTGTCAAAACCAAGACTATTTTTTTGTAAGATCACTTCCAGAGATTGGGGGCTGTGGGAAGGGGTGGGGGGCATTATACTTTGATAAAAGTTACCATTAATGGAATCTTTAGAAACATTCCATATGATGATGTGAACTCATTGAATGTAAAACTCATCCAAGAGTATCATTCCAACGCATCACCACCTTCGACTTCTATAACATGGGAGTCCTTGTACAAATATTATTTTGATCTCGGGACACTTCATGGGGAAAGTAGTTTTGTGTTCGGCAGGATTCAAGTCGATTTGAATGAACAGGAAATCCAGGACTCACTGGGTTAACAATCCTCATTTCAATCTCATAACATTTTGGAATTCCACAGTTGTTTTTGTAATAGTGTAGACAAATACAGAGGGGAACTTTGCACTCCTGATTGACTTGTATTGCTTCATGGATATTATGGAGTGGTGCCTGGGAACTGATTCCCGCTGCTGGCTGGAGCAGATCGCAGGAGTGGCTTTGTTAGGCATTGTTTGTTGTGTACAGTGCCTGAGGGCTTGCTCACTGGGCAGGGTTACGCATTGCTTCTCACTCGAAACAAATGAACAGAAAGGAGCCTTTCTTGAACAAAGCTGTCTGATCTAGCTGCACTGAATTGATGGGATGTTATGCATGAGTACGTAAGCCTTTCAACTGGGAAGCCACCGGACTGGGTGTCTAGTAACATTAGGCAGCTCCCGAGGGGTGAATGCGCAAGGTTCTGTGTGTTAGACCACAGCTGAAGACTGGACCAGATGTTTTGGTGAGAGGAAAGAGGAAGGGCTCTTTATGACAGTTTTTTTTTTGGTTAAATATGTCAGGACAACGTGCAGAATCTGCTTGCATTGCATTAGCCAAGTAGTGACTTATTGCTTTGGAAAGGATAGGGGCTGGTGGGACTTGGGAGCGAGAACAGCACAGGGACTTTGTGTTTGGCATTCTCTAAGAGTCAGGAAATGAGCAGGGAGGAAGATCTGGTGTGACGGTGCCAGTGTTTGCAGCGAGTAACTCAGAAACAGCATGCTGAAAACTCAAGATACAAAGATCCTCCAACCTGCTCCTGGTGTTGCGTGTGCTAACTATTTGACTGCACACTTGCGAAAAGAGAGTCGGAGGTAAGGGAACATTTGTTGTTGCTTTTATTCCTGCTAATGTACTTGATCGTTTGAATTGAAAGAAATGCCTGAGTGTTTCTCTTCACTTTATAAACTATTCGATGTATGTGCACTATCAGTTTGAGTAGCAACAAATGATTACCGACTCTTTGTTAATCTGGGAAACTGGATTTACAGCTCCTAGAAGAGCCTGTTAGTTGTGTCCGACAGAGAAATTATTCTACAGCATTACTTTGTAGTATGCTTCAAGCAATAGCAAATAATAAAGCTCCTGTTCCAGGCTGCCAATGAATAATAGTGTAATATGTGCTGTCATCATTGTTGTTACAACATCAATCACTCCTGTCTTTACATACAAGCTGTAATGGTAATCTCTTGCGGTTAAATTCCTCTGTTGACCATTAACCAGGTTAGATTTTAAACTTCAAAGTTGATTGAGTTGTCGCTATCCATCTTGATTTGCATGCTGTACAGTGCCTGAAAATATTTTCATGACAGCAGCTCGATCACATCACAAAAATGTTCCTGGATATTTGTTAGCCAAAAGTGTTGTTTTTTTTTGACCAAACAGGGATCAGATTTAAAACATTTTAACTATGATACTAAACACCAGTTTAGTGATACGCCACGGTGGCACAGTGGTTAGCACCGCTTCCTCACAGCGCCAGGGACCCGGATTCAATTCCGGCCTCGGGTCACTGTCAGTGTGGAGCCTGCACGTTCTCCCCGTGTCTGTGTGGGTTTCCTGCCGGTGCTCCGGTTTCCTCCCACACTCCAAAGATGTGCGAGTTAGGTTGGTTGATCATGATAAATTGCCCCTTAGAATCAGGGGGTTAGCAGGGTAAATAAGTGGGGTTATGGGGATAGGGCTTGGGTGGGATTGTTGTCAGTGCAGACTCGATGGGCTGATGGCCTCCTGCTGCACTGCAGGGATTTTATAACTCTTGTAAACCCTTTTTCAGTAGCATGTTCTTGTGGAACTTTGATAAAAGAGATGATAAACCAGGTTAGACTGAGAACCACCTGACCGGATTATTTTAACATGGGACTGCTTGTATTTCAGGAAAATGGATTATTTACATTTTCAACAGGAGTTGAAAAAAGCCACTAATGTTACATGTAGGAGATGTGATCAATGATTGAGCAAATACATCATGAAGCCTGGGAAGGTGTGACCCTGAGTGCATTACCAGTGATGGCTTAAACATTAAGATAGTAATGACTATCACGGTAGCAGAGAAAAAAAAAAACCAATTTAGCAAGCTTCCAGAGCTTGATCCAATTAACCTAATATTTACTTTAACCACTCTGCAATTTCCAAACTTCACCCCATTTTAATCTATTGGCCATGATGGAAGTCTTGGTCCAAGTAGGGTGACACAGTGGCACACAGTCCCTCACAGCGCCAGGGACTCGGGTTTGATTCCAGCCTTGGGTGACTTTGTGGAGTTTGCATGTTCTCCCTGTGTCTGCATGGGTTTCCTCCGGGTGCTCCAGTTTCCCCTCACACTGCGAAGATGTGCAGATTAGGTGGATCGGCTGTGCTAAATTGCCCCTTAGTGCCCCAATATGTGCAGGTTAGATGGGTTAGCCATGGTGAATGTGTGGGGTTACACATCCCACATGCGGGGGAGAGGGCCTGGGTAAGACACTTTGTCAGAGCATCAGTGCTGACTCAATGGGCCGAATGGCCTCCTTCTGCACTGTAGGGATTCTGTGATTCAATTGCAGGAAAGGTAGAGGTGGGCACTTGGATGGAGGCTAAACAGGAGGATGCCTCCAAACTGGTTTGCCTTAGCTTTCAATGCCATGCTGATAAATCCTGACTTTGCCGTCTCCTGTGTTTTCCTTTCTGGCTAAAGACTAGTTTAGGTTGTGACTCAGTTGAGTAAGATTAGTGACAGCCCTGCTGAGATGAGAAAATGATCTGTTGAGAATCAAAGGCTGAGTGTTTCTTTCTTGCACTCTCTGTAGTGCAGCATGTCACAAGCCCCTCAAGTCGTGGATGTTGCCTTTATAGTTTAAAGGTATGCTGATAGTTTAGGCGGGATTCTGACTTGGAGGCGTTCAGTCATAATCCCACGGATGGTAGCTTCGCACCATTGGCTCCTCAGCCAAGCACATACACCAAATGTCCGAACCTGCGGTTCCTCTCGTACTGAGCAGGATTACTATTGCAACAACATTTTGTAATCATCAGTAGGGTAAAACTAACCTGTCTCACGTTCCCTATTAGTGGGTGAACAATCCAATGCTTGGTGAATTCTGCTTCATAATGATAGTCTGAGGATGAGTCCTTAACTGCCACTAACATTATTTTTCATTCAATTTTCTTGTCAGAATAGCATTATTGCAGTCAAAGAGTAAAGATAGTATTATAGGATTTACTTTTCACATTCAATTTACAATGCTCTCAAAAATACCAAAAATACTTTGGATAGTACTGAATGACTTATTCTGGCTAGGATTTTGCACTGTCATTTGGCAATGACACAAAGGGTAACCTTCGGTTAAAGGCAGGTCTCTGAACCTTATTTAAGTATTGATACTCAGCAGATCTTTAGTACAAAAATAGCTTCTGTGTATTCTGTGACTCATCAAATCTAGCTTCACGAAATACTTTGGGAAGGACATACGGAGAAGGACTGCAGCATTTTTTACATGCCGAAATATCAGTAACTCCTAATCATTGACTAGATCACTAACTGGTACTCTCTAATAGATGATTCTTTACCAGATTGGTTCCAGGGAGGAGGGGACTTCAGCTACAAGGTTAGGTTGGAGAAACTGAAGTTGTTCTCTTTGGGGCAAAGGAGATTGAGAGGAAATTTTATGGCGGTGTTCTAGATTATGAGAGGTTTAGATAGACTCGGCAAAGAAAAGGTGTTTCCATGAGGTGATGGTGCAAGGATTAATGCTGTTCTGTAGAAGTTTGATACAACTGAATGGCTTGGCAGGCCAAAGCAGAGGGTCTTTAAGAGTCAACCAAATTACTGTAGGTCTGGAGTCACATCTAGGCCAGACTGGGTAAGGAAAGCAATATTGTTCAATGACGGTGTACCCAGTGGGTTTACAACAGTCGTCAATGGTTTTGTGGTCACCATTATTGAGACTAGTTTTTAATTCCAGATTTATTAATTGAATTTAAATTCCACCAGTTGCTATGGTGGGGTTCACACCTGTGTCCCCAGAGCATTAGCCTGGACCTTGGGACTATGCCATTGCTTCCCCCTTGTGGTATATTGTGGCTTATACAATTCAGAATTACCTTTTGCATTCACTTAACAAACCAATCACCATCTGCTGTGACCAACTCGGACATGCAAAAGCAAATCCCCTATTGCACAGGTTTCAGCTTCTTGCTATGTCCTGTAGCTCAGCACTCTGCCTCTGCACAATTATCCCAATATAGTGCACCTTTGCTCTCTTTCTTCCACCTTTTATGGTGATCAAGGCCTATGTTGAATGAGGGCAGCACGGTGGCACAGTGGTTAGCACTGCTGCCTCACTGCACTAGGGACCAGGGTTTAATTCTGACCTTGGGTGACTGTCTGTGTGGAGTTCGCACGTTCTCCCCATGTCTGCGTGGGTTTCCTCCAGATGCCCCGGTTTCCTCCCACAGTCCAAAGATGTGCGGGTTAGGTGGATTGGCCATGCTAAATTACCCCTTGGTGTCCAAAGATATGTAGGTTAGATGGGGTAGCCATGGTAAATGTGTGGGTTTACGGGGCGGGCCTGGGCCTGTTCTTTTGAGAGTCAGTGCAGACTTGATGGACTGAATGCCCTCCTCTGCACTGTTGAGTTCCTATGATTCTATGAATTACTATCATTGTGTTCAACAGATAACTTATAGCTTTGCTGGGTGTGTGGCTCATTTTGTATGAGACTTTAAACCAGATCTATCTTGCCAGTTCTGGTGGTTCAAATGGATCTTAAAAGATGCAGTGACGTTTTTTGAACAAATATTCTGGTGTCCTGATCAAGACATTACCTTCATCAAATTTCAGCCACAAAATAATCTTGTTCTGTTTGTGAGACTTTCCTGTTTGCAAAATCAACAATGCAAATTTATTCATGATGTTACCTTTTAACGTAATAAAACTTTCCAATGTGCTACATGTCTTATGAAACAGTTTAAAGTTTAAAGTTTTTTAAAGTTTATTTATTAGTGTCATAAATAGGCTTACATTAGCACTGCAATGAAGTTACTATGAAAATCCCCATGTTGCCACACTCCAGCACCTGTTTGGCTACACTGAAGGAGAATTTAGCATGGCCAATGCACTTAACTAGCACATCTTTTGGATTGTGGGAGGAAACTGGAGCACCCGGAGGAAACCCACGCAGACACAAGGAGAACGTGCAAACTCTACACAGACAGTGACCCAAGCAGGGAATCGAACTCGGGTCCCTGGCGTTGTGAGGCAACAGTGCTAACCACTGTGCCATACTTGTTGACACATTTGACAGAGAGCCACCTTAGACAGATATTGGGGCAGGTGACCAAAAGGTTGGTCAAAGAGAGAGGTTTGAAGGAGTGATTTAAAGGAGGAAAGTGAGCTGGAGAAGTGTAGGGAGGAATTCCGGAGCTTGGGGCCTGGGCAACTGAAGGCACAGCCGCCCCGCAGTGGAGCAATTAAAATTGGAGATGCTGCAAAGTCAGAGGAGTGCCGATATTTCGTGGGGTTGTGAAGCTGGACGAAATAATTTGAATAGAATCCCTACAGCGCAGAAGCGGGCCATTCGGCCCATCAAGTCTGCACCGACTCTCTGATAGAGCATCTTACCCAGATGCTATCCTCAAGTGTTTATCTGGCAAATCCCCCGACCCTGCACATCACCACCCAAGGCCGGAAGTGAACCTGGGTCCCTGGAGCTGTGAGGCAGCACTGCTAACCACTGTGCCACCATGCCAAGATTACAGAGTTGGGGAGAGGCCAGGCCATGGAAGGACTTTAAAATAAGGATGAGAGTTTTAAAATCAACGTGTTGCTTAACCAGGAGCCAGAACAGGCTAGCGAATATGGGGATGATGGGGCAGGTTAGGACAAGGCAGCAGAGTTTTGATATTTGAATGGCCTCAGGTTTATGGATGGTAGAATGTTGGAGGCTGGCCAGGAATGTATTGGATTAGTCAAATCGCTGCCACACTTCCCTACATTAAAACAGTAATTCCAGTTCATAGTCACTGTGCGGGAAATGTTTTGAGAGTGTTTCTGAAAGGTGCAATAAAGCTTCGTGTGACGCAAGTCTCCACTTACATGAAACAAAATGTACTTCAGTCCTGTTCTCTATTCTGCTATTCAAAAACAAAAATTTGGTGCATAAACTCCCCTTTTGAGAACACAAGAAATAGCAGCGGGAGTAGTCCATGTTAGAATGCAACCAATGATAACATTGGATCTGTTGTTGTTTGACCAATCGTAACAAGCTAAGGGTCAGTAAACTATGTAACCAATGACAAAATGGTGTGGTGACTAGCTGACTCAGTATAAATAAGAACCGGGTTGGGAATTGTTGGAGTTTGGAATGGCCGAGGGTGAGGCCTCAAGTGTTGGAGGAATGAAGATTCTTTATTAAACTTGTTTCTTTGATTTATCTGTTGGAGTAAGTTTTTTGTTTCATTTTATTGCCTGTAACTGAAGAGTACCTTCAGCTGGATGAGCAATCCTTATGGCCCATCAAATCTGCTCCACCATTCAGTATGATCATGGCTGATCTAGGACTTCAATTCCACTTCCCTTCCTGTTCCCCATATGCATACATTTCCCATATGGGTGGCACAGTGGTTAGCACTGCTGCCTCAAAGTGGCAGGGACCCGGGTTCGGTTCCAGCCTTGGGTCACTGTCTGTGTGGAGTTTGCACGTTCTCCCCGTATCTGCGTGGGTTTCCTCCGGGTGCTCCAGTTTTCTCCCACAGTCCAAAGATGTGCGGGTTAGGTTGATTGGCCATGTTAATTTTCCTCTTAGTGTCAGGGGGACTAGCAGGTTAAATATGTGGGGTTATGGGGATCGGGCCTGGCTGGGATTGTTGTTGGTGTTGGCTCAATGGGCCAATGCCCTCCTTCTGCACCGAAGGGATTCTATGATCCCTTGATTCCCTAAGAAACCAAAAATCTCTATCCCAGCCTTAAATGTATTCAATGGTGGAACACCCACAAACTTCAGGGACAGAGAGTTCTAAAGATTCAGAACCTTTTTGAGTAAATAAATTTCCCTTCACCTCAGTCCTAAATGATTGACCCCTTATCCTGAGACTGTATCCCTGCGCTTTAGATTCCCTGACCAGTGGAAACAATTTCCTTGCATCTCATAGAATCATAGAATCCTACAGTGCAGAAGGAGGCCATTCGGCCCATCAAGTCTGTACTGACAATAATCCCACCCAGGCCCTATCCCCGTAGCCTCATGCATTTACCCTAGCTAGTCCCCCTGACACTAAGGGGCAATTTAGCATGGCCAATCCACCTAACCTGCACATCTTTGGACTGTGGGAGGAAACCGGAGCGCCCGGAGGAAACCCACGCAGACATGGAAGAACATGCAGACTCCACACAGATAGTGACCCAAGCCGGGAATCGAACTGTGAGGCAGAAGTGCTTACCACTGTGCCACCATGCTGCACTAAATCTACCCTATCACGCACCTTCAGAATCTTGCACATTTCAATGAGATCACCTCTTGTACGTCTAAGCTCCAGAGAAAATACACCTAATTTACTCAGCCTCTCATCATAGGACAACTCCCTCATCCCATGGACTAATTTAGTGAACCTTTGCTGTACCACCTCCAATGCAGGTATGTCTTAAATGTGGAGACCAAAACTGCGCACTTCAGATGTGGTCTCGCCAAAACCCTGTACCGCTCTGGCAAGACTTCTTTATTCCAGTACACCAATCCCCTTGCAATAAAGGCCAACACGCCATTTGCCGTCCTAATGGCTGTACCTGTACGTTAACAAAAAGCTCAAAGGACTGGACTGTTTTTATTTTGGAAAATCTATACTCTTGAATGGTATGGCTGCAAATCAAAGGTTTAAAGGATCACGATTCTGTAGTGAAAGTATATTGCCATTTTTTAAGTTGTTTACAAAATACATTGCGATGGATATACATTGGATTATCATGGCATTTGTGCAGGATTCCATTAGAGTATTAATTCCCTCACCAAACAGAAACAGATTTGAGCATCTTTTAATGACTCTGGTCCTTTAAATGCATGTTTACACATGAATGTTATGTGAATTCCCTGGGGCTGATGAAATGTCTGAAGAAGAAGCAGAAATTAGATCATGGTCTGAAGTGATTGTACAAGTGCTCCTGCGTATTATTTCATCACCTCGCACTGATTAAATTCTGTGAAGGGAACACCTGTCACAGGCGGAAAAAAGGAAGATCCAGTCATGTCAATTTTCCAATCGATGCTGACGGTGGTAAATAAATCGTTACTTAATTTGCTGATGGATAGCAAGTATTGGAGCAGTCACAAATTTGAAGTGTTACTTACATACATTCTGGACTTTGTTTAGAACTATATGCGTTATGTAACAAGGTGCAGTGAGCATTGTTGTATCAGGTTCTCGAGCATCCAGTATTGTTAACACAGGTCACATTTTGATTTGTGGGTGCTTACTGTGCACAAATTGGCTTCTGTGTTTCCTACATTACAATAATGACTACACATCAGCAGCACTTCAATGGTTGTCAAGAATTTATAAATGACCTGAGATTGTCAAAGCTTTACTTTCTCCTCTTCAAGATTAAGGTACCTGCCACGAGTGGATTTAGTTAATTCCCACACAAAGAAAACAAAAACCAAAGTCTTTAATTTTTTTTCCTGCTGCCAGGAGTCCAACTTCATGTTACTAGTGCGAATAGTGACCCTGGAAATGTCTGCTCTCCAGATAGTCCCTTCCTCCTAGATGAGGCTGTAGTGTCGGGCAAAGAGAATGTAAACTGAGATCAGTTCCAAAAAAAGAGACTTTCAAAGGTAAATTATTTGCCAAAGCAAATTGATGTAACAATAGCTTTCTCTGACTATATTAAATGAAATGATTTGATTCAATTTATTATTGTCACATATATTGGGATACAGTGAAAAGTTATTGTTTCCTGCGCGCCATACAGACAAAGCATACCTTTCATAGAGTACATAGGGGAGGAGGAAAGGAGAGGGTGCAGAATATAGGCTAGAATTCTCCGGCCGTTCACGCCGGTGGGATTCTCAGGGGTCACCGGCAGCGCATCCTGCTCATGGGTTTCATGATGTGGAGATGCCGATGTTGGACTGGGGTAAACACAGTAAGAGTTTTAACAACACCAGGTTAAAATCCAACAGGTTTATTTGGTAGCAAATGCCATTAGCTTTCGGAGCTTTTGGATTTCCACTCCATCTGACGAAGGAGCAGCGCTCCGAAAGCTAATGGCATTTGCTACCAAATAAACCTGTTGGACATGGGTTTCATGCCAGCAAGGGGTGACGTCAATGGGAATTCCCATTGACAACGGTGGGACGAGAGAATCCCTCCATTAGCAAACAACACGCCACCTCCCACTGGCGGGAAACACGTGGCTGGGAAGCCAGAGAATCTTGCCCATAGTGTTACAGTCACAGCTAGGGTGAAGGGAAAAATCAGCTGGTGTAAGGTAGGCCCATTCAGAAGTCTGATGACAGCAGAGAAGAAGCCGTTCTTGGGTCGGTTGGGATGTGACCTCCTTTTGTATCTTTTTCCAGACCGAAGAAGGTGGAAGAGAGAATGTCTGGGGCTCGTGGGATCCTTGAATATGCTGGTTGTTTTTCCAAGGCAGTGGGAAGTGTAGACTGAGCCACTGGATGGAAGGCTGGTTTGTGTGATGGACTGGGCTGCATTCACAATGCTTAATAGTTTCTTACTGTCTTGGTCAGAGCAGGAGCCATAACAAGCTGTGGTACATCCAGAAAGAATGCTTTCTATGATGCATCTGTAAAAATTAGTGAGAATCGTACCAGATATGTGGAATTTCCTTAGCCTCCTGAGTAAGTAGCATTGGTGAGCTTTTTATTTTGTATTGGGTTATAAAATCCAGTCCAAAAAAAAATTCCAAGCCATCTAAATGTGACTACAGCAAATGCAGCTATAGGACATATCTAACAATTCATATAACAGTGCCGCCTTAACTCTGAGTTCATATTCTATAAGTCGCAATGGGAAGCAGTAATTATATTAGCAGTTGAATTTATTTAGTAGAAGAAGGTGGGGGCAGAACAAAATTTTTGCTCAAGTAAAATCAGGAAGTATAATGATTCACTGCACTAGACTTCACTCAACCTATTAGTTTGTCCATCTATTTTTCTCTCTGTGCTTTGTTCTATTCAATAGGCCTTTTTAAGTCTGATGTAACCTGGTATGATTCATCACTTCTTCATTCAAATTTCTATGAAGGTGTACAATCGAATACTTAATTATCATTATCCTGCGACACGCACCTGTCAGAGACAAGTGCTGGCAAAGTCTCCACTAAATGGCAGTTCCAGTCAGCACAAAAGTGCCTCCTTTGTTGTGGTTTTATTGCATTGTAGTTCACCTTGAATGTTTCACTGGAGAAATCGTATCCTGTTGAGGGGGAGGCACAGCTGTTGGCAGTTTATGTGCGCATTGTCTGTTTTCGCTGCCAAATTGGACATCACCATATTAGGAATGCACAATATTGTAAGTGCGCAGCGCCACAATTTTCCAAAGGCTCCTCTTCCAAATGAAACCTCATCAGTTTCAGCATGCTTCTGGCCAGATGTCATCACCATGCCGGTGATATAGGGTGTGTTGGGTGGGGGGGGGATGGTGGGGGGATGGGGTTGATCAGTAACCTGCTCGGAAGAAAGAATAAGCACCGGAAGGAGAGGAGAATATCTGAGTGAGGGTCTATGGCAAAGTCTCCAGAGCGCTCATTAAAAAGTTGTCACTATAATTAATAATCTATCTGGTGCAGCAAATGGAAATCAAGTGAACACATCATTCGGTCTCAATTCTGCACCACTATATTTCAAACAGCCATTTATTTGGTGTTTTCATAGATTATAGATGTCAGATGCAGCTTTATATGAGTATGCATGTTCCATGCTGATGCTTCAATGGTTTTAATTTTAAAGAATATATTTATACACACACACATCCCGCTCCACAAACTGCGGTTTCACTTCCCGAGCAAAGGGGGAAACCTCAGAAGTATAAAGCCTATGGTAAGCTGGATATTAGTTTGGTTCCTTTTGTGTTAAGACCCTGTCATTGAGAATTTGGTATAACACTATATTGTGTGCCATCTGTGAGAATGATAAAACAAAAAAAGACTGGAGAATAATGGCAGCATTTGTGAGTATCTGATTGCAACTTGTTTGACCTTTGTCATTTTTAGTGCTTTTCAATCTCCTGCTTTTGCGAATCACAGGCCACGAGTTCGTATTTTGGAGCATGGTATTGTTTTCCCTTTCATTGCACACTGACCTTCTGTGTCGGACAAAACACAGCATTCCTTTTTTTCAGCCAGCATCATTTGTGATGATCCCTACCCTTATGATCTGTGATATTTGCCATTGTGTTCACATCGAGGCCTGCGTCACTTTAATTTCCATAAACATTCTGAATGTCTTAAGGTTTTCTTTTATCCCAATGGGCTGTCCCTAAATTCTAATGACAGTTGTTTCAAATCGGTCTCCAGACGGCTAAAATGGCCTCATACATTGTTGTTTAATTTGACTTAGCATCTAAACCAAAACCACTCATCCTGGTAAGGGGCTGTGTAAAAGGGGCCAAAGAACAGCTTCTTCCCTGCTGCCATCAGACTTTTGAATGGACCCACCTCGCATTAAGTTGATCTTTGTCCACACCCTAGCTATGACTTTAACACTACATTCTGCACTCTCTCCTTTCCTTCTCTATGAATGGTATGCTTTGTATAGTGCGCAAGAAACAATACTTTTCACTGTATATCAATGCATGTGACAATAATAAATCATCATCAGAATAATATAGATTTTCTGCATTTCATATCCTCCTTGTCAGTACAATGTTGAACTTACTTGGCGCGCACTGATATGGGCGACACTGGCACAGTGGTTAGCACTGCTGCCTCACAGTGCCAGGGATCCGGGTTCAATTCCCAGCTTGGGTCACTCTGTGCAGAGTCTGCACATTCTCCCCGTGAATGTGTGGGTTTCCTCCCACAGTCCGAAAAATGTGCTGGTTAGGTGCATTGGGCATGCTAAATTTTCCCTCAGTGTACCCGAACAGGTGTCGAAGTGTGGCGACTAGGGGATTTTCACAGTGACTTGATTGCATTGTTAATGTAAGCCTACTTGTGACACTAATAAATAAATCTGCTATCTGTAGGTCAATCTTCATGTCACTCTCTTACGTGCATTTTCTATCTACGGCATGGTAGCACAGTGGTTAGCACTGCTACTTCACAGCGCCAGGGACCCGGGTTCGATTCCCAGCTTGGTTCACTGTCTGTGTGGAGTTTGCACGTTCTCCCCTGCGTGGATTTCCTCCGGGTGCTCCGGTTTCCTGCCACATTCTGAAAGATGTGCTGGTTAGGTGCGTAGACCCGAACAGGCGCCGTAGTGTGGCGACTAGGGTAATTTCACAGCAACTTCATTGCAGTGTTAATGTAAGCCTTGTGGCCAATAAATAAAGTTTAACTTTAGTTACCTTGGTGAGACAACGTCTGTGTGGCACGAGTAATTAATTCCTTCCTCCCGGCTTGCATCCCTGGTGACTGCTCATTCACTGAAGCAGCACCGTTTGCAAGTTCCCCTCCAAGGCACACACCATCCTGACTCGGAACTGTATCACTATTCCTTCACTTACTAGGCCAAAATCCTGGAGCTCCCCTCCTAACAGCACTGTGGGTGTACGTACACCACATGGGCTGCAGCAGTTCATGAAGGCGGCTCACCACCACCTTCTCGAGGGGAATTAGGGATGGGCAACACATGCTGTACTAAGATCAATGTGGAGTGGATGGGCATGTTTCTATATTGTAAATTCTATGTAAAGCCTAATTAGGAGATGAAGAACTGTTTGTAGCAGCTGCTCGAGTTATCAATAAAGTAATGCGAATATTTACTTTTGCTTTATGTAAGGCCCACAAGGTTCCAATGCCATGAGTCCTTGTGGCCTAGGAAGACAAAAGATCAGTCAACCATGGAGTATTGAATGACATTTGATTCAATCTGATCTCCTCAAGTAATCAATATAGAATGGACTGATCATCACTTCGTCAGAAACAAAAGCTAAATGATGCCATTAACATTTGAAAGATAAGTAAGATGAATGAAATAATCTATAATCTGCTATTTATTCCAAATTGCACTTAAAGTTCATTTATAGACTTTTAAATGGAAAGCAATTACTCTGACCCATAGTTTCATCGAAGACCACAAGTTATTTTCCGAAACATTGACTCAAAATTGTTTCCAAACATTTTGGTGTTTAGGGTATTACTGAAGATAATGCAGAGATATACAAAGGATAGAGGGGAACAAAAAGACAGACTAAGGCAAGCTAAGAGATTGTCAAAGAAGGTTGACTGTCATGAAGGGAAATATCAAAGGCTTTATGAGAACTTAACAGGCAAGAGTGAAGTGTATTATTTTGTACAGAATGTACATGTACAGGGCGGCACAGCGGTTAGCACTGTAGCCTGACAGCGCCAGGGACTTGGGTTTGATTTCCAGCTTGGGTCACTGTCTGAGAGGAGTTTGCACATTCTCCTCATGAAAAGAGAGGCGTACGTTAGGTCCAGGCAGCTAAAAACGGAGGGAGCACTGAAGGAATACAAAGAAAGTAGGAAAGAACTCAAACGAGGAATTAGAAGGGCAAAAAGGGGTCACAAAATGTCCTTGGCAGACAGGATTAAGGAGAATCCCAAGGCATTTTATTCATATGTTAGGAACAAAAGGGTTGTCAGGGAAAAAATCGGACCTCTCAGGGACAGAAGTGGGGAATTATGCTTGGAGCTCAAAGAAGTAGGGGAGATCCTAAATGAATACTTTGCGTCGGTATTCACAAAGGAGAGGGATGTGTTGACTGGGAGTGTCTCGGAGGAGAGTGTTGACCCGTTGGAGAAAATCTCCATTACAAGGGAGGAAGTGTTAGGTTTTTTAGGGAATATAAAGACTGACAAATCCCCAGGGCCTGATGGAATCTATCCAAGGCTGCTCAGGGAGACAAGAGATGAAATCGCTGGGCCTCTGACGCAAATCTTTGTCTCGTCACTGGACACAGGTGAGGTCCCAGAGGATTGGAGGATAGCTAATGTGGTCCCGTTATTTAAGAAGGGTAGGAAGGATAACCCGGGAAATTATAGGCCGGTGAGCTTGACGTCCATGGTAGGGAAGTTGTTGGAGAGGATTCTTAGAGATAGGATGTATGCACATTTAGAAAGGAATAAACTCATTAACGATAGTCAGCATGGTTTTGTGAGAGGGAGGTCATGCCTCACTAACCTGGTGGAGTTTTTTGAAGAAGTGACTAGAATGATTGACGAGGGAAGGGCTGTGGATGTCGTCTATATGGACTTTAGTAAAGCGTTTGACAAAGTCCCTCATGGTAGGTTGGTGCAAATGGTTGATCTCATGGGATAAAGGGGGAGGTGGCTAGATGGGTGGAGAACTGGCTTGGTCACAGAAGACAGAGGGTGGTAGTGGAAGGGTCTTTTTCTGGCTGGATGCCTGTGACTAGAGGTGTTCCGCAGGGCTCTGTATTGGGACCTCTGCTGTTTGTGATTTATATAAACGATCTGGAAGAAGGTGTAACTGGGGTGATCAGTAAGTTTGCGGGCGACACGAAAATGGCTGGACTTGCAGATAGTGAGGAACATTGTCAGAGGCTACAGAAGGATATAGATAGGCTGGAAATTTGGGCAAAGAAATGGCAGATGGAGTTCAATCCAGATAAATGCGAAGTGATGCATTTTGGTAGAACTAACATAGGGGGGAGCTATACGGTAAATGGCAGAACCATAAAGGGTGTAGATATGCAGAGGGACCTGGGGTGCAAGTCCACAGATCCTTGAAGGTGATGTCACAGGTGGAGAAGGTAGTGAAGAAGGCATATGGCATGCTTGCCTTTATAGGACGGGGCATAGAGTATAAAAGTTGGGGTCTGATGTTGCAGTTGTATAGAACGTTGGTTCGGCCGCATTTGGAATACTGCTCCCAGTTCTGGTCGCCACACTACCAGAAGGATGTGGAGGCTTTAGAGAGAGTGCAGAGGAGGTTTACCAGGATATTGCCTGGTATGGAAGGGCTTAGTTATGAGGAGAGATTGGGTGAACTGGGGTTGTTCTCACTGGAAAGACGGAGGATGAGGGGTGACCTAATAGAGGTGTATAAAATTATGAAAGGCATAGATAGGGTGAACGGTGGGAAGCTTTTTCCCAGGTCGGTGGTTACGTTCACGAGGGGTCATGGGTTCAAGGTGAGCGGGGGGAGGTTTAACACGGATATCAGAAGGACGTATTTTACACAGAGGGTGGTGGGGGCCTGGAATGCGCTGCCGGGCAAGGTGGTGGAGGCGGACACACTGGGAACGTTTAAGACTTATCTAGATAGCCACATAAACGGAGTGGGAATGGAGGGATACAAAAGAATGGTCTAGTTTGGACCATGGAGCGGCGCGGGCTTGGAGGGCCGAAGGGCCTGTTCCTGTGCTTCTTTGTTCTTATGTCTGCGCGAGTTTCCTCCAGGTGCTCCGGTTTCCTCCCACAGTCCAAAGATGTGCAGGTTAGGTGCATTGACCATGCTAAATTGTCCCTTAGTGTACCCGAACAGGCGCCGGAGTGTGGTGACTAGGGGATTTTCACAGTAACTTCATTGCAATGTTAATGTAAACTGACTTGTGACTGATAAATAAACTTTAAAAACGAAGCACGAGCTCCAAAAGCATGCTTAAGGTGACCAATAAACAGGAGACTGGAAAGCTGTGAGCAGTCAGTTCAGTAGGCTCATTAGACCCTGACTTTGATGTAACTGAGATAACTGCACTGAGTATCACTGTAGCTGCAGCATATCGTTTTCCAAAAGGGATAAAGTGAGGAGCGTCCTTTGTTTAGGTGAAAAATTGCCCACTTGAGTATCCCTTTTGTCTGAAAATTACCTGTACATGATGGGCAGCAGGCAACTCTTGAGTGATTACTGGCACAGATGCATCTGACACACCATGTGCATTAAATCCCTTTGAAGAGGGATTGGATTGAATGGGGTTGTTTTCCTTGGAGCAGAGGAAACTGAGTGGGGGGCGGGGGGGGGAAACTTGATTGAGATGTATAAAATTATGAGGAACATAACTAGAGTAGACAGGAAGGAACTTTTCCCCTTGCTGGAGGGATCAATGACTGGGGGGGCATAGATTTAAGGTAAGGGGCAGAATGTTTGGAGGGAATATGAGGAAAGATTTTTCACCCAAAGGGTGGTGGAAGTCTGGAATTCACTGCCTGAAAGGGTGGCGGAGGAAAAGAGCCTTATAACATTTAAGTATTTAGATGTGCGCTCGTGATGCCAAGGCATGCAAGGTTATGGGCCAAGAGCTGGAAAATGGTATTAGATTAGTTAGGTGGTTTGTTTTTGATTGGCGCAGACTCGATGGGCCGAAGGGCCTTTCTGTGTGCTGTATGCCTCTATGACTTTATCCGGGGTCCCATAAGAATTGTGTGAATGAGCAATATGGTATTCACACTCGCGTTAGTAATGTTACACTCTGGTAGCTTTACATATGGCCTTCAGCAGGCACCCAACAGGAAATGCAATGAGATGTAATAGGAGATGCATTATTGTTTCAGGATAGTCATGAATTAGATTGCTCAGTGTAAGTATCGTGCCAGATTCAGAATATCAAGATGCAGCAGAAACAGGAATACCTTTGACAAAGGAATTGCAGTCTGTGGGTGGGGTTTTACGGCCTCGCTCGGGCGAGACCGGAAATCCCCGCCCAAGGTCAACAGAGATTTCCGTTGTTGGACCCACGCCCATTCCGATTCCGGGGGGAGGCGGTCAAGGTGGTAGAGTTCTGGCCTATAAGCCTCGAGGAGGCTTTTTGTCCTTTGTAACTCATCCTTCCACACAATCGACAACATCATCTCATTGCCTTTGGATTGATTAATTGGTTTTTGCCTCCAATACTCCACCTGGCGTGAATCACTCTGCATGGAAAAAGTGTATCCTGACACCAATCATTTTACTGGTTAAATTCAACTCCCATTGATGTGGAATCAGAATCCAGCTGAATCATTCTCTAAATTCCTTTTTCATGTTCCACTGTAATAATATCTCCACAAATTCTGGCTAGTTTTTTTCTATTTTTCTAACCTTTCTTCAGAATCCAATTCTTTTCTTTTGGCAATTTCTTCTTTCCAACTCTCCTCTCTCTCTGCTTTCCCCCATTTCCTCTTACCTCTCTCCCCTCTCCTTGTCTCCTCATAACCTCCAGTCTCCCCATTCCCCATACCCCTCTTAGTCCACATTGCTCCTTACCCCCTGTTTCCCCCCTTACCTTCCCATCTCCCCTCACTCCAGCCTCCCTTAACCCCATCCCAACTTGCCCCCATTCCGCCTCACCACCTCCCCTTGCCCCATCTGTCCTCACCTTGTCTCTCCTTACTCCTGAACCCATCCCCCCACACCTCATTCAACCATACCCTTGTCTCCCTCACCCTGTCTCTCCTTATCCCCAACCCCCCACACCCCTGTCCCCTTACCCCATATTCCCTTACCCATGACCCCCTCACCCTATCCTCATGTCTGCCCTTACCCTGCTTCCCCTTGCCCCACCTCCCCCGCCCATCTCTCCTTATACCAATCTCTCCTTACCCTGCCTCCCTTATCTCCCTGTCTCTTCTTGCCATCCCATCATGACATTTTTAGCTATTCCAATAAAGGATAAGTTATTCGTGTGATTTCCCAGAATTAAGGACAGCTTTGGAATTAAAAGGTAGGTCATTTGTAATTTTACAGGAACAGGTTGTGTGCGTCACATTGCCCTGAAGCTGGGTGCAGTGCAGTGGAATTCTTTGTTTTGAGTTTATGGACGGAGTTTTAGAATAATTCTTATAAGTGTGCAGCCGGCAAGAAAATGGGAGAGTTCCTGATCTGTTCTTCAGGTGTGTTTTCATGCCCAATCTTATGGACTTGGATGTTGAAAATATGGGCTCGACCAATTCTAGCTGCTGTAGGCAGTGGGCTGGGCTTAATTCGCCAGCCAGCCTGCAGAGGGAGCTATTGCGCATGTGCAGACCTCTGATTCTGCACATTCGCAATTAAAATAACAGATATCTGACACACAGACAGCTGTCAGGCTCCTGTTGCTGGAGTCAGCCTGAACCTATTCCGCCCCCCCCCCCCCAACCCCACAATCGCGAACCCCGTGGCCGAACGCGAGCCCCACACTGCACGGGCATCTAGCCCCCACTGTCCTCCCCACCGCCCAGACTCATCGTGCCCCCGATCCGATATAGGCCAGGATTTTACTGGCTCGCCCCGCCCATCAATGGCTGGTAAAATCCCGGCCTATATGTGTGAATGCTGTTCGGGTGCAGCCAGACGTAAAAACTGAATGTTTTTAAAAATTGCTGTGGAACTGTGTCAGCTTTGGCTCATGTGTAGCTTGTGGCTCCTTGGAAGTCAGTGATGTAGAGTAACTGCAGGGTCTGCCGTCCATGACACTGTCTATGGTTGGGAGCTCAGTATAAGATAAGGTTGATACAGGAGGGAGAAATGAGTGGTGATAGCATGAGTATTCTGTAAATCTTAAGCCATCTTTGGTGAATTAACCTTGCCAGTTTGCAGCCAGGAGCCTGTGTCACACCCTGCCCTGCTATGCTCCTTTGATGTGGAGATGCCGGCATTGGACTGGGGTAAACACAGTAACAGTTTAACAACACCAGGTTAAAGTCCAAGAGGTTTATTTGGTAGCAAATACCATTAGCTTTCGCAGCGCTGCTCCTTCGTCAGATGGAGTGGAAATTTGCTCTCAAACAGGGCACAGAGACACAAAATCAAGTTACAGAATTCTGATTAGAACCTACTTTTCGGCTTCTGATCTTCAGGTAAGCGTTCTCCAAGGCGGCCTTCACGACACACGACAGCGCAGAGTCGCTGAGCAGAAACTGATAGCCAAGTTCCGCAGACATGAGGACGGCCTAAACCGAGATGTTGGCTTTATGTCACACTATCAGTAACCCCCACAGCTTGCCTCCTGGACTTGCTGGCTGTCCTGTCTGGAGACAATACACATCTCTTTAACCTGTGCTTAATGCTCCCTCCTCGACTCACATTGTCTATATCTTTAAGAACTGGTTGGCTGTAGAGATTTGCATTCTAATCAGTATCCTGTAACTTGATTTTGTGTCTCTGTAGCCTGTTTGAGAGCAGATTTCCACTCCATCTGACGAAGGAGCAGCGCTCCGAAAGCTAATGGTATTTCCTACCAAATAAACCTGTTGGACTTTAGGGTGTTGTTAAACTGTTACTATGCTCCTTTGATCCAGCCATGTGCCAGTATCTCAGACTGGTCCACATACCAAATTCTCGCAGCCACTATCTGTTCCGCATGTTTGTACAGTTAATTGTACGCCAGGCGTGTTCATAACCTGATGAGTAATAGGATCTGTACAGGTTCAGCCTGGAGCTGTCCTGCCAGTCACACAGACTTATCCACAGCAACACACTGCATTGCTGGATCCCTCTCCATTCAGGAGTTCCACTGCTGGTGTCAGATACCTGGTAAGCAGCATCTTTGAGAATCCGAATGCTGGCATCCATTCCCATCCTGAAAGCAGTCTGGGATTTGATTTGATTTGAATTGATTTAATTTATTGTCACATGTACTGGGATACGTTGAAAAGTAGGTTAGAGTGTATGAGCTATTAGGAGAGGCTGGGTTGTTTTCTCTGGAGTGGCGGAGGCTGAGGGAAGACCTGACAGAAGTTTATAAAATTATGAGCTAGGGTTGACAGTCAGAATCTATTTCCCAGCGTTGAAATGTCTAATACTAGGAGGCATGCACTTAAGGTGTGGGGGGACGTTCAAAGGAGATATGAGGGGCAAGTTTTTTTACACAGTGGTAGGTGTCTCGAACGCACTACCAGGGATGGTGGTGTAGGCAGATACGATGGAGGCGTTTAAAAGGCTTTTAGATAAACACATGAATATGCAAGGAATAGAGGAATATGGACCAAGGGTAGGCAGAAGGAATTAGTTTAATTTGGGGTCATGTTTAGCACAACATCGTGGACCGAAGGGCCTGTTCCTGTGCTGTAGTGTTCTAGTTTCAGTTGTTACTTGCATGCTATACAGGCAAAACATACTGTTCATCGAGTACATAGGGGAGAAGGAAAGGAGAGGATGCAGAATATAGTGTTGCAATTACAGGTTTGGTGAAGAGAAAGATCAGCTTAATATATGATAGGACCTTTCAAAAGTCTGTTGACAGCAGGAAAGAAGCTGTTCTTGAGTCTGTTGGTACGTGTCCTCAGATTTTTGTGGGACACCTTTAGAAAGTTAAATGCAAAAAAAGATGCTGACTAATGTTCAGCCATGCGGTGTTTCAAACTAAAATACTGCTTCTTCAGTTTCTGCATAATCCAGTAATTATTACACTGATTATACACTTTGCCTGGCTTAGCTTGTAATTGTTCAAAAAATTTGTTTGCCATCCTGTCACATTTTGGGACTACATTCAGAACAAATCTGCTTGTGATTTATCTCATCTGTAATCCTGACAGATGGTGATGTTTCCCACCCTATTGGTTTCTACAAGAGGGAGGGAGTAACTGATATGGCTAACGAGAGAAAGAGATTCATCCTTCAGTGTATCAGCACTTCCTAGCGGTGTGCCTCACTACATTGCACCCATCCCCAGCTTCCACTCTGCACATTTCCACCTCCCCATGATCCGCGTTTCCACTGCATCAAGAATCTTTTCACTGCTTGCAAGCAGATACCATGACCCCCTGACCACCCTTGGCTTTTCTCCAGTGCTTCGGAGATCGATCCAGTTTGCGTTTTGGATTTCTTCCCAGAGGAGCTTGAGATGCTCTTCTTGGCATCCCCTGCGTTGCTCTGTGCTGCTTGGAAGAGGCACCACTGGGACAACAGAGCTGGCTGAACCCATTGTGATATGCGCTCTGACCATCAGTTGCAGTGATCAGCCCGCAGAGTTAGAAGCCAGCAGCAGCCCCTTTCTGCACCTGCCTTGTCTGCACTGAAGCGAAGAAATGCTCTGGCCAAGGGTCGCAGGACTGAGGTACAATCACTTTGACCCCCCCCCCCACCCCGCCTGCCCAACCAACACACACACACCTTAACACACAACACACACACTTTTTCACCAGAGTTTAGTCTTGTGTGTATTTGCGGGAAGTTGAGCAGTGGATGAATTGCATTTGTTTGCCATACCCTTTCATATGAGTAATGATTTAACAGAAGGTTTTTGCTACTGGAATGCAAGCTGTGCTTTGCACTGTCCTGCCTAAAATCTTCCTCAAAGCATTAATGAATGAGCTGCTAGAACAGGTTTTGCCTACCCAGTCAGTTTGTTTAATTAGAGCAGTTATCAGATGACAGTTAACCTCGACAAAAAATATTTCAATCAATTACAACTGTACCAGTAGTTGAAAGGTTCGTTTGAAGATAATCAAATACTCCCTAGCATTCTTGACCATTTATTTTTTTCAGCTGTACAGCACGTAGAATGCTGAATGCTTTTAGCTTGGCAGCACAATTAATCAAACAAGTAAATAACAATTTTTAATTACAGCATACCTTTAACAGAGCAAATGAACAATATTAAACAGAAAAAAACTCTAAGGAATTTACCTTTTGTGCAAGGGGATAAGTGGGAATAAGTTAGATCTGTGATCAATTTTCAAACTTTGGGGGTGGCACAGTGGTTGGCACTGCTGCCTCACAGTGCCAGGGACCTGGGTTCAATTCCGGCCTTGGGTGACTGTGTGGAGTTTGCACTTTCTCCCCATGTCTACGTGTGTTTCCTCCTCGGTGCTCCGGTTTCCTCCCACACTCCAAAGATGTGCAGGTTAGGTGGATTGGGCATGCTAATTCCCCCTTAGTGTCCAAAGATGTAGAAAGTAAAGTTTATTTATTAGTCACAGGTAGGCTTACATTAACACTGCAATGAAGTTACTGAAGGCACTAAAAGGTTTCAAACCCATCTGTGCTAACAAGGAATGTTGAGTTAATTACACGAGTTGGAAACAAAATATACTGCAGATATCAAAACCAATTGTGCTGAGTTTGATTCTGAGAACTGAATATCTGATGTATGTCTCTCAACCAAATTCAGCATGGCTTAATTTTAATATTTGGAATTTACTTTATAATCCACAATGCGCTATAACGAGGAAAGGGTCAATACTGATTCTCTGTCGGGGACAAAGGAAATCCCGCTGGTTTATGTCAAGTCTGCTGGCCTTTTGACTCGAGAACCTCTCCGGCTATGTCGAGGGCATCCTGAAACCCATTGTACAAAGAACCCCCAGCTTTTGTCGCGACACGACCGACTTCCTACAGAAACTCGGCACACATGGAGCAGTTGAACCAGGAGCGCTCCTCGTCACAATGGATGTCTCAGCACTCTACACCAGCATCCCCCATGACGATGGCATTGCTGCAACGGCCTCAGTGCTCAGCGCCAACAACTGCCAGTTTCCAGATGCAATTTTACATCTCATCCGCTTCATCCTGGACCACAATATCTTCACCTTCAACAACCAGTTCTTCATCCAGACACACGGAACAGCCATGGGGACCAAATTTGCACCTCAATATGCCAACATCTTCATGCACAGGTTCGAACAAGACTTCTTCACCGCACGGGACCTTCAACCGGTGCTATACACTAGATACATCGATGACATTTTCTTCCTTTGGACTCATGGTGAACAATCACTGAAACAACTCTATGATGACATCAACAAGTTCCATCCCACCATCAGGCTCACCATAGACTACTCTCCGGAATCGGTTGCATTCTTGGACACGCGCATCTCCATTAAGGACGGTCACCTCAGCACCTCACTGTACCGCAAGCCCACGGATAACCTCACGATGCTCCACTTCTCCAGCTTCCACCCTAAACACGTTAAAGAAGCCATCCCCTACGGACAAGCCCTCCGTATACACAGGATCTGCTCGGATGAGGAGGATCGCAACAGACACCTCCAGACGCTGAAAGATGCCCTCATAAGAACAGGATATGGCGCTAGACTCATTGATCAACAGTTCCAACGCGCCACAGCGAAAAACCGCACCGACCTCCTCAGAAGACAAACACGGGACACAGTGGACAGAGTACCCTTCGTTGTCCAGTACTTCCCCGGAGCGGAGAAGCTACGGCATCTCCTCCGGAGCCTTCAACATGTCATTGATGAAGACGAACATCTCGCCAAGGCCATCCCCACACCCCCACTTCTTGCCTTCAAACAACCGCACAACCTCAAACAGACCATTGTCCGCAGCAAACTACCCAGCCTTCAGGAGAACAGTGACCAAGACACCACACAACCCTGCCACAGCAACCTCTGCAAGACGTGCCGGATCATCGACACAGATGCCATCATCTCACGTGAGAACACCATCCACCAGGTACACGGTACATACTCTTGCAACTCGGCCAACGTTGTCTACCTGATACGCTGCAAGAAAGGATGTCCCGAGGCATGGTACATTGGGGAAACGATGCAGACGCTGCGACAACGGATGAATGAACACCGCTCGACAATCACCAGGCAAGACTGTTCTCTTCCTGTTGGGGAGCACTTCAGCGGTCACGGGCATTCGGCCTCTGATATTCGGGTAAGCGTTCTCCAAGGCGGCCTTCGCGACACACGACAGCGCAGAGTCGCGGAGCAGAAACTGATAGCCAGGTTCCGCACACACAAGGACGGCCTCAACCGGGATATTGGGTTTATGTCACACTATTTCACATAAATATTTCTGCTTTTTTCCTCCTGAGTCTTTATCATGCGATCCTAGAATCAGAATTTATGTCACACTATTTGTAACTCCCACAGTTGCGTGGACCTGCAGAGTTTCACTGGCTGTCTTGTCTGGAGACAATACACATCTTTTTAGCCTGTCTTGATGCTCTCTCCACTCCCATTGTTTTGTTTCTTAAAGACTGGATTAGTTGTAAGTATTCGCATTCCAACCATTATTCATGTAAATTGAGTCTGTGTCTTATAAGTTCTGTTTGTGAACAGAATTCCCACTCACCTGAAGAAGGGGCTCAGAGCCTCGAAAGCTTGTGTGGCTTTTGCTACCAAATAAACCTGTTGGACTTTAACCTGGTGTTGTTAAACTTCTTACTTTTGACTCTTGCCAGAAACAAGTTCTACCAGACGTTGTATCTTCTAGTTAATACGGGGATTGTCAGAATCCTTGTTTTGTTATAAATAGTCTTTGTGTGACTGATTCCTAGGCTGGCGGCATCAGTAACATGAGCAGGTAAGGCCTGCTGTCCTGTTTTCTGATGCAGGTTTCATTGCTGTAGATCCTGTTGGCAGCTATGTTGCAGCATGATCTATACCCTTTTGTCCAGAGGGCTTAATGAGAGCTCAGGTTACATGCAGAGAGACAAGCTGTGAGAAAAAGGTAGTTGATACAGTAACCTCCGAGAACGGTGCTACTGTTTCCTGCGTTTATTTTCACTTTCAATTCCTTGTTGTTTTAACAGTTCCTGAATCCAGTTTTAGCTTCTGTTTTGAACACAGCTGACTTTTAACCAGATTTCCCCTTCTGATTTTGTTAAAAACGACATCGCCAAGTCAAGGAAAGAGAAGTGTCATTAAACCAGTTGGAGCTTTAATTAAAATGCTTTTGGTCTCCTGAGGTTATGCAAGGCACCATTGTGAATGCAAGTTTGTTTGTCCATTCTTTTCCCCTCTGGAATGGTACAAGCTGCTGATTCTGTGTTTTTTACAAACCAATTTCTTGTTCAAACTCACCAAAGGAGCTGTAAGAACTTGTCAGCTCTCAATATTTAGTCTTAGAGCTTTGATTGACATTTTGATCCCAACGCTGTTGGTTGACTCTCAATATTCCCAGCTCAATGTTGGGATCTCACCTGGGTTGACATGGTCCCACAGTAATGGGGTCAGGCCCAGATGGCGCTCCGCCACTAGTGATGTATATTATTTCCTCCCAAGACCCAGTGATACTGAAGATTATGAATGTAAAGCCCACTTTAAGAGAAAGATTGGGTATATCTACTGGTGATGTCTCCAGGTATCCCAGTTAGAATGTAAAATAATGGATATCTTTAACCCACACACCCTTTCATAGAATCATAGAAACCCTACAGTGCAGAAGGAGGCCATTCGGCCCATCGAGCCTGCACCGACAACAATCCCACTCAGGCCCTATCCCTGCAACCCACGTATTTACCCTGTTAATTCCCCCCAACACTAAGGGGCAATTTATCATGGCCAATCCACCTAGCTCGCACATCTTTGGACTGTGGGAGGAAACCGGAGCACCCTTTCTGTCATTCGGGTCATTGTGAATTCTCCATGACAATGGTGAATATTTTGGCTTATTTATATGCGATTAGGTTGAATTTATTTCCTTCCTCGATGACAAAACCATTTCTCACTATACAAAGAAAAATAGAAAGAATGTAAAACTTTGTACTGTTACAGTGATAAGATTAAAAATAAACAGCTGTCCCAGTAGCGAGAATCCTTTTATAACTCGAGCATTGAAGGAGCAACATATTCACAAACATTGTTACGTTTTAACATTTTCCCCTGATTACCTGTAGTGCTGTGCTCCTACATTTGTGGGCAGTGTAATTATAAAAGATTGCCATTGTAATATATAGATTTAAAAAATGTCAAAGCAGTATGTGACTCATTGTCTGTCTGCTGTATCTTGCGTTAAGGATCCCATTGTTACAAAGGCATCTGAGACACAATAATGTGAAGGCTCTGGAAGCACAAAGGCAAACTCAGCAGAAACCGAGCACTTGCACTGCTGACCTGCATGTAACCAAGTAGGAACTGAACTCCCACAACAAAAGAACAGTGGCAGGGTTGAGCTGGAAAAGCGAGCACCTCTAATGGAAAGGAGAAAGCTTCAGGCTATGTGTGTGTGTGGATCTGGATGTGGTTATAATACCCACATGAAAGTACACCGAGTTTTACATTTGAAAAAAAATGTTTTTTTAAGATGGTGGAATCGTTCTAAAGTGGCTCAGTGCAAATAATAATAAGTAGCTTTTGTATTTTTTTGGTGCGTTATATTGTACCTCTTAGTACTCAGAAACAATGAAGGGTTGTGTTGCTCCAGTGATGACTGCAAGCAAGTGGACTTGTATGCAAATCTGTTAGGAGCAAAGCATTGTGAGGCCCTTGTTTGTTTTTCACACAACTTGTACACCTTTAGCCAGCTCATAGAATCATAGAATTCCGACAGTACAGAAGGAGACCATTTGGCCCATCGAGTCTGCACTGACCACAATCCCACCCAGGCCCTATTCCCGTAACCCCACATATTTGCCCTGCTAATTGTTTGACACTAGGGTCAATTTAGCATGGCCAATTGACTTAACCCACACATCTTTGGACTGTGGGAAGAAACCGGAGCACCCGGAGGAAACCCACACAGACATGGGGAGAACGTGCAAACTCCACACATACAGTGACCCGAGGCCAGAATCTAACCCCGGTCCCTGGCGGCACTGTGAGGCAGCAGTGCTAACCACTGTGCTACCATGCTGCCCTCATATTCAAGTAAATTTTCAGCTTGTTCAACTCAGCCATCATTCTTTTCAGGTAATGCTAAACACTTTTCTGTTAACGTGAAAAGAGTTACCCATCCAGCCCTTACAGATATTTGTGTTGCATTTGAATAAAATGGTAGTATAGCTTTTGAGTTTTAGTGGCGCATAAACTGAACACCTGGTGCTAAACCAGACTGACCAGCTGGTCACGGATTTGATCCGATCATCACCAGTAGGTTAATCAACCAGGAAAGCGAGTATGAGGGAGTGGTGCAATTTCACACAATCACAGAACTGGTACGATTCAGATGGAGGCCATTTGGCCCATCATGTCAGCACTGGCTCACCGCTGATTTTGATTTGATTTATTATTGTCATATGTATTAGTACAATAAGAAGTCTCACAACACCAGGTTAAAGTCCAACAGGTTTATTTGGTAGCAAATACCATAACCGTCCGAGCACAGCTCCTTCGATGAAGGAGCTGTGCTCCAAAAGCTTATGGTATTTGCTACCAAATAAACCTGTTGGACTTTAACCTGGTGTTGTGAGACTTCTTACTGTGCTGACCCCAGTCCAACGCCGGCATCTCCACATCATATGTATTAGTATGCAGTGAAAAGTATTGTTTCTTGCGTGCTATACAGACAAGGCATACCTTTCATAGAGAAGGAAGGGAGAGGGTTCAGAATGTCGTGTTGCAGTCATAGCTAGGGTGTAGAGAAAGATCAACTTAATGCGAGGTAGGTCCATTCAAAAGTCTGGCAGCAGGAAAGAAGCTATTCTTGAGTTGGTTGGTATGTGACCTCCGACTTCTGTATCTTTTTCCTGACGGAAGAAGGTGGAAGAGAGAATATCCGGGGTGGGTGGGCATTATGACTTAGTGTCGTTCTCCTGCCCTTTTTCCCCGTATCCCTGAACATTGTCTCAACTCAAGTAATCATCTGATGCCCTCTTGAATGTCTCGATTGAACCTGTCTCCACCACACTCCCAGGCAGTGTATTCCAGATCCGAACCACTTGTGTGAAAAAACTTTTCCTCACATGTATTTGCTTCTTTTGCAAATCACTCTAAATCTGTGTCCTCTGTTTCTCAATCCTTTTATGAGTGGGAACAATTTCTCCTTATCTACTGTGTCCTCGTGATTGTAAATAGTCACATACCAACCGACTCTAGATCAGTTTCTTCCCTGCTACCATCAGACTTTTGAATGGACCTACCTTGTATTAAGTCTCAACACCCTAGCTATGACTTCTCTGGAGCATAGAAGGCTGAGGGGTGATCTTATAGAGGTCTATAAAATAATGAGGAGCATAGATCAGCTGGATAGTCAATATCTTTTCCCAAAGGTTGGGGAGTCTAAAACTAGAGGGCATAAGTTTAAGGTGAGAGGGGAGAGATACAAAAGTGTCCAGAGGGGCAATTTTTTCACACAGAGGGTGGTGAGTGTCTGGAACAAGCTGCCAGAGATAGTACAAGAGGTGGGTACAATTTTGTCTTTTAAAAAGCATTTAGACAGTTACATGGGTAAGATGGGTATAGAGGGATATGGGCCAAATGCTGGCAATTGGGATTAGCTTAGGAGTTAAAGAAAATGGGCGGCATGGACAGGTTGGGCCGAAGGGCCTGTTTCCACGCTGTAAACCTCTATGACTCTATGTAACACTACATTCAGCGCTCTCTCCTTTCCTTCTCTATGTACAGTATGCTTTGTCTGTAGAGCATGCAAGAAACAATACTTTTCACTGTATACTTGTGACAATAATAAATTATATCAAATCAAATCTCCCCTTAGCCTCTTCTATCCAAGGAGAACAGTCCCAGCCTCTCCAATCAATGCTTATAACTGAAGTTTCTCATCCCTGAACCCATTCTTGTAAACCTCTTCTGCACTCTCTCCAATGCGTTCACGTCCTTCCTGTAGTGTGGTACTCAGAACTGTACACATTATTCCAGCTGAGGTCTAACTAGTGTTTTGTATAAGTTCAGCATAACTGCCTTGTCCTTGTATCTGTGCCCCAATTAATAAAACCCGAGGATACCGAATGTTTTATTAACTGCTCTCTCCAGCTGTCCTGTCGCCTGCAATGATTTATACACACATATAACACCCGGATCCCTCTGCTCCAACGCCCCTGCGATTTCCACTCTCACTTCCTTCGATATCCCTGGATGCATCTCATTCGGTCCCGATGCCTTGTTTGCTTTCAATACCGACAGTCTATTCAACACTTCCTCCTTATCAATTTTGAATCCTACTTGCGACAGAGTTACTTCCTCGTCACCATGGCCTGGAGAACATCGACCTCGTTGGTAAAGATGGGTGCAAAGTATTCATTTAATACCTCAGCCATGCTTTCTGCTTCCATGTGTAAATTCCCTGTTAGATCCCTAATCAACCTACGCCTTTGAGTGGGGGATGGATGGGAACCCTCCTGGCATAAGCATACTATGGCCTATGAGGGTCCGCCCCAATCTCAATGAAAGACCCCCCACCCCCCCCGCCACCCGGCCTTCATAACTCACCGGCACCCCTCCCATTTTGCCAGGGCCTGCCTGATTTCCCTCCCACCCGGCAAACCCGATTTGACTTGCCTTCGTTCCGGGGCCTCTATTGTGCTCGTCTTGCCTGGCTGCAGTTCCAGCAGTGACCATCTCTCCTGGTGGCAGTGCTGTCACTAAAAATCTACTGGGATTCTGGTCAGCAACTTTTGAAGGCGGGACCATCTCCCTTAAAAGCATGGAACGTGGTCCCTTAATGGGATGGAAGCCCCGATTGCAGGTGGTTAATTGCCCGAGGAATGTAAAATATAGTTGGGTCTTCCAGGCTGGCCTGATCCAGGTTTTCTCCCAACCAGCTGGCACCCTGTGGAACCCAGGCGCACGTCCTTCTGCGATCCTGAGTGGGCCCACATGTGAGAAATGATGTTGTAGTCAAAGAATTGGAGGACTAGTGAAGTAGATAGGATTATGTTCCCATCGGAGTCACTACCTATTGGAGTGAGGGGGTTGGGAGGGGGGATGTGGGAAGAGAAGATATTTCACAAATCCTTAAATATTCTGATGGCACCCTGCATGACCATGCTGGAACTCAGAACCATCATGGAAGTGACAAAGGGTAAAGATTCACCAAGCCCTGCTTGGTTTCCAGTCCATAAGACCATAAGATATAGGAACAGAATTCGACAATTTGGCCCATTCAATGATGGCTGATATGATTCTCATTCCCATTCTCCTGCCTTCTCCCTGTAACCCTTGATCCTCTTATTGACCAAGAACCTATCTATCTCTGTCTTAAAGACACTCAATGACCCGGCCTCCACAGCCCTCTGTGGTAATGGGTTCCACAGATTCATCACCCTCTGGCTGAAGAAATTCCTCCCAATCTCAGTTTTAAAGGATCGTCCCTTCATCTGAGTATCCCTTCCAACTTGGAATGGACACATGCCAAGCGGAGGAGAATGCAGTTTCCTACAGCGTGGAGGGGGAACTTCACCATCACATCAATGATGGCAGAGATTTGATGGGCTGAATGGTAGCAGCATCCTGTGTTGTACCATTCTATGATTTTATGGCAGCCCTTAGCACCCCCTACATTACAGAGGGAGGGTGAGTATGTGTGAGGGGGTGGGGGGGGGGGAGGGTAGCATTTAACAGTAGAAGAGTTGATTTTAATTCTAACCTTGCTTTCTTTATAGATGGCCAAACTCATTACTGAACACCCCCCCCCCCCCCCCCCCCCTGCAACCCCCACTGATAACTGTATCCTCCTTCGCCTTTCTAAGAAAACTAAACAGATTGTTTTCTTGAAAAAAAATCGATAAGTTAAGGGTTAAAGGCACTTAATTCTTGTAGGTCCAAAATTCCTTTACATGTAGCTCCTTTTAAGGGATTCTGCTTTCAGATTTATCTCACAGTTTAAAAAAAAAGCTTTTGAGGAAGTGTGGTATGGTTCTCATGATAATATTTCAAAGGCGATGTAGCTACATTACATCAGCCTTTTCATTTTTGGGGAGTGAGGCTGCTAATGTTGAGGAATGGTTCTTGATTACCAGTTCAGAGCTCAGAACATCCAAGCAGCAAAGTCAGTCTCTGCATTGTGTAACCACTATGCCAGAGGAATTATAACTTGAAAGAAAATTAAAATCCTCTGAGGCTTTTTTTTACAATTGTGAGTAAACCAATCTTACCTATGTAGATGGTGCATGATTTTTTTTAAATGTTTGGTTTAAAAATACATTGGTCACGGCATGTAAAGATGGGCCTTTAGTTTGTTCTAAGGTTTCAGTTGTACACAATGAGATGCAGTAAGTTAGGCAACAAATGTTTATGAAGACCATAAGACATGGGAGCAGAATTAGACCACTCGGCCCATCAAGTTTGCTCCGCCATTCAATCATGGCTGATATTTTTCTCATCCCCATTCTCCCATCTTTTCTCCAGAACCCCGGATCCCCTTACTAATCAAGAACCTATCTATCTCTGTGTTAAAGACACTCAATGACCTGGCCTCCACAGTCTAATGTGGCAAAGAGTTCCACAGATTCACCACTCTCTGGCTGAAGAAATTCCTCCTCATCTTTGTTTTAAAGGATCGTCCCTTTAGCCTGGGCTTGTGCCCTCTGGTTCTAGTCCTAAGCAAAAGCAAAAAAAGCTGCAGATGTGAGAAAGAGAAACAGAAAATACTGGAAACACTTAATGGGTCAGGAACATCCATGGGGTGAGAAACAGAGTTAATGGGCTGGATTATCATTGAGTCGGGATGACTTGGGACCCCTTTAAAAATGGTGGGTGGGTCCCGATTCCTCTATTCCCTACCCCATTTCCGTGGGTGCCTTCAAACGGTGCAGAGCGCTTCCTGTCAGAAGCCTGCATCCGGCACTCCCTACCTGGCTGGCTCCATTGCGGAGAAAGGTATCTCCTACTCCTCCGCAATTTTCATGGAGTTGGGCTAGGTTTTCAAGAGTTGTGGTTCACAACCCCTTAGAGGTGTCGTGACCCCTAGTGTGCATGAGGCGACCTTTTAAAAAGTAGGTTCAAAAGATTGTCCTCATGCCACCTATGGCAAGCACTGCCCTTCCACCCACCCCTTATGTCCACTCATGCCCCCATGTCCACACATGCCCACTAATTCAGGCTCTGCCCTTCCACCTACCCCCTCAGGCCCATCACGTCCACTTTGCCAAGTTCTGCCCTCCCACCCACCCAACCCCTCAGGGGTCTCATACCTCTTATGCCAAGCTCTTGCACTTCCATGACCATTGACCAACTGTAAACTTTCTAGAATCAATGAACACCACAACTTAAAGTGGGATGTAAAAAAAAAACTTTGAAAAAATATATTCTATTGATCAGTTTCTCATATGAAATAAGTCTGGGCAGCAAGCTGATTAAAATAATCATTCAGGGCCTTTGAAATTTCAAAACTCACAAGCCACCAACAATTGAAAGTTGAGTTTTGTCAACAAAAATTGTGAAATTGACTGCAGAGATCAGAGAGTCTGAGCTATCAATCTAACAGTGTTTCCTCTGGGGAGCAGGTGACCTGCTATTCTCATGGATGTCGGGGTTCTCAGCCAAGCCTCAATGACCACCAGGCTCCAGATCTTCTGTGGTCCAAACATGGACAAAAGAACTGAATTCCTTGATATCAAGGCAGCATATGACAGAGTGTGACATTAAGGAGCTCGAGCAAAATTGAAGAAAGTAGAAGTTGAAGGGCAAACTCCCCACTCATTGGGGTTATACCAAGTATAGAGGAAGACTGTTGTGCCTGTTGGGTCCAAT
The DNA here is from genome assembly GCF_964213995.1 of Mustelus asterias. Taxonomy (NCBI): domain Eukaryota; kingdom Metazoa; phylum Chordata; class Chondrichthyes; order Carcharhiniformes; family Triakidae; genus Mustelus; species Mustelus asterias. Next base: position 124,363,924 of record NC_135809.1, read on the forward strand.
TTTCCCAGGACATTTCTGCAGGAGTTCCTCTGTAGTGCCCTAGGCCCAGCCACCTTCAGCTGTTTCATCAATGAATTACCCTGTATCACAAGTTCAGAAATGGGGATGGTCACTGATGGTTGCGCAGTGTCCATTTACGACTCCTCAGGTACTGAAACCGTTGTGCTCAACGCAGAAAAACCTGGGTAATGTTCAGGCTTGCCTAATGAGTAGCAAATAATTTGAGTTTGCAACATACAAGGCTGACAGTTTTCAACAAGAGAATCTATACACCACCCTTTGATATTTAATGGCATTATCTCCAAATCCTCCACCTTCATCTCCTTCAAAATTGACCAAAGACTTGACTGGACCAGTCAAATAAATACTGTGCCTCCAAGAGCAGGAAAGAAGTTGAGAATTTTGTGATGAGCAGCTCACTTTTAGACTATACAAAGCTTTTCCGACATCGACAAGGCACTAGCCAGGAGTGTGATGGAATACCTCAAACTTGCCTGGGTGAGTGTAGCTCCAACAACACTCAAAAAACTCAACACCATCCAAGACACAGCCTGATTAGCATCCCCCATCTACCAGCTTAAACCTTCTCCTCCTCCATCACTGAAGCAAGCGGCAGCAGGATCTACCATCGACAATTTGCTGTGCAGCAACTTGCCAAAGTTCCTTCAACAGCACCTTCCAAACCCACAAACTCTGCCACCTAGAAGGAGAAGGGAAAATAGTGCATGGAAACACTTGTCACCTTTAAAGCCATCTACCATCCTGACCTGCAAGTAGATCACTGTCACGAGGTCAAAATCCGGGAACTCCCTCCTTAACAGAACATGGGAAAACGACATCACATGGATTGCAGTGATTCAAGGAGGCGGTTCACCACCACCTTTCTCAAGGGTAATTAGGCAAGGGCAATAAACGTTGACTTTGGCAGCCGTGCCCACATTTCATGAAGGACTAAAAAGTTACACAAAAACTTCAGCAATTCAAGAAGGCAACTCACCAGCACCGTTTCAAGGGCAATTAGGAATGGGCAATAAATGTTGGCCTAGCCAACGATGCTCACATCCTATAAATAAAAGGTTGGCTGGGTGTCAAATTATATCTGATAACACTTCTCTGAAGCACCTTTGGGAGTTTTATTACATTAAAGCCACAATATAAATTCAAGTTGGTGGCTTTTTGATTTATTTGTAGGATGTGAGCATCGCTGGCTAGGCCAGCCCATCCCTGATTGCCCTTGAAACAGTGGTGGTGAGTTGCCTTCTTGAACTGCTGAAGCTTTTGTGCAACTTTTAACTCAACAGCTTCCTCGTGAGTCTGAGTTCCATGGTTTGCAGGTGATGTACCATCTCCATTGACCTAGTTGTGGTGAACCATCGTTGGTTCCCACTGGATAGTGCTGAGCCAGGGGCTGGCCAGGACTACAAGGATGTACATATGTTACTGTTGGGTGTGCTATTGTTGCTGTTGGGGTTAGGGTGGGGTTGTTACACCTTTGTACTGTAGTGTTGTGGCACATCCCAGTCGGGCTCCGCCTCCTGGGAGAGGTATAAGAGTCCCTGCTCTGGCCGGGACCCCTTCAGTCTGGGATAGTGATATAAGTTCTGGTAGCTTCGTTAACAGTAAATAAAAGCCTTTCATTTACTGAGCTTCAAGCCTCGTGTCTGAATAGCGCATCACTAGTTATCCTGCAACACTGGCTTTGCTTGGTGATTAGGCAACACAGAGACTGACAGTAGAAACCAGTCAGAGCAGCGCACAGAGGTAGTTAATTCCAAACTGCAACAGTAACAAAGAAAAACCGAAAAAGGCTCCCATATGTCTTAGATTTTCTGGCCGCGGACTTTTCCAAAGCTCCGCTTGGGTCAACAATGCAAAGACCCAAACCTCATCTGCAGCCAGAAAGCTTCTGACCCTGGATAAATAGGGTCTCACTTACATGTTTACAGATGCCTCTGCTTTTTACCTACCACAGCTCAGGAAATACATACATGTTTGGTAGAGGAAATCTGTGCTGCCTTGGACTTGCTCACAGAGGGAAAAAAGAACTTGCAATTCTCTGGCACCTTTCAGCATTCCATGCTGTCCCAAAGCATTGGACCATTGGAATACTTTTGAAGTATAGTCACTATTGTAGTGTAGCAACCGCAGCACCAAGGTGCACAAAGCAAGATTCTGCAACGCAGCAGTGAAGGACTAATCCATTGATCGATTGTTTAGTGAGAGTTGGCCAGAATAGCAGAATAACTCTCCAGCTGTCAATCAAACAGTAGTTGTCCAATAGTGCCATGGTATCTTTTACACCCAGCTCTGACAGCAGAAGGAGACTCGGTTTAATATCTCATCAAAAAGACAGCGCCTCCAATGGTGTAGCACTCCCTTGGTACTGCACTGGAATGTCGGTGGAAATGTTTGCTGTTGGAGTGGCACTTGAATCCTTCTGATTCTTATGCAAAAGTACTCCTAAGGTATTGCTGGCTGGGCCAGCATTCCTCCATTTCAGAGGGCATTTAAGCATCGACCACATAGCTGTGGATCTGGAATCATATTTGGACTGCGGGGGGGGGGGGTTCTTTCCTTCCCTAAATGGACATTATTGTTAATCTTTTTTCTATGACAATCATTTCACGGTCATCATTAGACTTTTGATTCCAGTTTTTTTGTTGAATTTAAACTTCACCATCTGGCCTGGTGGGATTTGAACCTGGGACCCTAGATTACTAGGCCTGTGGCACTACCACGACACCACCATAGCACTGAGACTGTCCTAGGTGAGCCGTGTTGGATGGTGGTTTGGGCAGCTAGCTTGATTTGAAGAAAAAAATCCAGAGTATCTACAGAGGCTGCACATTTTACCACTGCCCAAGCTGCAGCAATCAGCTGAAATGAAAGGTGATTTTCTTCGATTAGAATGAGAAATAATTAGTAGCTTACTGAAATAGGTAATTTTTGACAGGTAATCTTGCAGTATATAGAATGATACAGTACAGGAGGCTATTCAGCCCATTTTACTTGTGCCAGCTCTTTGAAATAGTAGTATTGTTACTAGTATATTAATCCTGAAACTCAGCTAATTCTCTGGGGACCTGGGTTCAAATCCCACCACGGCAGATTGTGGAGTTTGAATTCAGTAAAAAAAATATCTGGAATTAGGAATCTACTGATGACCGTGAAAACATTGTCAATTGTCGGAAAAAACCATCTGGTTCACTAATGTCCTTTTAGGGAAGGAAATCTGCCATCCTTACCTGGCCTGACTTATATGTGGCTCCAGAGCCACAGCAATGTGGTTGACTCTCAACTGCCCTCTGAACAAGGGCAACTAGGGATGGACAATAAATGCTGGTCAGCCAGCGACACCCATGTCCCACAAGCGAATATAAAAAAACCCAGAATATTGAACAGAATTTGCACCATTTTAACTGGAATACCGGCAGTTTTGAAATTTGCAACGAAATCGGCTACATTATGCTCCTTATGTTTCATAGAATCCCTACAGTGCAGAAGGAGGCCATTTGGCCCATCGAGTCTGCACCAACCCTCCAAAAGAGCATCGTATAGGCCCGCCCCACATCCCCGTAACCCTGCGCCTTCATCATGACTAATCCCCCTACCCTACACATCTTTGGACACGAGGGGTAATTTACTGTGGCCAATCCACCTAACCTGCGCACCTTTTGGACTGTGTGAGGAAACTGGAGGAAACCCACGCAAACACGAGGAGAGCATTGCAACTCCACACAGACAGTCACCCAAGGCCAGAATTGAACCCGTGTCCCTTGTGTTTTGAGTGCTAACTTTTGTGCCATCATGCTTCCCTTCAATTTAAACTGCATTGAAGCACTGCCCACTTGCTAGATTCTCAACTATATTTTAGGTCAAAAAATTAAATGTCTCTGGAGGGGGACTCCTTACGTACTGCTTATTATATAATAGGTAATCATTATATTTGCTCAGTCACTCCAAAATAATGTGCACAGCTGGTGTGCACATTTACTTAGAGTGTGGTGTGAAATTGCAGCTTTTTTAGTTATTCAAAGAGAAGTGGGTGGACCCTGATTGTTATCCAGTGACTGCTGACGTGTGATTTCCCAAAACCCTTGGGACGTTTTGCACTGCTGAGTGCAGGTGCAAAACTGGGCCACCAATCCAGTGCAGCTGATAATGACCGGTGTCCGTGAGGTAACAGAAGATTTCCTGTTTGTAAAAACCACAGCCTCTGGAGATGTGCCCAGAGGAAACCAGTGGATGTGAATGCTCAGCACTGCGGTGGCCCGCATTTTTCTGCGCGTCTTTTGGAATCTGAGCTAAAGTTTGAAGCTTACGAACTTTCTTCAGCCACACTTAACGGGTGCAAATGACAACTTTTGAGTGGAGGTAACGAGTCAGGGTTTGTACAGGATTGAAGTGACCCAGTAGAGCTTTACCTGATTGGACCATGCTGTTACCAACTTTAGTGGCATGCTATTCTGCTTTTATGTTTAATTTGCCTTGTGAGAATTTATGTACACACACACCAAACTGGACACACTGGAACATTTAAGTAGGAAATTATATACTACACTTTTAAAACGGATTGAATTTTTGTGAGTTATTCTTCGCCTGCTATTTTACAGCGTTTTAACAAACCATGAAAACGCGATTGGAGTTTAGATGGCAGTGGAATATGCACACCATAGAAAATGTTTTGGGAAGTTGGAGGGCAAACTGAGAATTTGTACAAAATAATTGCTTTCAATAGAATGTAGAAAATTTCCATATGTGCTATTTAACATATAAAGCCAGCAGAGGGTATGTTATGTCTCCACATTTAGTCAGGGGGACTAGCTAAGGTAAAGGAATGGGGTTATGAGGATAGGATCTGGGTGGGATTGTCGGTGCAGACTCGATGGGCTTTATGGCCTCCTTCTGCACTGTAGCGATTCTATGAAAGTGAAATACGGCCAATAAAAACTGTTCTTTAAATGTGAAAAAAATACTAACTTTAATGGCAGTCCACAAACAGGAATGAAGTTATAAATTTGTTTTTCAATTTGTTTGGGCGCGATCTTACTGGCCGTTCATGCCACGCTCCCACTGCAGTGGGGTTGGAGAATTTGGTGCTCAGCCAAATTTCCGTTCATTGCAGCAGGATGGGAAAATCCCATATTACCAGAAGATATAGGAGCAGAATTAGGCCATTCAGCCCATCGAGTCATGGCTGATATGATTCTCATCCCCATACTCCTGCCTTCTCCCCGTAACCCTTGACCCCCTTATTGATCAAGAATATATCTATCTCTGTTTTAAAGACACTCAATGACCTGGCCACCACAGCCCTCTGTGGCAATGCACAAGTCTAAACATATCCATTTATGATAACCGGCTGAGGTGACTGTTCGGAAACCCTCTGAGTTCCCCTCACCCCCACCCCCTCAGCTCACCTTTAGCAGAAGTAGGTCTCCTGCAGCACCTTCAATCCCGCTCTGTCATTCGATAAGAACATGCCTGAAGCATCAAGTCCACTTGTCCAGCCTATTCCCCATGTCCTTTGATTCCCATTGTGCCCAAAAGTGCATCAAGCTCAATCTTGAATATATACTCACTGAGCATCCACAACTCTCCATGGCCTGAAAATCTCCATAGATTCACAACCTCCCGAGGGAAGAAATATCTTCGTATTTCAGTCCTAAATGGCCAAACCCCTTTACCTAAGACAATGACCGAGGCTGAATGGCCTCCTCCTGCTCCTATCTTCTATGTTTCTACTCCTAGATTCTGTAACCAGGGGAAACAGGCTTTCAGTATCTATCCAGCCAAGCCGTCGAACAATGTTATATACATTTCTGTGAGGTCAGCTCTCATTCTTAAGGGAGCAAAACTTGATGTCGCCGCCCCATGGCACTGAATGTTGGTTCGCCCATGCCCATGGCAAATGAGAGGCATTTCTAGAAATCAGGGCCTTAAATGACTTTTCAAAATACTGCCTTGGCATCATAATTCTTATTGAAGAGTTGCTGAGTTTACATCTCCGGAGTGGCAAAAATTCGCCAGAGCGTTGCATGAAGCAGTTTTCAGCTGTTCATTTAATGTCGGCTAGACCCCCATCCTTGGAATAAATTGACTCCAGAAACCAGCAAATATGTTGCAAGGCGAGAAATATTTGAATGAATGATTCACTTACGTTTCAAAATTTAATGATGACACAAAGATTTTTGCATTGAACGTATGGAGCTAACTGGTCAGACAACTTTGCAGCTTTGTGTATCCTTCCTTTTGTCCACATCCAAGAGTTTCTGAGCCACCCACTGTGGGAGACCGGCTTCTTGTAAAATGATGGTGGAAAACAATGGCTGGTTGGTATCTGTATTGTTGGAAGCTGTTTACGGAACGTGTGGTGCTAATTGGCGTGTGTTTATTTTTCTCTTTTTAGCTGGGATGACAGCAGTTCCGTCAGCAGTGGGATTAGCGACACAATAGACAACCTCAGCACCGACGACATCAACACAAGTTCTTCCATCAGCTCATATGCCAACACACCAGCCACGTCTCGTAAAAACCCAGACAGCCAGGTAAAATCTCATCGGGGAATGGCGGTGAATTTTTAAATTCATTCGTGGGAGTTGGGCGTCACTGGCTGGCCAGCATTTATTGGTAGTCATGATGTGGAGATGCCGCCGTTGGACTGGGCTAAACACAGTAAGAGTTTTAACAACACCAGGTTAAAGTCCAACAGGTTTATTTGGTAGCAAATACCATTAGCTTTCGGAGCGCTGCTCCTTCGTCAGATGGCCATCTGACGAAGGAGCAGCGCTCCGAAAGCTAATGGTATTTGCTACCAAATAAACCTGGCATTGTTAAAACTCTTACAACCTTTATTGCCCATCCTTAGTTGCCCTTGAACCAAGTGGCTTGCTAGGCTATTTCAGTAGGTAGTTGTTGTGGCTCTGGAGTCACATGTAGGCCAAACCAGGTAAGGACAGCAGATTTCCTTCCCTGAAGGACATTCGTGAACTAGATGGGTTTTTTCGACAATCGTTTCATGGTCATCAGTAGATTCTTAATTGCAGATTTTTAAAAATTGAATTCAAATTCCACCACCTGCCATGGGGGGATTCGAACCCGGATCCCCAGAACATTAGCTGAGTTTCTGGATTAATAGTCTAGCGATAATGCCACGAGGCCATCGCCTCCTCTTAAACCTGTCCCTGTAGACCTCGGGGCTTATAACTTTTCACATTCATAAAAGTGAATAACATCTTTAATGAACATTCAAGGTGTGGTTCATCAAAGGCAAAGGGTAAATCCTGGTACAGATATTTAAATACCAATACCATCTTAGTGCAATTTCATTTTTACAATCATGCCTTAGTCCAATCTCATTCTGGTTCAGATTCTCAAGCAACCAATTTTTTTACTGCATGTCACATGTTGAACCTTCATAATTTATTCTTTGAAGATTTATTTTAATCATGATGGGAAGAATTGATTTCTTTAAGTTATTTCAGAAGTTCTCTCTTTTACACACTTATGCATTCCTTAGTTGTTCGGCACGGTGGCATAGTGGTTAGCATTGCTACCTCACAGCACCAGACCTGGGTTCGATTCTGGCTTTGGGTCACTGTCTGTTTGGAGTTTGCATGTTCTCCCCGTGTCTGCGTGGCTTTCTTCTGGATGCTCCAGTTCTCCCTGTATCTGCGCGGGTTTCCTCCCGGGTGCTCCGGTTACCTCCCACAGTCCAAAGATGTGCAGGTTAGGTGGAATGGCCACGCTAAATTGCTCCTTAGTGTACCAAGATGGGTAGGTTAGATGTATTAGCCGTGGTGTGGGGGTTATGGGGAAAGGACGGGGGAGAGGGCCTGGGTAAGATATTCTGTCCTTAGTAGTAGTTGATGTAGACTCTATGGGCCGAATGGCTTTCTTCTGCATTGCAGGGATTCTATGATTCCAATAACTCAGGCAACTGACCTACTCCTTGTCTCCTTGCCATGTCTCTCTTGGACAGGCCTCATGAAAGGTTAAGAAATGAAACGTTCGGGTTCACAGTCTCAATGAAGTGCTCCGCTGTTTGGTAGTGACGCAATGTGAGAATAACTGGTTGCCATGTCTGAGCCCTGAGGGTGTGAATTCCGGCTGTGGCACTGTTACACGGTCCATTCCTGTTCTCATTCAGGGTTCACATTGCACTTTCCAGCAGGAATTTGGCACCTCAGCCACTCGCTGCTCTCCCCTCCACTCCCATCTTATACAAGAAACACAGTGACCTGTCATTACCTTGCTCTGTAGTTGCTGTATTATCTCAGCACAATTCAAACCCCGTTTGAATAGATTCGTTTCATATCTCGACCAATGCGGAAGCCTGGAACTGTCATGTGCTACCTTATGAATTCTCCAAAATAGTCGGGTGTTTATAGGGTCATTAGTACCTTATTCCTTGAAAAACCAAAATAAACAAAGCGTTAACTCAGATTAAAACAAACACATCCCAGCTAAAATCAATTATTCTGCATTCTCAGGATGTGAGCTGCCCGGTGCAGACAAATTGGCACCGTGTAAAAGAGAGCTGAATTATAAACATACCTCTTAAAAGAAATATTATAAATTATAAACATGGTAAAAACACTTTTCTTGAGGGTACAGCATCATATATCCAAGGATGGGAAAGGTGCTTATATCGGGTATAAATAAAGTTAATGTTTAACCTTGCACTTTCTCTGTGCATTCCTGAATACAAATTACAGTTGGTATCTGTGTGCTTTGTGAAGCTGCCCCCCAGTGTGCCTGTGTTTGCAATGTCAACATCAAGACACTGCTTTGTTCATGTTGATTAGCCATATTGTATGATGATAATGTGGTGAAAAGTAAGACACTGTGGAGTTGTCCTTTTTGGTTATAGAATCAAATGCAAGTCCAGTCCTGAGTGGTATGTTTTTATTTATTTTTTTCTCCTTACGATTATGTGTGGGAGCAGATTGTACAAATCAGATGCTGTTGGAGAGCTTGGCCATTATGTCACGTGAGGCAGACCCCTCTGGCAGACCGCCCCTCCCCCGTCCGCCACAATCGCTGGCCTCCCTCCAGCCCCGACTGATACTGTCTGCAGAGTGGCAGCGGGACCCACCACCGATCGCCCCCTATGTCCCGTCCCTAGGCCCCTCCCACCTGGCACTGCCCCACACCCAGTGGGCAGTGTCAAGGTCCCCTTGGGCATGAACACTTTGTCCCTTGGGCAGTGCCAATGCCCAGGGGGCACCACCCCTGCCGCCTGACCCCCTGGGGGGCCCTGATTGCCCCCCACCCTTCACTCCAGCAGAGGGGTCTCGCTAGTTACCCGAAAGTGAGGAGCTACTCCAAACCTCGCCAGAGTAAAATTGTACTGGTGGGGTGGGAGATGCTATCGAGCCTGGAGATTTCAGTCCAGGCCCGATAATTATATTTAAATCACATTAAAATAACTTATCTGTTGTTCCTGCCGGGAGCACGCCGGATTTGCATCGCTGGGAGATTCGCGTGTGTCGGGAATGCATGTGCAAATCCTGCCAATCGGCGCACACGCAAATCTCCCAGCCCGACCTGCCAAAAAATTAGTGGGTTGGACTGGGAGAATCGCCTCCTTGGTCTTCGTTAATCCCTTTTAGAATTTTATATACCTCAATCAGATCCCCCCTCATCCTCCAAACTCCAGTGAGTACAAGCCCAAACTGTTTAATCTCTCCACGTACGTCAACCCTTTCACCCCCCGGAATTAATCTGCTGTACCTAATGAACTGCTCTGAATGTGTAGCGAGTTACAATACTTTGAAAATTACTCAATTGATTGAAACTTGTCACTTTCGATCTTTCGGCTTTTAACATGTCCAACATTTGAACTGTCATGAAAGGTGGAGTAAGCATTTCTAACAGTGGTTGATGAATTTCCATTATTGTATCGCAATAAATATTTGCAATGTAACGGTTCTATCTTATTTATATTTGCCTAAAGATAGCAGGTATAATATTGTCCATGTTGCTGGTCATGTTGAAAATACCCATTGATTTGTTTGCATTATGGAAACTTGAGTTTGGAATCCAACATTGCTTTCTGTCTAATAAAGAACTGCATGATTTTTGTTTTGTTTAAGAATAGTGTTTCGTTGAACTCCTGGGTTTTTATTTGAAATAGTCAATTTGCCTCATGTAAGGTGCACTATTCCTCACCTATTCTGTGTGTGCGCGTGTGTGCGCATGTGTCTGTGTGCGTCTGTCTGTGTTCCCCCGTCTGTTAGAATTGCTTAGTGTGCCTGGTCGGAATTACAGCCTATGCCTTTCACTCCCGTCGTTTAATTATAATTGTGTTCCGTTTCTAGCACCAGGTTCTCGCTAACGACATTGCTTGACTCACATTATTGGATCATTTCATTCTTGTGGTGGAATAAAATGACTTCGCACAATGTCTGCCACAATTTAAATCTGCCAAATTATCTTCTGATGGGAAGGTTCACACCACTTAATAGAGATTTGGGGAAATCGAGTAGCTTTTGTGCCGGGAGGATTTTTAAAAAAAGTCTCTGGAGAAACTATTTTAGGAAAATGTACATTTCATAACCCACATTGCACCCGTATTAAATGATTCTAAAAATGGAAAACCTTTATATTCAAAATAAAGTAATTATTGTTTTCGAAAATGAATAAGGTGAATCAGCAACTACAGGCATTGTATGTATAATTTAGGTAATGGCACACATTTCAGGCTGCTGTTTTCACTAAATAATATGCATAACTGTGTGCTATTGAGTTAAAGGAATTGCCATTTCTAAAATAGAAATCTTAGTAAAATACAAACACCATTAATGAAAATTTACTTTACTTTCTGGTGTTGGTCTTTTGATATTGAAACACAGAGGCTATCTTAACACAGCCCAGCTGCTATGGGAGTGGGATTTCCTTTCCCAATTGTACAGAGGCCCTGCTCATGACGACTATCCAGTCACGCATACTTTCCAGGCAAAAGTAATTTGCAACTTAATAACCTGTAAAGACAAATAGCTTACTGACTAAACGCCGTGAACTTAGAGTCATAGAGGTTTACAGCATAGAAACAGGCCCTTCGGCCCAACTTGACCATGCCGCCCCTTTTTTTTAAAACCACTTACCAATACCCAATTACCCTCGGTTGGCCCATATCCCTCTATAGCTATTTTACCCATGTAACTGTCTAAATGCTTTTTAAAAGACAAAATTGTACCCACCTCTACTACTACCTCTGGCAGCTTGTTCCAGCCACTCACCACCCGCTGTGTGGAAAAAATTGTCCCTCTGGACCCTTTTATATCCCTCCCCTCTCACTTTAAACCTATGCCCTCTAGTTTTAGACTCTCCTACCTTTGGGAAAAGATATTGACTATCCAGCTGATCTATGCCCTCATTATTTTATAGACCTCTATCATCCCTCAGCCTCCTACGCTCCAGGAAAAAAAGTCCCAGTCTATCCAGCCTCTCCTTATAACTCGAACCATCAAGTCCTGGTAGCATCTGATTAAATCTTTTCTGTACTCTTTCTAGTTTAATAATATCCTTTCTATAATGGAGTAACCAGAACTGTACACAGATCTTGCACATCAAGAATGAATGCTTGTGCAGAATAGCGGAGTGATGCCTTAGCAGTAGATGCTACTTTTTACAGAGGAAAGATGGTGGCATATTGGAAGAAGAGAAAAAGTAACTTGCTGCCGCTGTGCCCAGTATTATTTTGTGTTTCAGGGCAGTAGGATGTAACAGCCGGGAGACATCAAAATCATGAATTTATAAAAGGAACAAAAATTGTGACATGGAATCCCTACAGTACAGAAGGAGGCCATTTGGCCCATCGTACCTGCACCGAAAACAATCCCACCCAGGCCCTATCCCTACAACCTCCCACGTATTTACCCCTCTAAATCCCTGTGACACTAAGGGGCAATTTAGCATGGCCAACCTACCTAACCTGAACAGTGTGGGAGGAAACCAGAGCACCTGGAGGAAACCCACATAGACATGGGCAGAATGTGCAAACTCCACACACAGTCACCCGAGGCTAGAATGGAATCCGGGTCCCTGGTGCTGTGAGGCAGCAGTGCTAATGACTGTGCCACCTGCACGGTGGCACAGTGCATAATGTTGCATGATCTTTTCATGTATTCACCACAGTAAAGATTAATTTCTGTGACCGTTTACTTGCAATAGGAGGGTTTATGATGCAGTTTGACTCCGTAACATGTTGCCAATTGTGCTCGCAGCATTGATCCAGAATCTGAGAGGTGCAGATACCAGTGCAAATGTGAGGGGCAGATGCCAGCGTTGGACTGGGGTGGGCACAGTAAGAAGTCTCACAACACCAGGTTAAAGTCCAATAGGTTTATTTGCTAGCACGAGCTTTCGGAGCGCTGCTCCTTCAGGTGCAAGTGCGGAAGAGTGAGGTTCTATATGAAAATAATACTGATGAAAACATACTTTAAAAAAACACTAAATAGAAAAGTTGGACATAGATGTCATCTTCACTCATCTAGTCTATTGCAGGATTTGTTTGCATCAAGCCCTTTTCATCTTCAGTTTGGCAAATCATTGCCTTTGAGCGTCTAGCACTGTATGATTCTATATTTTAACATAGATATGCTCCAAAACAGGTGTGGAAGTATGGAGCGGAAGGCCTAACTGAAGGAAGATATAAACTGAGCACAAACCACATATTTCACAGTTCCTGATTCCACATTATTTTGTACCACAGATGAAAATTTGTGCACCTCTTTTAGTTGTCAAAATAATTAATTGCGAGGCAATTAAACATCTTTAAAAAGTCAGGAAACCAACACCAAAAACATTTTGTTTTAATCCATAAGGACAAGTTGTCCACACTTGCTGTATAAAGTAAAGAGAGCATGTTATGTGAAAGTAATGGCTTTTGGTTTGTCCAGCCCCAGACAGATTCAGAGAAGCATTCCGAGAGAAACTCCACTTGGTCTGGAGAAGAAATAAAGAGATCGGACGGTGGATCGGACAGCGGAATAAAGATGGATTCTAGCTCGAAGTGGAGACGAAACCCATCAGATGTTTCTGATGAGTCCGAGAAAAGCAGCTCAAATAAGAAGACCACCGTCATTTCCCAGACAGGATCCTGGCGTAGAGGGATGACGGCACAGGTTGGCGTCACCACACCGAGGGCTAAATCATCTACAAATACACTGAAAGCGCATGGAGCAGGTAAGGAGAATTAGCCATTTAATTTTCAGAAGGAAATTGGAAGTGGTCTCTTCTGCCTACACGCAGGAGGCATTCAGAGTCCGCTGCTGGCTTCAGTTGTGTTCTTGGGAGGAATCATACATTTCCTACAGTGTAGATAGAGGCCATTTGGCCCATCGAGTCTGCACTGACTCCGACAGAGCATCCCATCCAGACCCTATCCCTGTGACTCCACATATTTATCTCACTAATTCTCCTAACCTACACACCTTTAGAAACTAAGGTTTAGAAACTAAGATTTAGCATGGCCAATCCACCTAACCTGCACATCTTTGGATTGTGGGAGGAAACCGGAGCACCCGGAGGAAACCCACTGAGACCTGGGGAAAACGTGCAAACTCCGCACGGACAGTCACCCGAGGCCAGAATCGAACCCGGGTCCCTGGCACTGTTAGGCAGCAGTGCCAACCACTGTGCCAGCGTGGCGCCTGAGGCTTTTTCAAATGGCTCACCAAGATAACATTGAGCGAGTCTCACCCTCGCAGACTTTCCAAAAATTCTAAAATGTATCTGAATATTCCATTTTCTCATCAACTGAGTTTGGTGATCTACTTGGATCAAGTTATGCTTTGGTGCATTTTGTATCCGGGATTTGATGGGAATGAGAGGAGGACACAGCTGATCATTGTGTGAAAGTGCTCGTTTAAAAAAAAAAATGTCTTAGCGGACCTTCAAGAGAAGATGAACTCCTGTTGAGTCAATTGTATCCACTGTTCAGCAGGTTATTTTCTCCTTGGCTAGCTGGCCATTTGTTGCAGTGACTGGAGTTCACTTCAGCCAGTGATCTGTGTCCCTCAAACACAATAACTCTGTTTGACTCTTAAGAAACAGAAGAGGTGTCAAAGTAACGGACGTGATTTTCAGATCTCCGCTGCAGAGGAGCAAGAGTTTGGGAGCAGGCTTTGCTGATTTGACACCAGTTTACGAATACTCTTAAACACTTGAATATTTCAGGTTTTTCCATAGCCCACTTTCATGCTTTGGTGAGCAGCAAAGGCTCAGGTAGAGGAAACTTTGGCAGCAGAAATTAAAACTAACAGGCACGGAAACAGCACGCTGAAAAACATATATACCTTATAATGATTTTATCACTTTATTATTCAGACTGTTGTCTAAGATGGCACAGCTGCTCATATAGGAAAAGACTCAATTGTGTACACAAAATCTCATCATTTTCTTGGCCAATATTTCACAGTGGGTGTTCCAAATAAAATACGTGCACACTCTTGACAGCAGATCTGATATAGAATCATAGAATCTCTACAGTATAGAAAGAAGCCATTTGGCCCATTAAGTTTGTGCCCACAATCTCATGATGTGGAGATGCCAGTGTTGGGACTGGGATAAGCACAGTAAGAAGTCTCACAACACCAGGTTAAAGTCCAACAGGTTTATTTGGTAGCACAAGCTTTCGGAGTGCTGAAGAAGGAGTGACACTCCGAAAGCTTGTGCTACCAACTAAACCTGTTGGACTTTAACCTGGTGTTGTGAGACTTCTTATTGTGCCCACTATTTCACCCAGGCCCTATTCCCGTCACCCCACACATTTATCCTGCTAATCCCCCTGACACTAGGGTCAATTTAGCATAGCCAATCAACCTAACCCAGACATCTTTGGACTTTGGGATACTCCATTTGTGCCAAAGCCTATAATGGGAAAAAGTAGTAGACATTAAACTCAAGTCCTAACCTTCTCTCACCTGGAAACCCCTCCCAGAGCTGACTTTGGATGGGACCTCACTGCTGATAAGTTCTTGAACTGAACTACGAGTTCACAATTGTCTGAACACAGTGGGGATCAGTAGGAAGTGTCCCAGCTGATCAGTCCTTAGTTTTGATTCATTTTTCTGAAAGGCAAAATAAGCACTTGGAGCCAAATTAAGTTTTCACCTTATTTCTTAGTCAGCGTTAGATCTTTTTCGTTCAGAGTCATAGAATCTTACAGTGCAGAAGGAGGCCGTTCGGCCCATCGAGTCTGCACCAACCACAATCCCACCCAGGCCCTATCCCCATAACCCCATGCATTTACCCTAGCTAGTTCCCCTGACACTAAGGGGCAATTTAGCATGGCCTATCCGCCTAACCTGCACTTCTTTGGACTGTGGGAGGAAACCGGAGCACCCGGAGGAAACCCACGCAGACACGGGGAGAATGTGCAAACTCCACACAGACAGTGACCCAAGCCGGGAATTGAACCCAGGTCCCTGCGCTGTGAGATGGCGGTGCTAACCACTGTGCCACACAGATGTATTTGGTTTAAAGAGCTTTGCTCAGTTCATAACAATCCAACCCCAAGGTTTTGATCCAGTCCGATTGATGATGTGGGTTATCAGGGAAGCAGTGAAGCTGCTTATAAAGCCACTATTTTGACAAAATTTCTGCAAGCAATGTATTTCACGTGACCAGGTATCCTGAGTGCAAACATCCACTTAGCACTGGCAGTACTGTATAACATCCCGAGCCACGCACCCAAGTCTTAATGCTCAGCCTCTTTCCACTCATGACAAAGTCACCCATTTTGGACAATAACCAGCTGGAGTTATGCTCATTATCTGTTCCACTCACGAGCACAGTTCTTCAGGTGAGTTCATGCTTAAAATTAGAGGTCTAAATGTTTTAAGTACAGATGAATGGAAAGTGCATTGATGGCAACAGCAGCTAAAAACTCACGGAGGAAAGCAGCCTTTCCTCTGGCGAGTTTTCACAAATAAACAAGTATCATGGGATCCCTACAGTGCAGAAGGAGGCCACTCAGCCCATCGAGTCTGCACCAACCACAATCCCACCCAGGCCCTATTCCCGTAACCCCACATATTTACCCTGCTAATCCCCTGACACTAGGGTCAATTTAGCATGGCCAATCAACCTAACCTGGACATCTTTGGACCAAGTTCTTTGCCCCAACTGGCAAATGACGTTAAGCAGTGACAAAAAATATTTGTGAAATTCGTACTGTACATTAACATGGCAAAATATTTCATCCTTGCTCCTAAAATCAGTTAGTTGTCGTGTTATTATTTAGAGATGACGACAATTTAGATTGAATTAATCTTGACATAAAACTGCACTGGATTTTTCAGTTGTTGATGGTCAATGGATGCAAAATCTCACCCTAAATGTCCTTGTAATACACAAAATAAAGCTCTCAGTCCATGTTCCCACCCCTGATGCAATGTCACCCCTTCCCAATAAATGAAATTCTCACTTAAACTTGGCCCCTTTTCTACTGTTTCTCTCTCTTGGTGTCAGGTTAATAACTTTTAAGGTTAAGTTGAATTTCATTTTAAATCAAGATAATCCACCCAACACTAGACTTCATTTCCAATTGGTTTATGCTTTACTTCATTTTTAACCCCACTCATGTTACTTTTGCCAAAGGGTTTTTATTACCACGATATTCAGATATAACACGATGGTTGGGGTCCATAAAAGCGGGGTCGCGAAAAAAGCGAGGTCGCGCTAAATCGGGGTTGCGCTAAATTTGCCAATTATTAGCGGGAAAAAAAGGATCCGATTACACCATCGCGTTATATCCGAAATCGGGGCACGTTAAATCGGGGTTCCACTATATCATGCAATTTCGTTGCGTTGTGCGTTGCTCAGAATCATGTGATTTCCTGGGACAGGTAATTGAGGAAATCTAGGCCAATTTGGGGGTGTAAAAAGCTGGGGAACGTCTCTCCAACTCACGTCAGTGATCAGGTTGACTGAGGAGATCATTCTGGCCCATTCCATGCAGAGCCTAAACTTGGTTGTTTTATCAGAGCAATTGTAGGAGGAGGGAAATGTTTGAGAGGACCCCCAAAAATCAAAATTTTCCTAAAAGACTGCGGCACATTGTATGTAAGAATGGGAAAAATGATACAAATTTGAAAGTATAATTCCATTTGATCATGAAAGTTTTTTTAAAAAAACCATTCTATGGATTCATGAAGAAACATAATCATAACTTATTGTTACACAGACTTTATGGGTGGCATTTTCCAGCTGCGCTCGCCCCAAGACCAGAAAATCCCGCCCGAGGTCCACAGACCTTTGCATGGTCCGTCTCCTGCCCGCTTTGATTCCCATAGTGGTGGGTTGGGAAAATTCCACCCTATATTTCATTTCACATTCCATAATTTCTATTGTATTTAAAAACCTTTTGTTTCCTTCCTGTTTTTAGATCTTTCTATACCATATACTATTCCTCAGCCAAAAGATTGGGACGAAGGGGGCATAGACTAGTAATTCAAAGCCCCAGGCTAATGGCCTGGGGACGTGGATTCAAATCCCATCCAGGTAGCATCTGGATGAATTTTAATTCAATTAATTGATAAAAATCTGGAATTAATAGTTATTCTCAGCAGTGGCGCGATTGGCGTCACAGCCCATGTAGTTCACTCTTTAGGGAAGGGAAATCTGCCATCCTGACCTGGTCTGGCCTACATGTGACTCCAGACCCACAGCAACATGTTTGACTCTGAACTGCTCTTTGAAGTGGCTGCGCAAGATCCTTGCATTGTTATCATCCCTGTGCCCCGCTCCCCCGTTCCAAACCTCAGCCCAATCCACCCTACTCCCCCTCACTATCTAAGTGAATTATCCCTTCAAGCTATCTCCACAATCCTCCTCTCCTTTCTCATCAACGTCAACACCTCTCCGCCCCTCCCCCCAATTCCCACTGCCTGCTATAACCCCCAAACCTTTCCTCTTGTGGGGAAGAGGCCATCAATATGAAATAGTCACCAAGAGATCCAATTAGGAATTGAGAACTCAAGCTTTGCCGAGAGAGTGTTAACAACGTGGAACTTGCTACCATTGAATGTGGTTGAAGCAAAGAGTATAGGTGTATTTAAGGGGAAACTAGACAAGCATTTGAAAGCGAATGGGCAAGATGGTTATGATGGTAGGTTTAGATGAGAAAAGATAGGAGGAGGCTCAACTGGAGTATAAATATGGTTAGCACTGCTTCTCAGTGCCAGGGACCCCTGGTTCAATTCTGGCCTTGGGTGACTGTGTGGAGTTTGCACGTTCTCCTCATGTTTGCTTGGGTTTCCTCCCACAGACCAAAAATGTGCAGGTTAGGTGGATTGACCATGCTAAATTGCCTCTTGGTGTCCCAAGATGTGTTGGTTAGATGGATTAGCCATGGTAAATGTGTAGAGTTATGGGAACCAAAAGAGAAAATGCTGGAAAATCTCAGCTTTGACAAAGGGTCATCTGGATCGAAATGTCAGCTCTTTTCTCTCCTTACAGATGCTGCTAGACCTGCTGAGATTTTCCAGCATTTTCTCTTTTGGTTTCAGATTCCAGCATCCGCAGTATTTTGCTTTTATTCAGTGTAGAGTTATGGGGTTGGGTGGAGGAAAGGGCCTGGGTAAGATACTCCGTCAGAGAGAGTTGATGCAGACTCGGTGGGCCAAATGGCCTCCTTCTGCACTGTTAGGGATTCTATGAAACAGCAGCATGGATTAGTTGGACTAAATAACTTGTATTTGTGCTGTGTATCCTAAGGAAATTGAAGGTGATGGGGTTATGGTGGGAAAGTAGAGTTCAGGGTTATCACACCCAGATCAGTCATGGTCTCATTGAATGATGGAGCAGATTTGAAGGGCTGAATGGCCTACTTCTGCGCCTATATCTTATAGCCTTACGTACCCCCATGTTCACCCTTGCCCACCTACCCCCAACACAATTTTACACCCTCCCCCTGTGATCTCCTGCCTCCCACCACCCCCTGTACCACTACACTGGCCTAAAAATGGACTGTGGCATATTCTGAAACTTTTCCCACCTGGCACGCAGTGAAGCCTGCCAACCAGGTTGGCTTTTGCCCAAGGGTCATGGAAAACAAAACCATGCTAAAATGCCATGATGTTCGGGAAGCACGACTTCTTGGTTTCCTGACCATAAGCCCTCACCTCACATCCTCCCCTCACCTCACATCCTCCGTCCCATTTCAAAACCTTCCCTCTTGCTCCTGTAGATATTAGGGCCTGGTTTTTCTTAGAGGTTTATAAAGGGTGGAGAGAGAGGTGTTTCTGTGGTTGTAGCAGACATGAGGACCATGGCAATTGATAACCCTGCCACCAAAGGTGAGTCAAAGGGAGAGGGAATGTACAGGAGGTCACAGTGTAAGGGATAAATATTCTGGAATGGGGGATAACCATGGAGAACAGGGTAGGATGAAGAAATCTCAAGAGGAAGCTCAGTGTGAAATTAGAAACATTGGCTGGAACTCTACCATCGCGCCCGCTGCGGAATCGGCGCGGGCGAGGGTCTGACAACGGGAATCTCTGTTGACCTCAGGCGGGAATTTCTGGACTCGCCCAAGTCTGTCTGTAAAATCCCGCCCATTATATATATCGAGCCTGAGACATTTAGGGTGGGATTATCTGACTGCGCTCGCCCCAAGACTGGAAAATCCCGCCCGAGGTCAACCGACCATTGCATGGTTCGCCCCCTGCCCGCTACGATTCCTGTGGCGGGCGGGTCGGGAAAATTCCCCCCTTTAGAATCAGAACTGTGCACAAGCAATTAAATCTGGATTCTGTTTTTAGTACTCCTTAGCAGACTCCCTCTGCTGGGGATTTTACATTTAGCATTGAGTCTTGGGAGGCAATGTAAGTGAATGAGAAAAAGTTCTAAGGCAAATGGGACAAAGTGTGTACCAGGTCAAGTACAGCATATACTATGATTGGGTGCTAGGTGCGTTTGAGGAGGTTTTGGTTTTGTTCCAATCAATCTAGGCCTACGTCACTGAAGGAAGGCATGCCAGGAAATCGAGAGACGACGTGAACTCAACTTGACACCACCCACAACCCCTGATGATGTCAAGAGTCTCTCCTAGACTAAGAACTCACATGGTGCCCTGGCTCCTTTGCCTAAGAATCATTGCACCCAGCTCCCCCTTGTCCCATGGCATTCTAAACAGTAATGGGAGCGCTTGCTCCCAAGTCTTACAGTTGGAATTCCACTGATGTCTGCAGAGAAGTGAAACTTTCAGTAACGCCACACTTGTCTTTACAGCACAGACACAGACAAAACCACTACCTATCGGTTTCATTATAAGATCACCAGATAAATGAGAATAACAGTGGTCACCTTAGCTGACCCAAAGAGAGAGATCCAGTTTCTTTAAAAATAATTCCAGGGTTTCTGCTTTCACGACTGTGTATTCAGTCATTCATTCTTTGTGCTAATCACTCTTTGTATCAAGACGTTCTTGATTTCAGTCCAATTGTTACCTTTAACCAGTTTAAACTTGTGCATTACATTTCAGTTTGAAGTAATTTTACGGATCTGCTTCATTATCATGAAATTTATCCTCCATTTAAGGTCACCCTATCTCAAGAATTAAAGGCGCAAAATTGTTATTTGTATCTCAGTCCTCTGGCACTATTCAGCAATTGTGAATTTATTGCCAAAACCATGCATTTTTGTGATACATTTTTGTCAAAGGGAGGTAAAGGCAAGGTCTTACTAGAACGGCGAAAAGCCTTTTTTGTTATACAAACGTGTTTGAACATGGGAGGAAATGAAAACAATGTTTAAAAAGTTGAATTTGGATATACCTTGAGTGTTATCTGGGGGATTTGTTTTATCAAATCTATGTGACATAAGCCGTTGTGTTAAGTTTTTATGTATTTCTTTTGTAGCAAAAACTGATGATGCTAAGGTGTCAGAAAAGGGCAGACTGTCTCCTAAATCGACAAATGTCCATCGGTCCCCTTCAGACGCAGGCCGCAGCAGTGGGGATGAAGGGAAGAAACCTCCATCTAGCGCTTCACGTTCAACTGGGGGAACGAACACTTTTGGATTCAAGAAGCATGGGGGATCCTCAGGAGGAATCACGATGATTACAGCAAGTGGCGCCACTATTACCAGTGGTTCTGCAACCCTGGGTAAAATCCCCAAGTCGTCAGGCCTTATAGGTAGATCATCAGGTAGGAAAGCCAGTGTTGATGGCTCCCAGAGCACTGAGGAGAATTATCTTATCCTGAATGCACGCACTAACTTGCAATACCGCAGTCTGCCTCGGCCCAGTAAATCAAACAGCCGTGGGACTGGAAATCGGTCTAGCACCAGCAGCATAGACTCCAACATCAGCAGTAAATCGGCAGTTCTTCCCGTTTCAAAACTGAGAGAGCCATCCAAGGTAGCCTCGGGCAACACAGTGCCTCCATTACCTAACCAGACTGACAAAGAGAAGGGAGTATCGTCTGACACAGAAAGTGTGACTTCATCCAACTCTGTCAAAGCAAATCCTGCACCGATCGGAACCAACGGCTCTCAGAGCGCTCGGCAGCAAGGGTCCAAATATCCCGACCTAGCTTCCCCCACCTTACGCAGGCAAGTAATATTTTACAGTTATAAAGTTGTGAATGTAAGCAGTAAACACCCATGGTTTCCAAGCATTAGTCACTGCATGTTAATAGTCATCTTTCAGTTCAATCTGTTAAGTTCATTTGGTGCACTCGTGCTGAGAATTTGGTTCAGAGCTATGGCCAAGTGCAGCTCACGCAGGGGTCAACAGGCTGAACTCGGAGGGCAAAATTTCCTGCTCGCCGCTGGGAATCTGTAGAGTTGCAGTGTACGCGTGCAATTCTGCCCATTACTTGCCCCGCGTGTATTATGGAATCTGAGGCCAGGCGCACTGAGGTTACAAATGCACTAAATTGGAGTAAATTCCTCGCCCCCACTAACTATTTGTAGTTGTAAATCTTTCTACTTGTGCTCGTGGTTTCATTACAAATAGTGAATTCTTCTTCTCAGAACGGTGTGCATTTTATATATGCAGTTCACTCCTGAGGGAGTCAAGTTTTAAATTTAGCAGTTGGAATCATAGAATCGTTACAGTGCAGAAGGAGGTCATTCGGCCCATTGAGTTTGCACAGACCACAATCCTATCCAGGCCCTGTCCCAATAATGCCACTTATTTATCCTGCTCGTCCCCCTGACACGAAGGGGTAACCTAGCATGGCCAATCAACCTAACTCGCACATCTTTGGACTGTGGGAGGAAACTGGAGCACCTGGAGGAAACCCATGCAGACATGGGGAGAATGTGCAAACTCCACATAGACAGTCACCCGAGGCCAGAATTGAACCCGTTTCCATGGCGCTGTGAGGCAGCAGTGCTAATCACTCTGGCACCGTGCCACCCTTATCTCAAAAGAATGTGTACATTACAGATCGATGCCCTAATGCCTCTATGTATCTGTGTTAAACTTGTTTGATCACACTCTTGTGAAGTGCCTTGAGATGTGTTGGGATTATAATGGTGCTATATGAGTATGACTTGTTGCGACTGTTGTCTTACTGAAGGGCGAGATTTTCCGGTCCCCGCCTGCCGCCAGAATGAGCAGGTCCTGTCCAAGGTCAGTGAACTTCTGGTTGGTCCGTCGCACCACCTGCAGCGGGTCCCACCATGGCGGAACCAAAATATTTGATAAATCTGATGCCTGAGCGACACTGTGCATGTGGAGTAGCTGTGGGTTTCAATTCCATTAATATTTATAAAAATTTGTTGTTGGCACGAGAGACCTGGGTTCGATTCCCAGCTTTGGTCACTCTCTGTATGGAGTCTGCACGTTCTCCCCGTGTCTGCGTGGGTTTCCTCCAGGAGCTCCGGTTTCCTCCCACAGTTCAAAAGACGTGCTGGTTAGGTGCATTGTCCATGCTAAGTTCTCCCTTGGTGTACCCAAACAGGCGCCAGAGCGTGGCGACTGGGGGATTTTCACTAACTTCATTGCTGTGTTAATGTAAGCCTACTTGTGACACTTGGGACCGTGCAGACTCTGAACCTGGATCCCTGGTGTTGAGGCAGCAGTGCTAACCACTGTGCCACTGCGCTGCCTATGTGATAGGTTATGTTATAAACAATGAAATAAATAGTTCCTAATGATTTACTCCATTTGAAGAGAGTGCTCCACTTAAAACTAGACTCCACTCCACTGCTGGAAGCTCCAAGTTCAATCATGCGTTAAAACAAAATCATCAATTAATTCGAATCCGTGATGAGAATTTATCGCTAAATAATCCAGTGATTAATTATAGCAACCTTCAATTCAGAAATGTAAGCTGTATTTCAACCATAAATGTAAAATTGAAAAATTAAAACAGTCGGGACCCAGTGCACTTTGGACTTGGATCCCACTCAAAGATGGGAATAATTTATTCACTGTTCTATGTGATACAATCTGTTAAAAAGTGAGGGTTGTCTCTTACCTGTCTGGGACTCCCATCTGTTTTGTTCAGAGAACGAAGCCACTGCCAAACTGTGCACGCAGTTTTGCAGATGGACTTGTGATTTGTACATCTGGCTCGGATTCCAACGATGCGCATGTAGGTATAGGGGCCTTTTGAACAGCGCCAGGGCACACTCCTGATTGATGAGGAGAAACCCTTGCATTTACACTCCACCTTCAGCTGCTGGGGCGGCAGGAAATTTGGCAGATTCAGCCCTCGTTTTGAACTATAAATGTTGAAAAATTTAAACACAATTCCTTTTGGATGGAAGCAGCGGATTGTGTCTCGGACACGGAAGGTGGGTTATGCAGTTGAATTTGCTGCGGGTTTGCAGGGACGCCGTGGACTAAGTCAGTTTTACCCCCCCACCTTTCTGTGCTGCATGCGTTCCAGTGGGCTCAACAAAATATACATTATTCGTGACCCCCTGTAACCTTGGCTTGGAAAATGTATGGAAAATATGAGCATGCTTCTGCTGTTAGCGTGCAGTTTTACAGTTTTTCAGCTAATTTAAAGCTTGGGGGGGGGCGATCAGAACTGAAATGATAAGACAGGACTGGCTGTGATATACAGGTCATGCACCTAACTCCCCAAGTGCTTTGAATCTGCCTATTTTGAATGCTCAAACAGGTTAAATTATGACGACAGGTTGCATAGATTATGTTTTTATTCCCTCGAATATTGAAGATTATGGAGGAGCTCAGGGATGGGTGGAATCTAATTGAGGTACATAAATTGATGAAAGGATTTGAAAGAGTAGAAGGAGAGAAACGGGACCCGGTATCGGTTCCCAGCTTGGGTCACTGTCTGTGTGGAGGTTGCACGTTCTCCCCGTGTCTGCGTGGGTTTCCTCCGGGTGCTTTGGTTTCCTCCACACTCCAAAGATGTGCAGGTTAGGTTGATTGGTCATGCTAAATTGCCCATTAGTGTCAGGGGTCTAGTAGGGTAAATACATGGGGCTAAGGGGATAGGGTCTGTGTGGGATTGTGTTCGGTGTTGACTCGATGAGCCGAATGGCCTCCTTCTGCACTGTAGGGATTCTATGAACCGTTTTCTCTGCTCAGAGAATACAGCGTAATGTGCAGCCATTAAACTCAAGATAGGCCATTCAGAGTTGATGTCAGAAGCTGCTTCTTGACACAAAGGGTGACATGTTTTGCGACATTGGTGAATGTCCGACATTGTCCGATGGATGGATCTTCCAGTCCCACCACTGTCAGCAGTCCCATTGTTCGCACCCTCTGCTGTCAGGGAACTCATGACATTGAGGGTGGTGGGAGGGCGGTAGGCGGTTTGCCATCGATGGGACCTGGAGATCTTGCCGGTGGAACAGCCGGAAAGTTTCGGCCAAATGGTATTAGAAATCAGGAATTCTATCCCCCGAAATATCTGGAGGTTAATCAAACATATCGTAACTGAGATTGATGTATTCCTGTGAGGCAAAGCTTTTAAGGGTTACTGAGCCAAGTTAGGTGGGTTTCAGATGCAGATCAGCCATAGTCTCATCGAATGCTGGAACAGGCTTGAGGGGCTGAATGGCCTACTTCTGTTCTGATGTTTCATTTTCCTGGGTTCTGGACTTCTGTTCAGGCCAAGGCTGCATTCCTGCTCAAAATGTGGTCTGGGATATTTTGGGGAGGGGGAGGGAATATCCATTCTTGAAATCTGGCTGAGATATTGGGCTTTGAAATTCTTGCTGCAGAAACATTATGGCCGGAATTCTCCCATCCTGCCCGCCGCTGGAATTTTAGCGGGTGGGTTGTGGAGAATGTGAAATGCCATTGACGGTCGGGCAGGAATTTCCGGCTTGTAGCCCAGCGCGGCTGGAGAATTCCGCCCTATATTTCCACAGCATGGCCACATAATCCCTTAGGACTGGGATGTCCAAAACGTGGCACAAAGTGGCAAAATCCATTACTGTCCACTGCCCTGTCCAAAGAATTCAATAACCTTACCGCGAGGGCACCCACAATTCACTTCCCATTTATTCACTCGACCAGCCATATCTATTATGAATTCTTCACATGCATTATTTTACTTACTCTCCACCTTTCCACAGGGATTTCACTGAGCAGAAGCATTAGTCTCAGAGACATCATCATCAATGCCTAGTATTTATCCACAGATAAACATCAGTCAAACATCTACTTCAATGAGCAGAATGGCTGGGGTGGGGATGGTGGTGTAGAATCCGCAACCTCGCTATCCATAATGTCAAAAATCTAGGGCAAAAGCCAAGCAGTTTCAAAAGATATTAGCAAAGAATATTATCTGAATAATTAGCATCATTCAACGTTTGGAGGAGTGAGTGAGTACTTGAGAATTGATCGAAAATAAGCAAATCCAAAGCATCCCAGATTAACAATGTTTGGCCTAATACAATTCCTAAGATTTGGTGTTTAGAAATAACACCAATACAAGCAGCTCCAGGCCACACCTGGAGTATTGTGTGCACTTTTGGCGCCCTTATCTGTGGAAGGTTGCTCTTGCTATAGAGAGAATAGAGCGAAGGTTTACCAGGCTGATTCCTGGGATGGCAGGTCTGTCATATGAGTAGAGACTGAGTCGATTTGGATGGTATTCATTGGAGTTTAGAAGAGTGAGAGGGGATCTCATAGAAACTTCGACAAAATTCTAACCGGGTTAGACAGGGTAGATTCGGAAAGAATGTTCCCAATGGTGGGGAAATCCAGAAGTAGGGGGTCAGAGTTTGAGGATAAGGAGTAAACCTTTTAGAATTGAGGTGAGGAGAAATTTCTTCACCCAGAAGGTGGTGAGTGTGCGGAATTCACTACCGCAGAAAGTAGCTGAGGCCAAAACATTGCGTGATTTCAAGAAGAAATTAGGTATTGCTTTTGGGGCTAAAGGGATCAAAGAATATGGGGGAAGAGGGGGGCGGGATGAGGATATCGATTTTATTGATCAGTCATGATCAAAATGGATGGCGGAGCAGGCTCGGAGGGCCGAGTGGCCTACTCCTGCTTCTAGTTTATATGTTTCTACGTTTAGCTGTTAGTCAATTCTAATAGTTGGAATTTTGAAAGGGCATCCTGTTGGACCACTTCAGCGAGATGATGAATAGCTGGGGGGGGGGGCAGTACCTAGCTCATGCCAGCCTTTAATCTCCAAACATTGCTAAAGAAATATGTCCCACACTCTGTTGAAGCTGTTGAATACTTTTTTAAAAATCAACCTTTGTCATGCTTTTTATCTTAGTTATTTCAATTGGAATCGATAAATTAAAGACCTGTTGCTCATTAAGAAAGAATTGAAGATACATCTAAGATACATCCAGGGTGAAGCAGCCAACTTGACGCCCCCCACCCGCACCTCTTCAACCCATCCACAAACATTCAATCCCTCCACCTCCGTGAACAGCGGCCCCAGTGTATACTATCTACAAGAAGCATTGCAGCAACTCGCCAAGGCTCCTTAGGCAGCACCTTTCAAACCCACAACCACGACCATCTAGAGAGACAAGGAGAGCAGACGCATGAGAACACCCCTCCAAGTATTTGTGGCGGTACAGTAGTTTGCACTGCTGCCTCACAGCGCCAGGGACCTGGGGGTTGATTCTGGCCTCCGGTCAGTGTCTGTATGGAGTTTGCCCGTTCTTCCCATGTCTGCATAGGTTTTCTCAGGGTGCTCCAGTTTCTTCCCCAAGCGCTCGATCCAGGCGCCTCTCGAATACAGTCAATGTTTTGTATCAGCTACTTCCTGTGGGAATGAATTCCAGCGGCTCACCGGGTGAAGAAAGGTATGCGGGTTAGGTGAATTGGCCATGCTAAATTACCCCTTAGTGTCAGGCACTAGCAGGGTAAATACTTGGAGTTACGGGAATAGGACCTGGGTGGGATTGTTGTCGGTGCAGGCTCGGTGGGCCAAATGGCCTCCTCCTGCAATGTAAGGATTCTCTGATCTTCTTCTGATCTACGAAGACAGCTCATCACTACCTTTTCCTGGGCAATTAGGGATGGGAAATAAATGCTGGCCCAGCCAGGGATGCCCACATACCATGAATGAATAAAATGAATTATATTTGAACATATGTTTTTGAGATCAATGTGTTACAGTTACTTAAACTTTCTATAGTGAGCACTGCTGTTTGTTTAAAAAGGACATGGGGCAGGATCGTCTGATCACGTCCATGTCCGTCCCGCTGCAAGTGAGATCGGGGAATTTGGTGTCCCAGCCAAAACTCCATTCACTTTCAGCAACATCGGTGAATCCCTGCCACGAACAAAGTGGTAGGTTTTCGCCCATTATCTGGTCATTTGCACATTGCTGTTTGAAAGAGTTTTATTGTAAATATTTGATTGGTAGTCAAGAACTTGAGTATTTCTGAAAAAAGACTGTTGAAGCTTTTCAGCAGGACAATCACGAGAGCAAGATGAAGAGGCGCATGAGGAGTTGTGAGGGGGGACGTCATGGGGGAAATCTTAACCTTCTCGCTGACTTCTTGGTGTCTTCTTGCTGTCCCACTTCAAGCCTAGTTGCTACCGTTGTCCCTCTAACTCATAGAATCATAGAATCTACAGTGCAGAAGGAGGCCATTTGGCCCACCAAGCCTGCACCGACAACAATCCCACCCAGATCCTATCCCGAGAACCCCACATATTTGCCCTCCTAATCCCCCTGACACTAAGGGGAAATTTATCATGGCCAATCAACCTAACCTGCACATCTTTGGACTGTGGGAGGAAACCGGAGCACCCGGAGAAAGCCCACGCAGACACGGGGAGAATGTGCAAACTCCACACAGACAGTGACCCGTGGCTGGAATCGAACCCGGGTCCCTGGCATTGTGAGGCAGCAGTGCTAACCACTGTGCCGCCCAGAACACCTTGTTTACTCAGAACATTTTGTTTACTCTTCATTGAAACTCTTCTGAACAATACATTGGTCTCTTAACGCTAGTTATCTTTAACAGTTTTTCTGTCCCAATTTCCTGGTTATCTGCACTGTTTCTTATTCCTTAGAAAGTTTGCATCTTTGCAATCTTCTTGTCCTGTCCAGCTTCTCCTGGCTGAGTTGAGGGCTGTTCACCCCTTAGTGACCTGTCTCCAACTGCCAACAGATTCAACTAAAATTGAAACCTAAAAGCTTTTTATTATCCTTACAAGACCCCGGTTGCTAAACAACCACTGCTGGTTTATTTATTCTTCACACGTTAGCCCTCTCTAAGCACTATAGAAACACAGCTGGAACTGAAACCAACCCCCATACAAACACCATTGTCCAGGTTTTACCCTTCTACGCACAAAAACATTAAATTAAACATACTTAAACTATACCTAATGTTTACCAATACAAATATAAATCCCTTAAAACTACCTTTGCTTTCCTAACAAAGGATAGAAAAAGACTATGACTGGGGATATCAGTCCCGTGTTTTGCGCGGCCTGCAGCACATGGGAATTCCTAGACATTCCTTGCAATCTGGATGATCATTTTTGCAGGAAGTGGCACCAGTTTGACCAGCTTGAGAGCTGGATTTCGAAGCTGGAGCATCAGCTGGAGGAACAGGGGTGGATCGCCCGCGAGGCTGGGAGGTTCGGGATAGCACGTTTTTATATGTGGCCATCCTGCAGCTTTAGGAAGTGCAGCCAGAGAGGGAATGGGTGACCACCAGTCAGAAGGAGGAGGACAAGCAGGTAGTCAGGAGAGCCCCAGAGTGCATCTCGCTCTGGAACCGCGTTTCTGTGTTGGAAAATGGTGAGAGTGACACTTCCTCTGGCGGGTGCAGCCAGAGCCAAGTTCACGGCAGTGTGGGTGGCTCAGCTGCACAAGGGGGCTAGTGCGGGATGGGGGGGGGAAGAAGGTGTGGGGGGGGGGGGCAGTCTAAGAGTGGAGGAGCAATAGTGAGGGGTGCAGACATGACCTTTTATAGCTGTCATGCCAACTCGTGCCACCTCATGCATCTCATCCACCATCCTTTAACCTTACACCTACCGTGCCAACTCAGCCAATATCCACTATGGGCAGTCCTCAGGAGCCATGCTGGAATTAAATAATATACAGTTTAATTATATAGTGCAGATTTTATTAACAAAAACATTCGTTCATGAAAATCATTTTACTACATTTACGTTCCTTCAACTACATAAGAACAAGCATTTCATTCAAGTGCATAATCCCTCATAAAACAAGCATTGGAATTCATGGCCCTACTGTGAAGAATTAATAAAACAATGGAATGTCAGGCACCCTACTGTGATAATGGAAGGTTGTGAGATCTGTCATGCAGCACTAATCCAGCAATGGTAACCCTCAGCTAATATATCAACAGATTGAGTGATTGAAATAGCAAGCAATGATTTAACCGCTTTCGACATTTTTTTTTCAAATAATTTCAAAAGGTAGTAATTCTAAATGCCTTGACAGTTACATTTGATGATTCATTTTGACAGTTGCCTTTGACAGTTCATTTGGCATTTCTGACAGTTCCCAATGAGCTTTGTAGCTAATGAGTTTATGTGCATTTTACACACATTCATGACTACTTTTAACAATGCTGAGGGGCACCTGACCTTCTCCAAAGATTTCCGAGAACTGTATCCAAAGGCATACCCTACCTCGCCAATGGATTGCACACAATACAGATCTGCTGCTGCCAGGCCTAACCTGCGCACATCATCGCCGGAATTTTATCACGTCGCCTGTCCCAGAATCGGGGCGGGCGAGGCTCGCAGAACGGCATTCTCCTGTTGGTCTCGGGCAGGATCTTACAAGCCTCGGGCGGGCAAGGCAGTGAAATTCCGGCACACATTTCACATACCTGAATCTCCAAAACTGCACACGTGGAGGTGACTGCTGATGTATAGGGGCTGCCTCTGTGAAACACGCATGCGTGACATGCAACCACCACCCCTTCTTCCCCCCCCATTATGTGTGCAACAAACCAAGTTGGATATTTAAATGATAACATTTTTTTTTACATTTACAAATCATTTTAACATTTGCTCCTCACCATTATCTAGATTAAATTACCTCGATGAAAAGACTTTCAGTTCATCTATCACCACTTCTTTAAAATAATAATGGATTGAGAGGATTAGGTATTAAGTTCTGTCTAGACGTCAGGCAAAACTAGCATGTCTTTGAAAAAAAAAGTACTTAATCATTTTAACAAAGGGCTGGTTAGGAGAATGTCAAGTTCTATATTGGCACTTCTCAGCTGTGCTGTTCTGTAAACTGACTTTTTTTTTTCCACACTCCTAGTCCCTCCAGGTGTTTTTCCTAGAAGAAACAATCGTATATTGTTGTGGAAATTAAAGATATCACTTACAAGTTCTTTTTTGCATTTTTTTTAGACTGTTCGGGGTCAAGCCAAGCACTAAGCAAGCTCCTGTCACAACAGCTGAAAACATGAAGAACTCCACAGTCATTTCCAATCCTCATGCCACTATGAGCCAACAGAACAGCCTGGATTCTCCTCCGTCCTGCTTGGGCAGCGGAGGCAGCAGCCCACTCTATAACAAGACTACAGATATGATACAGTCTCCCCTGGCCTCCAGTCCAGCGTCAGTCCATTCCACAACCTCAAATGGCGCCCCGTGGGGTGCCAGTCTGAGCAGCTCCTCCACCATAAGTAAGGATGGCCCAGGTTATCAGTCGGTAAACAGCCTGCACACCAGCTGTGAATCCATTGACATCTCCCTCAGCAGTGGAGGTGGCCTCAGTCATCACAACTCGACCAGTGGCTTGATCCCTCCCTCCAAGGAAGATTCTCTCACTCCCTTTGTGAGGACTAACAGCATTAAGACGGCAATGTCTGAGAGGTAGGAAACCAGGATATATCATTTAGTGGCATTTTATAGATTTGCACATTCCTGCTTTTACAAGTGATCTTATTCAACATTCTTATTAATTAGACCTTGTCATTCCTGACGACCTCGGGGTCCATATAGTGTTTGCATGAATATGGAACATTTGATATATTTGCCTGATAGGTCATTTGTTTACATCTCCAGTCCATTTACTGTCCTCCTAGTGTTTTTTTTTCTTCCAAATTGATTTTCCTCTGTAAAAGATTACTGCTTTAATTCATTCATCTCTGAAGCAAAATATCACTAACTTTATTCAGATAGTTGTTTATATCCGCCTTCCTCGTGCTATGAAACTAGATTCTGACCCTTTCAGTAATGGTTTTTTTAAAAAAAAAACTGATGTTCTGATAAGCCTAACCCCCTGAATAATATTTCCTGAAAATTTCTTATCACTGAGAAATTGAGAAGGAGCAGCTACGTTTCGAGGTAAATGAAATGGGCAGGGTGTAAGCCTCGAATGCGTGAGACAATACGAAGGTGGGAAACATAGAGAACGTAGAACAGTACAGCACAGTACAGGCCCCCTTGTTTTGAGTGTGCTAACAGTGGGAGAGCACGGCGGCAGCAAAATGGGAAAATTAATGACTGTGAGCCATTGTGTACATATTTCTCAATGAATTAATCCTCAGGCTGAACGGTTGTCGCTTGTTACTGTGCCACCCAGGAGTACTTGTGCACCATGACAGCGATGCTGCTGCAATATAGACTCAAATTTGAGTAGTTTCAAAATTTAAAAATAGACAGTGGTATCCATTAATCTTTGGCAGGTACGGCTTGATGGATTTTTGCCTGAAGCACGCACACTTCCGTGCCAGCCCAATGATAGAGATATTGGGGTATAAATTTGCGTTGGAAACAGAATCAGACAGCTTTTAAACCTTCCGGCCAATTCACTATTGCCCATTTTGTTCTACTGTCCTAGACTGATTTGGCACCCCATTTTCTTTTGCCTGTCAGCTTTGAAATATCCTCCACGTTTTGTGGTGAATAATCCTGGGACATTGCATGTTCTGAAGTACACATTTCAAATGCCAAGCCGTTCTTTAATTTTAGTGTATACTAGACCGACAATCACATTCTATATAACTAAATGTCTTGCATCAAGTACACTTCCACTGATGATGATGTATCTCCGAAACATATCACACCTCAAATGGGTCAGTGAGTTTAAAGTTTATTTATTAATGTCACACGTAGGATTACATTAACACTGCAATGAAGTTACTGTGAAAATCCCCTAGTCGCCACACTCCGGCGCCTCTTCGGGTACACTGAGGGAGAATTTAGCATGGCCAATGCACCTAACCAGCATGTCTTTCAGACTGTGGGAGGAAACCGGGGCACCCGGAGGAAACCCACGCAGACATGGGGAGAATGTGCATATTCCGCACAGTGACCCAAGCCGGGAATCGGCTGTGAGGTAGCAGTGCTAATCACTGTGCTGCCTTGCCACCCTATGAATATGGATGTTTTAAAAATCCCTCACTTGAGTGTTATCTACTAAATTGGTTATGTTGTGGAGCTTAAATATCCAATTCACTGAATTTAAACCAATAGTAAATGAATTGAGCACCTATAAGGGTAATCAATTAAATCACTTTATTTATTTAAAGCTACCATAGTCAATCCAAAAATGTATTGTGCAATCGGCACATTTTTTCAGCAGCCATAGGGCTTATTCAGTTACTGTCTATTTATGTATAAAACCTAAATTTTGAACCTGGGTATGAACATGCTCGAGAACATGCCGATCTTAAAAATCCTGAATTAAAATGTTTCCCATGCACAGGCCTGTCCCTTCCTCTGAGCCTGAATCTAGATTTCCATTGAACTCCCACTATTAATTGAGCTCACCTGCCAATACTTCTAAGCATGTTGCACTTCATTTACAACCTGCGATTGCTATTTTATGTTTGTCGGACCATTGAAATCCCAGCCAACACACCCCTCACCCTAGTGTTGCCAGGCACCAGCCCTCCACATGATGATAGCCCCCATGGTTGTCTCCCCACCACTGCCAGGGAACCGGCTCCTTTCCCATCCCACATTGCCCAACTTCAGTTCTCTGGCTGTTGCCAGGCCACAGAACATCTCCCCAGTGTTGTCACCGATGTTCCTGCTTCTGCCTCTGAGCGGTGCCAAGCTGTTGGCCAACTCCTCTTGTCTGCCAAGACCAACAAATCCTGTGCCACCGCCCAGTTCTATGAGGTCACAGTCTCTGTATTTGTGCCAAAACCCTTTGGATAAGTCAGAGTGATCGTTACATTTAACAACATCCATATGACTTGCTTCTAAACTTACTATATTCACCCCAAGATAATCTGTCAATGATCTGTGGATTTACTTTTCCTATTTGTTACTTCATTGGTTCGACGTTGTAGAGTTAAAATTGGAAATTTTAAATGAACCAAATGTTTAATTTTGCTGTTGGATATAGATGTATTTATTCTCAGATCTGCTAACATTGTTTTTCTTTTCTCATTTCTTTCTTTCCTAAGTGTTAATCTACCTTTTCTTCTTTGTTCTTCCCTTTACTGCTTGATTCCATCCCATAGCCCTCTCTCTTCCCCTACTGCTAGTCCCAAATTCAACAGAAATACATTACCAAGGAAACAAGACAGGTAATGCTCATGAATCAGACAATTAATTTGGTCAAAAGGGGCCCTGTCTTTCAAGGATCATCTGTGTTCAGAATTAACCCCTTGGCAAAACTTGCTCTTAAATTCCTAAAATTATACTGTTCGGTTCTAAGCTCCTAACATCTCAATGTCTACATCTAATATTTTGGTGTAATATATCGGGCGCGATCTTACCTGCCATTCACGCCACGCCCCCGCTGCAGCGAAGTCAGAGATTTTGGCGGAAATGAATCTCCATTCGTTGCGGCGGGAAGGGAAAATCCCACTGGTGTGAATGGTGGTAAGATTCTAGCCATTGTATTTTATTTGGAAAATGTTGTTTCCAACCTAGTGCGTTGGATTATAAACAAACATTAAGTCTCACAATAGCTGAGGTGAAAGGACTGCAGTAACTTTTATGTAGGAACCACTCTTGCGAATAAGGTTTTCAGCAGAACTCTCAAAGATTTGGTCCTATACATATTTTAAGTAAACTTCCTCTAAATGTAGAGTAGGTTGAAAGTATTGTACAAGAGTTTGCCTACTGGCTCAAACAGGTAGCAAAAGAAACACCAGTATGGTTCCTGATTCATCAAGCAAGGCAGTGGTAAGGATTATTGTTCGTTTCAGTACTTCTGTGTTAGGAACAAGACAAAATCAACCAGTGTTTCTCCTCCCGATCATTATCCAGTGACACTCTAGAGAGTTGGCATCAGACGAGACCAGGTTTGGGTTCGATTGCGAAGATGCCCATGCAATCAAACAGATTGTCAACGTTCACTGGGCTCGTCACGTGAAGGCAGGCAACTTAAGCAGTATCCAAGGGTTACTGAACCCATGAACACATTCAGGAGTGAAAAGTAAATGGGAGTGGGACAGGAGTGATTGGGGGTCGGGGGGGGGGCGGTGTTGGTGAAGAGGGTAATGGTGTTAATACTAATTGCCCTTGTTTTAAAATGCAACATTTTAGAATAATCAGTATTATTTCTGCCAATAACAAATTTGGGTCCATCTAGGCATTGAAGATATCAAGAGATATGGGGATAATGCAGAGAAATGGCACTAAGATAGATGATCAGCTATGGTCTTGTCGAATGGCAGAGCAGGCTGAGGGTCAAATCGCCTACTTCTGTTCCTTTTTTTGTTATTCGTCCATGACATGTGGGTGTCGCTGGCTGGGCCAGAATTTATTGCCCATCCCTGAGGGCATTTAAGAGTCAACCACATTGCTGTGGATCTGGAGTCACATGTAAGCCAGGCCAGGTAAGGATGGCCGATTTCCTTCCCTAAAGGACATCAGTGAACCAGACGGGTTTTTACGACGAGGCACAATGGTTTCATGGTCATCATTAGACTTATTTTTAATTCCAGATTTTTATTGAATTCAAATTTCACCATATGCCAGGGTGGGATTCGAACCCAGGTCCCAGAGTCCAGTGACAATACCACTACGCCACTGCCCTGCAGTACTCACCAAATATTAATTGTTCCCTGACTATTTTAAAATAGACGTTCTTATTCATATAAATCCAAATTAAATTAAATTGGCATATTCCGCACAATGGCTCCAGTTAATCATGAGGTTAATCTCAGGTGATCCTTGATACATGGTCCAGTAGCGTTCAAGGCTTTGGTGAATATCATGTCACAGTGGTATGCTGGTGAGAAAATACATGTATGTGTAAATTACTGGTGTTAATTGCCAAGGAAATGTTCAGTTTCACAGGCAAAATAGCCTTTTTTAAATTTAAAACTGAAAACATAAGGAAATGCAAATATTTCTCAATGTTTATGAACAAGTTGAATGTTCAGGTGTAAGTTCAGAGCACCGAGGGAAAATATTTGCAATTTTTGAATTTGGACAGAAAATCTACTTAGAAGCAAGGATTATCTTAAGGCCAAAGAATTTTTTTCTTTTTACGTTTATTGGAATCATTGGCATCAGTTTTTCCCCTTTTTTCTTTCCACCTGCACCCGACCCCAGTTTCCTGCCCTGCTTGGTTCTCTCCCGCTCCTCCTAGTTGTGCGTGATCAAGGCAGCCGAAGCAGGTGTTTATTGTCTGTCTCCATGACACGTATTACCTGTAGTAGGCTACCAGCCTGGTAACCGCCTGACACCACTGCATGTCCTCTATTATTCCCTTTCTCTTGGCAAAAGACATCCTCCACGTCTGGGTTATTTCTTCTTGATTATTGGCCGATAGAACAGAATCCTTACAGGGCAGAAGGAGGTCATTCGGCCCATCAAGTCTGCACCGAGTCTCTGACAGAGCATCTCACCCAGGCCCTATCCCTGAAACCCCACTTATTTAGCCCGCTAATCCCCCTAAAGTACACATCATGGGACACTAAGGGGCAGTTTAGCATGGGCAATCCATCTAACCTGCACATCTTTGGACTGCGGGAGGAAACCGGAGCAGCTGGAGGAAACCCATGCAGACACAGACAGTGACCCAAGCCGGAATCGAACCCAGGTCCCTGGCACTGTGAGGCAGCAGTGCTAACCACTGTGCCCCTAAGAAATCCACGAGAACAAATTAGTACAACTTTTCTCCTCACTCTCGCCTTTCACTTCTGACCATCGTTCTCTCCAAGGGACAAGGTGAGATTTGGAACATAGCATGCATGCGTCATAGGCCCAAATCTGCGCCGTCCATCTGACCAATTTTAAGATCGATTTGCCATTCTTGATTTATTGGCCAACTAAGTTGCCCTAGTTGGCTCAAGTTTCAAAGAGAAATGGTAACCATTCGTCCTACCTGTATACAGTTAACAGCTTAAAATTCCAGCATAGTACCTTTTAACAATTCCCCTCGCCCTGCCTATCCACAGGGACTTTATTTTCCATTGTTTATAAAGCTGTATTTTAGTAAAAGTTCATTACCTTTTGAGGAGAAAGATGAGCGTGAAAAGCCACAGGCTGTTTTAATTCAAATGATCCCACATGCAAATAATGTGGTTTAATCGGCACGCAGGTACTGAGCTGTATGCTGATGAACAAATAGGAATATGTTAACCAGATACTTTTCAATTCCGACAGTGCCCCCTTCAGCTGCACTATTTTTTGACAAACTTGTGTCCCTCCCTGCCTTAGTTCATGAAGAAAGGTAGTAAAACATTAAAAACAGGCACTTTTATTAGTTAAATATAATAGGCTCAATTTTTTGTAATTAAATAACAAAGGATCATCTATTTTCACTGAGACATGTAATCTTAAGAAGGTTGACTAAGAAGCAGCATTCTTGGCACTTATAGTTTTTGAAGTAATGTCTGAGTTATCTATTTCTTCAATCACACTAGCATTCCCTTGTGTGGATTGTTTTTTCCATGGCATGCCAACATTTATCTGCATCAAATCTAATGTGTTGCCCAATTCTAAAAGTGTGTATGTGTGTGTGGTGCGGACAAATGGCTTGCTTCTGATTGTGGGATTCTCTTTCGTGCTGTTTGTCAATGGTGGCTTGCTTGAGTGGCCATAACGCCAGTTGATCTTTTACACTTGAACCATTTCAAGGTCCAAATGATTCAGGCATCAGATCAATAAAAATATTGGTTTCGTGTTTTGGATAAGTCTATACCATCTGAACATAACATTGTTTATAAATAGATGCTGGTATATGGATCATCAAAAAATAAGAACATAGTTGCCTTAGAGGCCAGTGTCCCTTCACTAGATTCCCTTCATTTACAAACTTATCTCCAGTACCAAGAGTGCTTCAGGTACGAAGTCAGAATCCAGAGTGTCAATATTCCTGACACACCTCATTATATACACAGGTGAGGCTCCCTGATTGGGCAGGCAATCATTATTTCCTCCATCAGGGAGCTCATACTCCAAGAGGTCATCGTCATGGGCCTCAGTAACGTCATTGCATTTCCTCAGTACAGTAAGATGGGATTCTTTTAGTTGATGAAATTTCGTTCAGTTCTCAGTTTGATCTTTGCACCTTTAAACAACCATCGTGACTCAGAATTCTTTGGTCCAAACACCTTGTAAGTTGTATGCAGTAGCTGACGAGTGACGGAGATCATCATGACTACCGAAAAGAAAAACCTGTCATGCCTAATCCGTAAACCGATGAGATTTTTGTTATTCCTTTATGGGATGTTGGCGTCACTGGCTGGCCAGCATTTATTGCCCGTCCCCAGTTGGCCTTGAACTGAGTTACTTGCTGGGCCATTTCAGAGGACAGTTGAGAGTCAACCACATTGCTGTGGCTCTGGAGTCACAAGTAGGCCAGACCAGGTAAGGATGGCAGATTTTCTTTCCTGAAGAACATTAGTGAACCAGATGGGTTTTTCTGACAATCAACAATGGTTTGATGGTCATCAGTAGATTCTTAATTCCAGATATTTTTTATTGAATTCAAATTCCACCAGCTGCTTTGGCGGGATTTGAACCCGGGTCCCCAGAATATCAGTTGAGTTTCTTGATTAATAATCTAGCGATAATATCACTAGGCCATCGGCTCCCCTTGTTCGGCCTCGATACAAAAAACCTTGACACTTAGATCTATTCACCCTTGAATCAAAACTTTTCATTTCAAATATTGTGTTAAAAATATTTCCCGCTTTAAGAGGTGGAAGTTTATTTTGAACAGCATCTTGCTTATTATCTTCAAAGGGTGGGATTTTAGGGCCTTGCTTGTCCTGAAACCATAAAATCCTGCCCGAGGTCAACGGACCTTCCCATTGTCCGCCCCTCGCCTGCACCGATTCCCGTGGTGGGCGGGGCAGTAAAATTCCGGCCAAAATGTCACTTGGATTAAATAAATATACACCGAATGGAAATCATATTTTTACTGCTATGTGATTAAGAGGTATCATCGACTGCAAAGCACCACTCATGAGTTGTACAATGCAAAGCCAGTGACTTATAACTCGGGTTGCCAACTGTGATCAAATGTCTTCCTGGAGGTTTCATCACATGTTTGCCCCTATGCTCCAGCATTGGCTGGCCATCCTTGTGATGCACTGCCTTCCTCCACCAATCAGACAGCAAAAAGACTCATGATCCAGTTGGATGTCAGCTAAACATCCTTCCTTTCCCTCCATTTTTCTATGTTTTTCCATCCGGTGAAGAGAAACTTTCAAAGAAAATTCCAAAAAAAGAAACCATTCTCTTGAACATCCTGATGATTTTTCTCCAGGTTTGCAGAAAGCAGTGTCCTGGGGATGGTTTTTTAAAAAATTCCTGGAGATTCCAGGCCAATTCGGGAGGGTGGCAACCCTACTTGGAACTGCCAACAAACCTACTGATTGGTAATTGAATAGAAACATTCACCCATTACAGTTTCTGATGGAAATGACTGAAGATAATTCTAAAAACAAAAGACTGCCGATGCTGGAGATCTGAACCAAGAGACAGAAAATGCTGGAAATAATCAGCAGGTCTGGCACCGTCCCTGGAAAGAGAGAAACAGAATTCAAAGTTTCAGGATGT
The DNA here is from genome assembly GCF_964213995.1 of Mustelus asterias. NCBI lineage: Eukaryota > Metazoa > Chordata > Chondrichthyes > Carcharhiniformes > Triakidae > Mustelus > Mustelus asterias. Next base: position 124,403,276 of record NC_135809.1, read on the forward strand.
GACCTTTCGTGTTTCCAGTGTTTTCTGAAGATAATTCTCTGGTATCTTCTCTAGGTGCAGCACAGTGGCAGCGGTTAGCACTGCTGCCTCACAGTGCCAGGGACCTGAGTTCAATTCCTGCCCTGGTCACTGTCTGTGTGGAGTTTGCAGTTTCTCCCCATGTCTGCGTGGGTTTCCTCCGGGTACTCTGGTTTCCTCCCACAATCCAAAGACATGCGGGTTAGATTGATTGGCCATGCTAAATTGCCCCTTAGTGTCAGGGGAATAGCAGGGTAAATACATGGAGTTACGGGAATAGGGCCTGGGTGGGATTGGGGTTGGCCCAGACTCGATGGGCCGAATGGCCTCCTTCCGTACCGTAGGGATTCTATGATGTCACATTGCAAACAAGGAAAATATTTCTTAACAATAAGCAACCTCTTTGTGATTTCTTGGACACACAAACAGAAAGTGCTGGAAAAACTCAGCAGGTCTGACAGCATCTGTGGAGAGAGAACAGAGCCAATGTTTCGAGTCAGGATGGCCCTTAGTCAGAGCTGCGAGATTTCTCTGGATTTTCAATTTGTGAGATCGAGGGCCAGTTTAGAATACAATCTTTGCGTTTGGAACACCACAGATCCCCTAGTTATGTAGCACAGTTTGATATAACTTTTTTTTAATGTCATTAACTTCATATCCCGATACGTATTTAAGAAAATGCCATTTTGTTATCGAATCTCGTTGCTGAGGAAAGCAATATTTGGTGTCTGTTGTCATAGTTTTTTTAAACCTTGCAACCTGTTAACTTCCTACTGGAATTGTTCTTAGCTTTCTTCTCACTTTCCTACAGTGATCCGCAACTTGATAGGAATACCTTGCCTAAGAAGGGATTCAGGTATTGGTACTTCCCTCATGAATCATTGCTTTTTGTGGCACAAGCAGTCGGCACTTTGTGTGTGTGTGTGTGTGTGCGTGTGGCGTTGGTGGAATATTTCCATTTCTGCAAGCGTCTCGATCGCTTTGTTTTATCATTTCGCTTTTTTTGTGCAATCACGCAGCGTGGATTTTGGAATAATTTCGAAGCTGCTTAAGGCTTTTGCTCGACACAATGTTTGTTTCGTGAGCATGAATCACAAGTGCTTTTACAAACATGGCTGATGGCTGCAGGTCACCTGTCTTGAGTCTTGATTGTGTGTATGGCCGCCTTTTCCCGCACTTAATTATTAGTTACCAAAATTTTCTGCTGGTCCCGTGGAGGCGAAGGGTCAAACTCTTTTTGAGTAAAAAGGTAAAACAATTCGAGCTTCGGGTTCATAGAAGAATAGATACATCTCATTTTGGGACTGAAGTGCACCTTGGACTACATCGTTTTTACATAAGGGCAGAACTTTCCGCTCTTAGGCTATGAGCATGAGTAGGGTCATTGCTCTGCTCCTGCTGTCCATGTACCCACCCAGGAGATCTTTCAGAGACCATGTCCAGGATTGTTGTTCGGTTGTGGACAAGTTCCCAAGGCTGCAGGCCCAACCTTAGGCCCTGTTGCCTTGGAAGGATGTCAGCCACAGTCAGAGGTGCACAGTGCCAAAGCCCTAACCCTTTGAAGTGCTGTTGATGGAGCTTTTCTCTGTGGACTCTGTATTGCTAAACTTAAGCTAAATACAGAGACTCATGAAACTCAGTGTACTGATTTTAAGATGTGACTTTACTAACCAAACAATCAAATGGGAGAATGATATAAAGTAGCCCGGCACTCTGGGTAGAGAATGCTGGCAGCCCAATATCATTCTGAAATACAATGCCTCTGCGAGGGCAATTTACATTATCAAAATCATAAATTTCCCACCTTTCCAGTGGGTATTATCCAGTAAACGATGCAAATCGGTCAAGAATCATTACTGTCATTAACTCCAGCCAATAACAATATACATCCTGACCTCATGGGATTTCATCTGTCATTAATTACAGACGTTACCTCCCTTCTGTTGCCCAGCAACAGGACGCTGGACAGTGAGATGGGAGAATGAGTCCCACTGACTCAACCCACATGACACTCATCTGACCCTGAGAAAACCCTTATGTCTGCATTACACCTGTGTTATGAGTTTGGAGCTGTATAGTTCTATTCATCAAACTGGCATTGGTAGCCATCTTGTTCCCGACAACGGTTGATAAAGTAGCCACATTCAGTAAAACCATTGTCCCATGGAATGCAGGCCCTGTCTGCTACCACATCCTATCAAGCCCTGCTGTATCTTGCCATTGAAGTTTTCACAAAATGTATTCTGAAAGCAAACTACATCCATTTTATAAATTCAAAATACATGTTTTAAATGAGTGGTATTGGTAATTCAGTTTGAGCTGCCTTCTATAACGACAGCTCTCGTCAGTGCTCTCTATAGTCTAAGATCATTTACTCTTAAGTCAGTGTTGTGTTAGTGTTCTTAAACCATGATTGTGTTTTATAAGCCTAATTTAGCCATCCTACATCAGGTGCTCTCTGTGGAAGTATTGAGTGGAATAAAATTAAACCTTTCACAGGATGGCAAGCAGCGGCAGCCGTGGCCCTACTAATGGCTGCAACTTGGGTACAATGGTTACAATAGGCTGTCTCCCCTATCCTCCTAAGCCAGCCACTTGGAAGCCACCTCTTGGCACTTGTTGGGCTTGGGTCCTCAGTTAGGGGATGGGGGGGCGGGGGGAGTAATTAGGGGAAACAGTACAGGGGGGCCACAGAAGAGGCTATCTGCTGCCAGTAAGGTCCCAATGGCGTCCCTAATCAGTCCACAAATGGCAACTACTTGAGCAGATTGCTACCCACCACTGCCAGGAAGGTAGTTCCTGCAAATGGTGACCTGCCTCTAGCAAAATCATTCAGGAATGGGTACACATTGAATGAGTAACTGCATGTTTCTCTGAAAATCTTCCCAGTCCCACCTTGAAGTTGGGGGTTGGGGTGGGCGCTTGACCAGAAAGAATCCAACCCATGAGTGTTTGGCACAAAGAAAGTCAAGACTAAAATGACAGAAGTGCTTTCCAGAGGGAAGCTTGTAGCTTTTCAGTTTTCTCACTGACTTGCCTTGAAAGGGAATGTTGAATGTTTACACCCTCGTGCCTTTCAAACCCTTCAAGCACGGACATTTTTGTCAGCTGAGCAACAGACTGGACCTGATTTTAACCCGTTTGAAACGTACCCCCTTGCACAGAGTTAAAATCAGGCCCATTGTCTCAGTTTTATAGATCAGGCAACCCAGAATCAAATAGTATTACGACTTCTGCCTTCCCTCAGGTGGATTAATATTGATTTTGGTTTAACGGAGTGCTACAGATCTTTTTATCGTCAGCTAAATGGGGCTGCTGGAGGTAAACCAAGGTGCAACCTGGCCTGGCCTTCCTGTCTTCTCTTCCAGTTTATTTCTCTCCATGCTGTGTTGTGATCCCTGATCTTGTGTGTCACTGATGGGGTTTTGCTACTAAGCTGACAGGAATGCCAGTGTTTGGTGGATTTGGAAAGGCAGAGCCCAAGAATAATTTTTAACTGAGCCTGCAGTGGGGGGTATTTCAGTTTGGAATAATAGGATCAAAGGACCCAATTTTCCGACCTCTTCAGACAGCTGGCAGGAATCCCGATGCCCTGGTGAATGGGACGTCGGACAAAAATTAGGGATTCCCAACATGTGTGAGGGCTCTCGATATTCACTCGACATGCCTCGCCGGCCCCAGTCAGGTTCCTCTTTTCATAGAATCAGACAATATCAACACTGCAGAAAGAGGCCATTCGTCCCATCGAGCCTGCACTGACAACAATCCCACCCAGGCCCTATCCCCATAACCCCATGTATTTACCCTGCTAGTCCCTCTAACACTAAGGGGCAATTTAGCATGGCCAATCCACCGAACCTGCACATCTTAGGACTGTGGGAGGAAACCGGAGCACCCGGAGGAAATCCACACAGACATGGGGAGAGCGTGCAAACGCCACACAGACACTGACCTGAGGCCAGAATTGAACTCGGGCCCCTGGAGCTGTGAGGCAGCATTGCTAGCCACTGTCGCAAATCACAGTCATTTTGAAGAAATCACAGGCTGTAAACCAGATTTAGACTGTCAACATTGCGGTTAGGACCAATGGGGTACTTGAGATCCATTCAAGGTGAAAGGAAATGAAAATAAACGCAGGCGGCTGGAGGATTATGTAAATCCATGCCTGCGTGGTGGGGGTGTAACCCATCATTTGTGGGTGGGGGGAGGATGGAGGATGCCCCTCTTTGGTAAGAGGGTGGTACTCCCCTGGTGAAAGGGGTGTGGCAGCACCATTTCATTTTTTTGTGGAGAGGGAGAACCGTGTCCCAGCGTGGAGATCAGGGAGCCATTTACAAATGGCGGGCCAATCTCTTTCTCGGGGAAGGGGCGGGGGGGGGGGGGGGTGTGTGTGGTGGGGGTGGTGCCAGGTGGCGTGACAGACCTTTTCGCCTTCCTTACCCGGAGGCATGGAAATTAATTGCAGTGTTGCGACTGCTTTTTCCCCCTGGTTTGTTTCTGTGTCATGTGAAGCATTCATTTACCCACTGCTCCAACGTCCATACGTCTTTAATGTTTCTGGTATGTGGGTGACAATCAGCCTTAGACTTGCACAAAGCTGCACAATGAATTGTCAGACATGACGCTGACGAGAGAACATGAAACTGACGCGTGACCGTTACATGAGGCAGAAACCCTGACTGCGATACTGACGGCGAGGGAGGGGGAGTGAGGTCTCACGGTCCCCAGATGTCCTGCCAAATCTTAACAGCTCGACCTGATTATCATTTTTGGACTCTTGTTTCACAACCGGAGCTGACCAGACTGAGTGGCTGGCTGGCTGTTGGACAAGTAGATTTGCAATGTCAGGCACTCCGGGAGCAAAGTGCATGGAGGGTTTTGTGGATTGGGGGGAGTGGGGGGGGAGGGCGCTGCTAGTGGGTCGGGCGGAGAGGTTGTGAAACGAGGAGTTGGTGCAGGCTCCGGCAGGTTGTGGGCTGGGATGTGCTTGAGGCACCACCCCCCTCCTCGAGAGATTGAGAGTCTGGGTAGACTTGGAGGGGTACAGCAGCAGGGAAATGTGGGTGGTGGGGTGGGGGAACCACTAGGCCTGGGTAAGACGCTTTTGTGGAGAGTCTCTTCAGACTCCACAGGCCAAGTGACCTCCTTCTGCACTCTAGGAATTCTGTGGTTCACGAAAGGGCCTAATCCCACTGCGGCCAGTATTTTATGCAGAGCAGAGGGAAGGGGGACCCACGTGACGTGGGAGGCCCAGCAGCTTTAGCTGGTATTGGGTAAGGAGGGGAGTTCTTTTGTGAATCCTCTGGACCGATCAGACGCACACTCCCTCCTCAAGGTAATTCTCCACTTTAACGACTCCTGCATTGAAACCACCCCTGCCCCAGCTTTTTAAACCCAGCTTCCCACCCCTGCCCCTGTTGTGGTGGGACTGCCTATAGTCCAAGTAGTGGCCACAAGTCTTAGCTGGCGCTGCTGAGACTACAGAGCTTCTGGATAGCTGATTGGATAGGACTAAGGCGAGACCTCCCGAGGTGTAAGTCTTGCCTTAAAGCAATATTAAAATTCTCTCCTTCAATCTTTTTAGCTGGGGGGCTTTGGGGACTGTGGTACCTCTTAAATTCCAGTTCCATGCCTCCATGTGGAATGAGCTTGTTGGTGATTTGATTCTTGTCAACTTGTATATTTATTTGTTTATCTTAAAATATGGGGTCACTAAAAAATGTTCTTTATTTGATAGAGGGTTGTGCTTAATTATAAATGCAGGGTTGTGGCAATACTGTACTCCGAAGGGCAACTTTATGTAATTTACTTGCAGGCCAAGGGCTAAATTTCATGTCCCCGCCCTTGACAACACTGGCTTTTTTGAAGACAGGGCATCCCGTGAACTGAAGCGTGTGGCCAGCCTTCTAGTCCACTCCCGAGCTGGGGACGGGTAAGGCGGAAGGCTGCCCACCCACCCTGAGGCCTGGTGAGGCCCTTAGTTGGACAGCTAACTGTCACTTTCCACCCCCAGCACAACCTTTCATCCTGTGGAGGAAGGCGAGGAACCTGGCAGCTTTGACTGCACGGGCTGCTGTCGTGCAGGAAATGGAAGCTACCTCCTGTTGTGGGGCGTCCAGTGTGCCCATTGGGCATTCCCCCCCCTCCCCCACCACCACCACCACTTTTGCTTTCCCCCTGACCTATCTAACATGACCCCCACCCCACCCCCCACTTCACTGGAGTCTCACTTCCTTACCTGCACAAAGCTAGGATTACCTTCAGTCCAGTATACATCTTCACTTCTTTGTGGGGATTGTTTGTAGTCCCAGCGGTGGTCACTACTGTCTTCTGACACCGCTTAGATTCCAGATCAAATTGGCCAATAACTCTCTATATGGGGGCAGAGGTCCCACTTTCAACTAATTAAGGCCTCCCCCTGCCAACACAATATCACTGCGAGGCAGCCCGATTTCTGGTCACCAAGGTGCCGACTGACTTTTAGGCCAGCTTTCTAACAATTAAAATCCTGATGAATGAGCCTCCAAACTTGTAAAGGTTCATTTTTAGTGTCAGAGATTGTTTGGTAATAATTAAGACATGTCATACCACTAAAAAGGGTACATTCATTGGATTGGACGAACTCTAACTTGTCCTGGCAAGTTGATAGGTATTTATTTCAGGGAAGCACAGAAACCCCACTCTTGGCCCCATAGTTATTTTTACCAAACGATCTGGCCCTTTGTATTCTACATAGAGTATTTGAGGATGCATATTATTGTGAAGGGACAATAGAATAAGAAACTACTTTCACAGCTTAAGCTGCAACATGAAACAGCTTTGAAATGCAGCATGCGAACAATCTCTCCATCACTTGAAATGAATGGTAAAGGCTAACGAATCCATTCATTTTAATGCAATGTAAGTTGTTAAACTCTGTATCTTATGCATGGGAGATACTGGATCACGCCATTGTGCCTTCTAATTCTGGTGACTGTTTTCATTTCTGTATGCATGCTGCATGATTCAAAACCTGGAATATTTTTTGCATCCACTCGATGATTATTTTGTCCTGTTCTCAACAGTTTGTCAATGCTTTGCAACAACAACGTGCATTTATTTAGCACCTTTAGGGCTGTTGAATGTTTGCAGGTATTTCATAGGAGCATTATCCAACATCATTTGACACCAAGTCACATCTGGTAATATCAGGACCAAGTGACCAATGGGTTTGCCGAAGAGTTAAGGTTTTACGGAGCATCTTAAAAGAGATAGAAAGATTTAAGGAGTAAAACCCAGAGAGTGAGGGCTTTGGCAGCTGATAGCACATCTGCTAGAGATGGAGCAATTTGGATTGCAATTGTGCAAGAGGCTGGTGTACTTGTGAGTTGCAGAATGTATGCAGCTTCTCTGCCTTTCTTACAGCGAACTGCAGAAATATCTACATTTCAAATAAAATGTGTAATATTCCTTCCTTCCTTCCTTCTCCCCTCTCACCCACCCACTCCCTGACATTGGCAAACTTAGCTTGATACCTTAGAATTATAGAATCCCTACAGTGCAGAAGGAGGCCATTTGGCCCATTGAGTCTGCACCGACCACAATCCCACCCAGGCGCTATTCCCATAACCCCACATATTTACCCTGTTAAGCCCCCTGACACTAGGGCACGGCCAATCAACCTAACCCGCACATCTTTCGGACTGTGGGAGGAAATCGGAGCACCCGGAGGAAACCCACGCAGACACGGGGAGGATGTGCAAACTCCGCACAGACAGTGTCCCAAGGCCGGAATTGAATCTGGGTCCCTGGCGCTGTGAGGCAGCAGTGCTAACCACCGTGTCGTCCCCTCCTCATCCAACTGAGATGGGAAGTACCTTGACTCCTGCAAGTGTGAAAGAGCTCAGCCTCTCCTCAGTAGCACCTCTTTCACATCCCAGCGTAAACCTTGGCACGATTGCTGGAAGGCATTGTGGCCCTCAGGTCCGACCTTGCTGAGGTGCCCATATTGGTGCACAATGCCTCGCTGAACAAGTCCGTTTAGATTTCGTTGAAACATATACTCCCAGAAACTAAGCATTTCTGGTGTTTCCCTGAATCTGCTCTTATGTAGGTGCAAAGGAACAGGAGTAGGTTATTTAGCCCTTTTGATATTGTTCTAACATTCAGTTATACACTAATAGATCTGTGAGCAACTCCATGCCCAATTCACATTTCCTCTCTGGCACACAACGGTGGGGACTGTGACACAAAGTCTTCCCGACCTCTGAAATGACCACTCAAAAAGTACTGCCGGATTGGGAAGGCACAGTAAATTCAAATTTCCAACAGACAAAATTAATCATTTGCAAAAGAAAACCCAATTATTTGCATTCCCAAACCCATTCCCGCATCTGCGTGGTCATGAAAATTCAGTCCTTCAGTAGCTGTTTCACCCATTTCCATTTCAAGCACAATTGTACATTTTGTGTTAGAAATGTGTAGACTGCTATAGGACATAGTATAGAACGCAAGATATTTATGCTGTGATTGCTGGAAAAAGTCTTTTGAGAACTAGGATTAAGAGACAATCAGCTCTGAATCTGTATCTATAGACAATTGGCAAACAAATTAAATTTTTTAGACAGGATGAACAAATTAAACTGCTCATTACAGAGTCCAATTATTATTCAAACACCAAACTTATTGAATTAGTTATTCCTGAACAGTGATTGAGAGCTGAATTTTTGGGCACTATCCGAGATGTTTCGATTGTGCTTCATCATTGCACTGTTAGTCTTGATGAACTGTTTGATTTATAGCAGCGAGCCAAATAGATGGTCCATTTGGCCCATTGTGCCAGTGCAAGCTCTTTGCTAAAGGAATCAAAAGCTAATTCCACTGCCTTGCCCCCTCTTCATTTCCTTGCACCTACCTCTATTTGATTTGGAAATAAATTCTGAGGTGGTGCCAACGAAGCAAAGATGTATTGTGCCATGTGGCACATTGCCATTGTTCTGAGGGCTGAGACGTATCAGAGTCATGGAGGTTTACAGCATGGAAACAGGCCCTTCTGCCTAACTTGTCCATGCCGCCCCTTTTTTTAACCCCTAAGCTAGTCCCTATTGCCTGCATTAGGTCCATATCCCTCTATACCCATCTTAGCTATGTAACTGTCTAAATACTTTCTAAAAGACAAAATTGTACCTGCCTCCACTACTACCTCTGGCAGCTTGTTCCAGACACTCACCACCCTCTGTGTGAAGAAAATGCCCCTCTGGACCCTATTGTATCTCTACCCTCTCACCTTAAACTTATGCCCTCTAGTTTTAGACTCCCCTACTTTTGGGAAAAGATATTGACTATCTACCTTGTCTATGCCCCTCATTATTTTATAGACCTCTAAGATCACTCTTCAGCCTCCTATGCTCCAGAGGAAAAAGTCCCAGTCTATTCAGCCTCTCCTTATAACCCAAACCATCAAGTTCCGGTAGTATCCGAGTGAATCTTTTCTGCACTCTTTCTCGCTTAATAATATCCTTTCTATAATAGGGTGACCAGAACTGTACACAGTATTCCAAGTGTGACCTTACCAATGTCTTGTACAACTTCAACAAGACGTCCCAATTCCTGTATTCAATGTTCTGACCAATGAAACCAAGCATGCCGAATGCCTTCTAGAATTAATTCTATGATGAAAATGAGCCAGAATTTCCTGGAGCTGTGCTTTTGGCCATAAACACGATGAGCAGGATTTTCTGGCCACGTTCGTCCTGAAACCATAAAATCCCACCCAAGGTCAATGAACCTTTCCACAGTTTGCCCCTCGCCCGCTCCGATTCCCGTGGTGGGCGGAATGGGAAAATTCATCCCCATACGTTTTTTGCTATCTGTGTGCCCTGATTCTCTGTCACCAAATTTAAGCAAGAAAGATCACTGGAGAACTCATTAAAATATGTTACAACGATGATTTGGAAGTGACCCAGTCAATGACCAATGTGCTAATTCCATAACACACAAGGGTACACAGCTAAGGCAATGCAATGATCTCTGACTGGTCTACCACACTTTATTAGATGTGATTGTTTAATCAAAATTAAATGTTAATGCAGAGGTAATTAAAGAGAGATGGGTGTTAAAGAAGGAGGTATTTGGGATTAAGGCCGGAATTTTACCGGCACGTCCGCCCCGATTTCGGGAGCTGGCGAGGCTCGGTGAATGAGGTCATTCTCCATTGACCTCAGGTGGGATCGTATGAACCTCGGGCAGACGTGCCAGTAAAATTCCACCCCAAGTCTTTTGTCCCTTTCAGATAATAAATGGAACATACTACAAAATATTTATCTTGGGGGTGAACAAAATCTGCAGGTTATTTGCAATAAAGTTTGCTGCACAGAAGTATCTAATTACGTTCGCATATACTAAAACAGATTCCAGTGTCTATTGTATTCACCATTTGCTGGATTAGTTTGTTATTAAAAATGGGAACTGGAGTGAAAATAACCTGCAGCAATATAGCAGTCCATGTCTTAGTCTGAGTGCACGATCTTACGAAAATGATTGATGTTTCCACAGGTACACTCCTTCATCTCAACTGCGAAGTAACGATGAGACCAAAGAGTGGTTGCGTTCACACTCTGCAGTTGGACTACAGGAGAATATCAACAATTCACCATTTTCCCCAGGATCTAGCATCACGTCACCCTCTGGAACGAGGTTTAACTTCTCCCAGTTAGGTGAGGGCTCCAACCTAAAGAGCGACATGCTCATTTGGCTTTAATGTAAAGTCGTACCTCTACACATTGGCAAGCGAAGTGAATTGCGGAATTACTGATAATCAACATGTCTGCGAAGTTAGCACCTGAAAGGTTCATCCTATTGTGTGGAACTAACTTGTGAAGAATCGTTCTCCTCCCTAACCTCCTTCCTTAGCCACGTTATCTCTTGAAGCAGTTGACTTGCTGCAGTTCGACAAGGTAACAGGTGCTGGAACAGAGGTTGCTGGAGCTTCGAGTGTAAAATTACTTTTGTGCAGAGGACTCTTTCCTTGAGAACATTTCCTCCTGGGCACAAACCAGTGGAATTGTATAATCAGTTTCAACTGTTCTAACTCCACAATCTTCAAAGGATTCCGAATTAAGAATTGAGAGAGCAATACGCTGAAGAAGAAAAACCTATTAGGCTGAATATTAGATACAGATTGGTTATTATGCATCAAGATGATAGAGTATGCTTACAATAAAGGTTCTACAATGGAAAAAAAATCTCAAACTAATTACTTTTCACAAATGACCACCCATTTTTTGAGAAGGGATTTAAAAATAACCTATTCAGAGTTAGATTGGGATTAGTTCTTTGTTGGAATGCATATGATTTGATTTATAATTGTCACATGCATTGGTACGAAAAGTGGAAAGTATTATTTCATGTGTGCTATACAGATAAAGCATGCCGTTCATAGAGTACAATGGGCAGAAGGAAAGGAAAGGGTGCAGAATATAGGCCGGCATTCTCTGGCCTCCCAGCGGTGTGTTTCCCGCCAGTGGGAGGTGGCACGTTGTTTGCTAGCAGTGGGAATTCCCATTGATGTCACCCCACGCCGGCGGGAAACCCACGGGTGGGGGTGCAGGTGCACTGCCGGCGCGAATGGCAGGAGAATTCCAGCCATAGTGTTACAGTCATAGCTAAGGTGTAGAGAAGGACCTTACAGTCTTGCATTCTGGTTTTGCCGTGCATCACAAATAGACTTTCCTTTCAACAGCGAGCCCAACCACAGCTGCCCAGATGAGTCTCTCAAATCCCAGCATGCTACGTTGTCACAGCGTATCCAATCAGGATGGGTCGTACGATCCATACAGTGATTCCAGATTCCGGAACAGTTCCATGTCTTTGGATGAGAAGCACAGGACAATGAGTCGCTCTGGATCATTCCGGGATGGATTTGAGGAAGGTTAGCCATGACTACATTGAATTCTCCATATGGTGCTAAACTTTAGCTGCAAGAAAGAGCTTAAAATTAATCTTAACAGATGCAAAAATGTTGTTTCATGCTTTGATGAAATATATAATTCAGAAGAAACCCCTTTACCTAAAAGAAAATTGAGGGGACGAGATAGAGTACACAGGATAAAAGTCTTTCCCTATTGGAGAATTCTAGGACCAGGGGACATAGATTCAAGATAAGTGGCAGTAGGTGTAGAGAGGACATGAGGAAGAGCTTTTTTACACAAAGAGTGGTGGGTATCTGGAACTTGCTGCCCAAGTTGGTTTTGTAGGCAGAAACCTTAAACTCTTTTTAAAAAGTACCTGAATCTGCAACTTAAGTGGTGTAAGCTACAAGGCTACGGACCGGGTGCCGGAAGGTGGGATTAGAAAGGGCATCGGAGTGTCCTCGGGCTGGCATGGACAAGATGGGCCAAATGGTCTTTTTCTGTGCTGTAACTTTTCTATGGTTTCTAATGTTAAGAATATGAAACTTGCTGCCATTGAGAGTGGTTGAAGCAAAGGCAATAGGTGTGTTTAAGGGGAACCTAGACAAGCATTTGAAAGCGAATGGACGAGATAGTTGTGATGGTAGCTTTAAATGAGAAAAGATAGGAGGAGGCTCAAGTGGAGCATAAATGCCAGGATGGACTGGTTGGACTAAATGGCTTGTTTCTGTGCTGTATATCCTAAAGGAATCAAGGATTATGGGGATAAGGTGGGAAAGTAGAGTTGAGGATTATCACATCAGATCAGTCATGATCTCATTAAATAGAGGAGTAGACTCCTTGGGCCTAATGGCCTGCTTCTGCTTCTAGGTCAATATAAAGTGCTCCCACATCTACAATAATAAATTGTGAGGGGAAAAACACTCCTCAATTGGATGGAAATTATTAATTTTGAATCTTGATTTTCAGTCAAGCACTGGGAAGCTGCAGTAATGAATTTTATGGTTTTAAATAGTCAAACTCTTAACAGTATCGCAGCACGCACTTAGATTGGTGGTGGAGCCAGTGTTGGGGATGGTTGGTGATTGGGGTACCTATACTGCATTTCTTTGCCTGGTGCACATGAAAGATGTCCCTATTGAAATACAGCACAAGCTCCTTATCTGAAAGACAGCAAGCCTATGTGACTTTCAAGCAATTTTTGATTTGGAAACTGTTATGCATTGTAAAACCGTTTCTTTATGTTGACACCAGCAAACTTTATTTAAAAAAAAGTCAAGAACTGTCTTTGCAACATTTTCACAACCATTAACACTGCGTCAGATAAAGCCATTCAATGGATTGTTAACCTTGATATCAAATTATAACTGCTTCCTCAGCCATTTGAGTAGAAAATGTGATGCCGTTCAGGATGAAGCAACTCTCAGCTCCATTTCTTCTGCCACCTAAAACTAAAAATGATTTGCTAAACTTTCTCTCCTGAAGACCATTTGCCTCTTACATTGAGACTGGGACCTATTTGCTTTGCATACGTGTCGTGACACATTGGTTACTGTAAACTAACCCTGGTGTTTACCCTGTTGTGGTGATACGATCTTACACAACAGATGAACGTTGCTCAAATAAGAAATGGCATAAGCTGCCAGAGAGGTGGGAGTTTTTACTGACTTTATATTATCTGCAAACCTTCATAGTACAGCCAAGTTTGTTATGTTCTGAAAAAAACCTAGGTTGAACATGCATGAGAAATCGTTGCCATGATTTTACAGAAGGCGTTGAATGTTGTCTCGTGACTCTCATGACATCTCGGGTTGTTTTTCATTAGCCAACTCTTGCCTGTGTCATCAGCAAAGTTTGCTTTCCCTCTGTAGGAGCAGGTTAAATAAACCAGACCATAGCACATCAAACATTTATTTAATTCATAGAATTATTGAATCTCTCCAATGTAGAAGGAGGCCATTCAGCCCATCAAGTTTGCACCGACAACAACCCCACCCGGGCCCTATCTCCGTAACCCCATGTATTTACCATGCTAGTCCCCATAACCGGGGAAAATTAAGCATGGCCAACCAACGTAACCCACTATCCTTTGCAATTTTCTGAAGTTGCTGTTTGAGGTTACCTTGGTGACTAAGATGCAAAAACCAGTTAATAAACTTCCAGAAAATATCTTAGAATAGAATGATCGAATCCCTACAGTGCAGAAGGAGGCCCTTCAGCCCATCAAGTATGCACCGACCACAATTCCTGTAACCCCACATATTTACCCTAGCTAGTCCCCTGACACTAAGGGGCAATTTAGCATGGCCAATCCACCTGACCCGCACATCTTTGGACTGTGGGAGGAAACCGGAGCACCCGGAGGAAACCCACGCAGACACGAGGAGAATGTGCAGTCGCCACACAGGCAGTGACCCAAGCCGGGAATTGAACCCGGGTCCCTGGCGTTGTGAGGCAGCAGTGCTAACCACTGTGCCACCATGCTGCCCCTATCTCCATACTCAACTACTGCCTGTTTTGAGAAGGGGCTCAGAGCCTCGAAAGGTTGTGTGGCTTTTGCTACCAAATAAACCTGTTGGACTTTAACCTGGTGTTGTTAAACTTCTTACTGTTTTGAGACACGCATATAGTAGAAAGAAAAACTCTTGTTTTCTCAGTCAATTGCTTACCTTAGTGACCAATCTTGTAGACTGTAGATTACCACACAGTGATCAGTTAATAGAGGCAGAAAAAAAACTACAGCTTTATTATACGAGAAGTTAGAATTCCCTCCCTAGCCAGCAAACAAGAAAAATCCAATGGGTTTTCCCCTAATCACTGTCTACCTTAAAATAAATTTATTCGAGGGATGCTTGGAATTAAGTAAACCATGAGTTAGAGTATGAGCTGAGGAATCTCCGTGGTGGTTGTTTCCCCAGAGGCATTCATGCCGTGTGTTGTGCCTCTGCTGGGATCAATTAATACAACACAAACCAGGAACTCAACTTGGGAACTTCGTAGCCATCATGGTTCACCGATTCTCTGATTAAACTCATTGAGACATCTAAGCAGAGCTTCTGTTCAGGATTTTCATTTCAGAATTGAGAAGAGTTGAGGCCAGGCACTAAATCGCTAAATATGGACATACTATGGAAGCTTACAGAAGTTAGTGACGCCTACCAGAGAAGTCCAAAGATGTGCAGGTTAGGTTGACTGGCCATGCTAAATTGCTCCAAAGTGTCCCAGGATTAGGAGGATTAGTGGGGTAAGTACCTGGGGTTACAGGGTAAGCCCTGATAAGATGATCGGCTGAATGGCATCCTTCTGCACTGTAAGTATTCTAGCATTTCAAAGGATAAGGGGTATTAGTGAACTATCAACATGGCAGGCACTTTTCGATAAAACTTGGCGTCTGCTTTATTGGGGCTGGACAGCAATATCATTGCAGCACTTTTGGTGGGTTGGCTTTCCTGCTTGAAGATTTTTTTTTCTCTCAAAAGCCTAACTTTCGAATTGCTGTTTTTCTAGAAGCAATAAATTTTTATATTTATGCCAGATGCAAGAATATATACCAGATTCTGCCATGATTCTCTGCCCCCACCATCTGGTTTTTTTTGCAACCGGGTGGCACGGTGGTACAATGGGATAGCAGTGCTGTCTCATAGCATCAGGGACCCAGGTTCAATTCCAGCCCTGAGTCACTGCCTGTGTGGAGATTGCATCATTCTCCCCATGTCTGCGTGGGTTTCCTCCGGGTGCTCCAGTTTCCCCTCTCAGTCCAAAGATGTGCGGGTTAAGTGGATTGGCCATGCTAAATTGCCCCTTGGTGTCAGGGGGACTAGCTAGGGTAAATGCATGGGCTTGTGGGGATAAGGCCTGGGTGGGATTGTGGTCGGTACAGACTCGATGGGCCAAATGGCCGCCTCCTGCGCTGTCGGGATTCTATCTACATTGCAAAACGTTTTGGCATTTAGCACGAGTGTAATTTGTAGCTTTTTTAAAAATCCAGCAGCATTATTGTGACAAACTGGACTGTATTAGTGATTGAAGAGATCAAAGAAAAATGTGTCTGTTGACTTGAGGGAAATGATAAATAAGTAGCCTGGGTTTGCTGGTTATCAATGAAGGATTTGCCATTTGCCTTGGCAAAAACTGCCCACAAAGATTTATCAGATCTGGAGCATAGGATTTCTCATTTTCCACATCAGTTTTAATTTGATGCTTTCTATGTGGGATCTTTGGGATTGTACAAAAGAGTGGGTAGACTGATCAGCCAATCATATTGAAGAATTCGCAAGACAGAAAAGCAAGAAGTTAAAAAGCAGGGAATTTCGATCGCATTTATGTTGTTGTGCAGAAAGCAAAAGAAAAATTACAACATATGGGATTAAGGAAGGAAAGTAAATATCAGGGCAAACGCCTTTTTAAGGCTTTGGAGAAGGTACAGAAAAAATTTACCAGGATGTTGCCTGGTATGGAGGGCATTAGTTATGAGGAGAAGTTGGAGAAACTTGGTTTGTTCTCACTGGAACGACAGAGGTTGAGGGGCGATCTGATAGAAGTCTACAATATTATGAGATTCATGGACAGAGTGGATAGTCAGAAGCTTTTTCCTAGGGTGGAAAAGTCAAATACTAGGCGGCATAGGCTTAAGGTGCACAGAGGGTGGTGGGTGCCTGGAATTCACTGTCTGGGGAGATAGTGGAACCAGATACGATAGTGACTTTTAAGGGGCGTCTTGACAAATACATGAATAGGATGGGAATAGGATTTTCAATGGTTTTTACAGAGAGAAGAGTTTGCAAATAGTTGAAGTTCACTTCAAGTCAGTGATTTCTAAAGATGCTGTGTGCAAACACTGTGGAGGAGCAGAATATCACTGTTTGCAACACCCACATTTCCTCATTCAACTGTGTTTGTGGCATTACTGTCAGCTTTGCATACTAATGGTGGTGAACAACAATGGCCTTGACATTATTACCTCAAATTCTGGGATATTAGCCATTATCGATCGCGACTGAAAAACTGATTTTCAGACATGGTCTGACCTGACTAATAGTTTTCATTTTCCTTCTCTTCTTGGCCGGAAAATCCTGTTGCAACCCGAAATTTTGTACAGTTCATGGCTCTTCTCTGTCTCTGGTCTCCAGCACCTCTTCTATTTACTCAACGGTAAGAACCAACAGTTCGACTACTTTGTTTGTTCCTTGTTCCCTACATGTTTAAAACACAATAATCAAGAAGGTTTAGTGCAGAATGCGAAGGTCTTTCCATGTCATGAATTTTTAAAGTAATGTTTTGACCGTTTGCTTCTTATCCTCCGCCTGGTAATGACTTCAAATCTGAAATTCCAGTTTAAAAGATACTAGTTTCAGCAGTACAAACCCTGCTATTATATTGGTGGTAGATAGAAAATTAAAATTGCACCTAGGCATTATTACAGACAACTTTTTAAAATTAGGTACACGGTTTTCATAGCCTGGTGCCAGAAAGCTATGTTTTACCCTTGCATTAAGCAATATTAATATGTTGCAATTCCGTGTGCATGTTTGCTACAGAAGGGGGAGGGAGTGCTTTTCGCTGCTGTGAATCATCACTTTTAAACAGTTGTTTTGGAAAAACAGATTGTTGCATCATTGTCTCACTCTAGCAGGATTTAATTTTGCCTTGCGCACGCAAACATTAACATCTTGTGACCACACCCGTGATGTCACTTTACCTGTCAGTCGCATGCTAGCTGTTATTTATGTTTTATCTTGCACATCAAATGCCTCCGTCCAGTAAGAATTCAAGGTGGCTCAGAAATGTGATAGTCTGGGTGGCGTCCTCGGGTTTAGTCCCTCTGCACAGTTCTCGTTTCATCAGCGACAATGACTAAACAAGTAGCTCCAGCATGATGGCAACGTTAACTCTCACTGCTAGGCAGCTGATGGTAGGTGTTGGTGTGAAGTTTGTTGTAAGTTTTTAAGTTTTATTTATCCGTGACAAAAGCAGGCTTACATTAACCCTGCAATGAAGTTACTGTGAAAATCCCCTGGTCGCCACACTCCAGCGCCTGAGGGAGAATTTAGCATGGCCAGTGCACCTAACCAGCACGTCTTTCGAACCGTGGGAGGAAACTGGAGCACCTGGAGGAAACCCACCCAGACACGGGGAGAATGTGCAGACTCCATACAGGCAGCCACCCAAGCCAAGGATTTCACCGATGGAAGATGTTTGAATCTGTGTGCACCCATTCATAGGTTTTCTTTTCATGACGTGGGTTTAATTTAATTGAATGTATATCAATGAGAATTAGCTTTGAGTTGATAAAACGTATAAACTGTAGATTAGTTACTTGGTTCTTTTTCTTCTGCTGAACTGATGGGATGATTGACTGCGCAATTTATTTTTACGAGAGCTTACTTGTTAGAATTAATTTTAAACAATCAGGTAGCGTACTTCACATTGAGTTGGTTAGTAAATTAATAATGTCAAAATGCATTGAACATGCAACGTTATACCTATAATAATTGTAGCTGTAATATGTTATACTTTAAAATGTTCGTGGTTTATATACTGGATTCAAGAAACATTCATGAAAGGTTAGAATTCTGTGCATGATTTGATTAATTGATTCTATATGATCATGACGAAAAAAGATTAAGGAATGGTTAAGTTATACTTGTTAGAAAAATCAGCCCTGTTGCTGTTCCTTTTAGAACTTGTTATTGTCAAGTGCTTGAAGGTATTTTGGGGCGATGCACAAAAATAAACTGATTAGGGTGTGGACAGGTTTTGTAATCCTTGTAAGTATCTAACCTGAGCATCAAAATTGTGGGCAGTGTTATTTCCTGGTGTGCTTGTACAATGATGCATTGGCTATTTATATCATAGTTTATCTTCATTTTCCCTACACTTGGCATAAAGGGCTTCCATTCATTCCAACGCGACAGTCAATATAGTATCACCATAGTATCGCCACTAAACTATTCCTTCCAGAACACTATGAAAAGTTGCTTCCTACAGCTGGTTTCGAGCTGTAGCCTTGCTTCTGTCACTAATTCAAGTCAGTCACTTGCCAATTTGCAAATTCTTCCCAAGTCACGAAGTAAAAAAGAGCAAGGGAGCTTCCTCAGTGTCTGGGGCAGCATTGACCTCTCGATGAATACCACTAAAGCAGATTATCTGGTCATTTAGCCCATTGTTGTGCAAAATTTGGCCGTCATGTTTGCCGGTGCAACTAAGCACTTAATTAACAAAAACAGGAAATGCTGGAACGTCTCAGCAGGTCTGACAGCATCTGTGGGGAGAGAATAGAGCCAACGTTGACTGTCTAGATGATCCTTTGTCAGAGCTGTCAGGGTTCGATTCCGGGCTTGGGTCACTGTCTGTGTGGAGTCTGCATGTTCTCCCCGTGTCTGCGTGGGTTTTCTCCAGTTGCTCCTGTTTCCTCCCACAGTCCAAAAGATGTGCTGGTTAGTTGCTTTGGCCATGCTAAATTCTCCCTCAGTGTACCTGAACAGGCATCGGAGTGTGACAACTAGGGGATT
The DNA here is from genome assembly GCF_964213995.1 of Mustelus asterias. Taxonomy (NCBI): domain Eukaryota; kingdom Metazoa; phylum Chordata; class Chondrichthyes; order Carcharhiniformes; family Triakidae; genus Mustelus; species Mustelus asterias. The sequence goes on from NC_135809.1 coordinate 124,422,693, forward strand.
TTCACAGTAACTTCATTCAGTGTTCATGTAAGCCTACTTGTGACAATATTAAATAAACTTGAAAGAAAATTTCGCCTCTCACCATCCACCCAGAAGCAGAATGATGTTTTTGATTTGCTTCCCCCTTTACAAGCTGTGACATATTTGGTGCGATCTGTTTTTTTATTAATTACCCCACAGCAAATTCAAGATAGGAGGAACTCGAAGGGTTAGTTTATTTGCACACACACAAAATGCAGGAGGATGGTGGCAACATTGCCTCTTTTGCATTGCATAGTAAAAGAGGGATGGAGAAAAGAAAGGTTTACTGTGCAGAGAAAAGAAAAATTGTTTAACCTGAGTTCAAGAGTCCAGAATCAAAGTCCAATGAGCTATTCCTTCACTGAGGTAGATAGGATGAAAACCAGTACTGCATAATTCACTTTTCCAACCATGTTGACTTCACGCAATGAGGTTGGCATGCAGAATTGGATCAGTTTTGTAGGGGATGGTACAGAATTTCCAATAGAAGTAGTGTAGATGGGGCCAGGTGTCCAACCTGGACCAGAGCTCCTTGTCTATTGCGATAATAAAAAGGCAGACAGATGCTTTGCAGTTCAGCAAGGCAATATTACCGGTTCCAACAGCCAGAGGTCCATGTCACATGGTTCCCACCTCTCCACACTGTCTTTGACGAGGGATGTGGGTCCCCTGAGATTGTTACATGTCTCAGCTCTTAAGAATTGAAAGGAAGGTTAGCAGATGAACAGACTTCAGTTGGCCAGCCTGCATTAGGAAATGCAAATGGCCTTTGTAGAGCTCTCTTTAAATTGGTCTATGCAGCCCATTATAGGCCATTAGTAGCTCTTCAGGGATAATGAGGTGCAAATTTCTTCAATACTGCCAGTAGCTGTTTTTGTTGAGGATCATATTCAGACATGGATTCAGCAATTTTAGGTCTTTTTCCCAACTTGAACATTTTTGAGATAGCAAACTGTATAGGGTGAAGTCTTGGACCCTCACACCCTATATACATACATATCTGTATATTATATACATAAATAAAACAGAGTATATAACATATGTATACATCACAAACATTTTCTCTTCCTGTTGCTACTAGGAGTGTGGTTATCAAAGACAAAAGAGTAATACACTCATCACTGAATATCACTGTTTAACACATGGGCTCAATAGTAGATTACTATGCAATTCTGTATCATAGTATCAATAGAAGCAGTCACTTGTAAATTGTGCTGCTTTTCCACGGATGTCTCATACATCACCATTCACAGCATAGCAAATTGTAATTGGGATGGTTCTATAAAATAATCCAGAATTATGGTTAGTCAGCCTTGTAATTGTTTATGCTATCAGATGTGCTGTTACCACCTTCCTTGGGAACTACAGCTTTTCTGCATGCACTAATGGTCTTAAAAAGCAAAATAAACAGGCCTCTGCTCTTAGACGCGAGTGTCCAGTTACTGCCAGAAATGTCCCTCCAGATTGTCTGCTGAAGTTTTGTCACTAAGATTGAGACCATTTCACTGAGCTGCCTTTGCTGCTTTCTCTCTAGGGGTTGGCATGGTGGCACAGTGGTTAGCACTGTTCCCTCACAGTGCCAGGGACCCAGGTTTGATTCCAGCCTTGGGTGACTGTCTATGTGGAGTTTGTACGTTCTCCCTATGTCTACGTGGATTTCCTCCAGCTGCTCCGGTTTCCTCCCACAGTCCATAAGACATGCTGGTTAGGTGCATTGGCCGTGCTAAATTCTCCCGCACTGTACCCGAACAGGCACCGGAATGTGGCGACTAGGCGATTTTCACAGTAACTTCATTGCAGTGTTAATGTAAGCCTGTTTGTGACACAAATAAACTTTAAAAACTAATGTCATCGGCTCCCAGTATCCTTGTCAATGATTCGACCATAAGACGTAGGAGCAGAAGTAGGCCATTCGGCCCATTGAGTCTGCTCCGTCATTCAATGAGATTTTGACTGACCTGACATGACAATCTTCAACTCCACTTTCCCACCTTATCTGCATAACCCTTGACCCCAGCCATTGTCCAGGGCTAAATCTCATTGGTCACAAGCTCTGAGCCCAGTTCAACCCAAAGTTGAACCTTTGACCCTATATCCTGTCCTTCGAAACACGAGTTGCTTCTGCCGCCATGCCATGGCCTAATTCCACTTCTATGCTGCTGAAAATCTATTTCCTAACTTATTCACCTTCAAACTTTTGAATTTCCAGTGCTCTCCTGGCTGGCACCCCACTCTCCATCCAGAAATTGGGCACTGTTTCTAAAGCCCCATTCTAACAAAACTAAAAGTACAACCAAAGAACTCTCCCCCCCCCCCCCCCCCCCTCCTCCTCCTCCTCCACAGACACAGGGAACACTCCATGCACATGGGGACCATGCCCCTTCTACTACCTAGAGACACAGGACCCTCCAACCCATGGAGAGAGGGAGCCCCCATCCCTTTGGACACAGGGAATTCCCCTCCCTTCAACAGATGTCCACAGAGGAATATAAATAAGGAATTTCATGCTGGCATCTAATTACATCAGTGGCGAGGATGATTGCATCTCAAGATCTCTTTTGGTGAGAATCTCGTTTTCGTCCCCTTGCAAGAGTTTGCAACCCAATTGCCATTTGCGCCCGTGGCAAACTGGGGCGCAAAATCTCAGCTCCTTTTTTATATTCCAGAAACCTTTTCTTTGTTCCCCTGCCCCTTAAATGGTTCTTAAATGTTACTGTTGCCCTGCAATGTGACTGCGGTAGAGGTTTTCAAAGAGAATTCTGTAACTGCTGTGGGGAATTCTTGAAGGCTAAGGAAATTTGGCATGTCAGCTACGACTCTCACCAACTTTTACGAATGCACCATAGAAAGTATTCTTTCTGGTTGTATCACAGCTTGGTATGGTTCCTGCTCTGCCCAAGGCTGCAAGGAACTACAAAAGGTCGTGAATGTAGTCCAATCCATCACGCAAACCAGCCTCCCATCCATCGACTCTGTCTACACTTCCCGCTGCCTCGGCAAAGCAGCCAGCATAATTAAGGACCCCACACACCCCGGACATTCTCTCTTCCACCTTCTTCCGTCGGGAAAAAGATACAAAAGTCTGAGGTTCATGTACCAACCAACTCAAGAACAGCTTCTTCCCTGCTGCCATCAGACTTTTGAATGGACCTACCTTGCATTAAGTTGATCTTTCTCTACACCCTCGCTATGACTGTAACACTACATTCTGCACTCTCTCATTTCCTTCTCTATGAATAGTATGTTTTGTCTGTATAGCGTGCAAGAAACAATACTTTTCAGTTTATGCTAATACATGTGACAATAAATCAAATCGAGTGGGAATTTCAAAAAAACCGATGTGCAACAATCAGATCTGTTCATAGTTTAGCACCGCTGATCTAGAGCTTAGTTATCGTACGTCAAGGAAGCAAGTGAGGTTCTTTCTTTCTGTGCTGCTAATGAAGCACCATCTGGAATTCCTCATCTCTGTCGACATATTCTGTTCAATAGTGGGCCGTGAGTCGCAAGTTAACTGCATTTCAAATGAATTGTAAATTAACACGTGGCTGCTGCACATAAAACACTGTTGGGCACTTGGAAATAGCACTTAATTATTTTCGAGCCTGTACCTCGCACGTTGAGTAGACAACCTATTTCCCTATTGGTTAGTTAGTTAATTATCACTTCGTTCATATGTATGTAAATTAAACATGATCTCCCCGTACCAGCGCCGAAATCTTGCTGCCGTTTACACCGGTGGAATCCTGTGGTCCTGCCAACAGCACATACCCCCGCCGCAGGTTTCCTGGCAGCGAGGGGTCCGCTCAATGGAAAATCCCGTTCACGACAGTTGAGACCAGAAGCTCTCACCGCCAGCGAGCGGTGTGCGGCATCCCACTACCGAGAAACACATCACAGAGGGGGAGAAAATTCCTGCCCCATATATATTTACCCATGCCATCAATCGTGCCATATTTGTACGGTTTCATTGAACATTAGGGTGTGCACAGTGGTTAGCACTGCTGCCTCACAGCGCCAGTCACCCCAGGTTTGATCCCGGCCTTTGGTGACTGTGTGGAGTTTGCACATTCTCCTCGTGTCTGTGTGGGTTTTCTCCAGGTGCTCCGGTTTCCTCCCACACTCCAAAGATGCGCAGGTTAGGTTGATTGGTCATGCTAAATTGCCCATTAGTGTCCCAGGGTGTGCAGGTTGGCGGGGTAAATACACAGTAAGAGTTTTAACAACACCAGGTTAAAGTCCAACAAGTTTATTTGGTAGCAAATGCCATTTAAACCTGTTGGACTTTAACCTGGTGTTGTTAAAACTCTTACTGCGTTTACCCCAGTCCAACGCCTGCATCTCCACATCATGACTACCATCAACGGGGTAAATACATGCAGGGTTGCGGAGATAGGACCTGGGTGGGATACTCTATTGGAGCGTTGGGTACAGACTCGATGGGCTCAATGGCCTGCTTCTGCATTGTGGGGGTTGTATGAATCTATATGTGGCATAACAAATGGCAAATAGCATTCAAATCAGCCAGTCTGAAATAGATTGCCTCAAATCCATTGAAATCAGATTGCTTTTAAGCATGCAAGGAGAACTTACTTTCATCACATATAGTCAGACTGATTTGCGGTTCTTAAAATGCTGAATTTCAATTCCTTGAGGCAAATTAATCTGAATTAACAGCAGCAGTGGGTAAACAAGTTTGGTTTATCTTAATCTTTGTGGAACTTTGAGTACGTGCGGCAGGTCAGTGAAAATCATGTTGCTGTAGAATAGCATGAAGCATAGGGAATGAGGCAATGCCCTTGGATGGTCAACTGTGCTGATTTGGAGAGGGCAGCCATGCACGCAAAGAAGTGAAAAATGGGAATTTCAAGTGAAGTCGAACACCTGAGCGATGCCAGTTTTAGCAAGCGGACATGGGGACTGATTGCCTAAAGGCGATAATCCATTTCGGCTCCTGTCATTTTGCTCTTACTTCATCCTTCAACAGAATCACTTAACTGCACTGCTGTGTTGCTGGTAATGGAGCTGGAGGGGATATACTGTCTGCCTCCCTGGGTTCCATTTGAAAACTGCACATTGTTTTACCATGTTGAGAAATTTAATGGGATCACATGTAAGGATGACATGTATGTTGCCTCGCGCAACTGTGCTAAAAACAGCAGATTTTTGAAAAATCTTACTGACTTTTGAATTTGTAAATGATGCGTATATTGGTGTAATTTTAAAATGTTCTGCGTTAAATATGAAAAGCGGGTGTGAATCGGAGGATGGAATTTTGTGGAGAAAGGGGAGGTCGCGTGAATTGTTCAGCAATTCTCTCCTGACCTCCCAGCCTGGTGCAAAAATTGTCCAGCAGCGAACTGACCCAATAATTTCCCCCCTGCAGCATTAATGCACAGCTTGTGGGCTAAACAGGCTGAGTGGGACGTTACCACTTAGTGGGAGCAAGTCCCACCCACAAGAGATGCAGGCCAATCTAATTGCTTTAGCAGAACTGAGTGCCAGAAGCAGTAGTAGAGGCGGGTGCAATTTTGTCTTTTAAAAAGCATTTAGACGGTTACATGGGTAAGATAAGAACATAAGACCTGGGAGCAGGAGTAGGCCACCTAGCCCCTCGAGCCTGCTCCGCCATTCAATAAGATCATGGCTGATCTTTTCGTGGACTCAGCCCCACTTACCCGCCTGCTCACCATAACCCTTAATTCCTTTACTGTTCTAAAATTTATCTATCCTTGCCTTAAAAACATTCAATGAGGTAGCCTCAACTGCTTCACTGGGCAGGGAATTCCACAAATTCACAACCCTTTGTGTGAAGAAGTTCCTCCTCAACTCTGTCCTAAATTTGCTTCCCCTTATTTTGAGGCTATGCCCCCTAGTTCTAGTTTCACCCGCCAGTGGAAACAACTTCCCTGCTTCTATCTTATCTATTCCCTTCATAATCTTATGTTTCTATAAGATCTCCCCTCGTTCTTCTAAATTCCAATGAGTATAGCCCCAGTCTACTCAGTCTCTCCTCATAAGCCAACCCTCTGAACTCTGGAATCAACCTCATGAATCTCCTCTGCACCCCCTCCAGTGCCAGTATATCCTTTCTCAAGTAAGGAGACCAAAACTGTACACAGTACTCCAGGTGTGGTCTCACCAGCACCTTATACAGCTGCAACATAACCTCGCTGTTTTTAAACTCCATCCCACTGGCAATGAAGGACAAAATTCCATTTGCCTTCTTAATTATGTTTGATTTTGATTTATTATTATCACATGTATTAGCATACAATGAAAAGTATTGTTTTTTGCGCGCTATACAGACAAAGCATACCGTTCATAGAGAAGGAAACGAGAGTGCAGAATGTAGTGTTACAGTCATAGCTAGGGTGTAGAGAAAGATCAACTTAATGCAAGGTCAGTCCATTCAAAAGTCTGACAGCAGCAGGGAAGAAGCTGTTCTTGAGTCGGTTAGTACGTGACCTCAGACTTTTGTACCTTTTTCCCGACGGTAGAAGGTGGAAGAGAGAATGTCCGGGGTGTGTGGGGTCCTTAATTATGCTGGCTGCTTTGCCGAGGCAGTGGGAAGTGTAGACAGAGTCAATGGATGGGAGGCTGGTTTGCGTGATGGATTGGGCTACATTCACCACCTTTTGCAGTTTCTTCCGATCTTGGACAGAGCAGGAGCCAAACCAAGCTGTGATACAACCAGAAAGAATGCTTTCTATGGTGCATCTGTAAAAGCTGGTTAGAGTCGTAGCTGACATGCCAAATTTCCTTAGTCTTCTGAGAAAGTAGAGGCATTGGTGGGCTTTCTTAACTATAATTTCGGTATGGGATATGGTATAAAGGGATATGGGCCAAATGCAGGCAAATGGGACTCGCTTAGTGGTAAAAACTGGGCGGCATGGACAAGTTGGGCTGAATGGCCTGTTTCCATGCTGTAAATGTCTCTGAATCTATGACTCCTACTTCTGATCACCTTCTGGTGATTCCTACTGGACTGTGTTTGTGTGGATGTAGCATGTGGATTGAATGAGGCTCAGATCCGTTGCAGCCGCTCCCCTCCCACCCACCAGCCCCACCATGAAATTGTCACTACCTGTCAAAGATAAGAACATAAAATAGGAAAGCCATATGGCTATTATTAAATCAAAGTTATGTGAGCAGTGAATTATTGAATAATACTTGAGTTGTAGAATCATTTTTGTAGAATAATACTTTGCCTAATTTTTGTTTATGTCCTTCTGTATCTATTTGTCTTTTAAAATATGAACCTTTTTTTTGTTTTAGCCTGAAGAAAAGTCACAATCGGAGGTAAGTGTACTTCTACATAATTCAAACACTTGAAATTTATGGGTTTTTTAAAGTTTATATATTAGTGTCACAAGTCGGCTTACATTAACACTGCAATGAATTTACTGTGAAAATCCCCCAGTCGCCACATTCCGGCGCCTGTTCGGGTACACCTGAGGGAAAATTTAGCATGGCCAGTGCACCTAACCAGCACGTCTTTTGGACTGTGGGAAGAAACCGGAGCACCCGGAGGAAACCCACGCAGGCACACGGAAAACATGCAGACTCCGCACAGTGACCCAAGCCGGGAATTGAGCCCGGGTCCCTGGCTCTGTGAGGCAGCAGTACTAACCACTGTGCCACCGTGCCGCCCAATTGTGGCTAAGGTCCCTGATGCTGAATGAAATGAAAAGCAGCTGCACAAGTAATAGTTACTCGGGGTCAGTGTGCACAATCGTCATAAGATGGTTGTGCTGCCTTGTCAGATTGTTTTATAAAATGAAGACGATAAAGGAATATTAGCGAATATTTATACAAATTTTATGAAAGTATTTGTTGAGGTGCCACCTAAAGTGACTAATGATAAAAGATGCTATTGAGAATTAAAGCCATGTGCTGCCTGACTCAGGTAAAAGGAAATATCTTAGATGGGTGTGTGATGTTATTTGGGGATATTATTATTTATTGAGATTGTAAATAGTCTGCGTTTTGAGAATTGAGGAAAACCTCCTGCTGACACCAAACTTGGGGGGGGGGGTGGTTTGGCAAATGTACAACAAATGATGCCAAACATTTTCAAAGGTGGCAGGAGACAAAAGGACAGGCCAGAAATGCTGTTCAGTGCAGAGCAATGTAGAGAGAGCAGGTATGCTTTTCAGTTTAGAGGGTGGGGGTTTGCCGTTCAGATAGAGCAGTGTAGAGAGAGAGAAGGTATACCGTTCAGTGCAGAGCAGTGTCGAAGGTCTGAGCAGTGTGAAGCGCGATGTTTTGGAAGAAGGAAATCAAAAAGAAATGCACTTTAAAACAGCAGAATTCTGAGCCCTAAATTTTTCATCCATTAGGCAGGTGCTCCCTGCCACAATCGGCCTTGGGACATGACTACTTGGTGGCTATCCAATTAACGGGCAGCCATCGTGAAATGTACCCTGGGAAATGCTCAACGTGGCTGGGGAGGGCAGACGCTTCTCATGTGCTCCCTTGGTGAGGGGACGGCTGCTGTGGAGCCATTGACCTGATGGAAAAACTGTGCAAAAGAGTATTTGGGCAGCACATTCAAATCCAAACCTCAGTCCCCAGACAACTTTTTAAATCTCATTTCAGCCCTGACATTTCATCCTGCCCTGAAGGTAAAACGTCAAGGCCACCGAGCCAATTGGCCCACTCACCAACCATAGAAACAGACGGGACACATAAAATTGCATCTAATTGATCCTTATTGGGCTAAGTTGTCTGCTTGATTGTCGGGTCTCACGATTACAACTCTCCTGTGCGACCATCGACCAAAATATTGCGTGAGTGCGCAATGATGTCGGTATGCGAACCTAATGGGCTGGATATTCCAGCCGCGCTTGCTCTGAAACCGGAAAATTCCGCCCGAGGTTAATGAACCTTTCCATGGTCCGTCCCTCGCTCACTACGATTCCCGTGGCGGGTGGAATGGGAAGATTTGCCCCAATGTCTTCTCGCGCAGTTTCAAGCAATGCAGGGGAGTGGGGGAAGGTGGGGGGCGTGCCCACTGAGCAATGTAAAATTCAGGCCTAAGTGGATCAGAGGAATCATAACATGAATATGCACAGATTTTTGAAAGTGACAGGGTAAATAAATGCAGCCACAAAAAGACAAAAACATTTATGACCTTGTATTCACTGGCAACAGATACAAAGATAAGAAGGTAACGTTGAAGTTGCATGAGGCCCCAGTCAAGGCTGGCAAGAATATCATTTAACTTTAGGCACCCCACTGTTCGAAGGGTATAACATATATGAAAAAGGTTTACTGTAAATTCAGTAGGGCATAAGCAGGGATGATGATTTGGCGACGATTGTAGTTGAAGGTTGATTTGATGAAGCTCTTCAAGATCTTGAAAGATTATGATATGGTAAATAGGGATAGATAATGAGACAGTAACACAAGGAGGCAAACTGAAGAAGAATAATTAAGGAGGAGGCTAGAAAGAGACATTTTTATGCACAGGGTGGTTAAAATGTGCAATTCTCTGCCATTTTAGAGGAGAATTAGATATTTACTCGAAAGAGGAACACTGAAGATTGTATGGCGCAAACAAGAGAATTTGATTACATGCCTCCTGAGGTGAAAAACCACTGGATGGCGTAAATGTCCTATTTCACAAAAGCGCCATGTAAACCTACTTCAAGTGTATCGAATTTTCAATTCAGAAACATAATGGGAGTTTGAGGTACTTAATTTTGTGGCATTTGGGCTTGCAGATCCGCAAACTTCGGCGAGAACTCGATGTTTCCCAGGAGAAAGTGGCAGCACTTACGACACAGCTCTCTGCTAATGTAAGTACGCTTTGGGAGGGAGGAATGGGGAGGGCCTGGGGATTTAATGCGGTTATCATTGCAGTTATATTCTGCTACTCAGAAGAGTTGCCCTAGCTATGTAACTGAAAGCTTGCCTTTGCCATCGCACTATTCTTCAGCAAAGAGGAAGGTCTAACTTCAGATAAATGTACTTCAGGTGTTAATAGTGAGTGGTGTAATACCTCTGCCTTGGCAAGATTTGGACTTGTGAACGTTTAGGTTGATGGTGATTTTGTTATGGGTATTTTTAATTAGTGAAGATTTTTCGCATTCTTTTTGTTGGTTAGGCAATATTTTAATTTTACCATTATTTCCTCCTAAATAATGCTCACAAATCCAAATGTTACAGAATTCATTCAAGATAGAAATGTTTCTGTAAATAATGAAACATACGTAGAAACTGGAAGCAGGAGTAGGCCATTCGGCCCTTTGAGCCAGCTCCGCCATTCATTTTGCTTATGGTTGATCGTTAAATTCAGTGAGTGGAATTTTCCCGTCCCACTCGCTACGGGAATTGTAATGGGCGGGACACGCACCATGCACCAGGTCCGTTGACTTTGGGCATGATTTTCCAGCATTGGGGCGAGCGTGGCCGGAAAATCCTGCCCAGTATCCTGAATCCGCCTGCTCCCTTCCCCATATCCCTTGATCTCATTAGCCCCAAGAGCTATATCTGATCTATGAAAGATAAACTCGGAGGAAAAGGAAGTTATCTCTTCCACTCAAGTGTACAGCGGCCATCTATATTTACTTTCTTCAGAAATATATTTATTTCAGTGAATAATTTTATAGATTTTGCAGAAAATGCAATCCAATGGTTTCAAGTCAGAATCCTGTCCCCCCCTCCCCCCCCTCCACTTTTTTCACAAGAAGGATTAACATTATATTTTCAACACTTCAGTTCTCCCCACTGAGGACGTGTTCCAAGTACCATCTCTGTCTGACGAGTTGACTGCTGGGAACTGCCAGTGATCTATCCAGAGTGACCCATTCTCTTAGCTTTCCCTTCCTTCTACGTCGGAAGTATTTGGCCTCTGTTTTATGTCCTCCACTGATAGCAGTGATAAATCAGGAATGTGCTTATTTTATTGATGCGACACGGGTAAGGGCCAAGACCATTATGCAAAACACTGACAAGGTTGAAGATGGTCGTTGATAAGGCTAAATAAATCACCAAAAGATAATTGCCTGACACTGATTCATGGTTTTTAAAGTTTGTTGTTTATTGGAAGAAGCAGAGATTTACATGATTCTGAAGTCCTGAAAAATAATGGGATAGTCTGGGAGAGAGGTGAGAGTTTTCCAGCTGTAGGATGTAGTGGAGCATGTAGGGCAATGCAGTTGTTAGCGTCTAATGTGCCATGACATAACACAGTAGAATGCCAACACAATGAACCGTGGTGTTGCTGATACCTGTTTAAAAACAAATCCACAGCCACGTGGTCTTATGTGTTCATTGGCATCTTTAACCTGCAGTGCAAGTTTTGCAAAACAAGTATTGAATTTTTAATAAACACAAAACACTGAGGATCTGAAATACAAACAGAAAAATGCCGGAAAACCTCAGCAGGTCTGGCAGCGTCTGCGGAGAGAGAAACAGCGTTAGCATTTCAAGTCCGTTGGGGGGGGGAATTTTCCCATCCCGCCCACCACAGGAATTGTAGCGGGTGGGAGGGAGTGGACCATGGAAAGGTCCGTTGACCTCGAGTGGGATTTTTCGGTTTTGGGGCGAGCGAGGGTGAGATTTTCCGGCCGATGTGGGAATCCTCTTCAGAGCATATTCACCTTCATTGCTGCTGCTTCTTGTTTACAAGGTTTACCTTCGTTGCTTTCCATTTCCCTCCTGGTCTTTCGCGGCCACATTTCCTCCCTCAGTGACTGTCTACATCTCTCGACCACCTCAAGTGGATTCCATCTGGAGTTCCATCCCTTAAGTTTCCAATGCACCCAGGATTACTGGTACCTCTGGGACATAGAGAATTCCTAGAACTGCTGTTCTCGCTGCATCCTGAGATACATGCTTAGTGCCAGGTGCCACTATATGTACACCCATGACCTCGCTCTCCAGTGGCAATGGCTCACCCACTCTCAGAGCTATCTTTGAACCCTGTTCCATTTCATACTTTATCTCATCCACTGCCTTATCAACAAGCTTTTTCTGTTCCTTTCAGGTGTTAAGGTAGATTTTTCCATGTAATCCTATTCAAATATTTGTCACCATAAAATATTAACGATATGAAAAAATCGATTTTCTAAAAGGCTTTTAATCTGTTGTGTCGACAGCAAGAATTGGAACTTTACAATAATGCCTGCATCAGATTGCTTGGCTACCTTGGTTTTTTTCAGCCATCTTCCAGTGGTGGTTTTGCCGAGCTTTAATTTGAAAAGTATTTCTGATGTACTAACCAATTAGCAGAAGAGGCAAATACAAATTTGAATAAAATGTCCACTATTCTGCTACGCAAGAAAGTTTGTTAAATTGCTGCAGGAGTTGAAAGTCACTCCCCATAGCGCCATTGGTAATTATTTGGGAGATGGATGTTTGCAGAACACCAGAGAGGCTATCAATCATAAGTTCCTTCCTTTAGTTAATTATGTTTAGCCTAGAGTGGCTCTGTGCATATGGTTTGTGGTCATTGTTTGGAATGGTGTTGTGTTTGAATAACAAGCGATACTGCCAACCACATTTGGGTCATTGCTTATCGTCTCCTTGCTACTTGTGCACTTGATGTTTTGTTTCTCTTGACCTGGCATCGTTTGTGAATTGGAATGTAAACTGTTTCAGGGTTCCAGGTCAACTCTGACATTGTCTACACATTTAGAATGGATCGAGGTTGCACCAGTAATGCATGCTGTTAATAAGATAAAACTAACAAGTAAAAACTAAAACAAGGGAACTAATGAGATGGCCGAACTGATGAATAGGGAAGTGAAGATTCATTTTAAATTGAAGGAAGGGGGTTAAGGGAGATAAAAGCCATCAATGGGAACAGTTAGAGAAGAGAAATAGATGGGGTAAATAAATAAATACCCAAAGTGGATAGCATGCAGAAGGAATAATGGGAATAGAGGAATAGCTGAAGGAATATATATATTTGATGTGGGAACAGAGCGGCCACTTGGGGTTAGGATTGTGACTTGTGTAGAAGATCAACACCTACTGCTTGGGCTGCTTAAGCCAAACACCTGTTTTCTTCTTGTAATCTTTACGTAATTCCATGTAGGTACGCCCCTTAACAGGCAGATGTACAATTTACTTGGTTGGGTAAGGAACAGAATAAAGTTGATGAAATGTTTATAGTTGTCTGCTCCTGCCCACAAGACAGCTGGCCGACTAAGATCAGCATCTCCGCACATCTGGGAGGGACAGTGACACGCTAGTCTTTTGCCTTGCTCCAACTGATTCCTCGCCAAATCCAGTCATAGGATCATAGAATCCCTATAATGCAGAGGAGGCCACTCGACCCATCAAGTCTGCACTGATCATAATCCCACCCAGGCCCTATTCCCGTAACAGCACATATTTACCCTGCTAATCCCCCTGATGTTGGGGTCAATTTAGCATGGCCAATCAACCTGACCCACACATCTTTGGACTGTGGGAGGAAACCGGAGCACCTGGAGGAAACCCATGCAGACAGGGGGAGAATGTGCAAACTCCATGCAGACAATGATCCGAGGCCAGAATTGAACCCGGGTCCCTGGCGTTGTGAGGCAGCAGTGCTAACCAATGTGTCACCGTGCTTAGAACCTTATCCTGTGCTTTCTTCCTCCACATCATTGTGGTGGGTCAGGTGGATTCTTACCACTTTCAGTTCTCAAATGTAGATCAGGACTATTTATGGGCCCTGAACCCAACGGTCTTTGAGGTCCAGCTGCCTCTGGCCACTTCCGGGAAGATCACAATCAATAAGTTGCCTCTGAGGGCCCCAACCAACTGAGAATGGCAGATGAGACGTTCAATTGGAGTGCCTGAAGCTTGATGGCAGTACCACCCAGAGTGGTAGGCGCTACCACTGTATGTAGGAGACAACACCAGGTTAAAGTCCAACAGGTTTATTTGGTAGCAAATACCATTAGCTTTCGGAGCGCTGCTCCTTCGTCAGATGGAGTGGAAATCCGAAAGCTAATGGTATTTGCTACCAAATAAACCTGTTGGACTTTAACCTGGTGTTGTTAAAACTCTTACTGTGTTCACCCCAGTCCAACGCCGGCATCTCCACATCATGTAGGAGACAACACAGACGACTCAAGGTCTTCGGAAATTGGCATAAACAAATGTGACCACAGGCCATCCTGCCCATGCCTTCCTCTCCACCCTATCCCCACACCCCACTCCACTTTTAACAAAGAATCCAGCATCCATGTTTTGCAACTACCCTTTCGGGCTTTCTTTGTATTGACTGTTGTGTAAACTGTTGCACTATCAATTCTCAGGCTGTATTAAGGTGGCATCAAACTTTTGATTTATCTCTGAAGTCTCTTTTCCCACTTTAAATCTGACAATTGCAACTATCTCTTTCACTCACAACACTTTGGCAGCTTTTCTCTTGAATTCTCCAGAACAATACCTTGCTCTCTGTTCTCTTAACTTCAGTCTTAAGACATTCCTGCTGTATCAATTCCCTGGTTATCTGGACTGTATCTGGTTCTTTGGGAAGTCTGTCTCTTTGCAGCCTCTTTTGTCCCGTCCAGCTTGTCTTTTCTTGGCAGAGTTGAGGGATGTTCATTGCTTGGTATCCGATCTCCAAATGCAAACAAATTCCGCTAAAACTAAATTCAAAAAGCTTGTCTACCTTTAAAAGGGCCCCCAGTTAGAACATAGAACATAGAACATTACAGCGCAGAACAGGCCCTTCGGCCCACGATGTTGCACCGACCAGTTAAAAAAAAAAACTGTGACCCTCCAACCTAAACCAATTTCTTTTCGTCCATGAACCTATCTACGGATCTCTTAAACGCCCCCAAACTAGGCGCATTTACTACTGATGCTGGCAGGGCATTCCAATCCCTCACCACCCTCTGGGTAAAGAACCTACCCCTGACATCGGTTCTATAACTACCCCCCCTCAATTTAAAGCCATGCCCCCTCGTGCTGGATTTCTCCATCAGAGGAAAAAGGCTATCACTATCCACCCTATCTAAACCTCTAATCATCTTATATGTTTCAATAAGATCCCCTCTTAGCCGCCGCCTTTCCAGCGAAAACAATCCCAAATCCCTCAGCCTCTCCTCATAGGATCTCCCCTCCATACCAGGCAACATCCTGGTAAACCTCCTCTGCACCCTCTCCAAAGCCTCCACATCCTTCCTGTAATGTGGGGACCAGAACTGCACACAGTACTCCAAGTGCGGCCGCACCAGAGTTGTGTACAGTTGCAACATAACGCTACGACTCCTAAATTCAATCCCCCTACCAATAAACGCCAAGACACCATATGCCTTCTTAACAACCTTATCTACTTGATTCCCAACTTTCAGGGATCTATGCACACATACACCTAGATCCCTCTGCTCCTCCACACTATTCAAAGTCCTCCCGTTAGCCCTATACTCAACACATCTGTTATTCCTACCAAAGTGAATTACCTCACACTTCTCCGCATTAAACTCCATCCGCCACCTCTCGGCCCAACTTTGCAACCTGTCTAAGTCTTCCTGCAAACTACGACACCCTTCCTCACTGTCTACCACACCACCGACTTTGGTGTCATCAGCAAATTTGCTAATCCACCCAACTATACCCTCATCCAGATCATTAATAAATATTACAAACAGCAGTGGCCCCAAAACAGATCCCTGAGGTACACCACTTGTAACCGCACTCCATGATGAATATTTACTATCAACCACCACCCTCTGTTTCCTATCCGCTAGCCAATTCCTGATCCAATTTCCTAGATCACCCCCAATCCCATACATCTGCATTTTCTGCAGAAGCCTACCATGGTGAACCTTATCAAACGCCTTACTAAAATCCATATATACCACGTCCACTGCCTTGCCCCCATCCACCTCCTTGGTCACTTTCTCAAAAAACTCAATAAGGTTAGTAAGGCACGACCTACCTGCCACAAAACCATGCTGACTATCACCTATCAATTCATTACTCTCCAAATAACTATAAATCCTATCCCTTATAATTTTTTCCAACATCTTGCCGACAACAGAAGTGAGACTCACCGGTCTATAATTCCCGGGGAAGTCTCTGTTCCCCTTCTTAAACAATGGGACAACATTCGCTAACCTCCAATCTTCTGGTACTATACCAGAGGCCAACGACGACCTGAAGATCAGAGCCAGAGGCTCTGCAATCACTTCTCTTGCCTCCCAGAGAATCCTTGGATAAATCCCATCCGGACCAGGGGATTTATCTATTTTCAGACCCTCCAGAATATCCTGCACATCCTCCTTATCAACTGTAATACTGTCTATTCTACTCCCCTGCAACCCAGTGTCCTCCTCAGCTATATTCATGTCCCCTTGCGTGAACACCGAAGAGAAATATTGGTTCAATGCTTCACCAATCTCCTCCGGTTCCACACATAACTTCCCTCTGCCATCTATAACTGGCCCTAAACTTGCCCTAACCAACCTTCTGTTCTTGACATACCTATAGAACGCCTTAGGATTCTCTTTAACCCTATCCGCCAAAGTCTTCTCATGTCCCCTTTTAGCCCTTCTAAGCTCGCTCTTCAACTCCCTCTTAGCCAATCTAAAGCTTTCTAGTGCACTACCCGAGTGCTCACGTCTCATCCGAACATAAGCCTCCTTTTTCTTTTTAACCAACAAAGAAACTTTTTTGGTGCACCACGGTTCCCTAGCCCTACCAATTCCTCCTTGCCTGACAGGGACATACCTATCACAGACTCGCAGTAGCTGCTCCTTGAAAAAACTCCACATGTCGGACGTTCCCAGTCCCTGTAATCTCCTAGTCCAACCTATGTTTCCTAATTCTCTCCTAATAGCCTCATAATTACCCTTCCCCCAGCTAAAACCACTGGCCCGAGGTTCATGCCTATCCCTTTCCATCACTAAGGTGAACGTAACCGAATTGTGGTCACTATCACCAAAATGCACACCAACTTCCAAGTCTAGCACCTGGTCTGGCTCATTTCCCAGCACCAGATCCAATATAGCCTCACCTCTAGTTGGCCTGTCTACATACTGAGTCAAAAAACCTTCCTGCACGCTTTGAACAAAAACTGACCCCTCTAACGAGCTAGAGCTATAACAATTCCAGTCAATATGAGTCAAGTTAAAATCCCCCATAACAATTGCCCTATTACTTTCACTCCTAAGCAGGATTGACTCCGCAATCCTTTCCTCAACCTCTCTAGAACTTTTAGGAGGTCTATAAAAGACTCCCAACAGGGTGACCTCTCCTCTCCTATTTCTAATCTCCGCCCATACTACCTCAACAGATAAGTCCTCATCAAACCTCCTCTCTGACACTGTGATACAATCTCTGACCAATAATGCTACCCCTCCCCCTCTTCTACCTCCTTCCCTACTTCGACTAAAACAACATTCACATGCTTCTGCTAGCTTATTTACTTTTCATACTGTAACCCTCCCTAAGCACAATAGAAGCACAGTTTGAATTGAGCAAACTCTCTCACATGAGAACACCTTTATCCAGCATGAATCTAACCGCAGGTTTTATTCTTCCTTTCACAGAAACATTAAATTAAACCATTTAAAACTATGCCTTATTTCTAATGTTGACCAATACAAATATCAATCCCTTAAAAACTACCTTTTGTTTTCCTAATGCCATAGGCTTCCCCTTGTCCTCACTTTTCATCCCACCAGCCTCCACATTCAAAGAATCAACCTCCATCATTTCTGCCAACTCCAAAATGATGCCACCACCAAACACATCTTTTCCTCACTCCCCTGTCAAAGTTCCATGGAAATCGTTACCTCCGTGACTCCCTGGTCACTCCTCCATCAAGCCCAACACCCCACACTCTTCCCACGGTACCATCCCATACAATTGCAGATGTTGTAACACCTGACTCTTTACCTCCTCCCGCCTCATCTTCCCATGTCCCAGAAAACATTCTTTTCAGGTGAGGCAGCGTTTCACTTGCACCTCCTCTAATTTAGCCTGCTGTATTTGGCTGCTCACAAGGTGGCCTCCTCTACACTGGGACCCTAACACAGCCTGGGTAATCGCTTTGTGGGACACCTTCACTTAGTTCACAAGCATGACTCTGACCTTCCTCACACTTGCCGTTTCATTTCACCATCTTGCTCTCAAGCCTACATTTTCATCCTTGGTCTACTGAAGTGTTCCAGTGAATCCCGACGCTGACTGCAGGAACAGTACCTCATCTTCCGATTAGGCACTTTACAGCCTTATGGGCTTAACATGGAGTTCAACAACATTCCGACCATGTACTCTCCTCCATTTTTATACATTTTACCCACCCCCCCTCCCTCACAGGGCCATTCGTAACTTGCTTTGCTTTCACAGAGTGCTGACCCTTGCTCCACCTTCTCCAACTCCCTTTCCAATGATATAGTCCATCACCTTTCAGCCTGGCACAAGTGGAGGAGCAGCATCTCATCTTCTGGTTGGGCATGTTGCAGTCTTCAGGAATCAATCTTGAGTTCGGCAGCGTTAGATTGTGATCGTTTTTCTCCACCTTAAGCCCCCCTTTTTTTTAAGTGTCCCATACACGTATGTCTTCGATGCAACGCCATCCTGCCTGCAACCCCCCCACCCCTCCCCCCCACCGCCCCCCAGCCATCTATCCTTTGTTCTTAAAGTTGCATCTCTCACAGCTTTAACACATTCTCCCTCCTTGCAGTTCTGACAAAGAGCCAAAGGACTCGAAATGTTAACTCTGTTTCTCTCCTTACAGATGCTGCCAGACCCGCTGAGTCTTGCCAGCATTTTCTGTTTTTATTTCAGATTTCCAGCATTCACAATATTTTGCTTTTATTATCAATGTTGATCTAGCGTTGTGCCAATCATGGAACATAGGACTTAGGAGGAGGAAGAGTAGACCATTCTGCCATTCAATAATATCATGGCCAATCTGGTTGTGGTCCCAACTCCATTTTCCCCCCATAACCCTTAGCCACCGTCCCCTCTATCTAACTCTGTCTTAACTCAGATTACCTTGATGGTGGATAATCTAAACATACGCACCTCAATTATACCCGTCAACATGCCCCTCCCCACCCCGCTACAACATGACCCCCAACTCCAGAGGTCGGAACTAAAGGTCAGAGATTCTGACCTTGGCCAGAGATTGTCACACTTGCCTTAGTGGATCAACAACTTTCAGATTCTGTGAAGGTAAAGAGATTGGAAAGTGGGAGGTAGGTGTGGCATCTATGTGCGGATCCACAAGAGATGGGTGAGATCCTAAATGAATATTTCTCATCAGTATTTACTGTTGAGAAAAGCATGGATGTTAGGGAACTTGGGGAAATAAATAGTGATGTCTTGAGGAGTATACATATTACAGAGAAGGAGGTGCTGGAAGACTTAAAGCGCATCAAAGTAGATAAATCCCCGGGACCTGATGAAGTGTATCCCAGGGCATTGTGGGAGGCTAGGGAGGAAATTGCGGGTCCTCTAGCCGAGATATTTGAATCATTGATAGTTACGGGTGAGGTGCCTGAAGATTGGAGAGTGGCAAATGTTGTGCCTTTGTTTAAAAAGGGCTGCAGGGAAAAGCCTGGGAACTACAGACTAGTGAGCCTCATGTCTGTGGTGGGTAAATTGTTGGATGGTATTTTGAGAGACAGGATCTACAGGCATTTAGAGACACAAGGACTGATTAGGGACAGTCAACATGGCTTTGTGAGTGGAAAATCATGTCTCACAAATTTAATAGAGTTTTTTGAAGGGGTAACCAAGAAGGTAGATGAGGGCAGTGCAGTTGATATTGTCTACATGGACTTTAGCAAGGCCTTTGACAAGGCCACCGCATGGTAGATTGTTGCATAAGGTTAAATTTGACAGAAGCCAGAGAGTGGTTGTAGAGAGTTGTTTTTCAAACTGGAGGCCTGTGACCAGCGGTGTGCCTCAGGGATCAGTGCTGGGCCCACTGTTATTTGTCATTTATATTAATGATTTGGATGAGAATATAGGGGGCATGGTTAGTAAGTTTGGAGATGACACTAAGATTGGTGACATAGTGGACAGTGAAGAAGGTTATCTCCAATTGCAACGGGATCTTGATCAATTGAGCCAGTTGGCTGACGAATGGCAGATGGAGTTTAATTTAGACAAATGCGAGGTGATGCATTTTGGTAGATTGAACCAGGGCAGGACTTACTCAGTTAATGGTAGGGTGTTTGGGAGAGTTACAGAACAAAGAGATCGAGGGGTACATGTTCATAGCTCCTTGAAAGTGGAGTCAGAGGTGGACAGAGTGGTGAAGAAGGCATTCGGCATGCTTGGCTTCATCGGTCAGAACATTGAATACAGGAGTTGGGACGTCTTGTTGAAGTTGTACAAGACATTGGTACGGCCACACTTGGAATACTGTGTGCAATTCTGGTCACCCTATTATAGAAAGGATATTATTAAACTAGAAAGAGTGCAGAAAAGATTTATTAGGATGCTACCGGGACTTGATGGATTGAGTTACGAGGAGAGGCTGGATAGACTGGGACTTTTTTCTCTGGAGCGTAGGAGGCTGAGGGGTGACCTTATAGAGGTCTATAAAATAATGAGGGGCATAGACAAGGTAGATAGTCAATATCTTTTCCCAAAGGTAGGGGAGTCTAAAACTAGAGGGCGTAGGTTTAAGGTGAGAGGGGAGAAATACAAAAGTGTCCAGAGGGGCAATTTTTTCACACACAGGGTGGTGAGTGTCTGGAACAAGCTGCCAGAGGTAGCTGTAGAGGCGGGTACAATTTTATCTTTTAAAAAGCATTTAGATAGTTACATGGGTATGATGGGTATAGAGGGATATGGGCTAAATGCGGGCAATTGGGATTAGTTTCGGTTTTTTTTTAAAAAAAGGGCGGCATGGACAAATTGGGCCGAAGGGCCTGTTTCCATGCTGTAAACCTCTATGACTCTTAAGTTGCTGAATTGTTCTGTGATAAAATGCAGTCGTCATCATTTTCTAACCAGCATGACATTATTTCTCTCACTAAAGTTGCACCAAATCCATCACTCGTACCCTCATTTTGATAATGAAACGCTGTCTGATTTGAATGTAAAATGGGAATGTAAGTGGGTATGTTCAGATTTAATCTTTGAAGTATTTTTTCAAACCACGTCTCTGTGTTAGGGTAAACCAGGTAGTAATAGTAAGTGAGTGACCTTGCTGGCTTACCTATCAGTCACCCTGTCTGGAGGGAATGTTGCATTTAATGCCAACTTTCCATGGAATAAGTGCTGTTCTATGGTCCTTTATTTTTGTTGGGGGTTGGGGTGGATGGGGCTGGGGGGGGGGGGGCGGGGGGGGGTTCAGCGATTCAGGACATTGGCTAGGATTTTCCAATCCCACCCATTGCAGGTGGTATGGAAAATTTGACAGGATCAGCAATGGGTCCACCACCTCCGGGCAGGAACTTCCAGTGCTACAATAGGTGGGACCAGAAAATCCTAGCCACTGTCCTTGATGATTATTATTGCTCCTATGATTCCTGAGTGTTTTCTTGGTAAGCACAGGAAGCGGAGTGTATCAGAATCTTGTCTAGTATGAACAGACAAATGAACAATTACGGCCGGAATTCTCTGACCTTGCCTGTGGCTGGGATTCTCCAGTCCCGGTGCAGTGAATGGAGATTTGGCTGAGCGCCAAATTCTCCATTCTCGCTGGTAGTAGTAGCGGGGCATGCGGGACTGGGGAATTCTGGCCTACTATTTGAACCAGAAGGATAGCAAGTGGGGATGCAGGTTGTTCATTCATAAAATGGGTGGATGTTGAGAGCCACTCTGTGGAATCCATGGACCCTAATGGAAAAGAAGAGGTGTCCAGGAGAAGTAACGTTGTGCGATTATCCAGTAGCCAGTTGTACA
This sequence comes from Mustelus asterias, assembly GCF_964213995.1. Lineage (NCBI taxonomy): Eukaryota > Metazoa > Chordata > Chondrichthyes > Carcharhiniformes > Triakidae > Mustelus > Mustelus asterias. The sequence goes on from NC_135809.1 coordinate 124,444,539, forward strand.
CCAAAAACGGCTTGATAGTAAATAATAGACGAAGCTGGTGTGGGAATATCGTAGGAGGAGGAGTGGGGAAAGATTCATAGCAATGTGAAATAATTGCACATGCTTTGAATCCAGAATCCGGGCCACGTATCCTATTAAGGAAATTAACTTCTAATTGATTTGGGCAAAATTGTTGTTGACAACCGGAGTTAACCTTCACGGTGCATATTTTCCCAGGGGAATTTAGAAGCATTTTATCATTCAAAATTTTAGCCCCTATGAATTGCTTCTCACTGAATGCTCCGCCACTGTTGGCTGGAACTCTCTGGTTGTTCACGCCCTGCCATAGCTGCCAGCGAGGACGGAGAATTTGGTGTTCGAATCACCGTTCGCTGCAGTGGACCGGAGAATCCCAGCCATGGGTGAGGTCGGAGAATCTGGCCCATTGTGTGAGCGTGTTTTTTTTCCTAAAGTGTTATTAGGCATAATATATAATTCAGGTTCAGGAATAAGCATGGACCTGTGAGCTTATAGCCATCCTGGACATTAAAGAATTATTATATGTCCCAGTGGCGTGGTGGGCGAATGCACGTTGCTTTGTCACTGAGCCAATTAACATTTGGTCTGATGCCTGATGGAAGCTGAGTTAGCCAGCATTGATTTTGATGGTGCAATTAGCTTCAGTCTCCCAGGGTGAAAGAGGAGAAAGAAAATCCTCAAAGTTTTGGCTGCTGTAGTATGCTTCTGAGCTTTTTGTGGGAATGTTGGGTGAGCTTGCGATTGATTGTTCTTCTGATGGCTGCCGCAGTCAAATTAGTGCTCAAGCCCACAAGGAAATGTGGGTGACAGACTTGGGGGCGGCACAGTGGTTAGCACTGCTGCCTCACAGCGCCAGGGACCTGGGTTCGATTCCCGGCCTCGGGTCACTGTCTGTGTGGAGTTTGCACGTTCTCCCCGTGTCTGCATGGGTTTCCTCCGGGTGCTCCGATTTCCTCCCACAGTCCAAAGATATGCGGGTTAGGTGGATTGGCCATGCTAAATTGCCCCTTAGTGTCAGAGAGACTAGCAAGGGTAAATGCCTGGGGTTATGGGGATGACGCCTGGATCGTGCCGACTCAATGGGCCGAATGGCCTCCATGGCGGCACGGTAGCACAGTGGTTAGCACTGCTGCTTCACAGCTCCAGGGTCCCGGGTTCGATTCCTGGCTCGGGTCACTGTCTGTGTGGAGTTTGCACATTCTCCTCGTGTTTGCGTGGGTTTCCTCCGGGTGCTCCGGTTTCTTCCCACAGTCCAAAGATGTGCGGGTTAGGTTGATTGGCCAGGTTAAAAATTGTCCCTTAGAGTGCTGGGATGCGTAGGTTAGAGGGATTAGCGGGTAAAATATGTGGGGGTAGGGCCTGGGTGGGATTGTGGTCGGTGCAGACTCGATGGGCCGAATGGCCTCCTTCTGCACTGTAGGGTTTCTATGTTCTATGTTAAATTCTAGCAAGCACCCCTTATGTGGCTCAACAATAGAGAGTAAAAAGTAGAAGGCGCATCGCAGTAGAAAAAGATCTATTTTGCCTTTCACTTGATTCTTCTGTTGATGTAATTTAAAAAGGTGATTCACATACTTATTTGCACAAAAAGGCTTAAATTCCAAACCGATGATACTGTTGAATGTTGTTTTCTTTCCTGGGGGAATATTGGTATTGTGTTCATATAGAGAATGATCTTTTTGTCAGGCTGGTGAAAAGTGCCTGCAAGCTAGGTAAGTACAGTATCTTTGGTATCTTATGTTTAGGGATTACTGGAGACACCAAGATCGGTGATAAGTATCATTCACTGAGCAACAAAACAGCATTAGAGGATCAATGTCTGATTCAGGGAAAATGTGTTGCTACCTGCCACAAAAAAATGGCACCAAAAGCACTTAATTAGCTTTACCATTAGCTTTAAGTTTATAATTATGGGTTTGAAAACAATTGTGAAACTTAAGTTTGACTTGACGCTATTTGCATTTTGAACAACTTTTAGGTGGTAAGTTGTTTTGGATTTCTGTACTTTTCTTTATTTCTGTAGCATTTAACATCCAAAAAGAGTATAACAAATTGCTGTCACATAGAGACAACTCTGGCCCTTTGGGTCTGAAATTTGTTCCTGAATCGCTCAATGCCATAGTTGCTTAATAACCACCTCGGACTGTGTTGGTAACATTTTAGGGTGGCACAATGGTTAGCTCTGCTGCCTCACAGCGCCAGGAACCCAGGTCCGATTCCCGGCTTGGGTCACTGTTAGTGTGGAGTTTGCGCATTCTCCCCGTGTCTGCGTGGGTTTCCTCCGGGTGCTCTGGTTTCCTCCCATAGTCCAAAGGTGTGCAGGTTAGGTTGATTGGCCATGCTAAATTTGACCTTTGGTGTTTGGGAGATGTGCAGGGTAAATACATGGGTTTACGGGGATAGGGCCTGGGTGGGATTGTTGTCGATGCAGGCTCTATGGGCTGAACGGCCTCCTTCTGCAGTGTGGGGATTCTGTGATTCTAACATGTTCATAAATGGCCATGTCTTGTTAATTGTAGTAGGGTAGGTTTCCATCCCTAAGGTTTGGCAATTGGAGCAGACTCGATGGGCTGAAAGGTCTCCTTCTGCAGTGTAGGGATTCTATGATTCTAACGTGTTCATAAATGGTCGTGTATTATTACTTGTAATGGGGTAGGTTTCTGTGCCTAAGGTTTGGCAATTGGGACATTTAAGTCAAATAAAAACATACTCAAGTTGTGACTTGTTGATAAACACAGCCTCTATTACGGATCTGTACGGCAAATTGCTTTGACGGTCCTACTTTCATTGTTCTTGTCTGCTTTTGCAAAAAAAAACCATGTTGTTTCGATGAGTAAAACCAATCGGGTGTTTTGTTTCCAGTTTGGACTTTGCGGCCACAACGAGCGTGGCAAACTGCTGAAGGCAGTTTTCCGAGTTAATTAAAATCCAATCCGCATAATGTCCCATTTATTTGACTGAGTTTCCTCCAAAGAGATGTCAGCGAGGTTAATTGAATTTTGTGACTGTCGCAAGGGAACGCACCGTACTGCGAGGAAAAAGTGACAACTGAGAAATGTCCTGCTCGTGTAATTAAAGCTGTTTTAACCGGAGGTTTTCGCTACCGTTGTACGCCAGGAAGGCAAAAAAACACTGCACCAGCCAGAGGTTAAGAAGAGGAGTAAGATGTGAATGATTTGGCACAGTGTCTGAGTAACAGCTGTACAAACACAGTATTTCAGAATTGGGTGTCAGGTTTCCTGAACACGGCTATTGCCATTCTTTACCTCAGTTTAGGGAATGGGCTGATACCAGCTGTGCTTATGCTAAATGAAGCCAAGCATTTTGCTTCACACTTAAAACTGTCAATTACAGAAATCCCGCATTATGTTACAATTTAATTGGCATTGTCTGCTACGAAAGTTTTTAAAATACTCTGCAAACTGCTTTTAGCTTGTTACTCGGGTGACTTCAGGAAGGATAAATGAATTAGCACAGTAATATAAAAGCAAAATAGTGCCGGAAATCTGAAATAACAGCAGAAAATGCCGGAAAAACTCAACAGGTCTGGCAGCATCTGTGGAGAGAGAAACAGAGGCCGAATTCTCCGGCCTTTTACACCCTGCTGATGCTGCCAACAAGGATGGAAAATTTGGCACTCAGCCAAATCTCCGTTCACTGCAGCCGGACCGGAGCATCCTACTGGCGTGAACGGCTGGAGAATCCCGCCCGGAGTTAAGGCTTTGAATCGAATATGACTCAGAACTCCAAAGGAGGAATTAATCAAAAAAAATTAACAGGCCAATAAGAGACTGCACTGGCTTTAGACAGGTGTTGCCGTGTGTGAATGAACACACATAGAATTTTAAAGATTCAACAAAATTCACTCAGTGTTATTTCATGTGTCGATTTCTTGCTGACATTCAATAGTTTCACAACACAACAGAGCAATCTTTCTACTTTTCCTTCTCAGAAGACAAACATATGGGGCCGAATTTTCTGACCCCCCCACACGCGACATGTTTTCTGGCGGCTCCTAATTGATGGTTAAATCAGGGAGCCTCACCATTGGCTGCCAGCAGGGTCTTGTGGTCCTGCCGATATCTCCCGGGATATTTTTGTGTGGCTCACCCGTCCCGCCGTCATGGAACCTGTAATAAATCCACGGAGGCGAAAGTCCCGTCACCAAGTTACTTTATTTACACCATACGTCTGTACACAGCCAGTTCTCCAGTTGCTCCCTGCTGAATGCAGGCTGGGAGTCTGACACACCTGCTTTAAATAGGGAGCATGAGGCTCCCTGATTTAACCATCAATTAAGGACTCATCGGGTAGCTCTTTTCATACTCGAGCAAGCCGACCTCATTAGCCTGGCTGAAGTCATCACAGAATCCACCGTGGGAAGTCACCTTCGGCAGGACTGGAAGATTCTGCTGGCAGGAAGGGCTGGAAAATCTCACCCACAGTTTTACTTTCAGTTACTACAAATGAAACCAAATTAATTAAGAAATCTGGTTAATTTGGTGTCTCACTGGAAGTGGTTGAAATTAATGAATTATTTGCTTTATGGAGATGGGAAAAGATTAGCGGGGTAAATTTGAGGAGTTACGAGAATAGGGCCTGGGTGGGATTGTGGTTGGTGCAGACTCGATGGGCCGGATGGCCTCCCCCTACACTGTAGGGACTCTCTCACCTCAGTGCAGGAATGAGGCTCCGCTTGTATTTCTTGCAATGCCCTCTTAAGATCTCTGGGGTTAAATTGGATGGCCCCCAAAAAGGTGCACGGGGATCACAAGGCACGATTAACATGCGCAAGTTGATTGCAATGCAGGAAACACACGGGGCAGGATTTTACAGCCTCGCTCGTCTCGAAACCGTAAAATCCTGCTCGAGGTCAATGGTCATTTTCATTGTCTGTCCCTCGCCCGCTCTGATTCCGTGGCAGGCGGGGCGGTAAACTTCTGGCCACAATGTTTGAGCTGCCTGTTCGTTTGAATGATGCCTGCATCACACAGCACGAACTGCAGCAGTCATTGGCCGGACGTGAGAACAGAATGCATGTGTTCTGGATTTGGCCGGACGTGAGAACAGAATGCATGTGTTCTGGATTTGGCCGGACGTGAGAACAGAATGCATGTGTTCTGGATTGCTAACACGAGTTGAAACTAATCTGAAACCAAAATGCTGGAAAATCTCAGCAGGTCTGGCAGCATCTGTAAGGAGAGAAAAGAGCTGACGTTCCGAGTCCTGATGACCCTTTGTCAAAGCTGGAAGGCATAGAAAGTGGGAGGTATTTGTACTGTAGGGTGAGGGAATTAATGCACTAATCTGCACTGGTTAGAGAGGACACGCATTGTTGTTGGAGCAGGTGTCAGGGAGTTGTCGTTGGAGAGACCTAGGAAAGAATAAGGAATGGCACGACGGGAGAGTGCACGCTCAATGGTGCTTGGTCGCTCTGCATTGGAGATCTGGGTATAGGAAGTGAACACCCTGGGCAGATATGGCCTCTAGCCCTTCTCCCTTTCTTTTTGAAATCATAGGAGCCCTACAGTGCAGAAAGAGGCCATTCGGCCCATTGACTCTGCACAGACAACAATCCCACCCAGGCCCTATCCCCGTAAACCCACATATTTACCCTGCTAATCCCTCTAACATACACACTAAGGGGCAATTTAGCATGACCAATGCACCTAACCCGCACATCTTTGAACTGTGGGAGGAAACTGGAGCACCCAGAGGAAACCCACAGGGGGGGAACATGCAGACTCCACACAGTCAGTGACCCAAGCCGGCAATTGAACCCATGTCCCTGGAGCTGTGAGGCAGCAGTGCTAACCACTGTGCCATCATGTCGTCTTCCCATCGTCTCCTGTCCTGCCCGGGAACTGATTCTTCTCCCAAGTCACGCTGTGTTTATCCAGGGGAATGCCGACTCGTTCACCAATGTCTGGATTTGTGCAGAAGCCGTGAAGTCAGCAAAAACTCCTTCAGCATCCACCCCACACACACCCCATCCGCAACAACTAGAAGTCATCCAGCAACTAACCTGCAAGTGGTTGATGCTATCTTTAGATTACACACTGGCAGGGTCCTCCTTTGCTCTTTAGAAGTTGTGTTCACTTGTGTGGGGTGAAGAGAGGGCCTAGCCCTAGGCTAGAAGAGTGAGCTGTAAAACGTGTGTGTGTGGTGCGTGCGTGCGTGCGTGCATGTGTGTGTGTGTGTGTACCGCACATCCGCATCGCGCAACACCGATACCACCTCGGGGCTCCAAATTGTGAATGCTGACGAGCCCCATGTCTCGCAACATGGGTGGGGTGCTCCGGCCGCACTCGCCCCAAAACTGGAAAATCCCATCCGAGGTCAATGGACCTTTCCATGATCCGCCCCCTTGCCCGCTCCGATTCCTGTGGCGGGCGGAATGGGAGAATTCACCGCCATGTCCCTTCTTTCGCATAACTGTCTGTGTTATTGTGTAAACTTTGATAGGTCAATTGTTTGGCGAGTCTGCTTACTTTATTTTTCTTTTCAGTGTGACTTGTTCATGGGGCCATTAAGGCCAGCGTTTAACTGGGGAACCATGTTAAAGCTGCCATGTTAAATTGCCAGCGTACTGACTGATGTGGTCTAATTGGCCAGGTTAATTTATGACTTTGCCAGCATCTGTGAGCCTGTTTATGTCATCAGGGAGACTACAGAGTGCTTCCTATCGCCCGCATGCAGAAGCTGTTTATGTATATTTGATCCTCTGGGTTCTGCCTGAAGGAACCTGATGCTGCCTGGAGCCCTGACTGTTTTACTCAGAAGATCTTTTGACGGGGGTGTTGTGTGGTGAGGGGGTGGAGGTGTGTGCTGATGGTTGGGGGCTGCTTATGTGTGATGCAGAGAAGCAACAGCATAAAACACTTCCACACTCTTTCAGCCACGGCAGTCTGGCAGGACAGCAGCACCTTTCTTGTTGAGTTTGAAGAGGGTTTCATTTTGGAGTTGCGGAGGGAAATTGTTCCTTCGGGAGTCACAACGAGCTTTTTCTTTGAGTCTAGAGAACTACCTGTGGCAGTAGCTGGTCGGAGTGGCAATCTGGACTTCCTGGGGATGAAGTTGTAAGCAGCTTGGAGTTACCGACACACAATTTGTCGTTTGCTGTGTTTCAGATTGTTAGTTTCCAGTATTGTTTTATTCTGATTTGGCGCTGAGGTACAAGGTGGAATTGAAATGTCTGTTGTGAGCTCGCCTATCAAGCAAACTGGTACTCTGCCCTGGCCTAGCCTCAACCATTACCCCTCTGTGCAGCGGAGGGGCACTAAAGATGAACGTTCAGAGCTGAGCGGCAGAACCCATTGTTGTGATCAATACAATGAAACTTCCAGCCTCTCCAAAGAGCGCTCTGCAACATATCCACTTGTAAATATGAATGAGGTGGGATTATTTGCTTAACGTGAATTGATTTGTCAATATCAGTGTAAGTGATTTGCTTTTTCGAAGTGAAATGTTGCTTATTTGTTCAGGGCTCAAGGACTGCATGCTCGCAGGAGGAATTTTATGACTGTGTAGAATGTCCTTTGTCCACCCACTGAAAGAAAATAGTGCAACACAGCTTGCCCCTTAGATTTGATTTTCCTTCTGCTGTTTGGAAGGTTTCCCCAAGCTTTCTTGGAATAATCACTGGATTCTTACCTGATCCACGAGCAAACTGGTGCAGAGTAAATTAAGATTAGAGAGATGAATTTATAGTTCAAAGATGGGTGTGAGTGGGGTGGCACAGTGGGTTAGCACTGCTGCCTCTCAGCCCCAGGGACCCGGATTCAATTCCTGGCTTGGGTCACTGTCTGTGCGGAGTTTACACATTCTCCCCGTGTCTGCGTGCGTTTCCTCCAGGTGGTCCGGTTTCCTCCCACAGTCCGAAGTAGGTGCATTGGCCAATCACAATCTCTCGCAATCACTTCATTTACCCTTGCTTTGCGTGTTTATCACTTCAATTATACCAGTAGGAAAAAAACTACATGGACCAAAATCAGCGGAATGTGGCAACCTGCACATAAGCAACAACCAAAAAAATCTTCTGGGCTGCACTCAGAACCCAGACGCATTTTGGCCCCCAGGCCCCAGGTTATCCGCCAATGGTCTAAATAGAGAGAGATTGCAAAACTCAGCAGTACAAGGGATCTGGGTGTCCTGATGGGTAAATCACAAAATGTTAATATGCCGGTATAGCAAATGATCAGGAAGGCAAATGAAATGTTGGCACTTATTGCAAAGGGACTGAAATTTAAAAGTTGGGAAATTTTGCTGCGGCTGTACAGGGCCTTGAAGAGATGACATCTGGGGTATTATGTAGAGCTTTGGTCTCATTTGAAAGAAATATAATTGTGTTGGACGCAGTTCAGAGGGGGTTCACTCAATTCATTCCTGGGATATAAGGGCTTATCTGCTGAAGAAAGGTTGGACAGATTGAGCCTATACCCATCGGAGAGGTGGTCTTATTGAAACATATAATCTCGTAACATCCTGGCTCCCCAGCGCTGGATTTGTGGGGATATCCCAAAGCTCCCCTGTAAGGGTTTACGCAAAAGGGATAACTTCCCCTGGACAATTGTGCTGCACAGTAAGAAGTCTCACAACACCAGGTTAAAGTCCAACAGGTTTATTTGGCAGCACGAGCTTTCGGAGCCTCAAGCTCCTTCTTATGTGAAGAAGGAGCTTGAGGCTTTGAAAGCTAGTGCTGCCAAATAAACCTGTTGGACTTTAACCTGGTGTTGTGAGACTTCTTACTGTGCTTACCCCAGTCCAACGCCGGCATCTCCACATCAATTGCGCTGCACCAGGAACCATCCAACAAAGCGATATAAATCGCTAAATTCAGATATTTTGGCCAGTGATACACTATTGAAAAGGTTAGAAGAAATAAAACCACTTCTAGCTTCAGCGTAACTATTTTAAATACGAAGATCGATTCCAATTGGGACACACCCAATGTTCCTGACTGAACAGATTGGGGTCGTCCCGCCCCCCCCACCCTGATATCCGACTGACTCCCGCCCCCTCCCATGACTGACCCCCAACTCCCCAAATCCACGTACTTTGGACGCTTACTTTCTGCCTGGCTTGTTATATTCAATACGTTCTTTAAACTCAACGGGGACGATTCTCACATCCTGCTGTGCTGTTTTTTTTTGGCGCAGCAGGCAGGCCGGGAGAATCACACCGGGGGGGGGGGGGGGGGGGTGCGATTCACGGGCTTCTTGCAAGTGTTCGTGCCCTGCTACCATCTCCCAGCGCCAGATTTCCCACGTGGCCTGCTCCGTGCCGGGAATCAGCATGGAGGCGGGGCTACAATTTAAATTGTATTTTAAATGTCAGACTGAAATAAGACTGAATTCTCTGGGCCCGCTGGCCTCTCCCATCCTGCCAGAATGTTTCACTCCAGCGGGGTTTAGAATAGCTCCCCACTTTCAGAGAGCTAGCAGCCTGACGCTGCCGGAGTGAAGGGAGGGCAATTGGGGCTCCATAGGGGGTTAGGTCAGGTGGGGTGGGGGGGTGCCCCTGGGCAGGGGCGTAGCCAGGTTCTAAAGTTAGGGGGAGCGAGCACATAAAAAAGGCACCCCCCACAATGCATACCAAATAATTTTAAATTCATTATACATTTTTATTCTGTATTTAAAATCAAAACATAATAAAAACACGTGTGTTATTTAATTATTTTAAATTTTAAACGTAAAATGAAAACAAAACGAAGCAATATTGAAAAATTCATCCCCTTACTCCTCCACACCAGATCGGTGATCAGTAATAATGTTTCGATAGAGTTAATAACTATTAAAAAGTGTAGTTACTTTTTGGAAGCTGGACCAAAGGGCAAGTCTGGAATAAAAACCAATCTTGTGGCAGGCTGCGGTGTTCCCTCTCTTTGCTTGGAGTTAAAGGGTTTACACTTGGCAGCTGTCTTGGGATTAATCACCACTGGCAATGGACATGTCAAAGCTGGTAGAGCCCACTACTGGCAAAGGTGCTTCCAACATGGGCAGTGCGACCCGGGCACACACCGAGAGGTCTCGGCCGCATCCAAAAATCCTGCCAGCGGACCGGACTACCTGCAATGTCTCAGCCATTCCTGCAGCAACTAATTTAAAGTGGACGGATAAAGCAGACTGGGCACAGACCCTCCCCGATCCTTCCCCCGCCCAGGGAGGTGAACCCTCCATTGCCCTTCCTCCTTTAACCCTCTTCCAGCTCCACTCACCCAACTCCGAAGCCGCCGCCATCCTCTCGCGTGCGGGCCAGCCCCGCTGCAACTGCACGAGCTCCTCGCCTTCCAAACTCCAACCGCCTCGCGCCCAGTCGGCCACGCCCTCCGGCTGACAGCTCTCCAGATCAGCAACTGGGAAATGGAGCCAAGTTTGAGGACTTGAGATCTGAGGGACCCGTGAGGAACACCTCGTTGAAAAGGCGCCACTTTTGAAGAATGTGCTCAGGGGGAGCGGTTGCTCCCCCTCTAGCTACGCCACTGCCCCTGGGCATGGGCACCCTATCAATAATATTGGAATATTATTTAAATGGAGAAAAATTACATCATGCTACTCTGCAGAGGGACCTGGGGGTCCTTGTGCATGAATCGCAAAAACTCAGTCTGCAGTTGCAGCAGGTGATCAAGAAGGCGAATGGAATGTTGGCCTTTATCGCGAGGGGGATAGAATATAAAAGCAGGGAGGTCTTGCTGCAACTATACAAGGCGCTGGTGAGGCCGCAACTGGAGTACTGTGTGCAGTTTTGGCCTTGGAGTGCAGAGAAGGTTCATCAGATGGATACCGGAGATGAGGGGTGTAGCTTATGAGGAGAGATTGAACAGATTGGGTCTGTACTCCTTGGAGTTTAGAAGACTGAGGGATGATCTTATAGAGACATATAAGATAATGAAGGGGCTGGATAGGGTAGAGGTAGAGAGATTCTTTCCACTGAGAAGGGAAACCAGAACTAGAGGGCACAGCCTCAAAATAAGTGGGGGCCGGTTCAGAACAGAGTTGAGGGGGAACTTCTTCTCTCAGAGGGTAGTGAATCTCTGGAATTCTCAGCCCATTGAAGTGGTGGAGGCTACCTCGTTGAATATGTTTAAATCACAGGTAGATAGATTTCTGATCGATAAGGGAATTAAGGGATATGGGGAGCAGGCGGGTAAGTGGAACTGATTTGCCTCCGATCAGCCATGATCTTGTTGAATGGCGGGGCAGGCCCGAGGGGCTAGATGGCCTACTCCTGCTCCTATTTCTTATGTTCTTATCTGTGCCCCTGGCAGTGCCCGGAGCAAAGTGCCCATGCCCAGGTGCTGGGGCCTGATGGGGGCAGGGCCTAGGGGTGGGGGGCTGCTGCCAGTCTACATTGAGATCGGTGGGAGCAGGAGGGAGGCCAATGATCAGGGCAGGCTGGGGAAGAGGTAGGGTGGTGGTGGGGGGGGGGGGGGGGTGCGGGGTGCGGGGAGCAGATTTCTTTTCTTAAAGGACATTAGTGAGCCAGATGGGCTTTTGCTATAATTGACAATGGTTTCATTGACATCTTTTATTTCCAAATTTTTTAATCCCACCATCTGCTATGGTGGGATTCGAACCCAAAGCATTAGCCTGGATCTCTGGATCACGTCCAGTGACAAATACCACTACATCACCGCCTGATGAAAGGCTTCACTGATTGTAAAGGTTGACAGCGTCATGGCCACTGGACTAATGTTGGCAACGCTCATTGAGTGTGGTGCACAATGGTGGATCAGTATTGGGGGTAGACCATTCGGCCCCTCAAGCCTGCTCTGCAAAGCACTTGAAGCAAATAGGGTTAACGCAGTTAATATTTTGCAAGGGATTTTTTTTTTGCCTTAAGACTAATTCTTGTATTTGTTGAATATCAATGGGAGCTTTAATCTGCTGTTTTTTCTCATTGCGTGATAATATCATGTTTTCTTTGCAGAGTTTAACTATGTCTGTGTTTATCAATGGACTGATACTCAGCCTTTTGTCTGTTTGCTGAGACAACATCATTCCCAGCCCACAAATGATGGGAACAGTTTGATCTTGATCTGAACAGATACATGACGATGTTGTCTAACATTCAGCATTCTTGCTCATCCTGTTAACGTTCTAAGCAGCCTGTGTTCTATTTTTTGTGTGCATCGGTCCATCAGGGTTGTCCATCCATCAGAATTTGTCTTTCGAAACATAACCAGGTTATGAAATCAACACGTCGTGCGACAACGGAATTGGAAATAGGTGGAACAAAAGACTATTTCAGCAGTGTGAGTCGGCAGAAATGAAAACAAAGTTATTGCGCTAGACAACGGTGAATTCCACAGTAATTTCCAAATTAATATAAAGGAGCACAGCTTATACTATTGTAGGCTGCCCTTCTACCATATCAAACACAAACATCCCGTGACGTAATTTTAAATTTTGCACCGAGATCACTGATGGATCTCACTGGAGTGTGTCCAACCAACCATGCAGAAAAATACTTTGAATCAAATGACACCGTCAAGATTAAAATCACTCTGTGCAACACAAAAAGAAGCTTCCAATCTAAGATGATTCAATCGATCCCACGGGATGTTTGTATTTTAATTGAATGGCCTAACCCACATTTCAGGCAAAACAACAATTGTAGTATCTGTGGGGCCTGAAGCTGTTATTAACTTTTTTATGTGAGCGTAGAAACTAGAAGCAAGAGTAGGCCATTCGGCCCTTCGAGCCTGCTCCGCCATTCATTTTGATCATGGCTGATCATCAAATACAATAGATTCCACCTCCTCCCCCCCCCCAATATCCCTTCATCCCTTTAGCCTCAAGAGATTTATCTAATTTCTTCTTGAAACCACACAACATTTTGATCTCAACTACTTTCTGTGATACTGAATTCCACAGATTCGCCCCTCTCTGAGTGAAGAAATTTCTCCTCACCTCAGTCCTAAAAATAATCCCCACAGTGCAGAAGGAGGCCATTTGGCATATGTGTTATGATATAATTCAAGTAAATAATACCATGCTAAAGTTTCATGCTTTGTGGCTGTCATACAACCTCCACGTGATAATTAAAATCAATGGGCATCCTTATATGTCGATATTTAAATGTGTGTTTGATATGTTTACCTGGAGGTGGAGGACCTTTGCATTATTGACCGTTTACCAGTTCCATCTTTTTTTTCCTCCCTGCTTTCTCCCCTAACCTCCGCACAACTTTCCCCCTCCCTCTAAACGAAGCTTAGCTTGTCATAACCCTGATAATTGCGAAGCTTCACAGCTCTGCATGCTCCATCTCCCCACTTAAGGCTTGACAGCGCATAAGGAGGCACAGTGGTTAGCACTGCTGCCTCACAGCACCAGGGACCCAGGTTCAATTCCGGTCTTGGGTGACTGTGTGGAGTTTGCACATTCTCCCTGTATCTGTCTGTGGGCTTCCTCTGGATGCTCCGGTTCCCTCTCACAATCCAAAGTTGTGCAGGTTAGGTTGATTGGCCATGCTACATTGCCCCCTTAGTCTTCCAAGATGTGTAGGTTAGGTGGATTAGCCATGGTAAATGTGTGGGGTTACAGGGATGGGGCAGGTGAGAAGGCCTGGGTAAAACACTCATCAGAGAGTCGGTGCAGACTCACTGGGCAAAATGGTCTCTTCTGCACTGTCGGAATTCTAATGGGGAGGATCAAATCAAAGTGGAATTGCAACAGCCAAAATCCATACTTTCTCTGGTCTGCTGAAATTGTATGCCGTTATCATTTATCATGTTATCTGCATTGAGAGACATGTACTGAAGAGTTGTTTGAAAAGATGGACCCTCATGTTTGAAATGAGGGACATCTCAAATTTGTGCAGCTTGTCTCTGGCCACCCAGAATAACTCATTGCAGGTAACCGTGAATGAGGTTCCATCCTCTTTGATTCAGCTGCTCGCTTGTTGAAAATGTTCAAAGTGACAAAGTATTCCTGGGAATACTTGTCTATCACAGTGCAGACATAGGATTTATATTTTAAAACAAAGAACAGTACAGCACAGGAACAAGTCCTTTTGGCCCACCAAGTCTGTGCCGCCACAGATGCTTCTCTTATCTAATATTTTCTTGCCTCTATGTGGTCCATATCCCTTTATTCCCTGAGTTTGCACCTTCTCCCCGTGTCTGTGTGGGTTTCCTCTGGGTGCTCTGGTTTCCTCCCACAGTCCAAAAGGTGTGTTGGCAAGGCGCATTGACCCGAACAGGCGCCGGATTGTGGCAACTAGGGAAATCTCACAGTAACTTCATTGCAGTGCTAATGTAAGCCTACTTGTGACTAATAAATAAACTTTAACTTTTATTCATGTATCTGTCCAGATGCCTGTTTAAAGTTGTTATAGATTCTGCTTCCACCACCACCTCCGGCAGTGCGTTCCAGGCATTCACTGTCCTCTGTGTGAAAAACTTGCCCCTTATATCTGTTTGAAACTTTCCCCCTCTCACTTGCAACCCATGCCTGTGTCTACTGACATACCACAAGACCATAATGCATTATGCTGAGAGCAAGAAGCACGCATAGCATAGTTCTGTCCTAAAATGGCTGATTCCAAAAGTACTGATTCCACAGGTTCCTGGTTTAGAATATCTCATTAGCCATGTATTCTCTATGTTGGTCACGGAGACCACTTCCTTGAAAGAGCTCAGCGAAATAGTAACAGCAATAGTTAATACCATTTTACTGCCCTGATTCACCTGGGTGGGAGGTCTCATAATCGCTCCCTATATTGCACAAATCTGACTTAATGACACATTGTTTGGATTCAATGTTTGAGGTTACAGTACCATGGAATAATCACTGTATTTTATCACAAACAAAGGACATGTTGCAACATTTTTTGTTTTCAAAATATTTTACAAAATGACTCCCAGTGACTTGGAAAGTAAGATGAGTAACTAACTGTTGGAATGAAGACTACATTTATATAGTGCCTTTCTCAGATACTGGTTGTGTCGTAAAGCATTTCACTCGTTGCAATATTTTTGAAGTGTAATCCCTGTTCTAATGTTGTATTAAAGGTGTGTTTGCATCACCTATCGCATTGTTCTGCAGCAGTGCTGAAAGTTGCTTATACATTATTTTACTACCAGATTAAATTAATCTTAAGATCTGACTTTGCACTTAAAGTTTATTTATTAGTGTCACAAGTGAGCTCACATTAACACTGCAAAGAAGTTACTGTGAAAATCCTCTAGTCGCCACACTCTGGCGCCTGTTCGGGTACACTGAGGGAGAATTTAGCATGTCCAATGTAGCACGTCTTTCGGACTGTGGGTGGAAACCAGAGCAGCCGGAGGAAGCCCACACAGACACAGGGAGAATGTGCAGACTCTGCCCAGACGATGACCCAAGCCGGAATTGAACCCGGGTCCCTGCTGCTGTGAAGTAGCAGTGCTAACCACTGTCCCACCATGTCTCCCCACTCGCTTTCCTCTACTCTCCAAACTCTCGGACCCTGCGATTTGGCACCCAAGCTGCAAATCTCATTGCAAGGTTTAAATACGATCTTCCAGAGTTTGGATCTTAAGAGGAATTTTACTGTTGCCAAACTTTTTGGCTACTTGGTGGGTAACCCAGAGGTTGAGACTTCAAATCCCACAACTTGATAAAAAGTAAAATTGGATTCATGAATTCTGGTTATCCAACAGCTTTCATTTTATTTTTGGTAATTTGCAATCTGACAGCAGAAAGAATGATCGTGAGCAATGCTGGATTGACATAAGACCCCAAATTGTTCAGTCATGCTCGTTGGGGGAGGGACCAGTTAGCCTTTCCCATTAGTAGTCAGAGCATCTTACCCTTGTGGGCACTCACTTATAACTTACAATATCTTGTACAATTGTGGGGTCGAAGGGTATAACAGTGGGACCCTCGTATTGATGTCACACATGTTCCTTCAGTTTCTCCACCGATGGACTGACTTAACACTGTTTAAGGTGAAGCTTGGTTGAAATAATTCATTGTATGCTGAAGTTAAAACATAGAACATTAGTTATAATAAAAGCAAAATACTGCAGATGCAGGAACCTGAAACAAAAACAGAAAATGCTGGAAAATCTCAGCGGGTCTGTCAGCATCTGTGGAGAGGGAATAGAGCCAACGTTTCGAGTCTAGACGCCCCTTCATCGGAGCTGGAAAGCAAAATATTGCAGATGCTGGAATCTGAAATTAAAACAGAAAATGGCAGAAAATCTCAGCATGTGACTCCAAACCTGCAGTAATGTGGTTGACCCTTAAATGCCCTCTGAAATGGCCTAGCAATGGCCCACTCAGTTCAAAGGGTGCTTAAGGATGGGCAACGAATGTTGGCGTTGTCAGCGGCACCCACGTCCCAAGGACGGATGAAGAAAGAAAAATGACTGGTATCATGATGTAACTTGCTGCATGAGTTTTATCAAAATCTCTTTGTGCTTTGTCACACAGGCTCACCTTGTGGCAGCCTTTGAGCAAAGCCTGGCAAACATGACAGGACGATTGCAGAGCTTAACGATGACTGCTGAACAGAAGGTGAGTGTTGTCTGCACCCGGTGTCATGTGTACTCTAATGTACTATGTAAAGAAAGCACTGTTCCACTGAGAGGATGATCAGTGTTTGGACAAGTGGATAATGTAGGGGGTAAGTGACTCCCGAGTTAAACTGGACACGTATCCTTCAGAGAGCTCCCTCACTGTGAACAACTGCTAGGACGGCAAGAAGATGGATTGGATGCATTTCTCACGATTTGGGATTTTTGATGTTATTATAATGTGCTGTTCACATTGTGGACGGGATTCTCTGATCTCGTTTATTCCCCGCCCCGCTGCCCGCGGGAATGGAGAATTTGGCACTCGGTCAAAACTCCATTCACCGCAGTGGCACCAGAGCCGCAGAAGGGGTCAGAGGTTTCCGGCATATTCAAAACAGCAAGGAAAGAGAAATATATTTCCAACCAGGCTACCATAAACAATCCAGTTCATAACATAATCTGTGTACATTTTTGAAAGCAGTAGTTCCGTTTTGAGAAAAGCCAGTTGTGAATTAGTGAACAAGACAACAATGAAACACAGCTTATTTTCAGATGTAAAGAACGTTTTATTTGTCTTGTAATATTCAGGATTCGGAACTTAATGAATTAAGAAAAACCATCGAACTGCTCAAGAAGCAAAATGCTGCTGCCCAGGCTGCAATAAATGGAGTCATCAACACACCTGAACTCTCCTGTAAAGGTAGGAAAGGAATTATTTATCTGGTATGTGGAAGTATTTATATATTCCTTCAAATAATTATTTCCAAGAAAATTTTACTACTCTTATATTTGCTCTCATTTGCCGATGGGATAAATGGTAACAGATCAAGCCATGTATCAATTCTTAATTGTGCTATATAAGGATTGTAACATCTCTTTTTAAAAGGAAAGTCATGTGTTCATCAGATACTCTCTGACTAACAGTTTGCCGGTGCAGTAGCACTTGAATCACCATTATCGCAGTTCTGCCTTAACATTAATGGGTGGCATGGTGGCACAGTGGTGAGCATCGTTGCCTCACTGTGTCAGGGACCTGGGTTCGAATCCCAACTTGGGTCACTGTGCGGAGTTTGCACGTTCTCCCCATGTCTATGTGGGTTTCCTCCAGGTGCCCCAGTTTTCTCCCACAGTTCAAAGATATGCGGATTAGGTGGATTGGCCATGCTAAATCGTGTTTTAGTGTCAAGGGGACTAGCTAGGGTAAATGCATGGGGTTATGGGGATAGGGCCTGGTTGGGATTGTGGTCGGTGCAGACACGATGGGCCAAAAGGCCTCCTTCTGCACTGTACGATTCTACTATTAAACTATCTCCCTAGTTTGCTCATGATAGAAAATCATTTCAATTAACAGTGTCTTGCCAGGATAATGTTTGCCGCATTAGGCTTTTTATTATATTTGTGTACAAGTCAACGTTATATCAGAAGTGAACAGACAATTATCACCGTACTGCCACCAACTTTCTTTCAAGTGAATCACGTTTTAAAAAAACAGTTTATTTGGTGAGACCACTGATAAGCTTGCTACTGCTTTCAGCCAGGGTCACGCTGTCCTTCAGGGCACCTTCTAATTGGGAATAGCTGGATATGAAAGGGAAAAAAAAACAATCCCAATGATAAGTCTATCCCATTAATGGGCCAAGCCAACTAATCAATCATCGGCATAGAGACATGCTTCCCTCCTTTTTTCTCCCTCGCTGGTGGGGTAGCTGTAGGTTGACTCTGAATGAGGTTGGGCTGAACTCTCTTTCTTATCAGTAATGGATCTGTTTTTACAGAATTCAATTCTACTGATGCAGCAATAGGAGGTTATGCTCCCAATTTCGGTACGATTCATGAGTGAAACAGTAACTCGTGTTGAGCAAGGTGTACACAATTTGTGTAGTGACCTGGCCACAAATATCTATTAGATCACCTTCATCTAATGTGTCAGTTAAATGAGGGTGTGCGAGTTGAAATGCGCGCACCAGAGGGATTTGGCTGATCAATATGAGTGCAATTTCTTCCTACCAGGAAGCGGCACGTCTCAGTCAGCAGATCTTCGGATCCGTCGGCAGCATTCGTCAGATAGCGTGTCCAGTATTAACAGTGCCACCAGCCATTCCAGTGTGGGCAGCAGTGCAGAGGTGGACTCCAAGAAAAAGAAGAAGAAGAACTGGGTAAGTCCAGGGACTCTCAACATCTGAATGTGTTTTTCTAAATCAAGAATTCTCCATGGGATATGGGCCAAACGCGGGGCAATTGGGACTAGCTTAGTGGTTTTTTTAAAAAAAAGGGAAGCATGGACATGTTGGGCCGAAGGGCCTGTTTCCATGCTGTAAACCTCTGTGACTCTAAGATTAAGTCCGCAGTGCCCTTCACAAATTCACATCCTCCAGGACAAGTTTACAATTCGGGGGGGTGTGCGGGAGATTTTTGCCACGCATGGTGTAAGGCATGAACACAGTTTATAATAAGGAGATCGTTGTATTTGATAAGTGTTGTGGCTAAAAGTTCAGTTTCCATTGGTTTCTGGCACAGTGGTGATTATATATTTCATTCAGATATTTTTGCAAGAGTTTTGACTCAAAATTGAAATCTCACTCCTTTGGTGAAAAAGGTTTACCTCTTTCACACCACACTGGTACTCAGAAGGTTTCCTGGCTGCCAGTTTTTTTCCAGTTTAGAATAGATAAATAGAGACAAGCGGGCATGGTTAGTGAGAGAAGGCAAAATGGAAGAGGGCAAACTAATTTGATAATCATAATTAAATGTGTGATTTTGCCTGAATTGGGTGTATTTGACGATATATTGAAGATGAGTTCAGATAACCTTCAGTGAATACAAAATGTCAGCACGGCGGCACAATGGTTAGCACTGTTGCCTTACAGCGCCAGGGACCCGGTTCAATTCCCGGCTTGGGTCACTGTCTGTGTGGAATCTGCACATTCTCCCCGTGTCTGCGTGCGTTTCCTCCAGGTGCTCTGGTTTCCTCCCACAGTCTGAAAGACGCGCTGGTTAGATGCATTGGCCACGCTAAATTCTCCCTCAGTGTATCCAAACAGGCACACGAATGTAGTGACTAGGGGATTTTCACAGTAACGTCATTGCAGTGTTAATTTAAACCTACTTGTGACACTAATAAACTTAAACTTAAAATGTCAAACTAAGATCTGCTGGAAACCAGGCACCACAGATTAATTCAATGGATCCTGTATGCCCTGTTGGCTTGTAGGGCGTACATTACTATTTGACTTTGTGAATGAAGCTGCAGTACCTCAGCAGCATGCGTTATTCCATTATTGTAACAATAGCCAAAGTACAATGTCTGGGAGATGACTTAGTTCAGTTGGCTGGACAGTGGTTAGTGATGCAGAGCGATGTCAACACCATGGGTTCAATTCCCATATCTGAAGTTATTCATAAAGGCCCCGCCTTCTCAACCTTTCCCCGCACCTGAGGAGTGGCAATCCCCAGGTTAAATCTTCACCAGTTGCAGCCTTTGGTTATCTCGGACTATGGCGACTTTACCTTTTATCATGTCTGCTCTCTTCATTGCACATAACATAGTTGAATATCAACCAAGTAGCTCTGCGTTAAGATGTCTGTTAAATTATCTCCATAATTTTACAACACGTTTGGCACTTTTGATCCTATTATGGGTCTCCGCTCACCCCCTCAATATGTGGGTGACACGTTGGCACAATGGTTAGCACTGCTGCCTCACAGCGCCAGGGACCTGGGTTCGATTCTCAGCTTGGGTCACTGACTGTTTGGAGTTTGCACAATCTCCCCATGTCTGCGTGGGTTTCCTCCGGGAGCGCTGGTTTCCTCCCACAGTCCAAAGATGTGCAGGTTAGAACATAGAAAAACTACAGCATAATACAGGCCCTTCAGCCCACAAAGTTGTGCCGAACATGTCCCTACCTTAGCGATTAAAGGTTAGGTGGGTTGGCCATGCTAAATTGCCCCTTAGCACGTCCCCCTGACACTAAGGTAAATGCATGGGGTTATGGGGATAGGGCCTGGGTGGGTTAGGTGGATTGGCCATGCTAAATTGCCCCTTAGTGTCAGGAGGACTAGCTAGGGTAAATGCATGGGGTTATGGGAATAGGGCCTGGGTGGGATTGTGGTCGGTGCAGACTCGATGGGCTGAATGGCCTCCTGCACTGTAGGATTCTATGATGCATTGTTTCAGCATGATACCTTGCTAGACTGAATTTACAGTTGTGGGGCTGAGCCTCTGCTTGCCCTGAAGTCACAGATCATTCACCCCAACTATCGAAATGATGCTACCCACGTGATTTAAGGGTCGGTGACCTGAGAAAGCTGTGGGCACATGTCCCACCCTTCTGGCCTCTACGTGGATCTGCGACATTTCAGGTCCATCATATTCTTGAAACATGAAACTGTCTGTTGAAGAATTCATGTTATTTGGACAGTTTGAAATATTGAATTTGTGTTGTCAATTTATAAAATCATTTGGCAAGATAACATATAAGAAGGTGTTCGACCTACCCAACGAGGAACTGCTGGACGGAGTGCTCATCTCTGATTACGAATAGGCAACTTGTTCATATGTTTGTTGAGATTATGGTAATATCTTGCGCTTAGAGCTGAGAGCTAAATATGTTACTTATTTTTGTGGTTTAGCTTGTATCCAAACTCTAATTGGCTGATGTAAAATTGTAGCCACAGAATACTGCAGTGCAGCGAGGCCCTTCAGCCCATCGAGTCTGCACCGACGCATGAAACGCTCTGACCTGCCCACCTAATCCCACTTGCCAGCACTTGACCCATAGCCTCGAATGTTATGGCGTGCCAAGTGCTCATCCAAGTACTCTTTAAAGGATGTGAGGCATCCTGCTTCCACCACCCTTCCAGGCAGCGCATTCCGGACCGTCACCATTCTCTGGGTAAAAACGTTTTTCCTCAAATCCCGCCTAAACCTCCCACCACTCACTTTTAACTTGTGTTCCCTCGTAACTGACCCTTCAACCAAGGGGAGCAGCTGCTCCCTATCCACCCCGTCCATGCCCCTCATAATCTTGAATACCACAATCAGGTCATCCCTTGTTGACAGTTCTTGAAGAATAGCATTTTGGGTCATTAATTGTTCAGAAGAGGTTTAGCGACAAATACTATTAATCAAATTTTTTAATATTCGTTTTATGATTTTTTTTTTGTCTGATAGCAAACATCATCTTGTTGCATGTTGTTCAGTTTCGACCCATTTTGTCTGTTGAACGATCATTAATGCTTTCATTAACAGCTATAATAAATGCCGCTGAGATTTTAGTTGCAAGTAATGTTATTTGATGTATGTATATTAAGAAATATTCTAACCTTCGCCCAGAAATGTAGTTTTCACCAATTGAAGTTATGCATGGAGTTCGTGATTCTAATTCCAACAGCAAATCCATTTTGCCCCTCGTAACAATTGATTTACAACTTAGCACTGCCGTTCCTACCTTGCTGCTAAGAAATTCCAAAAAAAGTCACAAATTTTCACAACTCTGTGGAAACCGGATCTCCGTTTGTCCAAATGCAAAATACTGCAGATGCTGGAAGTCTGAAACAAAAACAGAAAACGCTGGAAATTCTCAGCAGATTGGGCAGCATACGTGGGGGGGCAGCATACGTTGGTGGGGGTGGGGGGGGGGGTGGGGGGGGAAATAAGTTACCGTTTCATTGACTCTGATGTTCTCTCCAGAGATGCTGCCCGACCTTCTTGAGTACTTTGAGCACTTTCTGTTTTTATTCCTTCATTTGTCTCCAGCTGACTTGATCTTGACCATCCTTGCCACCGGCGTTTTGTAGAATTTATTTATCAAGTACATTTTCAACTTCGTTCAAAATTAAAATTAGTTTGTTGTCTTCTCTTCTCTTTTCCCTGTGCTCGCACACTTCACGGCAGGTTTATGAGGTAAGTATGACCTTATACTTGCAGATCACCTTAAATCTAGCATGACATAATATACCCTCGGTACAGCACACAAATCAGGGAACGGTTAATTAGTGAGGGCCCTGTCAACTTCCCTCTCCATTTGCCTGATGTTGTGTTCCATTCTGCACTGCTGTGGGAATAATACTTACTTCAGCATGTCTTGATGATCACATAATTTCAGATGAGTATTTCACACTTGATTCTACACAGATGTTAAGTCATTCCTCAAGGGTGCCACAGTGTAGTCGACCCATGTATTGCACGTGGTATTTTTTTAATCGGAGCTGCATCGTGATGTTATGGTGGCAAATGGATGCTATCTTCCGTTGGGGGTGTGTGTGTGTGTTAGGCTGCCGTTCCTTGGAGGCTATGATAGAAAGGAATTGGCAGAACAGATCCCCTTGGTGAAAAACACGAGCAAGTTAATGAGAGACAATAAATCTCTGCCTTGGAGCTTTGTACGTCTGACAGTTTTCTTGTGGTTTCTCCTATTTTGAGTGATCTGACAAGAGAAGGTCAAAGTAGCATCAAATGAAGGTTGGGAAGAGAAAGATGCTTCAGATTATTGGATCGTAGAAAGAATTGGGCGCAGATTAATCATTTAATATATCAGTAGAAATAATAGTTTGGGATAAAATGTGTCAATTTTTGTACTGTTTTAAATCTTGCTCACTTAATAGTTTTTTTTTGTCAAAACAGACGTTCCTTCAATAAAGGTAATAAATTCAGTGAAGCACTGATTTATTTGGGGGGAGTGGGGTATGGTCAACTTCATCTCTAGGTAGTTGGCTGGCAATGGTGATTGAGTGGAGGGGCGAGCTGGGGAGGGGGGGGTGGGTAGGATAGGCGCAGTGGTTGGATGGCAGGTTTTTGTGAGGCCAGGAAGAACATCCATGTTAGCAGGATGAGCTTCCTGCCTGAATAGGCAACCACCCGTGCAGAGGCCCCAGGAAAGTGGCAGAGAGCAGTAAGCATGGCCCTGATTTTCAGACGGCGACCTCCCAGTTATCATCCAGAGGACCGGCAAACTGCAATATGTATTTTCTGGCAGATTAATGTTGCGAATGGGTGGGTTGCTACAGTTGTCGGATACACTTAACTCTGTGTAGGCATCAGTATAGAAACACAAAATAAAATCAGTGTTCTTTTTCATTGAAGTCACATGTTGATGGAGTGGTGAGAGGTAGGTCTAAATCACTGGACCCTAAACTATAAAACTGGAATTTATGAATCCCAGTCTCGACTGAAACTCTTACCTGAGCTTTCTCTAAGTAGATGTCTATGAGTCTGTGGGAAGAAAAGTAAGAATGATCTGTGAAGAATCTATTTCTATATTGCTAAATGTATCTTTTGGTTGTCTGGTGGGTAGACAACACCACTCTTGATGCATCCTTAGACATTCTAAGTGATGGTCTTAAATTTAATTCTTACTTTGAAGAACAAATCTCCACTGAATTGTCCACAGATGCTGGCATTGTTGTTGTTGTGATTCATTTAAGTGTTATCCTTTTCAGTGCTTCTTGCTTTTTTGGATTGTGCCATGCTGTGCTTCTCATTATGACGTGCTTTTAATGGTTGCTTGTCAGATATTCTAATCTAGTGGGAACTTTAGGAGGGCATTTACTCAACTTGGCAAAAATGTAGGGATGCGCTTTACCCATGTTTTCATCAGGCTTACCAGAAAAGATAGTTATGTCAGTGAAAAGTATTTCTACAGGAGACAGCAGTGTTGGAGTGTGGTCTACTTCACTAATGCAACTAGCCAAGTGTGGCCATGTGATGGTCAAAGTTTATGTTTTTATTCCCCCAGGTTGGAGATTACAATACAAGGCGAACCAGTGCATTTCTAAAGGAAAATCTTCCTTGTGATATTCTGGTTTAGAAATTTTCTGTTTCGAGTAATACTCCACATGCAGTTAGACTAAAGACAATCACAGCAAAGACATCATCACCTTTTCTTCTGTCATATGCTGAATCTGGTTTTAACGTGCTGTCGAATTTCCGCATGGCTTGTGGTTAGTCGGAGGGAATTGCCACCTGCAATTTCCACAGGACGCTACCTATCTCCTGCCATAATGTCAGCGGGACGTTGGTGGTGACCCAGAGACTGTCCTTTGACACTGTTTAGCCAGGATTTCCGCTGAGGTTACAGCAGGGGACAGGCGTCAATTCTACCTTTCGCCATGCTTCTTTGTAACAGGCTGGCAGAGGCTCCAGTGCCACCTCAGGTGAAAGAAGAGGAGAGTTATCTTTATTATTACCCATTTGTTTCAGTGACTTTTCGGTAACTGCATTACGCTGTGACTTATTCATGAGTGTTAGTATAATGTCAGAAGTATGTGAAATCAATTTATTTACCGATGTATATTTTCCTCTAAATATTCATGTTACATCCTGTGTGAACGTTTGTGTTGTTTAGTTAAGAAGTTCCTTCAAGCAAGCATTTGGCAAAAAGAAGTCTCCCAAATCTGCCTCATCTCATTCAGATATTGAGGAAATGAATACCCCAGATTCTTCCTTACCTTCTTCCCCCAAGTTTGCTCACAATGGATCTACGCCCTCAACACCAATGATGAGAACATCGCACTCCAACTCGCTGTACGTAGACCTTTATTTATTACTGAAAGGCAAACACTGCGATGTTTAGGGTATCAGCTATATGGTTTAACCCATAACGTGCATGTCATTTAGCTTAGTTGGCTGGACAGCTGCTTTATGGTACAGAGTGACGCCAACAGTGTGGGTTCAATTGCCGTACTGGCTGAGATATTCATGAAGGACTGTCCTTTGCCTGAGGTGTACTGGTCCTCGGGTTAAATCACCACCAGTCAGCTCTCCCCCTCAAAGGGGAAATAACCTATGGTCATCTGAGACTATGGTGACTTTATCTTTAATGTGTCACATAGAACAACAATCAAGCTAACATGGTTGCGGGGAGATGGGGGTGTAATGGTAATGTAACTGGACGAGTAATCCTGAGGCCCAGGCTAACCTCTTCTAAATTCAATTAATAAATCTGGAATTGAAAGCTTGTCTCAGTAATAGTGACCATGAAACTATCATTGATTGCTGTAAAAGTTCAGTCTTGTCCTTTAGGGAAATCTGCCATTTTTACCTGGTCTGGTCTACATGTGACTCCAGACCCACAGCAATTTGGTTGACTCTCAACTGTTCTTTTAAATTCCCAAGCAAGCCATTTGGTTTAAGGGCAATTAGGGATGGAGAATAAATGCTTCGCCTTGCCAATGACACCCACGTCCCATGAAAGAATAAAAAACCTTGGTTACCAAATCATACGTTACAGCCAATGTCCCAGATTCCCCCATAACCATTATTGAGTATGTCCTGTCCCATCAGCAGGACAGACCAACCAGAGGTGGTGACACAGTTGCATGCAGGGAGGGAACAGCCTATGGGGCATTAACATTGACTCCAGCCCCTATGAAGGACAAATTTGCCAAACTGGGCATGTGGTAGCTGGTGACAAAAGGTTCACCAAGAGGAAATTTTCCACATGGTCTCATCCTCACTATTCTAGCTGCTGCAGATGCATCTGTCCATGACAGTATGGGCAGGAGTAACCACTGCAAAACAGCAGAAGCTGCATGCTGTCGACAGAGCAAAATGTTCCCAAAACCAACAGATCAACTCAATGCTCTGCAGTCCTGCCACGTCCAGTTGTGAATGATAGTGGACCATAAAACAATAAACAGGAGGAGGAGACTCCACAAATATTCCCATCCTCAATAATGGGGGTGCCCAGCACCTCAGTGTAAAAGACAAGGCAGAAGGATTTTCAATTATTTTCAACCAGAATTACTGTGTGGATGATTCATCGCGGTCGCTTCCTGAGCTTCCCAGCGTCATAGATGTCAGTCTTCAGCCAATTTGATTCACTCCAATTGATTAATAAATGACTGTAAGCATTGGATACTGCAGAGGCGATGGGCCCGACAACACTCCTACTGTAGTCTTGAAAACTGGTGCACCAGAAGTAGCTGCGTCCCTAGCCAAGCTATTCCAGTGTAGCTACAACACTGGCATTGGCCTAACAATGCGGAAAATTGCCCAGATATGTCCTATCCACAAAAAGCAGGATGAATCCAATCCGGCCAATTACCACCTCGCCAGTCTACACTAACCATCAGCAAAGTGATGCAAGATGCCATCAAACGTGCGATCAAGGGACATTTACACAGCAATAGTCTGCTTGCTGATTCTCCATTCTCCCTCATCACTGGGCTCCTGACCTCAATTTCAGACGTGCCTGAGAGTGACTGCCCTTGACATCAAGGCAATATATGACATTCACTACCTCCACCACTACTTCTGGTGCACACAGTAGCAGCAAGTGTGTATCGGATACACAGGGCAACTGCAGCAACTCACCAAGGCTTTTTGGACAACGCATTCCAAACATGTGACCTCCACCACCTAAAAGGACAACAGCAGTCAATGCACGGGAACTCCACCACCTGCAAGGTACCCTGCAAGTCGTACACTATCCTGACTTGAAAATATATCCCTTTTCCTGCAATGTCACAGGGCCAGAATCCTGGAACTTTCTCCTTAGTGGCACTGTGGATATATCTACACTGGGGGAGGCGATGGCCTAGTGGTATTATCGCTAGACTATTAATCCAGAAACTCAGCTAATGTTCTGGGGACGCGGGTTTGAATCCCGCCATGGCAGCTGGTGGAATTTGAATTCAATAAAAAATATCTGGAATTAAGAATCTACTAATGACCATGAAACCATTGTCGATTGTCAGAAAAACCCATCTGGTTCACGGATGTCCTTTAGGGAAGGAAATCTGCCATCCTTATCTGGTCTCACCTACCTGTGACTCCAGAGCCACAGCAATCTGGTTGACTCGCACCTGCCCTCTGAACAAGGGAAACTAGGGATGGGCAATAAATGCTGGCCAGCTCGTGGACTGCAGTGATTCAAGAATGTGGCTCACCCTTACCTCAGTCTGGTTGGTTGAATAGACGCGCCATTGCTTGCCCTTCCCACACAAGGCATAGAGACCCGGTAGAAGCTCCTGCACTGTATTAGACACTGGCCGTAAGTTTCCAGTGGAGATCCTTCAAAAACTGAGCAACTTCATTTGGTCCTGCCCCATTCCAGGTTACAGTCTCCGAGCCATTGCTGCACCTCTAAGCAGGTTTTTGTTGATCACTGAGTGTCACTAATCACAGTCCGTTCATTGTCCAAAACACACACAGCTGGAGCAGAAGGAGAGAGAGGTTACTTAAGAGAAAAGTACATCCTTTCTGTTTAAGCAGACCATGTCATATTTGTAAAAAGATATATGAATGTTTTTTGCACTGGATTGATGGGAACTGGAAATAATATATTTGAGCAGTGTTCAAAATCCTTGTTTTTCCTTCCGTTTGTTTCTCTTGACTATAATCACTTAATGTGTGTTTTACTATTGAATGTTTTGTCAGAAATAGGATATAGCTATTTGCATGGTTGAAGCATTGTGCCAAAGCAAGCAACATGTTGTTAACCATCTTAATCTCATAAAAATGTGCTTGTTTAATGTGAAAGGAAATTACTCTCCCAGAATTTATGGTGCTGTTCCAAAAGCTTCCTAAGCTGAAGCATTGTTCACTCATTTACTGAGGAACTCTATTCATCTCCCGTATGCTGTGCTATTATGTGGCCTGATACGTGGGGAATGTTGTGGGCTTGGTTCCACTCTAAAGCACTGATCACACTGGGCCATCGCAGAGATTCACACAGGAAGCTTGGCATCTCTGCAGCCACAAAGAGGGAAGAGGGATTTCTCTTTTCCTCGTTTTTAATGATCACACTCCATGCTAGGTCAATGCCAGTGTTGTAGCTGCACTGGAATAGCTTGGCTAGGAGCACAGCTACTTCTGGTGCACGGTTTTCAAGACTACAGTAGGAGTGTTGTCGGGTCCATCGCCTCTGCAGTATCCAATGCTTTCAGTCATTTATTAATCAAATGCAGTGAATCAAATTGGCTGAAGACTGACATCTATGATGCTGGGAAGCTCAGGAAGAAACCAATATGAATCACCCACGTAGGATCTCTAGTTGAAAATCCTCCATTTTTTCCCCCTAAATGTCTATTTATGGAATAATTTTTCTTTTCTTACAATATGTGTATGAAGGAAAGAAAGCAGCATCCTGCATCCACATCTACACCCTTGCTATGACTGTAACACTACATTCTGCACTCTCTCCTTTCCTTCCTATGTTTTGTCTGTATAGCGCACAAGAAACAATACTTTTCACTGTATCTTAATACATGTGACAAATCAAATTAGGGGCGCATAACTATAGGGTTCGTGGTGGGAGATACAGAAAGGATATCAGAGGTAGGTTCTTTACGCAGAGAGTGGTTGGGGTGTGGAATGGACTGCCTGCAGTGATAGTGGAGTCAGACATTTTGGAAAAATTTAAGCGGTTATTGGATCGGCACATGGAGCACACCAGGATGATAGGGAGTGGGATAGCTTGATCTTGGTTTCAGATAAAGCTCGGCACAACATCGTGGGCCGAAGGGCCTGTTCTGTGCTGTACTGTTCTATGTTCTATGTTCTAGAAAGTGAGTGTGTGCTCAGATGCCGAGCATTGTTAGGTCGTCACAGTAATTTGTGATCCATCACTGCACTGATTTGTGCAGTTTGGATGTATCAATCACAATGGAGGCGATGGCCTAGTGGTATTATCGCTAGACTATTAATCCAGAAACTCAGCTAATGTGCTGGGGACCGGGTTCGAATCCCACCACAGCAGGTGGCGAAATTTGAATTCAATTAAAAAATCTGGAATTAAGAATCTACTGATGACTGTGAAACCATTGTTGTTTGTTGGAAAAACCCACCTGGTTCACTAAGGTCCTTTAGGGGAAGAAATCTGCCGACCTTAACTGGTCTGGCCGACATGTGACTCCAGAGCCACAGCAATGTGGTTGATTCTCAACTGCCCGCTGAAGTAGCCTAGCCAAGGACAATTAGGGATGGGCAATAAATGCTGGCCAGGCAGCAATGCCATATCCATGAATGAATAAAAAAAGTACTGTGATTAAGGAATGACGGCATATCATAGAAGAATCATAGAATCCCTATAGTGCCATTTGGCCCATCGAGCCTACACTGAAAGTAATCCCATGTATTTACCCTGCTAATCCCTCTGATATTAATGGACAATTTAGCATGGCAAATCAACCTAACCCACACATCTTTGGACTGTGGGAGGAAACCGCAGTACCAGAGGAAACCCACGCAGACACGGGGAGAACGTGCAAACTCCACACAAACACTGACCTGAGGGTGGAATTGAACCCAGGTCCCTGGCGCTGTGAGGCAGCACTGTGCCACCATCAGCTCATACTGGTTTCATGCAGAAATGTTAAGTGGGACTTGAATCAAGTGACTGGAGTTTTCGGGTCATCCGTGGGCTGGAAAGTAGGAGGGTGGACCCGTAAGATAGGGCATTACTATTGGCGGCAGGCCCAGCAGCAGGCAAGGTACCATGTCCACCCATGGCCTGATTGAGGCTCTTATTTGGCAATTGACATCCGCTTAAGGGCCTCGCATGCTGTTGCTCAGATTGAACATGTGGCGAATGAAGCTTGTGCCCAACATGCAACTGACAGTTTTGACCCCACAGGCTGCCAACCAATAAAAGGGAGAGGGTGGGGTGATCTTTTTGAGTCCCCAATGCCAAATGGATGCCCTCACCTCTGCAATTTTCCCACCTTGAAGAGGAACAAATAGGTAGAGAACAACTAATTCTGCTGGCTGGAGAATCTAGAACTAGGGGACATTTCAAAAGACATTGGAGCCAGGCCTTGCAGAAGTAGAATTAAAGTTTATTTATTAATCACAAGTAGGCTCATATTAACATTGCAATGAAGTTACTGTAAAAATCCCCTAGTTGCCACACTCCGGATATACTGAGGACGAATTTAGCATGGCCAATGCACCTAACCAGCACGTCTTTTGGACTGTGGGAGGAAACCGGGGCACCCGGAGGAAACCCAGGCAGACACTGGGAGAACGTGCAGACTCCGCACAGACAGTGACCCAAGCCGGGAATCGAACCCGGGTCCCTGGCTATGAGGCAGCAGTGCTAACCCACTGTGCCACCGTGCCATCCCTGTGCTTAGGAAACACTTCCAGCGCACACAGGGTGTCGAAAGCTTATAACTCACTTCCACAAAAAGCAATTGATGCTAATTGTTAAACGTAAAGCCGAGATTGATAGAGATTTGTGAATCTAAGGTATTAAGGAACACGTGAAGTGAGTTTGCAGAACCGCCACAATTGCATTAGTGATGGAGCAGGCTCAAAGATCTTCTGATCCTATGTTCTTAGCGCTTCAATGTAGAATTAATTTGAGGAATTGTTTTATTACATTAAGGCAATTTATTCTGATTGCTCCAGGTTTGAAAGAAGGCAACAAGCAAAGCAATCAATGGGCTCATTGCTTCTAATGATCAATTTTAAGCTGGAAGCTCATTACATTTACCTAATTATAAAGCAGCAGAGTGTAAACAGTTTAACAAAACGTCTCTAATTGTGGTTTTCTAGAGTAGGCCACTGTTTTTAATTCTTATTGACCGAATGGATTAATACAGGCTCGGGGCTTATGCTTCCCTTTCTGTTCTCAGTATCTCTGACTGCATTGATGGTGAAGCTGAGACCATTATACAGCTGCGTGGGGAGCTGAGGGAGAAAGAGATGAAGTTGACAGATATCCGACTTGAGGCACTGAGCTCTGCTCACCAACTCGACCAGCTGCGCGAGGCCATGAACAGGATGCAGGTGAGCCGGCTAGTCTTCTGCTGAATGGATCTGTGTCTGAAGTGTGATTTCAATTATCGTAACTCGACAACAGATGTGCATCTTTTTTAAAAATAGAAAAGCCACTGCTTTCTCATCTGTCACTGACTGCCTTTAATCCCATCCAGAGACTGTTAATAGGCCATTTGATGCAGAAGGCATCACATCAAAGCACAAATAAAAACAGAAAACATTAGATAGACTCAGAAGGTCTGGCAGCATCGGTGGAGAGAGAAACAGAGTTGAATCTTCTTAAGAAGAGTTAGACAGACTCAAATCGTTACCTCTGCTTCTCTCTCCACAGATGTTGCCAAACCTGCTGAGTTTATCCAGTGTTTTCTGATTTTATTTCAGATTTCCAGCCACTGCAACATTTTGCTTTTACATCAGAATTGAATCCTGTTCTCGCCTGATACATGTACTTGTTGTGCTTTCTGTCACAAACTGTAAGAAGTCTCTCAACACCAGGTTAAAGTCCAACAAGTTTATTTGCCTGACCCGATGAAGGAGCAGCGCTCCGAAAGCTCGTGATTCCAAAAAAATCTGTTGGACTTTAACCTGGTGTTAAGACTTCTTCCTGTGCCCACCGCAGTCCGACTCTGGCATCTCCATCTCATGGCTACCACAAACTGAACAGGATTAGGACACTATGGCGTCATTACCTTCTCGAGCCCAATGGGGCCCAATTGCAGCTCTGGTATTGTTGCTCAGGTGGCAACAATTCACTCAATGCCAAATAGGTTTCTGTCCATTGTGCCTCAGCATCCAGTTCATTTACCCTTTAAACTATTACTAGATAGATACACATGAGGTGAAACACTCAATCCATTATTAATCATCTAGAGAGGCCTACAATCCCCCCCCCGCCCCCATCACTACACCTTAATATTTCTTAAATTATTCTATAGCTGTCTCCTCCACCGTTCTAGCTTAGGAATCCATTTCATCTATTGATCATTCTTTAGATATGGAGCTACTTAATTTTAGATTGAGTCTGGAGCTCGTTGTTCTTCTGTCGTGATTTACTTAGGAGTAGTGCCCCTGGATCGGAGATCTCTATTTTCTACTCGTGAATTTTGGCATTTCTGTAAGATTGCCTCCCAGTTGTCTCCATCCAAGACTGTGAAACCCAACATCTCCAATGTTTTCCTCATAAATTCATCTGCTTTTGCTACTCGCGTGACTCCAGCGTTGCGCAGTAGACTGGCATTTATATGGCAAATTTACACAACCATTAGGACCCCTCCAAAATATCTTCAGCCAGTGGAGCCATTTTGGAAGTGTAGTCACTTGTTATAGAGGAAATGTCACAGCCAATTCAAGGACAGTAAGCTCCCGGGAGCAGCAACATGACAATGATGAGATCGTTTGTTTTGCCAATGTTGGTTGAGGCCTAAATATTGGCCAGGATGTTGAAGATTTATATAAACGATCTGGAAGAAGGTGTAACTGGGGTGATCAGTAAGTTTGCGGACGACTCGAAAATGGCTGGACTTGCAGATAGTGAGGAACATTGTCAGAGGCTACAGAAGGAGATAGTTGGCTGGAAATTTGGGCAAAGAAATGGCAGATGGAGTTCAATCCAGATAAATGCGAAGTGATGCATTTTGGTAGAACTAACATAGGGGGGAGCTATACGATAAATGGCAGAACCATAAAGGGTGTAGATACGCAGAGGGACCTGGGTGTGCAAGTCCACAGATCCTTGAAGGCGACGTCACAGGTGGAGAAGGTAGTGAATAAGGCATATGGCATGCTTGCCTTTATAGGACGGGTCATAGAGTATAAAAGTTGGGGTCTGATGTTGCAGTTGTATAGAACGTTGGTTCGGCCGCATTTGAAATACTGCGCCCAGTTCTGGTCGCCACACTACCAGAAGGACGTGGAGGCTTTAGAGAGAGTGCAGAGGAGGTTTACCAGGATGTTGCCTGGTATGGAAGGGCTTAGTTATGAGGAGAGATTGGGTGAACTGGGGTTGTTCTCACTGGAAAGACAGAGGATATGGGGTGGCCTAATAGAGGTGTATAAAATTATGAAAGGCATAGATAGGGTGAACGGTGGGAAGCTTTTTCCCAGGTCGGTGGTGACGTTCACGAGGGGTCATAGGTTCAAGGTGAGGGCGGGGAGGTTTAACACGGATATCAGAAGGACGTATTTTACACAGAGGGTGGTGGGGGCCTGGAATGCGCTGCCGGGCAAGGTGGTGGAGGCGGACACACTGGGAACATTTAAGACTTATCTAGATAGCCACATGAACAGAGTGGGAATGGAGGGATACAAAAGAATGGTCTAGTTTAGACCAGGGAGCGGCACGGGCTTGGAGGGCCGAAGGGCCTGTTCCTGTGCTGTATTGTTCTTTGTTCAAACACTCCTGGCTGCTTTCCAAAATTAGACCTTTGAAAGCCACTCAGAAGGGCAGGCACAATTTAAACTGGGGCCTCAGTTTAACATCTCATCTGACAGGGTCCATTTGTGACAGTGCAGCATTCAGCATGACACTGAAGATCAGGTTGGGATGTTTCTCTTGCTCCTTAGTGCCCCGTGAAACTCCACATTTTAAACCATAAAGTCCCTACTCTCAACCACGGGTGGTGCGGTGGTTAGCACTGCTACCTCACAGGGCCAGGGACCCGGGTTCAATTCTAGCCTTGGGTGACTCTGTGGAGTCTGCACGTTCTCCCCGTGTCTGCATGGGTTTCCTCCGGGTCCTCTGGTTTCCTCCCATAGTCCAAAGAAGTGCCAGTTAAGGTGGATTGGCCATGGTAAATGTGTGGAGTTACGGGGATAGGACCTGGGTAAGATATTCTGTCGGAGGGTCAGTGCAGACTCGATGGGTTGAATGGCCTCTTTCTGCACTGCAGGGATTCTATGAACCACTGAAGATCAGGCTGGGATATTTCTCTTGCCGAGAACTAATCTAAGTGCCCCGTGAAACTCCACATTTTAAACCATAAAGTCCCTACGCACAACCACCGGCGGTGCGGTGTTTAGCACTGCTGCCTCTCAGTGCCAGGGACCCGGGTTCAATTCTGGCCTCGGGTCACTGTCTGTGTGGAGTTTGCACATCCTCCCTGTGTCTGCGTGGGTTTCCTCCGGGTGCTCCGGTTTCTCCCACAGTCCAAAGATATGCAGGTTAGGTGGATTGGCTATGCTAAATTGACCCTTAGGGCCAGGGGATTAGCCAGGTAAATATGTGAGATTACAGCAATAGGGCCTGGGTGGGATTGTGGTTGGTACAGACTCGATGGGCCAAATGGCCTCCTTCTGTACTGTAGGGATTCTATGAAACAGCAAAATAGCCGGTAAATTGTAACTCCAGGATGATCATTTAGGCTAACTTGTTTTTGCTGCAAGCTGCAATTAATTGCTGCTGTTACGATATTTAGTTTATTCTTGTGAAAAGAAGCTGAAATGTTGCTGAAGAACTGGATGCCCATATTGTTGAGTCTGCACTCTGTTTTAGTTGTAGCCTGCCTCGAACTGTTCAGGGAGACAATAGCAATGTTTTGTAGATCGGCCAACCTTTCTTGTCTATTCATGCAGAGAGCTAGTCCCCAAGTAGAAAGAAGCCTTTGTGTTATCATCAGGTCATCAGAGAGAGCTGCATGTGTGAAATAGTTTGGCCGGAGGACATTTGGAAAGCCTATTAGTCAGCGAAAGCTGTGTTTGGCCAGATGTTGCTGCAGCTGCTTTTTGGTGGGTGGAGTGGGTTAGATGTTGAGATTGGTTCTCCAGCCAAGACCTTGCCACACGAAAGCAAAACATCAGGGATGTTGCCAGATATCTGTGCCGCTATTGTTCAAGTGAGCTAGCAAACAAACAAAGTGATTACTAGCGTGAGCCTTACATTTTAAAAGAGAACAGCACATATCACAGCTCTGGACTCAATATGCTTCCCATTAGTGCTTGCAACTCATTGAAGATTGACCCAGAAAAGCACTTTTGGTGGCTTGTGGAACTATCTGGAATTTTAAGTTACTTTTCCCCCTCAGTGGTTGCTTTCATGGGGTCACGTTGATAAGTTTATCAATCATTGATGAATAATTATTTGTTGCTAGTCAACTTGAAATGTAGCATAGCACACAAGACTACGGACCAAGTGCTGGGAAATAGGATTAGAATAGATAGGTGCTCGATGGCCAGCACAGACATGATGAGCTGAAGGGCCTCTTTCTGCACTGTAAAAGTCTATGACTTTTAAGAAAATTAGGATGCTAAAAATTAATCACAGGTAGTAAATACAAAATGAACTTAAGGCTACTGTTAACATAACTAATACTAATATCCTTTAGGGAAGGAAATCTAACTTTCTTTCTTGGTCTGGCCTACATGTGACTCCAGAGCCACAGCAATCTGGTGGACCCTCAACTGCCCCTTGAACAAGGGCAACTAGGGATGGGCAATAAATGCTGGCCAGCCAGTGACGCCCATGTCCCATGAATGAATAAAAATAAACCTATTCAACAGCATTTTCCAAACTAACAGTTTGATACTCAATAGTATTCACTTGATTCATTATTGTCACGTGTATTAGTATTATTGTTTCTTGCGCACGGTACTGACAAAGCATACCATTCATAGAGAAGGAAAGGAGAGAGTGCTGAATGTAGTGTTACAGTCATAGCTAGGGTATAAGAGAAAGATCAGCTTAATACAAGGTAGGTCCATTCAAGAGTCTGATGGCAGCAGGGAAGAAGTCACTTGTGTGACGATATCAAATGACATTGTTCAAGAATGCAGTAGCATTCCTGTATCAATATAAAAACTTATGACAAGATCATGGCTAAGACTGGAGTTAAAGGAGACAGTGCAGTTGAAGCCACAATCAGATCAGCCATGATCTTATTGAATGACAGAGCAGGCTTGAGGGGCTGAATGGCCTCCCTCTCTCTCATGTTCTTCTGTTAAAGGGATGGTGAAGAGGGAAGGATTTCAGTAACCCCATCTCATTCTGGCAATTTCCAAATGCTACTTTAGTTTTAACTCAACATTTTCTTTCTTAACACTCCAAGATTAGTCAATATATAAATTTCAGCAACTTAGTATCATAGAATCCCTACAGTGCAGAAGGAGGCCATTCGGCCCATCGAGTCTGCACCGACCACAATCCCACCCGGCCCTATCTCCAAAACCTTATGCATTTACCCTAGCTAGTCCCCTGACACCAAGGGGCAATTTAGCTTCACCAATCCACCTAACCTGTACATCTTTGGACTGTGGGAGGAAACCGGAGCACCCGGAGGAAACCCACACAGACACGGGGACCCAGGAAGCCGGGAATCGAACCTGGGTCCCCGGCACTGAGAGGCAGCAGTGCTAACCACTGTGCCACCATGCTGCCCCTAATTTAACTGCTTATGTTACTTATTTACGGTTTCCTATTATCTAAATCTATTTGATTTCTTTTGAAATTATTATGAACAGAATTCACCTGAGGAATATTCATTGATGCACTGAACCTTTGTTTTATGGAATCGTTCCAGATCTTCCTCTACAACGTGTAGAATTACATGGCAATTCTAACCATATTGTCTTTTCTCAATTGTAAACCTCGTAATGATTTGGGGTGCGTGTGTGTTGTTCAGATTCCAGTTTATTAGAGGTCACCTATACATACTCCGCACAAGGGAGTAGTAAGTAGTTAAGACAAGTTGAAGTGTTAAACAGTGATGCTGTCAGCTGTAGCCCCATGGGTTGCATTCTTGTTGCTGAGCTGACGAGGTTCTGGATTCAAGTCCCAGTCAAGGGTTTAGCACAAAAATCAAGGCTAACACTCCAGCGCAGTATTGAAGGAGCACTAAACTTTTGGAGGTGCTGCCTTCTGGATGAGACATTAAACTGAGACTCCCATCTCGCTGTTTGGATAATGTGAAAGATCCCGTTACAGTATTTCAAAAAAGAACAGGGGAGTTAGAACAGAGGATGTTGCCTGGATTGAGTGGCATGCCTTATGAGGATAGGCTGAGGGAGCTCGGTCTTTTCTCCTTGGAGAGACGAAGGATGAGAGGAGACCTGATAGAGGTGTATAAGATGTTGAGAGGCATAGATCGGGTGGACTCTGAGGCTTTTTCCCAGGGTGGAAATGTCTGCTACGAGAGGACACCGGTTTAAGGTGCTGGGGGGTAGGTACAGGGGAGATGTTAGGGGGAAGTTTTTCACACAGAGGGTGGTGGGCGAGTGGAATCGGCTGCCGTCAGTGGTGGTGGAGGTGAACTCAATAGGGTCTTTTAAGAGACTCCTGGATGAGTACATGGAGCTTAATAGGATGGAGGGTTATAGGTAGGTCTAGAAGGTAGGGATGTGTTCGGCACAACTTGTGGGCCCAAGGGCCTGTTTGTGCTGTAGTTTTTCTATGTTCTGTGTTATGTCAAGTGTCCTTGGCCAACACTGACCCCTCAACCAACATCGCAAAAAGAAACAAATTACCTGGCTCTTGTCTTAATGCGGTTTGCGGGAGGCACGGTAGCACAGTGGTTAGCACTGCTGTCTCACAGTGCCGGCTTTAATTCCAGCCTTGGGTCACAGCCTGTGTGGAGTTTGCACATTCTCCCCGTGTCTGTGTGGGTTTCCTCCGGGTGCTCTGGTTTCCTCCCACAGCAAAAAGGTATGCAGGTTAGGTGGATTGGCGATGCTAAATTGTTCTTTAGTGTCCCAAAATGTGTAGGTTAGATGGATTAGCCATGGGAAATGTGTGGGGTTACAGGGATAGGGCAGAGGAGGGGGCCTAGGTACAATATTCTGTCAGAGAGTCAGTGCAGTTCCAATGGGGCGAATGACTTCTTATGTATTGTAGGGTTTCTATGAATTGATGGGATCTTACTGTGTATATTGGCGAAGAGTGATTACACTTTAAAAAAAACTTCAGTCACTGTAACATGCTTAAAGAGACATCCATTTGCTTGAGAAAGGTGCTATATAAATGCAAGCCTATTTTCGTTTTAATCTGTCTCGTAAGATGTTTCTGGCGCGCACTGCTGCAATTGTGAAACAAGTGTTTGTTTAGCTTAAGTTGTTTCGAATGATTGTACAGTGCTTTAAAAAAACCCCAAGGCTTGTTTTAATATTTAAATCTTTTTCTCTTCCAGACTGAAATTGAGAAGCTGAAGGCTGAGAATGACCGGTTAAAGTCTGAAACCCATGGCAACTGCAGTAGGGCCCAGTCCCAGCTTTCCATCTCATCGTCCCCTCGTCAGTCACTCGGACTTTCCCAACACAGCCTTAACCTGACTGAGTCCACCAGCCTTGGTATGCAACTCTGAATTAGCCCATTTCTTTTGCCGTATTTGCACCTAATGAATCGTTGGGTTTAAGAATTCACCGACACCTCGTGATCTGCTACAAGTGTTCGAGTTTATTAGGAGTTCCCTCTCTTGTCTTACGTGATGTTACCAGTCATATTTTTCTGTTCTTATTATACATTACAGCAGAGAACGCCCATTTTCATTCATTGGTTAACTAAACGCATTTGCAGAGGTGGCCGACACAAATTGGTTCTTACCTCTGCATGAAGTTAAATCTCACGGGATCCAGGGTGAGGTATCTAAATGGATACAAAATTGGCTTTTGGTTGTAGAGAGTTGTTTTTCAAACTGGAGGCCTGTGACCAGCGGTGTGCCTCAGGGATCAGTGCTGGGCCCACTGTTATTTGTCATTTATATTAATGACTTGGCTGAGAATATAGGGGGCATGGTTAGTAAGTTTGGAGATGACACCAAGATTGGTGGCATGGTGGACAGTGAGGGAGGTTATCTCCAATTGCAGCGGGATCTTGATCAATTGGACCAGTGGGCTGACGAATGGCAGGTGGAGTTTAATTTAGACAAATGCAAGGTAATGCATTTTGGTAGATTGAACCAGGGCAGGACTTACATAGTTAATAGTAGAGCGTTGGGGAGAGTTACAAAACAAAGAAATCTAGGGGTACATGTTCATAGCTCCTTGAAAGTGGAGTCACAGGTGGACAGAGTGGTGAAGAAGGCATTCGGCATGCTTGGTTTCATCGGTCAGAACATTGAATACAGAAGTTGGGATGTCTTGTTGAAGTTATACAAGACATTGGTAAGGCCACACTTGGAATACTGTGTGCAATTCCGGTCTCCCTATTATAGAAATGATATTATTAAACTAGAAAGTAATAGAGGTGGGTACAATTTTATCTTTTAAAAAGCATTCAGATAGTTACATGGGTACGATGGGTATAGAGGGATATGGGCCAAATGCGGGCAATTGAGATTAGTTTAGGGGATTTTTTAAAAAAAATAAGGGCGGCATGGACAAGTTGGGCCAAAGGGCCTGTTTCCATGCTGTAAACCTCTATGACTGTATGACTCTGATCATGCACTGTCCACGAGTTAGTGATCTCTGCCAAGGCTAGCTGATCACCGCACGGTGGCACACTGCTGCCTCACAATGCCAGGGACCAAGGTTTGATTTCCAGCTTGGGTCACTGTCGTGTGGAGTTTGCATGTTCTCTCCGTGTCTGCGTGGGTTTCCTCCGGATGTTCCGGTTTCCTCCCACAGTCTGAAAGATGTGCTGGTTAGGTGCATTGACCCGAACAGGTGCCAGAGTGTGGCGACTAGGGGAATTTCACAGTAACTTCATTGCAGTGTTAATGTAAGCCTTACTTGTGACTAACAAATAAACTTTACTGTGAGTGTAAGCAGCATGTCCCCGCTGCATGTTGTAACGTTGTATCATGCCCCAACACAAGTAAAACCTGAAACCTCAGCAGGACTTTTCCCCGTTAGAAAATGTTAGTCCAAATACATTGTGGAAAATGTTATAAAAATTGTAAAAAATGAAACAGTTGGCTTTCCACCGTATGAATAACGAGAGTACCCATTGCATACTCCATAGATGTGTGGGTTAGATCGATTGTCCGTGCTAAATTTCCCCTTAGTGTAAAGGGGAAATTCCCCTTAGTGTAAAGGGGAAATGGTGTTGTGGAGATTGGGCCCAGGTTGGATTGTTGTTGGTGCAGGCTTGATGACCTGAATGGCTTCCTTCTGCACTGTAGAGATTCTATGATTCTATATTCAATGGTGGACAGTAGGTTTCAGTTTAAACTGAAATAAATAAACCAGGGATGCCTTGGCTAACACTAAATTTGGTTGTATTACTACTCCAGTTGCTATCATTGCAAATTCATTGCTGTAGCGCAGCGTTGCTCGAGTACTGTCATATTGATCACAGCTCCCCACTCATCATTGAAGCCAGAAACGTTTAGCCCACACGTGTTTCTCTTTCTAATTGATGTTATTGTTGTGCAGATATGCTACTTGATGACAATGCAGATGGCTCAGCTCGCAAGGAAGGCAGGCATGTGAAGATAGTCGTCTGCTTGCAAGAGGAGATGAGATGGAAAGAGGTATGTTGAAGGTGGCCAGTTCCGTTGCTGAAAATACTCATAATATGCAGCGCTGGGATGCTGTCACGTCACGGCCTCATGGCCACGATCAAGCATCAGACCCAGCCAAAGATGGGGCGCAATGCCTTATTTTGTCAGCTTGGATCTTGTTTGTCTCTCTTGTGGGAACCATGGATTGGATTCAACTGAATTTTGAATTTGGATTTTGGAGCAAGCAAGGAATGGATTTGGGTTTGACCGGTCGATTCTGAGCACTGGCTTTGTAACTTTAAGGATGGAGGGAATAAAATGCAGCTGGGATGTGACACAGCTAGCCAGCAGTGACCAGCATTATTTGGGAGAATTCAGCTCCGAAAAGTATGAGAAGCCTGTACGGAAATGCGTATTGTCTCAAGTGATGTTGGGGCTTATTTTTATGTTTCATGAACATTCCTGTAAATTATAGAGTTGCTTGCTAAATCACTTCAGAAGGTATTAAAGTCAATCGTTCAGTGTGTAACTGGAGTCATGTTTTGACCAGACAGGATAGGGATGGCCACTTCACTTCCCCGGGAGGACATTACTGAACCCGCTGAATTTTTGGAACAATTTAATTTCACGGTCATCTATTTTTCTGGCGCCTGCTCGCATGTTACCAAATTAATTAAATTCAAACTCACAACATGCCAGGATGGCATTTGAGCCCATGACTTTTGGGTTACTTGTCCAAAATCATAACCATCACAATGCTTTCCTCAAGTTCTGAGCACTTTTAATGGCATAAAATTCCTTGGAGGCCCTCACCTCGGTATGTGTCAATTGTTAAGTGTTACTTCAAACACTTGGATTTATCATTTTTTTTCCATGTATGTAAAATTAATCACCGCTGTCATCCTTGGAGTCACCGCTCACCAGAAACTGAATTGGAACGGCCATATGAATACTATAGCTACAAGTGCAGGTCAGAGTATGGTGTTGGGTTTGGGATTACACCATGTTGTTGGACAGAATAAAGAAAAGTTTACTTGGCATTTGAAGGCATTTAATGTTGACACACAAGTCCATAGAGTTTATTTTTTACCCTGTCCTGTGAAAAATAAATGACCAATGAAAACAGGTTTTGCTGATTTTAGTTAGATCCTCTTCTATGAAGCCTTTAGTTTCATCAATTGAATGACCATTACAATTAGAATACATTACTCAAGAAAATACTGATCTATTTCTTTCTCCACCACAGGAATCTCGGATCCGCCAATATATAGTCGGCTGCATTGGGGTCAGTGGGAAGACAAAGTGGGACGTCTTGGATGGAGTCGTGCGTCGCCTGTTTAAGGTGAGGAAAGCTCAGTTGATGAAAATAAGATTGAAATGTGTCACCATCGGTTCAGCAATTGAGGAAGGGAGTCTTCAAAAGTTTCTTGCCTCTTGACAATATGCATTCAGCAAAACATGCAACAAAACTTTAAGGCCAGAAAATGACTTCTTTGCAAGAGAAGTCACCAGACCTTTATTAGTAACTTGATACCACAACACTGCTTTGAAATTTCCGTTCACTTTATTTGTTTGTTTTCACTTGAATGTCGGAGGCTGAGGGGCGACCTGATAGTAGTTTACAAAATTCTGAGAAGCATGGATAGAATAAATAGTCAGTCTTTTTTCCCAGGGTAGAAATGTCAGCTACAAGATGGGAAAGTTTCAAGGAGATGTGAGAGGCAAGTGTTTTACCTGGAATGCGCTGCCAGAGATGATGGTAGAAGCAGATACAGTAGCAACATTTAAAAGGCATCTTGACAGATACATGAATAGGTAGGAAATAGAGGGATACGGACCATGTGGAGGCAAAAGGTCTTTAGTTTACAAAGGCATCATGTTTCAGCGCAGGCTTGGTGGGCTGAAGGACCTGTTCCTATGCTCATAGTATCATAGAAACCCTACAGTGCAGAAGGAGGCCATTCTGCCCATCGAGTCTGCACCGACAACAATCCCACCCAGGGGCCCTATCCCAGAAACACCCACATATTTACCCTGTTAATCCCTCTAACATATATATCCCGGGACACTAAGGAGCAATTTACCATAGCCAATCGACCTAACCTGCACATCTTTGGAGGGTGGAAGGAAACAATTGGAGAAAACGCACGCAGACATGGGAAGAATGTGCAAACTCCACACAGGCAGTGACCCAAGCTGGGAATTGAACCCAGGTCCCTAGCGCTGTGAGACAGCAGTGCCGCTTGTGCTGTACTGTTCTTTGTTTTTTTTCTTTATGATTTGTCCCTTTTTTTCACTTTGGCCTTCATTTTCTTCCTCCTCCTCCGCAACGTGCTGATTTCTCACTCTGATTTCTCATCTCTTCAGTGAATGTCAGCAGGCTATTTGATCCGGGGGGAGGTGGGTATCACAGTTGAGTTTGCTCTCATCCTCGTTGGTGTCCATACATGTAAACTTTATGGGGGCAGCCTGAGTTTTTGCCAACTTAGAAAAGGCTATGAATTAAAATTAGACTAGTTCACTGTAATTCCGATAGTTAGTCATAAAGAAAACCGATGTCCTCATTATGGAAGAAGAGTGGCACAGGAAACCACAGGAGTTTATATTTGGAAAGAAGTGAAGAGAAGAAGACCCCAATTTGGTCGTGTTTTAAAATTGGACAATGATTTTTGTTACATTTATTGAAATAAACCATTTTCCCTGACTTCTCATAATGCTTGCATTTTATCAATTCAAATGTAATAGAAACATAGAAGATAGGAGCAAGAAGAGGCCATTCGGCCCTTCAAGCCTGCGCCACCTTTCATCACGATCATGGCTGATCATCCAATTCAATAGCCTAATCCTGCTTTCTCCCCATAATCTTTGATCCCATTCACCCCAAGTGCTATGTCCAGTCGCCTCTTGAATACATTCAATGTTTTGGCATCAACTACTTCCTGTGGTAATGAATTCCACAGGCTCACACACCGGAGGAAACTCCGGTTTCCTCCCACAGTCCAAAGATATGCGGGTTAGGTGGATTGGCCATGCTAAATTGACCCTAGTGTCAGGGGATTAGCAGGGTAAATATATGGGGTTATAGGAATAGGGCCTGGGTGGGATTGTGGTCGGTGCAAACTCGATGGGCCAAATGGACTCCTTCTGCATTGTAGGGATTCTGTTCTATGATTCTTTGTATGAAGAAATGTCTCCTCATCTCCATCCTAAATGGTCTACCCCAAATCCTCAGACTGTGACTCCTTGTTCTGGACACCCTCACCATCGGGAACATCCTTCCTGCATCTACCCTATCTAGGCCTGTTAGAATTTTATAAGTCTCTGAGATCCCCCCTCATTTGTCTGAACTCCAGTGAAAACAATCATAACCTAGTCAATCTCTCCTCCTACATCAGCCCTGCCATCCCCAGAATCAGCCTGGTACTCAATTCACACATGAAATTCTAGTTTCCTCCTCCAGTTTGCCATGCAAGATCTTTTGGTTTAACCTTTTCATGCTGTCTTTCGCAGGAATACATTATCCAT
This sequence comes from Mustelus asterias, assembly GCF_964213995.1. Lineage (NCBI taxonomy): Eukaryota > Metazoa > Chordata > Chondrichthyes > Carcharhiniformes > Triakidae > Mustelus > Mustelus asterias. The sequence continues at coordinate 124,488,670 of NC_135809.1, forward strand.
GTGGATCCAGTGAGCCAGTTGGGCCTGAACTCAGACAGTGTGCTGGGCTACAGCATTGGAGATATCAAACGCACCAATAATATAGAAACACCTGAACTGTTACCCTGTGGCTATTTAGTAGGGGAAAGCAACACAGTCACAATGTCATTGAAAGGTATGAACGTTATTCATTGAGTAGATTTCCACCTGATTTTTTTTTTCATCTGGATTCCTGGAACCCAGAAGTGGAGGCAAGGCGTAACCCACGGTCTCCAACTATACTATGCTCAAACCTGTCTGATAGGCAAAGGCCGAATAACATTGTGGCTACAACAAGTTACCGATTTCTTTAATATGCACAGGAACAGAGAAGATTCGTTCACCCCAAGTCCCCCTGCTGGTTTTGTTGAGCATTACCACACCATCCCACAGGCCATTGTAGTTATTTATTCATTCATGGGACATGGGCATCACTGGCTGGCCAGCAGTTATTGCCCATCCCTAATTGCCCGAGGGCAGTTGAGAGTCAACCACATTGCTGTGGCTCTGGAGTCACGTGTAGGCCAGACCAGTGAGAACGGCAGATTTCCTTCCCTAAAGGACATTAGTGAACCAGATGGGGTTTTCGAACAATCGACAATGGTTTCATGGTCATCAGTAGATTCTTAATTCCAGATATTTTATTTTATTGAATTCAAATTCCACCAGTTGCCATGGCAGGATTCGAACCCGGGTCCCCAGAATATTAGCTGAGTTTCTGGATTAATAGTCTGGCGATAATACCACTAGGCCTTCACCTCTCCTTCCTTTGAATTTCCAGATACAATAATGCATATCCCTGAATTTGATAGATTCAAACATGTAAGCCCAGGTCTTCCAAGAAGACTGCACTAAAAGCATAACAAAGCATTAGATTGTGCAGCGCAGTGTAAATAGAACATAATGTAGATTTTTGTGTGCAAGATTGAGAAATATGGTCATAAGTGATCGGGGCATTTTTACCCAATCTGAAATGTCCTTGATCTTTTAGGCTGCTCCTTGAAAAAGCCTGATTGCTCACATGCACCAATGCAAATCACACAATTCACAGAATTAGTGTCAACCCTGACCCGGATATAAATGCATCTGTAGAATTTTACGCATCACAAGACTTATTCCTATTTCTGGTGCTTTGTGGTGACTGTTCAGCAATTTGAAAGATAATTTTCTTCACGGAGATCTACAACGGGGCGGCACGGTGGTTAGCACTGCTGCCTCGCAGCGCCAGGGACCCAGGTTCGATTCCCAGCTTCGGTCACTGTCTGTGTGGAGTCTGCACGTTCTCCCTGTAACGTGGGTTTCCTCCGGGTGCTCTGGTTTCCTTCCACGGTCTGAAAGATCTGCTGGTAGGTGCATTGGCGATACTAAATTCTCCCTCAGTGTACCCAAACAGGCGCCGGAGTGTGGCGACTAGGATTTTCACAGTAACTCCATTGCAGTGTTAATGTAAGTCTACATGTGACACTGATAAATAAACTTAAATGCATTTTCTGTACCTTTGACTATGTCAGAATAATTATACACTGAAAAAACGTAAGTTTCATTTTCTTAAGCACAGTGTGACTAATATGCGTAAATTATAGTTACAAGGCTTCCAGCTTCGATTTTAATATTTTAAACTTTAGTAAGGGGATAAGTTTGTTGCTATCTGCAGACCTACTTGTTTATGCTTATTTTCCGTCAGCGGGGCGGCACGGTGGCACAGTGGTTAGCACTGCTGCCTCACAGCACCAGGAACCCGGGTTCAATTCTGGCCTCGGGTCCCTGTCTGTGTGGAGTTTGCACATTCTCCCCCTGTGGGTTTCCTCTGGGTGCTCCGGTTTCCTCCCACAGTCCGAAGATGTGCGGGTTAGGTTGACTGGCCAAGCTAAATTGACCCGAGTGTCAGGGGGATTAGCAGGGTAAATATGTGGGGTTATGGAAATAGGGCCTGGGTGAGATTGTGGCCAGTGCAGACTCAATGGGCTGAATGGCCTCCTTCTGCACTGTAGGGATTCTATTCCCAATGCGTTCGAATGAAGATTTTCAGAAAATGTTGTTTAACTCACGATGAGAAGATTGGTGTAAATTTCAGTGTAAATTGCCAGTTACACTATTGCAGGAACTTTGGCCAGCTCTCAAGAACTTGTCGATGTCCCTGTGCTGTAGGCTCAATGAAAGGTTATATCAATTGTATAGAGCACAGAAGGAGCCCATGTAGCTCATCGTGTCTGTGCTGGCTCATTCAAAGAGCTAGTCGATTAGTGCCCCACACACTCATCCCTATTTCTCCCCTTTTCAAGTATTTATCCAATTGAATGTTATCATTGAATCTGAACCCTGAACTATTCTTTCAGGCAGTGCGTTATAGATCATAACACAGTTATGTAACATTGCCAGTGTTGATACAGTGTTGGGAGATGTAGACCGGAATTTTACCGGCACACCCGCCCTGATTCCGGGGCGGGCAAGATTCGCAGAATGGAATTCTCCGTTGGCCTCAGGCGGGATTTTACGAGCCTCGCTTCAGCGAAGTCGTAAAATACCAGCCGTAATGTCAGTTGGAGATTAGGCACTTTTCAGTCGAACCTAAGTTCAAGGTGTGAAATACGCATTAAGATTGGACGTAAACTGAATGTTCGAATGTTAATACAAGTTACCATGCTGGTTACATAGGCCAGTTCTTTGACTAGTTATCAGCATAGAACGTGACTGTGCAATAGTATGCTAATGCCCAACACAACCAGCAGAGGGAGTTCATTACCAGTCCTGAGGTGAGAAAGTTCAGTGCTCATGTTCCTCAATCCGCCTTGATATTACTCGCTTGTATTTTTGTTTAAAGATTTCTATCCTTCTGCCAGTATCTGTAGATTTTGCATTGCATTCTGCTGAGCAATCCTCCATTGCTGTCATGGACAACACAGACGTGACATGCCCGAGTTTAATTTGTACTCTGTATTCATCTGAGGAGTGGTATGCAAGTGAGTGGGAACCATTAGCAGAAATACGGTCCAGTGACCCCTTGCACTGGGTACATACATTTGTTGAGGACAGATTAGAATTAGCACTGCTGCCTCACAGTGCCAGGGACCCGGGTTCAATTCTGGCCTCGGGTGATTGCCTGTGTGGAGTTTACACGTTCTCCCCGTGTCTCCTCCCACAGATGTGCAGGTTAGGTGAATTGGCCATGATATATTGCCCCTTAGTGCCCAAAGATGTGTAGGGTTTGACTGTGATCTGACCACATGGTCAGTTAATCTGGTTGCCCACAGGGGAAGAATAGGTCAAAGGCAAAGCATAGAGGGTTGACTGAACCTGTAGAATCAGACTTTGGGTCAGTCTTTGTCACCAGGAGGGAAAGAAGGCAGGTTTGGGGGAAGGGAGATGATAAATAATTTGTGCTTTATTCTAGCATTGCAAGAGAGCAGGATAGCATTATGATTCAAATATGCTGCATAAACACAATCATCAGAAACAATTTGGATGTCTCAGGAAGAATGATCATTTCTGTGGTTCTCGGTGTTCACCGGGACCCAAGTCTGTGACGAGTGGAACCCTGGCTGGGATTTTTCTGAACCAGCAGAAATCCCACTACCAGGGCTGTCAGCTCAGCAGCATCACTGCTAGCGGTGTGGCCTTTGCTGGGGCTATCCGTGCCTGAGGACGACGGGTGACTTGGTTGTCATGGGGGTGGCCATTGCAGGCACCAAAAAGTGCCCAAAATGGAGGTCCCCGAGGAGCCTGTTGGGGCTGCCTGGTTTCGCGGGATGGTCTCTCCACACGGTGGCGGGCACATTTGGTCTCTGGGCGGGCAAGGCCGCCTGCCATCTTTCCCACTGCTGGCAAAACAACAGGAATACGTGCTGCATGTCACCCAATGCCTCCCCACACCATTTTGCCAGCTTTCCTGGCTCCCAGACCATCACCAAAATTCAGTCCATTATCTCAACAAGTGCCCACGTCAGAGTTTCAACATCTTTTGAATACTGTTTTCTATTTGAAAATTATAACCCAACAAGTTCCCAGAGCTAAGTCTGAGAAAGTGCAAAATGTGGCTGTCATAAACCCAGTATTAAACAGTTGCCCAAGTTCCAAAGAAGTGACATTGTGAAGAATATCACAATGATGGATTACTGACATTTTTTCGGATGGTTCTCCAGACGTTTAGTGAAATGGGGAAAAGCGTGTAAATGAAATATTTACAGTCCTGTTTTGAGAAGAAGAAAGCTTGCTTTAGTCCTATCCGTCCTTTAACACTTGTCAATTCTGCTCTGTCCCTCAGGCTTGTCAGAACATAGTTTGGATTCTCTCGTGTTCGAGACACTGATCCCAAAGCCCATGCTGCAGCGTTACGTCTCCCTGCTGACAGACCATCGCCGGATCATCCTGTCGGGGCCGAGTGGCACTGGGAAAACCTACCTGGCCAATCGGCTAGCTGAGCACATGGTGCTCAGGGAAGGAAGGGAGCTGACAGATGGAGTCATCGCGACCTTTAATGTGGATCACAAATCGAGCAAGGTGAGAAAACCAGTTTGGTCTCTTACTTGTCCAGTTGTATGTTGTTTTAGAGTACGGGTGATGTAATAGATATTGCTGAGGTAGAATTTACAGTACAGAAACAGGCTATTCAGCCCAACAAGTCTGTACTGAGGTTTGTGTTCCACATGAGCCTATTTTTTTTCTTTATTCTTTCTTGAGATGTGGGTGTCACTTGCAAGGCCAGCATTTGTTGCTCACCCCTAATTGTTGTTGACCTGAGTGGCTTGCTGGGTCACTTCAGAGGGCAATTAAGAGTCAACCCCATTACATGTGACTTCAAATCCAAAGTAGGCCAGTCCAGGTAAGGACGGCAGTTTTCCTTCCCTGAAGGACATGAGTGACCCAGATGAGTATTTAAAAAATAAGATAGCTGCAGACTTGGAAGGGAGTTCTGCAGTCAGCATCACAGTGATGCAGACTGGGAAGAGTATCATAGATACCCTACAGTGCAGAAGGAGGCCATTCGGCCCATCGAGTCTGTACTGACCACTATCCCATCCCAGGCCCGATTCCCACCACCCACCCAACTAATCCCTTTAGCCTACACATCCTGGGACACTCGGGCAATTTCGCATGGCCAATCAACCTAACCTAATTTGGACTGTGGGAGGAATTTGGAGCACCTGGAGGAAACCCATGCAGACATGGGGAGAATGTGCAAACTCCACACATGCACAGTGACCCAAGCCGGGAATTGAACCTGGGTCCCTGGAGCTGTGAGGCAGCAATGCTAACCACTGCCACCATGCCGCCCGCTGCAATCAGCATCACGGTGAAGCAGGGGGTACAGGGAAAAGGCAGGAGAATAGCACTAAGTCATGATGCTCATTTGGAGAGCTGGTGCAGATACAATGGGCCAAATGGCCTCCTTGCCCTGTCACAACTCTGTGATTCCGTGAACCAGGGAAAGCAATCCTGTGTTTGCAAGCATTGACCATCAGTTGTGTAGCATGTGGATGTTTGAGTGGACAGAGTGACGTGAGCCATTCTTGTTTTTCAGGAGCTGCGTCAGTATCTTTCGAACCTTGCAGATCAGTGTAACAGTGAGACCAATGCAGTGGATATGCCGAGTGTGATCATCTTGGACAATTTGCATCATGTTGGTTCCCTCGGAGAGATCTTCAATGGCCTTTTAAACTGCAAGTACCACAAATGGTAAGGGTCTTATTTATCTTGGTCTGCATAGTAGACAAACTCTTTTTCTCCTCTTCAGCCACGAGTCACGACGCATGCTACAGCACACTAGCATTGGCAGCTTTCCAGTATATTGCCTGTGTGTTTCATTTACATGTCTAGCCGGTGAATGGCAGCAATGTAACACGTGTAAGCCTATCACTGCTTGCACAGATTTTAGTACAGTTATCTGGAAAGCAGTGGGAACGTTGTCCGATTTTCGTTCATCCGCTCCGCCATCCAAAGAGTTGGTGGGGGACACGTCCCTGCCGACACTGCCTGCCCCCACATCCATTTCACGCCCGAATGAACATCGTTTGGCTGCAGGCACAAGTCCCACATTAGTGGCCGGCAGCTCCCTAATCTCTGCATAACAGGAGTGGAACTTCATGAAAACATTGGAGCATAAGCCTCAGGTCTGGATGGAAAGGTTAGCATTCAGGGTGTTGAGTAGAGAAGGCAAAAATGGGCGATTGGGGTGTTGATGGGAGAGGCTGGGAGTGGGAGGGAGGTCCAGCGGCTATTGGAACTTAAGGGGTACATGCCCGACGTTAGAAGGGGGCTTCTGATGCAGGCATCCCTCGCCCCACTTCATAACCGAGGCCGAAGTCTGATCATTTTTGAGCTCCCCCCACACCTGGGAAATCATCCTACCAGCCTGAGGCTGAGTAACTGGCCACTTACACGCCTCAATTAGGACAAGGGTGGGCAGCCTGTCCAAGGTCTCGCTCGCCCCAACATAAAATCACTGAGAGATCAGGGTGGGTGGTTGGGATCCCAGCAGGAAGTCCATTCCTTCTATTTCATGCCCTCCTCCCCCTTGCCTAAAAACTCGCCAGCGGGGCTTCAGTGCAGCAGTATAAGTCAGATCGGCAATACAATGCCATCACACCAGTCTCAGATATAGAAACATGGAAAATAGGTGCAGGAGTAGGCCATTCGGCCCTTCGAGTCTGCACCACCATTCAATATGATCATGGCTGATCATGCACTTTCAGTATCCCACTCCGCATTCCCTCCATACCCATTGACCCCTTTAGCTGCAAGGGCCACGTCCACTCCTCCTTGAACATATCTAACAAACTGACCCCAACAGCTTTCTGTGGTAGTGAACAGGTTCACAACTCTGAGTGAAGACCACCTTCTTCATCTCGGTCCTGAATGGCTTGCACCTTATTCTTAGACTGTGACCCCTAGATCTGCACTTCCCCAAAATCGGGAACATTCTTCCCGCATCTAGCCTGTCCAATCCCATCAGGATTTTATGTTTCTCTGAGATCCCCTCTCATTCTTCTAAATTCCAATGAGTAGAAGCCCAAGGTGAGTGGACAAATAGATTGGAAGCTTGTCTACCATTTTTAAACCACTTGAGCTTGTTAAAAACCAATTGTATGTAATTTTTCATTGCCCATGACGTCATTCAGATGTCCTTGGGGGAAAACGTTTGAGTGTGCAGGCATATCAAAGTAAAAGCTTTCCAATGGGACCATGGTTGTATGTAGCAGCAGATTGTGCTTGTGGCAGGTTCTGTATGATTTTTTTGAGTTACTGTTTTGGCTTCTTTGAGCCTTCAAAAGAAAATGAAGAGGAATTCGGAGAGAAAGAGCTTGAATTCAAAAGTAACCTTTCATGATCCAAAGATGTCCCCAAGTGCTTCACAGTTGATGGAGTATTTTCCCAAGCATGGTCATTATTGTATAGGGAACGCAGCAACTAATTAGTACACAGCAAAGGACCCACAAACAACAGTGCATTACATAATCAGTTAATCTGATCCAGTGGCATAGCTTGAGGGGGCAACACGGTGGCACAGTGGTTAGCACTGCGGCTTCACAGCGCCAGGGACTCGGGTTCAATTCCGACCATGAGTGACTGTCTATGTGGAGTTTGCACGTTCTCCCCATGTCTGCGTGGGTTTCCTCCATATTATGTTTGAGGTCTGATACATATTTTTATATTTACACTAAAAATATGGTAATTGGACTTACTTTTGAGTTACTGCAGTCTTGTGTGGTGAAGGTCTCGGTGGTTAAAACAATGGAGTGACTTGCTGGCCACCTGATTGCAGCCCAGAGTTGACTACACTGGTGTGGGACTGGTGTCACTTTAGGCCAGATCTGGTAAGGACAGCAGATTTCCTTCCCCAAGAGACATTACCATAGAAACTAGAAGCAGGAGTAAGCCATTCAGCCCTTCGAGCCTGCTCCACCATTCTTTATGATCATGGCTGATCATCGAATTCAATATCCTAATCCCACCCATCCCTTGATCCCTTTAGTCCCCAGAGCTGTATCTAATTTCTTCTTGAAATCAAACAAGGTTTTGGCCTCAAAATCATATTTTTATTTATTACTAGTCACAAGTAGGCTTACATTCACGCTGCAATGAAGTTACTGTGAAAATCCCTTAGTCACCACACTCCGGCACCTATTCGGGTACACCGAGGGAGAATTTAGCATGGCCAATGCACCTAACCAGCACGTCTTTCCGACTGTGGCAAGAAACCCACGCAGACAGGGGGAAGAATGTATAAACTCCACACAGACAGTGACCCAAGCTGGGAAACAAACCCAGGTTCCTGGCGCTGTGAGGCAGCAGTGCTAACCCACTGTGCCACCGTGCTGTGAGTTAGCAAGGCGTTAGTGAATTTCATGTGTTTAATTGTTCAAATTCATTTATGGCATGTGGGCATCACTGGCTGGACCACCATTTATTGCCCATTCCAAATGACCCTCCATTTCAAAGGGCATTTGAAAGTCACATGTAGGCCAGGTAAGGATGGCAGATTTCCTTAGTGAACCAGGTGGGTTTTTAGGAGGATCGACAATGGTTTAATTCCAGATTTTTATCAAAATTCAAATTTCACCATCCGCTGTGGTGGAATTCGAACGCAGGTCCCCAAATCATGCCCTGGGTCTCTGGATTACCAGTCCAATAACAATACCATTACGCCACTGCCTCCGCTACCAGTTTATGTGTTCCTTTATGCCAACTCAAGATTATTTAAACTGATGTCTGCTTTATTTCCATTCCAGAATTTTTCAACTGAATTCAAATGGTTTTCCATATAATTATTAACGTTTGACAATATATTTTCCAGTCCTTACATCATCGGAACAATGAACCAGGCCACATCCTCCACTCCTAACCTCCAACTCCATCATAACTTCAGGTAATGTCTGGACCTCCTTACTGGATCTTGTTCCAATTTTGTTAAAGTTCCATATTGTTTTCTTAAGTTAAGTGCACTCTACATCAACCCTCTGATTTTTAAAAGATGTTCTTATTAAGATAAATGTTTTTTTAATTTCTGGTTGGTCTTATTGGGGCCTCTCTTTGTAATAAATGTTAACTTCTTCCAATTGCTATATCTGAAGGCAAAGTAAAAGGTTTAAAAATAAATACATGAGCTGTCCCAACTTGAGTATCTGAAGCCCAAAGTTAGCAAATTGTTTGCAGACGCGAATTGTAGCCTTCCCCCTCATGCGCTGTGTGATCCTGGATCGAACCACATGGTACATTTATCCATAAACAATTAAATGCACTTTTATTAAAGGGCTCCATAGATACTGGTATTTGGAGAATATGGGCTTGTGTTTGAAATGGAACATTGTTATCTGCCTTTGTCATTCACGCTCCCTCGCGGGCTCTCACACACTCCCACACATGCTGACATGCAAGCACGTTCCTACATACACAGACATTCTCACAAACGCACACCCTCACTCATGCACACCCTCACACATGCTTAAGTGCACACTTTTCTACACGTGCTCCTGCACACACACGTGCAAGCTCCCACATATGTCCTCACATACACATTTCAACATATATGCTCCCACATGTGCATGTATGTGCACACCCACATATGCTCTCACACATCCTGACATGTACTGTTACAAGTTCACATACGTGCTCTCGAGGACATTTTCAACAAAGTAAATTCCAAAAACTGAATTTATATTTGGAGGCGTGATTCCTGAGGTGATACTACCTTTCCTTCAATCTTTTCATAGAATGTGCTTTTCTCCTTAATAACAAGAGATGAAGGCTCTGTATAAATATATAGATGCAAGTTGCTGCTGTTGAGATTGGAAGCTCACTGCTCCAGTGATTTTGCAGCATAAAATGCAAGGTTCCTCTCCATTGACGGTGTCTAAATGTACAATTCTGCAAATTCATTAATTATGCTTCAGATATTAAAATGTTCTGGCATTTTTCTCAAAGAATCAGTGAATATTTCCGCAAAGCTTCGCTTCAAGAGATGAGCATTAAACGGATTCACTGATGGGTCAGATTGCATATGGTCTGGGGAAGGAATGATCTTGGTTTGCCACATGTGCTTTCCTACATCACGCTTCCTTGTGTTGCATGGCCTCATCTTCCATGTGGCCATTGATGTACGCTCCACCAATGTTCCAAAGCTCTGGCAGTGCCTTTCCCGGCAAAATGCCGTCACTATAAAACTTTATGGGCAGCACGGTGGCACAGTGGTTAACATTGCTGCCTCACAGGGCTAGGGACCCGGACTTGATTCCCACCTTGGGTCACTTTCTGTGCGGAGTCTGCACGTTCTCCCCGTGTCTGCGTGGGTTTCCTCCGGGTGCTCTGGTTTCCTCCCACAGTCGGAAAGACATACTGGTTAGGTCCATTGGCCATGCTAAATTCTTCCTCAGTGTACCCGAACAGGTGCCGGGATGTGGCAATTAGGGGATTTTCACAGTAACTTCATTGCAGTGTTAATGTAAGCCTACTTGTGACACTAATAAATAAAGCTTAAACTTCGATCAGATAGTCAGCGATCAGGCAGTGAAGGGTAGAATTGGCTAATTAATCTGCAAACTCTAGTTAATTAGATACAATTATGATCCCATCAAGAAGAATCAGTCTGTTGAACCTCAGACGATGTACATTTTCGTTGTTGTGTTACAGATGGGTCCTGTGTGCTAACCATACCGAACCAGTCAAAGGCTTCTTGGGTCGCTACCTTCGTCGGAAACTGATAGAAACCGAGATCAGTACCAGAACAAGAAACACTGAACTAGTCAAGATCATTGACTGGATCCCAAAGGTCTGGCACCACCTGAACAGATTCCTGGAAGCTCACAGCTCCTCTGACGTCACCATTGGTAATAATCTGCATTAGAGAATTATCAAAAACACGTACTATGGTTTAAAACAAAAAGGCTGAGATGGTGGCATAGTCACTGGACATCACCACTCATCCAGAAGGCCAGGCTAATACTCTGGGGATGCGGGTTCAAATCCCACCACAGCAGTTGGCAGAATTAAAAATTCAGTTAATAAAATCAGTTCCAGAAAATTTATCATTCGCTGCTGTAAAAACCCACCTGGATCACTAATGTTCCTTCAGGGAAAGAAATCTGCTGTCTTTATCTGGTGTGTGACTCCAGACCCACAGCAATGTGGTTGACTCTTAACTGTCCTAAGGGCGGCATGTTGGCACAGTGGTTAGCACTGCTGCCTCACAGCGCCAGGGACCTGGGTTCGATTCCTGGCTTGGGTTACTGTCTGTGTGGAGTTTGCATGTTTTCACCCGGTTTCCTCCGGGTGCTCCGGTTTCCTCCCATAGTCCAAAGATGGGCAGGTTAGGTGGATTGGCCGTGCTAAAATTGCCCCTTCGTGTCAGGGGGACTAGCTAGCGTAACTGTATGGGGTTATGGGGATGGGGCCTGGGTGGGATTGTGATCAGTGCAGATTCGATGGACCGAATGGCCTCCTTCCATTCTATGATTCTATGCCCTCTGAAATGGCCGAGTTCCGTTCAGTTCAAGGGGCAATTAGGGATGGTCAACAAATGCTGACATTACCAATCACAGGTAAGGGTGGCAGATTTCCTTTCCTGAAGGACATTTGTGCACCAGGTGGGTTTTTTGCAACAATCGTTGGTCATTGTCATGGTTACCATTACTTGAGACTAGCTTTATATTCCACATTTATTCATGAATTCGAATTCCATCAGCTGCTGTGGAGGGATTTGAATCCCTGTCCACAGAGTATTAGACACTTTATATTTAAATAGAGTATTTTCTTCCTCAACATTTCCTGGATACTCAAACACAGAGACAATCAGAAAAGGGCTAATGATGTGTAACCAGCCCCAGGCACCCATAGTATGGGGTGGACTAAGATCTGATTTATTGGTTTCAGACTTCCTGGCTGATCATCTCCATTGAGAGTCAGAGATACCCAAACGGAGTACTTAACAGGATTTTTCTGGATCGTACTACCAATATTCAGTCCTGTTCAGGAAGGATAATGGGCCATTTAAATGGCACAACGTAGGAATTATGGTGATTGTAGAGTTAAGCAGGAGCAGCACACTTGGAGAATAAGGAAACATGGCACCAATCCATGACGAAGCAAACCGCTTAATTGGCAACCCCAGCCACTGGCTCACTCCTTCCATCATCATTAGTGTACCATGCCTCAGTGTGTACCATGTACGGGATGCACTGCAGAAATTGGCCAAGGCTTCTTAGATACATTGAATCATAGAAACTAGAAGCAGGAGTAGGCCATTCAGCCCATTGAGCCTGTTCTGCCATTAATTTTGATCATGGCTGATCATCGAATTCAATATCCTGATCCCCCCCCTTCCCCCCCATATCCCTTGATGTCTTTAGCCCCTAGAGCTATATCTATAAGTATTAGAAGCAGGTTCTTGGACAGCATCTTCCAAACCTGTGACCTCTACCACCTAGAAGGAGATGCATGGGAACGCCACCATCTGCAGATTCCCCCGCCCCCCCAAGTCACTCACCATCCTGACCTGGAAATATATCACCGTTCCTCTATCAATGCTAGGTCAAAATCCTTGCACAGCCTACCATCACTGGCAGTCCCTTCAGCAGCTGAAGTGCTGAAGATTGAGGAAGAAGCTCATGCCACCTTATTAAGGGCAATTCAGAAAGTGAAACAAATAAACAGAGCAAAGCTTACAATTTCATTAATTAATAAAAACATGAAGATGGCCAACAAGATCAGCCTTCACACTGTTAACTTCAGTTTGGCATCAATTTATTTTGCAATGACAGTAGAAGTTGCAATTACATGTGTTTCTTAGAAATGAATAAGTTTTCTTCAATATATCAGTGAAAATCCTAATGAGTCATTGTAATTTAATTTCTAATCATTAAGGTCCTCGACTGTTTCTGTCCTGTCCAATGGATGTTGATGGTTCAAGGGTTTGGTTCACAGACTTGTGGAATTATTCCATCATCCCTTACCTGCTAGAAGCCGTCAGGGAAGGACTGCAGGTACGTCAAGGCAATGGGTACAGCCTCTTCAATCTGAATCTCAAGTAGCGTTGCACATCAATTGCTAATGAATCTTACGATGGCACAGTGGTTAGCACTGCTGCCTCACAGCACCAGGGACCCGGGTTCAATGACCGTCCTAGGTCACTGTCTGTGTGGAGTCTGCACGTTCTCCCCGTGTCTGCGTGGGTTCCCCCGGGTGCGCCGGTTTCCTCCCACGGTCCAAAAGATGTGCTGATTAGGTGCATTGGCTGTGCTAAATTCTCCCTCAGTGTACCCGAACAGGCGCTGAGTGTGGAGACTAGGGGATTTTCACAGTAACTTCATTGCAGTGTTAATGTAAGCTTACTTGTGACACTAATAAATAAACTTTAGTGCATGATAAGCAGCCTTTCAATAAAATAGTCACTCAATTAAAAACAAGGCAAGTTGCTCAAAGTGCCTTGACCCCTGCTTTTTTAAGAACAGATGTGATAGGAGGTTGGAAGAAACAGGGATGTGGGAAGTGGATGGGTACATTAGATTAGGATTGCAGCGGATACAAATGATAAGTACCCACACCAACTGTTGTGACTGTTTTTGGGGTGCAAGTTTGAAGTGGCCCTTTAACTCTGCCCAGGCCTGAGATCCACCAATGTTGCATTCTGTGAATTGAGTAATTTGCAGCTGACTTTACCGGTCAGCTGTTTAATTACTACCTTTTGACAATTACCATTCAATGTGAGTTTAGTACTATTTACCCTCCCCTGCTTTGAGAGAGGCCTCAGATGTTTAGTCCCGAGGGTAGCTTCAGGGCAGAAGTTGCCAGTTTTTCAGCGGAGTGGTGCAGCTGACGGGAAAGATGGCGCAGAGGCCGCATCGTTCAACTGATGGTCAGAAAAATTGAAGGGGTGGGTCCCACAATGTAACACTGGCAGGGCAGCAACTTCGTCCGTGAAAATCGGGGTGCCATTTTTAAAGGCCGCCCTGTTACAAAAAATTAAAAATAGAGAAGCGTCCCCCCACCAGGAACAAGAACACCCGCCCACCCCCATGATGGTGGCGGGGGAATTATCAGACATAGAATTGCGACTGGAAGACTACATTCTGCACTCTCTCGTTTCCTTCTCTATGAACGGTATGTTTGTCTGTATAGTGCACAAGAAACAATACTTTTCACTCTATGTTAATACATGTGACAATAAATCAAATCAAAAGAATTCCCATTATGTGAGTGGGGGCGGGTAAGACAATCGCGTCATGCCTTTGTCAACGTGATGCGTGATTTGGGTCTCCTGCTGGATTTTCTGTGATTCCATCCACCGTAAAAGGGAGCGGAAATCCCCCCCCCCCTCGCCGCCCACTTCCCCCTTCGTGTTGGTGATTTACGATCAGTTAAAATGCATTCAGGAGAATTATTTTGTCCCTTCCCTGGTTTCCTCACACTGTAAATAAATCTTTCTTCTCTTGTAGCTTTATGGAAGGAGAGTTCCTTGGGAAGACCCAGCTAAGTGGGTGATGGATACGTACCCATGGGTGGCCACCCCACAGCAACATGACTGGCCCCCTCTGTTACAGCTGAGACCCGAAGATGTTGGTGTCGATGGATTTATATTAACCCGAGAAGGCAGTTGCAGTAAACAGTCCCAGCAGAGTGACGCCGAGGGAGATCCCCTTGTGAGTTGCCTAACAGTCTACAGTTCAGTCGCAGTAACTATTGGAACAATCTCATGAAGCTGATAGATTCTAAGAGTATTGTAGAATTATTTGTATCCCGGGTGTTTTGGCTGTGATCTTCTCGCTGTTTTATCAAGAAACAAGGCGTGAGTAATTCTTCATGGAGAGGGGAAAAAAAATTGGCCCAGATCTTAGTCTCCAGATGGTTGTACCCTGGAAGATGGACTGAGGGACCCCAATGCAAGGACCCTATGGAAACTGCCCATGAAGTTTCTACTTCTATCGAGCAATTGCCCTGTGTCGAATTTCTGAATCAGAGACTTCAGATGGTTCTGACTCAGTTGACAGAAGAACTACCCAGAAAAATTAGAAGGATTAATACTAGTTCTAACCCCTGAGTAACTATACCGCTGACCACCTCCCCCTCCCACCCCCGACACCTGACTACCTCTCACCCCGGCCATTCCCCTGACCACATCACTGACCCCACGACTACACCCCCAACACTTGCTTAACCCTAGACCAATTGACTGCTCAGCTACACTACCTGACTAACCTCCCAACTACTTCCCACGGGATCCCAACTCCCACTCCATCCATCAACTATTCTCCCGAATCTCCAGCTCATCCTGCCCCCTCACCCACCCACCTGCAAACCTACCCCTACACCCACCCATCTGCCACACTCACTTACCTGCCACTGTACTCCCTTACCCACTGACACGCGACCCTATCCTCCCACCTACCACCCTACCCCATCGCCCACCCATCTGCAACATTATCCCTGCATCCACCCATCTGTCATCCTACCCACTGACCTTGCACACTTAACTTCTCTTCTAACTTGTCAAAGTGGATTTGGCATATTTAAATTTACCAGAGTGCGGCAGCTAGTGCCATAATATGGGGGCATGTCTTTGCTTCGCTTGTCACTGAGGACCTACTCCAGGAATAGGTGGGCTCCACATTTCTCAGGAGGCCCACTTTGGAGGTCCATGCAAGAAATGTGGAGCTCCAGTGCAAGGTAGGAGTTGAGTGACAATCTGACAGTGATTGCCATCATGGGTGGCACAGTGGTTAGCACTGCTGCCTCACAGCGCTAGGGACCTGGGTTCATTTCCCAGCTTGGGTCACTGTCTGTGTGGAGTTTGTACGTTCTCCCCATGTCTGCGTGGGTTTCCTCCAGGTTCTCTGGTTTCCTTCCACAGTCCGAAAGATGTGCTGGTTAGGTGCATTGGCCGTGCCAAATTCTCCCTCGGTGTACCCGAATAGGCGCCGGAGTGTGGCGACTGGGGGATTTTCACAGTAACTTCATTGCAGTGTTAATGCAAGTGTACTTGTGACACTAATAAATGAACTTTAAACTTCTGGGAAGATTCAGGCCAACAAGCTTCATTTATTACTGCAATTAATTGTCTTATCTCTCTGATAAACAATGTGGAGGGGAGATCTCATTCAGTAAAGAAATGATAAAATGCCTGTTTAAAACATAGTCATGTATTTCCTGTACTGGGCACTGTTTCATTTGGTAGTGGAATTTGACCCAACATTTGTCAAGTTCTGACTGGAAACCGGCATGTATCTTTCCAGATGCACAGTCGAGATTCCAGACCGGATTTTCTGACACTTAATGTACACAAAATATACAGGGCGGCACGGTGGCAGAATGGTTAGCACTGCTGCCTCACAGCGCCAGGGACCCGGGTTCGATTCCCTGCTTGGGTTACTGTCTGTGTGGAGTTTGCACGTTCTCCCCGTGTCTGCGTGTGTTTTCTCCCCGGTGCTCTGGTTTCCTCCCACAGCCCAAAGATGTGCAGGTTAGGTGGATTGGCCATGCTAAATTGACCCTTAGTGTCATGGAGACTAGCAGGGTAGGTGCGTGGGGTTATGGGGATGGGGCCTGGGTGGGATTGTGGCCTTTGCAGACTCGATGGGCTGAATGGCCTCCTTCTGCACTGTAGGATTCTCTGATTCTGTGAAAATCTGGGGGGTGGATTACACCATCATCCTGGCAGGGCTCCTTGGAGATCAGGGTGCAGGGGCTCATGGGACCTTGGTCTTCAACTCCAAGTCCCTTTGGTCATATGTATGGGCCTGACCAACATTAAAAAATCTAAACGTGCATGTGCAGCTCTTTCCCAGTCGGTATATGCCCAAGTTTGGTCGGGTCTTGGAGATGCTAATCACAGATTAGTTTAATTAGATGAATTCTGATTTTTTTTTTTTGCGGCACACTTGGGGAGTCTTCACGGCACACAATTCATTCATGGGACATGGGCGTCGCTGGCTGGCCAGCATTTATAGTTGCCCTTGTTCAGAGGGCAGTTGAGAGCCAACCACATTGCTGTGGCTCTGGAGTCACATGTAGGCCAGCAGAATTCCTTCCCTAAAGGACATTAGTGACCCAGATGGGTTTTTCCAACAATCGACAATGGTTTCATGGTCATCAGTTGATTCGTAATCCAGATGTTTTTTATTGAATTCAAATTCCACCATCGATCGTGGTGGGATTCGAACCCGGACCCCCAGAACATTAGCTGAGTTTCTGGATTAATAGTCTAGCAAAAATACCACTAAGCCATCGCCTCCCCTAAATGTTAGTCAAACTCTGCTGCCCAATAAAACAGCATCTATTACCAGTACAGGAAATACATGACTGGGAACCACTGCTCTAGAATGCTGACCTCACTGTGAAATTAGGCTGTATTGGGCTGCATGAAAGAGTCTTGTAGCCGGAAATAATTTAATAATGTCGCTCTTTCCTTTAAAACTGCTTTAGACCCATCGGATAAGAGCTCACGATAAATAGTGTTTCAGTGTAAATAAGAAAAATCATTAACCGAAGTGTGTAAGCCCAAATGAACTCCCTGCAATTATGACTCTTAAGTTTCAATATTGGCAACTCTTCCCTTCATTGATAAACTGTGAGAACTTGAGTATTCATTCAGGCTCTGATACATATCTAGTCTCTCAGGGAATCAAAGAATATGGGAATCGAGCAGGAAAGTGGAGTTAATACCCAAGGCCAGCCATGATCATATTGAATAATGAAGCAGGTTTGACGGGCCATGTGTCTCCTCCTGCTCCTGTTTCTTGTGTTCCAATATACTGAACATATCCAGTGGCACAGTGGTTGACACTGCCGCCTGACAGTGCAAGGGACCCTGGTTCAATTTCCGGCTTGGGTCACTGTTTGCGTCGAGTTTGCACTTCTCCCCATGTCTGCATGGGTTTTCTCCGGATGCTCCAGTTTCCTCCCACAGTCTGAAAGACGTGCTGGTTAGGTGCATTGGCCATGCTAAATTCTCCTTCAGTGTACCCGAACAGGTGCCGCAGTGTGTAACTTCATTGCAGTGTGAATGTAAGCCTACTTATGACTAATAAATAAACTTTTACTTAAAAAAACTTTATTTTTCCTTTGCAGATGAATATGTTAATGAGGCTACAGGAAGCTGCAAATTACTCAAGTCCCCACAGTTACGACAGCGACTCGAATAGCAACAGCCATCATGACGATATCCTCGATTCATCTCTGGAATCCACTCTTTGATCAGGTGTTCTGCCAAAATAACCTGTCACTTCTGTCCAGTGTATCTCGGACTATTTCCACGGAATATGAGGGCTTAAGTACTTGACTCAGAGGAGAACGGAAATGATCAGTAACTCGATGGCCCACATTGTTGGATAGAAGCTTCAGTTTTTAAAGAAATGGGTCTTCAAGTACAAGACACTTTAATTCAATTTTAAATATTGAAACCCTGACGGGTGCAGGTAACCCAAGGGAGACTAAATTTTTGGGCTTTTCTCGCCCCCTCCCCCCTGTTCTGTTTTATAAACTTGGAACTGCACTATTTCTTCATTTGATTGCTGGAGGCGTTTACGCCAAGCCAATGAAGAAATGTTGGACACTGCATACAAAAATAGTAACACCTGATTTTAAAAGGTATGGACTGACGTCATTGTGCCATGTACTGTCCTGGAAAGACTTAACCTTTGCTGCTCTCAGCCAGTCAGCAGTCACTGGACATTCCAACCAACTCCTTCATTAATGGAGAGTGAGGGGTGATGGGGAGGGGTGAGGTGGACGCATATACCTCTCTCAGTTGGGGGTGGTTTTGGTGCTATGTTACCCACCTTTGTTGCTTTTTTTGCAGTCGGCTGGGTAGAAAACAAAAACACAAAAACAAGCCAAGCACGGGTGTTTGGTCTCGATTTCATCCTCAGTCTACATTGACCTACGTAGAAAATGTTTCGGTCTCTTCACCGATTGACCAGTAGCCGACTGTCGGGAAGGATGGATGGTACTTTTCGGGACCGTGAGAAACAAGACTCTGGGACGCTTGGTTGAGCCAGAAATCAATATTGAAGATCCCCATGTTCTCCTCCTCCTCCCTTTCCTTATTGAAAATGCACGCACATCCATTTTGATTGTTACTAAGGCTTGTCTCCTCACCAGGAACTGATAACACCTCCACTGGAATTGCACTTTTTCTTTGCAAAAACACATAAAGAAAAGCTGGATTGAGCTGTACCTCAGCGAAGAAACGCAATCCTTCAGCCAAATCCACGCAAGCCTTCTTACAACGTCTGGTGCTGGGAAGAAATGATGCCTTACGCTCTCGCTCTCTCTTTTATACTGATTTTTTTTTTTCCTGTTGCTTTTCTTCGCCATTTATTTTGTATCGTTTCAGAAAACAGGGCTGGAATCTCATCTCAAGACATTGAAAGAACCGAGACTTTTTAATTTGAATCGCGTGTGGGGTCCAAATGATAAGCAAGTCATTTGTTCGAAGCAAGACACACAAGGAGGAAAATCAGTGATTTCTTGGTTCATAATCAGCCTGCAACTTTATAGCGTGAATCCCGCCACGGTAAAACGCTAAACTGCAAATTTGGACCTTTCACACAAAAGACGATAACTATCGCTGCAAAAAAAAAATTTCTTGATGGACACTACAACGATAATGATGTATAAATATCAAAATCATCCAGTGACTGAGTAATAGATTTTTAATTGGAGTGCTTGTTGTGCCGTGCTGTTGTCCCCTGCTTTTATGTGAAGCATTAACACAAAATCTGGTGTTTTATACATTCTGGCTGATCGATGTGTTTCTCTATACCTCAATGGGTTTGTTTATGCTGCCATAATCCTGTTGTTACGTTCCCCCCCCTCCCACCACCCCCAAACCGCTAACCCCGGTCACAATCTATTCAATTGTCGCATTGAAACCACGATGGGAAATGGTTCAGCTCAGAATGGGTGAAAGGGCGCGAGCCAGTGCTCACAATTAAACTGCGTCTGAGCGTATCCTCTTTTTTATTGTCCAAATTTGTATTTTTTTTTTCTTTCAACGCTTCCAGAAGTCCCTTCTTTACTTCCCTTCACATCATGGTGTCTGGTTGTTTAATAGTGTTCTGAGTTAAAGAGGCTATGCAATGTTCATGCTGATTCTTAACAGAAGCCAAAAAAAAAAATTTTTGTCTTTTTTTGTTTTGAAAACTGCCAACATTTGTACAGGCTGAAGGAGACTTGTAAATGGCTTTGGCTTGATTTCTGGATGGTGTTTTCTGTAAATTTTGGGAAAATCTTTAACGATGAAATGCTGAAAATTGTAATGATTATTGTACCAAACCCATGTTTGTTAACTTGTGATAATTTTTCACATGGATGTTCAATAGAAAAACTATTTGTAGGATTTAGTGACCTAAGTGGAGCAGTTGTTTTGAATGTGTTTAATATGATGTACATTTTTTTCATTGTAACATAAATTGTAAATAATTGATTACAGTGATGCATTTTGATGAATTTTCTAGCCATTTTTAAAACACTAGGAAATGAGTATTTTGTGTACTGTATGCTGTATCATCCCATTGAATCAAGTCCTGGTCACTCATTGGATTCAGTATGGCCTGTACCAGAACATGCCTCATTTGAGGAATAAATCTAGTTATTGTACCAGTCTTAAATTATTCCTGATTCAATAAAATGAATGCTTATTTATTCAACCTCCTGTTACTTTTAATCTTTTTCTGCCAATCTTTGGTATCGGATAAAGTGAAGGTGGAACTAAGCAACTTTAGAGAGCCTGTGTTTTCTGCACTTTCCTTTCTGCCAATTAGTTTTATCTTAACAATAAAAAAAAATCCCAAATAGTGGGTGGGATTTTCCGGCCTCGCTCACCCTGAAACCGGAAAACCCCGCCCCAGGTCCACGGGCCTTTCCATGGTCCACCCCTTGCCTGCTCCAATTCCAGTGATGGGTGGGATGGTACAATTCCGGAGAATAAGTTAGTGTTTGTAACTGTGTAGAGCTCTGGTCACCCTATTATAGAAAGGATATTATTAAACTAGAAAGAGTGCAGAAAAGATTTACTAGGATGCTACCGGGACTTGATGGTTTGAGTTATAAGGAGAGGCTAGATTGACTGGGACTTTTTTCCCTGGAGCATTGGAGGCTTAGGGGTGATCTTATAGAGGTCTATAAAATAATGAGGGGCATAGATCAGCTAGATAGTCAACATCTTTTCCCAAAGGTAGGGGAGTCTAAAACGTGAGGGCATAGGTTTAAGGTGATAGGGGAGAGATACAAAAGGGTCCAGAGGGGCAATTGTTTCACACACAGGATGGTGAGTGTCTGGAACGAGCTGCCAGTGGTAGTAGTAGGGGCGGGTAAAATGTTGCCTTTTAAAAAGCATTTAGACAGTTACATGGGTAAGATGGGTATAGAGGGATATGGGCCAAATGCGGGCAATTGGGGCTAGCTTAGTGCTTTTAAAAAAAAAAGAGGCAGCATGGACAAGTTGGGCCAAAGGGTCTGTTTCCATGCTGTAAAACTCTATGACTCTCTTAGGAGTGAAACATGGGGTGGTCAATGAGTGGCTGGGCTTGACAGAAAAGTGGGGAGAAGCAAGTAAATCATGAATCACAATGTTGCAAGTGAATTAATAGAATGCAGATTGCAAGAAGAGGCCATTCGTCTGTCCTGGCTCTTTATAATGCGATTAATCAGATAGCACTGATTGATCAATCCACTTCTCTGCCTTTTCTTCTTAGCGCTGTTTTCTTTTCCCATTCAAGTATTTATCGAGTTCTCTTTGGAAATGCGTTATTGCATCTGCTTCCAGCAGCCCTCCAGGCAGTGCGTTCCAAATTATAACCACTGCATTTAAGGAAAGTCACCCCATCTAGCCTTATAAATCTGCATTCTCTGGGTACTGATTGTTCTGGCACTGGAGACTGTTTCTCCTTATGTACTCGATCAAACATCTTCATGAGTTTGAGTAGTTTTTCAAAGTTCTGAGTTACAAAATTGTGCGTTTCAAAGTTCTGCACGTTTTAATTTAATGCAATGGTATCGAACCTTTCCAACCAGAGGATTCTGGGTTCTGTCTTCAGTCAAGCTCAGGAGCCTTAATAAAAAGACTTTTAAAAAAAAATAATTGTCCAAGGCATAATGTGTTAAAGCTACAA
The DNA here is from genome assembly GCF_964213995.1 of Mustelus asterias. Taxonomy (NCBI): domain Eukaryota; kingdom Metazoa; phylum Chordata; class Chondrichthyes; order Carcharhiniformes; family Triakidae; genus Mustelus; species Mustelus asterias. The sequence goes on from NC_135809.1 coordinate 124,510,785, forward strand.
TGCAGTTACTAGAAACAAGTCATAATGAAAAACAAGATAGAGTCATCTGTCAACAGTTTGAAAGTTTTTACAAAAAAGTTAATTGAATGATGCTTTCTCCCCAGTACAGTGTTAAAGAAACTATAATGAGCCATTTAATTACCATTAAATAGGAAGGATGTGATTGCACTGAAGAGGGAGCAGTGGAGGTTTACCAGGTTGCTGCCTTGGCTGGGGGGTCTGTGCTTTGAGGAGAGGTTGGATAGGCCGGGGCTGTTTTCCTTGGAGCATCGAAGATTGAGAGGAGAATTGATTAGAGGTGTATAAGATAATGAGGGGCGTGCATAGGAATGCACTTTTTCTATTAGTTGAGGGGTCAATAACCAGGGGGCACAGATTTAAGGTCAGAAGTAGAAGGCTGAGGGGAGTTGAGAAACTTTTTCACTGAGAGGGTGGTTGGAGTCTGGAACTCACTGCCTGAAAGGGTGATTGAGTCAAAGAAACTCATAACATTTAAGAAGTATTTAGATATTCACTCGTGCAGCCATATTCTCCAGGGTTCTGGGCCAAGCATTGGAAAATGGGATTAGTATAGTCAGATCTTTGTTAAAGCGTGGACATGATGGACTGAATGTAAACACCTATGAATCTATAAAATATATCTGATCGATCAAGGTGGGGAGCCTTTAAAGAGCATCGTGTGGCCCCTGGACTCCTGGCCTGGCTGACCGAACGTGCAGGGGAAGAAGTCAGTGTGCCCTACAATAGGATCCAGTTTTGATTTTTCCATTGAAACATTAACGTTGAGAATAATCAACATGTGATATAAATTGTTTTGTGGTTAAGATATTAATGGGTATAGATTTAACAATTTTTGAATGAATTTTTAAAATTAATTCATGGGACATGGGTGTCGCTGGCTGGCCAGCATTTATTGCCCATTCCAAGTTGCCCAAGGGCAGTTGAGAGTCAACTACATTGTTGTGGATCTGGAGTCACGTGTAGGCCAGACCAGGTAAGGATGGCAGATTTCCTTCCCTAAAGGGCATTAGTGAACCAGATGTTTTTTTTCTGACAATTGACAATGGTTGATGAGGAACGGTTGAGGACTCTTGGGTCTGTACTCATTGGAGTTTAGAAGGATGAGGGGGGAATCTTGTTGAAACTCACAGGATACTGCAAGCCTGGATAGAGTGGACGTGGAGAAGATGTTTCCACTAGTAGGAAAAACTAGAACCAGAGGGCACAACCTCAGGCTAAAGGGACGATCCTTTAAAACAGAGATGAAGAGGAATTTCTTCAGCCAGAGAGTGGTGAACCTGTGGAACTCTGCCGCAGAAGGCTGCAGAAGCTAGGTCATTGAGTTTCTTTAAGACAGAGATAGATAGGTTCTTGATTAATAAGGGGATCAGGGGTTATGGGGAAAAGGCAGGAGAATAGGGATGAGAAAAAAATCAGCCATGATTGAATGGTGGAACAGACTCAACAGGCCGAGTGGCCTAATTCTGCTCCTATACCTTATGGTTTCATGGTCATCAGTATATTCTTAATTCTAGATTTTTTTAATTGAATCCTGCCATGGCAGGATTCGAACCCGGGACCCCAGAACATTAGCTGACTTTCTAGATTAATAGTCTAGTGATAATACCACTAGGCCATCACTTCCCCTAACGAAATACAAAAACTGATTCAAATATTGACTGAAAGATCACCAATTTAGTTACAGATAGGCAATGGTGTTTGTAATACTGGTATTAGTATCTGCATTTACTAGATGTCAGCAAATTCATGCAGATTTGAATGACAAAGAACAGTGTAGTTCAAACTTTGACTGATGCCACAGAGTAAGTTAATTTTAAAAAACGTATGGCTTAAAATAACTGCTGAATTGAATGTTTTGTGAATTTCCATTTAGCTCTGAAGAAGTCATGGACTCAAAACGTTAACTCTATTTTCTCCCTCCACAGATGCTGCCAGTCCTGCTGAGTTTTTCCAACATTTTCTGTTTTTATTTGTAAATTTCCCACTTTTTTCATACTGGAATGTCAGGTTAATTACAATATTCTGGTTAAGTGGGGTTAGAATATGGAGGATAATTAAACAATCAAGGGGGTGGCGAGAGGAGGAGGAGAAAAACCTAAACAGGGAGAAGGATTTGATTTGATTTATTATTATCGCATGTATTAGCAAACAGTGAAAAGTATTGATTTTTGCCTGCTATACAGACAGAACATTCTGTTCATAGAGAAGGAAATGAGAGGGTGCAGATTGTAGTGTTACAGTCATAGCTAGGGTGTAAAGAAAGATCAACTTAATGCAAGCTAGGTCCATTCAAAAGTCTGACAGCAGCAGGGAAGAAGCTGTTCTTGAGTCGGTTGGTACGTGACCTCAGACTTTTGTACCTTTTTCCTGACGGAAGAAGGTGGAAGAGAGAATGTCCGGGATGCGTGGGGTCCTTAAATATGCTGGCTGCTTTTCCGAGGCAGCGGGAAGTGTAGACAGTGTCAATAGATGGGAGGCTAGTTTGTGTGATGGATTGGGCTACATACACGACCTTTTGTAGTTTCTTGCGGTCTTGGGCAAAGCAGGAGCCATACCAAGCTGTGATACAACCAGAAAGAATGCTTTATACGGTGTATCTGTAAAAGTTGGCAAGAGTCGTAGCTGACATGCCAAATTTCCTTAGATGTCAGAGTACACTTTCTGGGCATGTCACATTTACCTCCTGACACTTTCCCCATCACAAGCAATGTGCTCGATTGTTACTCCTTCCACAAATGTTCACTCCCTCCACCACTGATTAACAGTGGCAGCAGTGTGCAGCATCAACCAGATGCACTCCAGGAGTTCACCTTAGGCAGCACCTTCGAAACCCATGACATCTACTATCTAGAAAGATAAGGGCAGCAGACAACCTGGAAGTTCCCCTCCAAGTCACTCACTGTCCTGACTTCGTAATATATTGCCATTTCTTCACTGTGGCTGGGTCAACATTCTGGGACTCCCTCCCTAACATTACTGTGGGTGGGCCTACAGCACACGGACTTCAGCAGTTCAAGAAGACAGCTCACCAGCACCTTTGCAAGGGTGATTATGGATGGGCAATAAATGCTGGCCTTACTAGTGATACACATATCCTGTAAATGAATGAAAAATACCTTTCATGATAAGAACTTTAAGAATTAAAGTTGAAGTTTATTTATTTGTGTCACAAGTAAGGCTTACATTAACACTGCAATGAAGTTACTGTGAAATTCCCCTAGTTGCCACACTCCCAAGTTAACACCAACAGGGGGATGTTGAGTACTGTTCCTCACTGATGAACATAGAGTGCCCTGCAAGCTAGCTTGGAACAACACTTACCTTCCTACTCATATTTACTTGGGCTGTCAGCAGACTCTCCTCATGCTACTGCAGCTCAGCCATTCACCAAGCAATGGGAAGAGGGAGCTCAAAATGCTAGTAGTCCAAAACCACAGACTTAGTAGAAATGTAGAAAGAAATTCAATGACTTGACCAGAGCTGCTAAGATAAGATGCCCATATACAGCTTCCTTACATGCTACTGTAAGACCCAATACCAGCAAGTTTTTCCACTCCCACTTTCATCTTCTTATGATTGAGGAGGGTTGCGCGGATTACCTTGCCCCACCATTCCACAGGTTGCACCATTAGTTTAAAAGTTTAATTCACTCACCAATTATCTACCCCAATTATCTACCTTTACAAATGTTAGACCTAGGCCGGAATGTTATCACCATTCATGCCGGCAGGATTTTCCCATCCCACTGCGTTGAACGGAGATTTGGCTGGCTGCCAAATTCTCTGACCTCGCTGCAGTGGGAGCATGGCGTGAACAGCAGGAGAGATCACATTCCTAGAATAAAAGAGACTTTAACCAGCTTCTTTCAATAAACAGAGAATGATTGATTTTTTAATAAAACAACATGTTTTTAAACAGGTTACAAGAACTGGTGGCATGCAATTGTAATCTCGAAGTATAACTATCCCTTTTTAAATTTCTCAGCACACACGCAAAGGTAAAACAGATAGGGGTCTCTGCAGAGATGGGCAGTTGAAGAGTAGATGTTGGAAAAAAAAGATAAAGTTTGCAGGGTTTTGATTCTGTCGATCTGCATTCCCTTGTATGCAGACAGATCTAGTCCCAATAGAGGCCTGGAGGATTTCACCAACGTAACTTCGGCATGGAGAAGAATATGGCTGGATCAATGCTTCTTGTCTCAGCCTCTCAGATTTCCCAGAGACAGACACTGAGATGAGGATTCTTAGCTGGATACTGTTACCCACTCCATCTCGGGCAAAGTAAGTAGAATCTGAGTTAGACAGCTTCTCACTTTCTCATTTGAGTTGCAACTGAATTCGAAAAACAAATTCGTAGTGGTCATGCCAAATTTCCTTAGTCTTCTGATAAAGTAGAGGCGTTGGTGGGCTTTCTTAACTATAGCGCCAGCATGGAGGGACCAGGACAGGTTGTTGGTGATCTGGACACCTAAAAACTTGAAGCTCTCGACCATTTCTACTTCGTCCCCATTGATGTAGACAGGGGCATGTTCTCCTTTACGCTTCCTGAAGCCGATGACAATCTCCTTCATTTTGTTGACATTGAGGGAGAGATTATTATCGTCGCACCAGTTCACCAGATTCTCTATCTCTTTCCTGAATTCTGTCTCATCATTGTTTGAGATCCGACTCACTATGGTGGTGTCATCAGCAAACTTGAAAATTGAGTTGATGGGGAATTTGGCCACACAGTCATAGGTATATAAGGAGTATAGTAAAGGGCTGAGGACGCAGCCTTGTGAGGCACCGGTGTTGAGGATGATCGTGGAGGAGGTGTTATTGCCTATCCTTACTGATTGCAATCTGTGGATTAGGAAGTCAAAGATCCAGTCGCAGAGGGAGGAGCCGAGCCCCAGGCCACAGAGCTTGGAGATGAGTTTCGTTGGAAAAATGGTGTTGAAGGCTGAGCTGTAGTCAATAAATAGGAGTCTGACATAGGTGTCTTTGTTATCTAGGTGTTCCAGGGTTGAGTGCAGAGCCAGGGAGATGGTGTCTGCTGTGGACCTGTTGAGGGAATAGGCGAACTGTAGTGGATCCAGGCAATCTGGGAGGCCAGAATTGATTTGTGCCATGACTAACCTTTTGAAGCACTTCATAATGATGGATTTATGTCAGAGTCGCCGGACAATAGTCATTCAGGCACGTTGCCTGGCTTTTCTTTCGTACCAGGATGATTGTCATCTTCCTGAAGCAGATTGGGACCTCAGATTGGTGTAAAGAGAGGTTGAAGATGTCTGCGAATACCCCCGTCAACTGATCTGTGCAGTTTGAGTGCTCGTCTGAGTACCCCATCCGGGCCAGTTGCTTTCTGTGGGTTGACCTTCGAGAAGGCTGCTCTGATGTCTGCAATGGTGACTCGGATACAGGTTCGTCCGAGGCTTCCAGGATGGAGGGCGTGCTCTCGCTGACCCCTTGCTCAAAACGGGCATAGAAGGCATTGAGCTCATTGGGGAGGGGTGCATTGGTGCTGGCAATTTAACATGCCTTTATCTTGTAGCGGTTATGTTTTGCAGACCTTGCCATAGTCGGCAGGAGTTCGTGCGGCTAGCCTGGGACTCTAGCTTGGTCTGGTATTGTCTTTTGGCACCTTTGATGGATCTTCTTAGATCATATCTGGGTTTTGATCGAGCAAATAAGCAGAAACTATTTCAAGTAGTGAAAGGATCAGTAACTGGAGACTGCAGGTTTAGGGAAATGACAAACGGTGAAATTATTATTAAACACATTATTTGGGATGTACTGGTTGAAAGGGAGGAGGAAGCAGATTCAATAATAACTTTCAAAAAGGAATTCAATAAACACTTGAAGGAGAACTATTTACAGCGCAAGGGAGTGGGTTGAATTGGACAGCACTTTTAAAGAGTCGTCACAGGCAGAATGGACCGAATGGCGGCCTCTGTGAGGTGCTATTCTACCATACTGGAAACTGGACTCCTCCCTCACACACGCTGAATGCCAATCTGGTGATCTGTAGAATTCCACTCACCTGTAGCTGCTTTGTACTGTCATTTGTATGGTAATTATAATAATTCCTGTTCACCAGTTAAGTAAATCGCAACTAAAACAAGTTAATTACATATAACTATAATACAGAGGCTTGCAGCCTCATTGCTACCTGTCAGCTTCTGAGAAGGTTCTGGAACAGAAACCCGAGCCCACCAGGGTCATCCCCCACCCTGCTCTTGGATTGGTTCTGCAGGTCATGTGACCATTACTCTGCAGATGGATCCTTAAAGGGGCAATCACCACAGCAATTGACCATCTTCCCACTTTTCCATTCCTTTGCCAACTCTCTATGCTTCAGTGATCGGCACTGCATGATTCATTTGATTTGATTTGATTTGATTCATTGTTGTCACGAATTAGTATTCAGTGAAAAGTATTGTTTCTTGCGCGCTATACAGACAAAACATACTGTACATAGAGAAGGAAAGAAGAGAGTGCAGAATGTAGTGTTACAGTCATAGCTAGGATGGTGAGAAAGATCAACTTAATGCGAGATATTTCCATTCAAAAGTTTGATGGCAGCAGGGAAGAAGCTGTTCTTGAGTCAGTTGGTACATGACCTCAGACTTTCGTATCTTTTTCCTGACAGAAGATGGTGGAAGAGAGAATGTCCGGGGTGCGTAGAGTCCTGAATTATGCTGCTTGCTTTTCCGAGGCAGCAGGAAGTGTAGACAGAGTCAATTGATGGGAGGCCGGTTTGAGTGATGGACTGGGCTTCGTTCACGACCTTTTGTAGTTCCTTGCGGTCTTGGGCAGAGCAGGAGCCATACCAAGCAGTGATGGAACCAAAAGGAATGCTTTCTGTGGTGCATCTGTAAAAGTTGGTGAGAGTCATAGCTGACATGTCAAATTTCCTTAGTCTTCCAAGAAGGTAGAGGCGTTGGTGAGCTTTCTTAACTATAGTGTCGGCATGGGGTGACCAGGACAGGTTGTTGATGACCTGGACACCTAAAAGCTTGAAGCTCTCGACCATTTCTACTTTGTCCCCATTGATGCAGACAGGGGCATGTTCTCCACTATGCTTCTTGAAGTCAATGACAACCTCCTTCGTTTCGTTGACATTGAGGGAGAGATTATTGTTGCCGCACCAGTTCACCAGACTCTCTATCTCATTCCTGTACTCTGTCTCGTCATTGTTTGAGATCTGACCCACTACGGTGGTGTCATCAGCAAGCTTGAAAATCAGGATTCAACATGCACAAGGCAGAGAACCATGGTCAGGGGGCAAGGATGGTCCAGGTTATGCCACTCATGAAGCTGTCACTAAGACAAACAGACTAACGAACAAGAGGGGTTACCATTACTTCTGCCCACCTTCGATGGTGGAGGTAAGAATTCAGGGCCAGGAACTACAGATGTGGAGAACTAGGACCTGGTTCGCGACTGCAACAGGCGTATCTGCCTCCTTGTTAAAGTAACTGTCGTGATTCAGTGCTGCACCAGCTGTGATGAACTAACTCAGCATGTTACATGGCCAAGACTCTGTGTTACAGGATGTAATATTTAACATTTTGCATTCAGAAATACTTCTACAGTTTTCAACCATCTTCCCATCCTACAAGATGGACACAGTTGCAGACTGTAAATTTATAATAAAGTGCTTGTGAACCTGTATCGACCTCATTTGTTGGCCAGTGTAGCCAGTGATGTTTCCTTTGTGTTCGCTTTGGCTCTGAACAGAGATGGTTTTATGGTGCCGCAAGTGCTTGAACATGAGGCAAATCTGAATGATTTTGTTGCAAGACCGGGTTTGTGTTTTTTCAATGAGCCACTGGAGGGCAGTGTAGTATGCATCTTATGACATTCCCTTTCTGTATATCCAAGGCTGAATTGTCCAAGTGCTTTGCTTTGTGGCTGCTTTTGTGTTTGTTGTGAAACCCTATGTTCCACAATATATTTAGATCAACATTCTCATTAATTTGCACACATTTCAGCATGACAAACCTCCATGTTCTTTTCTACGGCTGTATCCAACAATGAGGCAGAATGCTAAACGTAACCATTCTACACAGCTCTCGAAAATCAAACAGAACAAACCTGCAGATAAGCAGCATACAATGGAATGGAATTTCCACAGCTTTCATAGATTCCCTACAGTGCATTCCCTACAGCCCATCAAACCTGCACCGACAATAATCCCACCCAGGACCTATCCCTGTAACCCCACATATTTACCCTGAAACTAAGGGGCAATTTAGCATAGCCAATCAACCTAACCCGCACATCTTTGGAGCATGGGAGGAAATCAGAGAAAACCCACGCAGACACGGGGAGAACGTGCAAGCTCCACACTCGTACAGTGACCCAAACTGGGAATTGAACCCAGGTTCCTGGCGCTTTGAGGCAGCAGTGCCACCATGCTGCTTTGTGAACTGTATTGTCAGGGTTCGTAACTGTTCTTGGGACCACAGTTTGAACATATTTTGTTTGATGGATGCAAAATTTTGACCTCCTTGTCCGAGGAGAAATTCTTAATTTATAATATAATTTTCAGTTTACAAAGTTAAAGCGTAGTTAAAATGACAAGCAGCAAATGTTAGGGTGGGCAGGTCACAGGCCTATCTAGAGCTGTAAACTGATGCCGAGTAAGTATTTAACTCTGCCTGATTCTACATTGCATTGACATATATTTAACATTTATCAGAGGAGTCTTTGAGTGCACTGGGAATAAACATAGAAACATAGATGATAGGAGCAGGAGGAGGCCATTCGGCCCATCGAGCCTGCTTTGCCATTCATCATGATCATGGCTGATCGTCCAACTCAATAGCCTAATCCTGCTTTCTCCCCATTTCTTCGATCCCATTTGCCCCAAGTGTTATATCCAGCCACCTCTTGAATACATTCAATGTTTTTGCATCAACTACTTCCTGTGGCAATGAATTCCACAGGCACACCACTCTTTAGGTGAAGAAATGTCTCCTCATCTCTGTCCTAAATGGTCTACCCTGAATCGCAGTAAGAAGTCTCACAACACCAGGTTAAAGTTCAACAGGTTTATTTGGTAGCACGAGCTTTCGGAGCGTTGCCCCTTCATCAGGTGAGTGAAGAGTTGTGTTCACAAACAGGACATACATAGACACAGACTCAATTTGCAAGATAATGGTTGGAATGCGAGTCTTTACAGGTAATCAAGTCTTTACACGTACAGACAATGTGAGTGGAGAGAGGGTTAAGCACAGGTTAAAGAGGTGTGAATTGTCTCCAGCCAGGACAGTTAGTGAGATTTTGCAAGCCCAGGCAAGTCGTAAGAGTTACAGATAGTGTGACATGAACCCAAGATCCCGGTTGAGGCCGTCCTCATGTGTGCGGAACTTGGCTATCAGTTTTTGCTTGGCGATTCTGCGTTGTCGTGTGTCGTGAAGGCCGCGTTGGAGCACGCTTACCCGAAGATCAGAGGCTGAATGCCCGTGACTGCTGAAGTGTTCCCCAACAGGAAGAGAACACTCCTGCCTGGTGATTGTCGAGTGGTGTTCATTCATCCATTGTCGTAGCGTCTGCATAGTCTCCCCAATGTACCATGCCTTGGGACATCCTTTCTTGCAGCATATCAGGTAGACAGCATTGGCAGCAAGAGTATGTACCATGTACCTGGTGGCTGGTTTCTCACGTGAGATGATAGCATCCGTGTCGATGATCCGGCACGTCTTGCAGAGGTTGCTCTGGCAGGGTTGTGTGGTGTCGTGGTCACTGTTCTCCTGAAGGCTGGGTAGTTTGCTGCAGACAATGGTCTGTTTGAGGTTGTGCAGTTGTTTGAAGGCAAGAAATGGGGTGTGGGGATGGCCTTGGCGAGATGTTCGTCTTCATCGATGACATGTTGAAGGCTCCGGAGAAAATGTCATAGCTTCTCTGCTCCGGGGAAGTACTGGACGATGAAGGGTACTCTGTCCGCCGTGTCCCGTGTTTGTCTTCTGAGGAGGTTGGTGCGGTTTGTCGCTGTGGCGTGTCGGAACTGTCGATCGATGAGTTGTTCTTATGAGGGCGTCTGTAGGTGTCTGTTGCTACCCTGAATCCTCAGACTGTCACCCCTGGTTCTGGACTTCCCCACCATTAGGATCATCCTTCCTGCAATGAATTACTTTGTATTGCCCAGGACCTATGGAATGGAATTAAAATTACCTTCAAGAGGAGGTACCTGGAAAAAATTCCTACTTGCTTTAATAAAAAGGAGTCTCAGAATTCTCCTCCTCAGCCTGATTAGAGAATGCTGAGCCAATTCTTTGGTTTTGGGGAATTAGCATCCAATGCTCTGTCACTTTTGTTTGTAATAACCATGCCTGAGAAACTTAAGTTTACTAAGTCAGTTTTGGTGAACCCTGGGTCATATATGGCAGTGAGTGCAAGAGTGCCAGCTATTGTTGAGTTGCCAGGATAATAGTTCCAGCGAAGCTTAGGTCTCAAAGAGAGCGTAGTAATCTGCTTTAGTGTTATTTGCAATGTTAAGCTCTTAGGAAATGGCCACGGGTTGGTGCTGAAACGATCTACTGTACAGTTGAAGGGAGCAGCCAGTAAATAGCACCTTGTCCGCGTTTAAATTTTTCTTTGCCAAACTCTAACAGCAAGCAGTAATGCTCAAAAATGTCTTGGGGGCTTTATTGACCTATCTCGCGACTGGATCCTGAACTTCCTAACACACAGACCGCAATCAGTAAGGATAGGCAATAACACTTCCTCCAAGTTCATCCCCAACACTGGTGTCCCACAAGGCTGTGTTCTCAGCCCACTACTATACCCCTTGTACACATATGACTGTGTGGCCAAATTTCCCTCCAACTCAATTTTCAAGTTTGCTGATGACACCACCGTAGTGGGTCGGATCAGATCCCAAACAATGACGAGACAGAGTACAGGAATGTGATAGAGGATCTGATGAACTGGTGCGGCAGCAATAATCCCTCCCTCAATGTCAACAAAATGAAGGAGATGGTCATCATGGTCTTCAGGAAGCGTAAAGGAGAACATGCCCCTGTCTACATCAATGGGGACGAAATAGAAATGATTGAGAGCTTCAAGTTTTTAGTGTCCAGATCACCAACCATCTGTCCTGGTCCCTCCATGCTGACACTATAGTTAAGAAAGCCCATCAACGCCTCTACTTTCTCAGAAGACCAAGAAAATTTGGCATGTCAGCTATGACTCTCGCCAACTTTCACAAATGCACCATAGAAAGCATTCTTTCTAGTTGTATCACAGCTCGGTATGGCTCCTGCTCTGCCCAAGACCGCAAAGTCTACAAACTGTAAAGGGTCGTGAATGTAGCCCAGTCCATCACGCAACCAGCCTCCCATCCACTGACTCTGTCTACACTTCCCGCTGCCTTGGAAAAGCAGCCAGCATAATTAAGGACCACATGCCCCCTGCACATACACTCTTCCACCTTCTTTTGCCGAGAAAAAGATACAAAATCTGAGGTCACATACCAACCGACTCAAGAACAACTTCTACCCTGCTGCCATCATACCTTTGAATGGACCTACCTCACATTAAGCTGACCTTTCTCTACACCCTAGCTATGACTGTAATACTACATTCTGCATTCTCTCCTTTCCTTTTCTATGAACGGCATGCTTTGTCTGTATAACGTGCAAGAAACAATACTTTTCACTGCATACTAATACTTGTGACAATAATAAATCAAATCACTGAAGCTTATTTCAAGGTCCAGGGCAGCACTGCGACACAGTGGTTAGCACTGCTGCCTCACAGCGCCAGGGACATGGGTTTAATCCCCGGCTTGGGTCACTGTGCGGAGTCTGCACATTCTTCCTGTGTCTGTGTGGATTTCCCCCGGGAGCTCTGGTTTCCTCCCACAGTCCGAAAGACTGCTGGTTAGGTGCATTGATCATGCTAAATTCCCCCTCAGTGTACCCGAACAGGCGGCGGAGTGTGGCGACAAGGAGATTTTCACAGTAACTTCTTGCAGTGTTAATGTAAGTCTACTTGTGACACTGATAAATAGACATTGAAAAATAAATGTTGACTGGGACAATGAGTCAAAAACCTTGCACCAAAGCAAAATCCTGTGGCTGCTGCAGATCTGAAATAAAAACAGGAAACGCTGGAAATGTTCAGCAGTTCTGGCAGCATCACTGGAGGGAGGAACAGAGTTAACATTTCAGGTCTGTTGGAAGTTCGCAGACCTAAAATGCTAACGCTGTATCTCCATCAACACGGGGTGCCAGACCTGCTGGGTTTTTACAACATTTTCTGCTTCAATATCAAAAACTCTTTAGTTCAGTCCACCAGTCAGTTTTACTGCAACATTCGGCACGGGGGCACAGCGGTTAGCACTGCCACCTCACAGCGCCAGGGATCCAAGTTCAATTCCTGCCTTGGTCACTGTCTGTGTCTGCACCTTCTCCCCATGTCTGCGTGGGTTTCCTCCAGGTGTCCGGTTTCCTCCCACGCTCCAAAGATGTGCGGGTTAGGTTGATTGGCCATGCTAAATTGACCCTTAGTGTCAGGGGTATTAGCAGTGTAAATATGTGGGGTTACGGGGATAGGGCCTGGGTGGGATTGTGGTCGGTGCAGACTCAATGGGCCAAATGGCCTCCTTCTGCACTGTAAGGATTCTATGATTCCAGGAACTATGTCTGGACCACCCATTAATTATTATGTTTTCTGGGCTGGAGCATTTCAGATATGAAGCAAGGCTGATTGGACAGGGATTGCTCTCCTTAGAGCAGAGAAGACTGAGGGGGCAGAACCTTGGTTAGGCCGCATTTTGAGTATTGCATGCAGTTCTGGTCACCACACTACCAGAAGGACATGGAAGCTTTGGAGAGAGTGCCAAGAAGGTTCACCAGGACATTGCCTGGTCTCGAGGGAGTTTAATATGATGAGGGGTTGAATAAACTATGATTGTTTTCACTGGAAAGATGGAGGCTGAGTGGAAACCTGATAGGGGTCTACAAAATTATGAGAGGCATATACACGGTGGATAGTCAGAGGTTTTTTCTAAGGGTAGAAGTGTCAATTACAAGGGGGCACAGGTTCAAGGTGAGAGGGGAAAAATTTAAGGGAGGTTTTTCAAGCAGAGAGTGATGGGCACCTGGAACACGCTACCAGAGGTGGTAGTGGAAGCAGGCATATTAGCCTGGTATCTGGTATAAGAGGTATCTGGATGGGTACATGAAAAGGGAGGGAACCAAGGGATACGGACCGAGTAAGGGCAGAATGCATTGTTTTTAGGGCATCATGATCGGCACCAGGTTTGGGGGGATGAAGTGTCGGTTCCTATGCTGTACTTTTCTTGTTCTTTGTTCTTTGTACTTCATTGAGGTGTACATAATTGTAAGAGACATAGGCAGGGTAGATAGGAAGAAACTTTTCCCCTTAGCAGAGGGATCAATAACCAGGGGCACAGATTTAAGGTAAAAGGGGCAGGAGATTTAGGGGTGATTTGAGGAAAGCTTTGTCACAGGGAGGGTGGTGGGAATATGGAACTCACTACCTGAAAGGGTGATAGAGGTCGGAACACTCATAACATTTAAGGAGTATTTAGATGGGCATTTGAAACGCTTTAGCATACAATGCTTCGGACCAAGTGTTGAAAAATTAGATTAGAATAGATAAGTGCTTGATGGCCGGTGCAGACACGATGGGCCAAAGGGCCTGTTTCTGTGCTGCAAAGCTCTCTGACAATGGCAATAAGCTAATGGCATACACAATAACTGACACTCACGCATTTAAGTCCTGTCTTTTCCTAGTAGAATTAAGAAAAGCAATGTGTTGGCACACTGCCTTTTCATTTATAAGACCTGGGTTTGATTCCAACCTAGGTCAATTGAATGAAAGCCTTTTTCACCTTGATAGATGTAGGGAGACTCTGAGCTTAAGCAGTTTAATATGAGATTCTAGTGATTACCAGCTCAACACAAAAAAGCGCCTGTAATTCAGCATCTAGTCGGTAGATAAAATCGCGATCAGTTGATTTATGGGAAAGTTGTTGCAGTGAGTAGGATCAGAGGAAATATTAGGGAACATCAGTGAATGGGAGATACTCTTGTAATACCACTGAAGCTGGATGTATCATAAGGAAGAAGAATAGCAGTGAGTTGCTTGAGAAATATGCTTCGAATTCATTAACTATGTGAAATAACCCAATTGTTGAGAGAGCACAAAGGGTGGCACAGTGGCACAATGGTTAGCACTGCTGCCTCAGAGTTCGATTCCCAGCTTGGGTCACTCACTGTCTGTGTGGATCTGCAAGTTCTCCCCATATGTGGGTGGGTTTCCTTTGGGTGCTCTAGTTTCCTCCCACAGTCCAAATATGTGCAGGTCAGATTGATTAGCCATGCTAAATTGCCACTTAGTGTCAGGGGGAATGGCAGGGTAAATACGTGGGTCTATGGGAATAAGGGCTGGGTGGGATTGTGATCAGTACGGACTTGATGGATTGAATGGCCTCCTTCTGTACTGTAGGGATTCTATGATTCTATGATTGTTCACAATGTCATGCTGGAAAGATAGATCAATAATTGGGAAAATTGCTATACAATTCTGTGTAGGTTAGGTGCATTAGCCATGGTAAATGTGCGGGGTTATAGGGATAGGGCAGGGAGGTAGTATGATGCTCTTTTAGAGTGTCGGTGCAGACTTGGTGGACCGAGTGGCCGCCTTCTGCATTGTAGGGATTCTATGGTTCTATGGTGTGGTCTCACCAAGGCCCTGTATAACTGCAGTAATGATGTGGAGATGCCGGCGTTGGACTGGGGTAAACACAGTAAGAAGTCTCACAACACCAGGTTAAAGTCCAACAGATTTATTTGGTAGCAAATACCATAAGCTTTCGGAGCACTGCTCCTTTGTCAGATGGAGTGGAAATGTGCTCTCAAACAGTGCACAGACACAGAAATCAAGTTACAGAATACTAATTAGAATGCAAATCTCTACAGCCAGCCAGGTCTTAAATGTACAGACAATGTGGGTGGAGGGAGCATTCAACACAGGTTAAAGAGATGTGTATTATCTCCAGACAGAACAGCTAGTGAGATTCTGCAAGACCAGGGGCAAGCTGTGGGGGTTACTGATAATGTGACATAAATCCAACATCCCGGTTTAGGCCGTCCTCATGTGTGCGGAACTTGGCTATCAGTTTCTGCTCAGCGACTCTGCGCTGTCGTGTGTCGTGAAGGCCGCCTTGGAGAACGCTTACCTGAAGATCCAAGGCTGAATGCCCGTGACTGCTGAAGTGCTCCCCACAGGAAGAGAAAAGTCTTGCCTGGTGATTGTTGAGCAGTGTTCATTCATCCGTTGTCGTAGCGTCTGCATGGTTTCCCCAATGTACCATGCCTCGCGACATCCTTTCCTGCAGCGTATCAGGTAGACAACGTTGGCCGAGTTGCAAGAGTAGGTACTGTGTACCTGGTAGATGGAGTTCTCACGCCAGTATGAGTATGGCGCTCGACTCATCGATCAACAGTTCTGACGCGCCACAGCGAAAAACCGCACCGACCTCCTCAGAAGACAAACACGGGACACGGTGGACAGAGTACCCTTCGTCGTCCAGTACTTCCCCGGAGCGGAGAAGCTACGGCATCTCCTCCGGAGCCTTCAACATGTCATTGATGAAGACGAACACCTCGCCAAGGCCATCCCCACACCCCCACTTCTTGCCTTCAAACAACCACGCAACCTCAAACAGACCATTGTCCGCAGCAAACTACCCAGCCTTCAGGAGAACAGTGACCACGACACCACACAACCCTTCCACAGCAACCTCTGCAAGACATGCCGGATCATCGACACGGATGCCATCATCTCACGTGAGAACTCCATTCACGACACACGACAGCGCAGAGTCATTGTGTCGAATGCACAGTGCACAGTGGCACAGTGGTTAGCACTGCTGCCTCACAGTAACAGGGACCTGGGTTCAATTCTGGCCTTGGGTCACTGTCTGTGTGGAGTTTGCATGTTCTCCCCGAGTCTGTGTGGGTTTCCTCTGGGTGCTCCAATTTCCTCCCATAGTACAAAGATGTGCATGTTTGGTGGATTGGTCATGCTAAATTGTCCCTTAGGCCTTGATTTTACAGGCACGGTCACCCCGAAATTGGGTGGGCAAGGCTCACAGAACGGCATTCCCCGTTGGCCTCGGGTGCGATCTTATGAGCCTCGGGCGACCATGCCAGCAAAATCAGGGCCTTAGTGTCCAAAAGATGTGCAGGTTAGATTGTGAGGGGTTATGGGGATAGGATGGCGGAGTGAGCCTTGTTAGACTGCTCTTTCGAAGAGTTGGTGCAGACTCAATGGGCTGAATGGCCTCTTTCTGCACTGTAGGGATTCTATTCTATTCTAAATGTCCTCTCTTTGTCCATCGGGAATGTGGCTTGGAAGGTGTTGCAGTTGGCAGCCCCATGCAATAGACGGTTAAGCCAATTCATGGACTCCTGGGCCACTCGCGATTTCTGCAGTTTGGAGGATTCTGTGCTTTATATTTATGCAGAATGTGAGAAGTTGCAGCCTTTCTTCTGTTATCTGAAGGGCTTGTTCCTTAATTTCTAGTTGCACCTCAGTCTCGCGTTCCTGATATTTGGTCGCTTGATGGGGAGGGGTGTAGGTGGATCGGGAGACCCCTTTTGGGACTGCTCTTGGGCCTGTCCAACATCACCATCAACGGGTCAAGGCAGCGGAGAGTAAAGGGGCTGATTGGGCCTCACTGCCTCTCGGGGACCCCCGAGCTGTCACCCCCCCCCGAGCTGTTCCCCCACCCCGAGTTGTTCCCCCCCCCCCAGCTCTGTTTCCCTCTCTCAGACCCGCCCTGATCAATTCCTCTGAGACCCTCCAGTCCCACCAGGATTCCCCCCCCCCTCAAATCCCAGCCCTATCCATAGGGGCCCCCTCCCCAGCTCCTGAACTCCTGTCCCCACCCCCACCGACAGACCCAAACCCCATGCTGAATCCCCCTCCCCCCTCCCCTTACTGCCAATGCCCTATAGATTCCCCTCTGAGCCTAATCCCCCCCCGACAATGCCCCCCTCCCCACCAACCGGGGACCCCTGACCTCCTCCAGATTGCAGGGCAGAATGCCACAGCGAGGAAGTGAAAAGCAGCCCACACAGGAAACCTGACCGCACAGCGGGGAAATGTTACAGGCAGAAAGACTCGGCTCAGGTTGAGAAGCCAAGCCTCCAAGGCAGGCTTCAGGGCCTGTCACCAACGAGGAATTCCGACAGAATGCTGGGGATGTCCAGATTGGACAAAAGTGTTCCATATGCCTGAGCCACTTTGACACTGTAAGCGCAGTCAGTGTTGAGCACCACATTTCTAAGTTGCTTGGTGCGTTCGTCCAGGAGCCAGGCACTATCTAGGGATGCCCACCATGCCAGGCCTTCCGACAACATCCAGCCCGCTCCTTCACCACCCAGTACGTTCCCATCTTGTCTTGTTTTCTGTGTCAAGCCTAGGAAAGGGTGTATGTTTGTGGGCGTTGTTTGATTTGGAAAAGTATACTTAGCTGTTATGATTTGTACAATATTATGGTTGTTCTCTTGTAATTGGTAAAAGTTATGCTGATTTTTCTTATTACAGCTTAACCGTGTTCTTAAACAAACTTTGTTTGATAAAAGCTTCCGAGTGGGTCACTTGAATCATACCTGGAGTGAAACACCTTATGCTCACCCATGCCAAATCCAAAGTGCAAAACTTATGGTCTAGGCTGACATCATATAACGTCTTGGAGTTTCTGGCCTGGATCATAACACTGACAGGTGACAAGTAAAATTCATACCACACAAGTGCCAGCCAATAACAATCTCCCACAAGAGAGGATCTAATCAGTGCCCCTTGACATTCAATGGCATTACCATCACTGAATCCCTCACTATCAACATCCTGGGTTTTATCACTGCTCAGAAACTGAATTGGACTAGCCACATAAATACTGTGCCCACCAGAGCAGGTCAAAGACAGGGAATCCAGTGGCATGTAATTCACCTCCTGACCCACCAAAGCCTGTCCACCATCTACAGGGCACAAGTCAGAAGTTTAATGTTATAATCTCCACTTGCCTGGATGACTGCAGCTTCAATAAGACTCAAGAAGCTCAACACCCTCCCGGACAAAGCAGCCTGCCTTGATTGCTATCTCTTCCACAAACTTTCCATCCCTCCACCATCAACAAACAGTGGCACCAGTGTGCACCATCTACAGGATACATTGCAGGAACTCACCAAGGTTCTTTAGGCAGCACCTTCCAAACACACAACTGCTACCATCTAGAAGGACAAGAGCCGCAGATACCTCTGAACACCACCTCCTGGATGTTCCCCTCCAGGTCAGTCACCATCCTGATTTAGTAAGAAGTCTCACAACACCAGGTTAAAGTCCAACAGGTTTATTTGGTATCAGGAGCTTTCTGAGCGCTGCTCCTTCATCAGGTTCTCCAAAAGCTCGTGATACAAATAAACCTGTTGGACTTTAACCTGGTGTTATGAGACTTCTTACAGTGCCCACCCCAGCCCAATGCCGGCATCTCCACATCATGGTTCCCATCCTAACTTAGAAATACATTGCCATTCCTTCACTGTCGCTGGGTCCTGGATCTCCCTCCTTAATAGCACTGCGGGTGTACCTACACCACATGGACTGAAGCGATTCAAGAAGGCAACTCGCCACACTTTCTCAAGCCAAATCGGAATGGTGTCCTGTAAACGAATCCTGCAAATTAATATTAAAAACGGAAGTCACAAGTTTTCCAATCTATCCATGTATCTGAAACAATTAATCCCCAGAGCCATCCTCTTTTCTGCACCCTCTTCAATGGAATGACACCCTTCCTAAAGTTTGATGCTCCAAATGGGACACAATACCCCAGTTAAGGCTGCATCAGTGTTTTATAAAGGTTCACCATAACTTCCTTACTTTTGTACTCTAAGCCTCTATTTATAAAGCCCAGGTTGGAATCACCCAAGGGCAGGATACACATGGTGAAGATAATGGCACCGTTAAAAAGAAGGCTTTATCACAGCCAAATAAGATGTTGTGTATGGCTTTGATTAGGTCCCTTAAGTTGTCCTGAGACGGACAGAAATCTGATTGGGAAAGTTCAAACATGGAGCAGCAGAAAAGATGGGTACAGATTTGGGAAGTGATAACATGCTCCACAACTTAGTAGAGGAAAGGAAGGTTGGGATGGGGTCATCACGACAGTGGAATGAAGGGTGAAGCTTTTATAGGAAGGGTGATGGTGGCAACTGTGAAAGGGAAAGGAAGAGTATCTGAGGAAAAGATAGTGTTCATAATATTAGTCAGCTAGAGGGCTAGGATGGGAAAGAGAGTCAGCAGTTTATTGGAAAATGGGTTGAAAGAACAAGTGGCAGATCAAACAATCATTCAATTGCTAATAATCTTCTCGTGCAATCAGTGGCCTTTCTTCTTTAGGGCATTAGATGCTTCTTCCTCTTGTTCACCTCTTGTCAAGTAATTGCTTAGTAATAGGACATAAACTGTAGTGGTCGAAGGCTGTTTGAGTGACTGTAGGACAGTGTCCAGTGGTGTACCACAAGTATTGGTATAGGGAGCCTCACTGTTTGTTATATACATAAATGATATAGATGAAAATGTGGGGAGAATGTGAAGCAAGTTTGCAGATGACACCAATATTGGTAGGGTGGTTAATAGTGAAGAATATGGTCGTAGCCTACAGGAAGATATAGATGGGTTGGTCAGATGGGCAGAACAGTGGCAGATAGTATTTAATCCTGATAAGTCCAAAGATGTGTGGGTTAGGTTGATTGGCCAGGTTAAAAATTGCCCCTTAGAGTCCTGGGATGCGTAGGTTAGAGGGATTAGTGGGTAAATATGTGGGGGATAGGGCCTGGGTGGGATTGTGGTTGGTGCAGACTCGATGGGCCGAATGGCCTCCTTCTGCACTGTAGGGTTTCTAAGTCTGGGGTGAAGAAACAAGATGGAGTATTAGCACAGAGGAACAGATGGATCTTGGGGTAGTTATTCACAGATCCCTGAATTTGGCAGAGCAGATGAATAGGATTATGAAGAAGGTGTATGGGACATTTGCTTTTATGAGTCGTGGCATAGAGTATAAGAGCAAGGAGGTAATGTTGGAGTTGTACAGAGTGTTGCTTAGACCACAGCTGTGTGCAGTTCTGGTCACCTCACTCCAGAAAATATGTGATAGCACTGGAGGGTCTAGAGAAGAGGTTCATCAGGATGTTGCCTGGGATGAAGCATTGAGCCATAGAGAGAGATTGGATAGACTTGGATTGTTTTTGTTTGAGCAAAGAAGGCTAAGGGGGACATGATTGATGTGTATAAGATTATGAGGGTATGAACAGGGTGAGTAGGGAGCAGCTGTTCCCCTTAGTTGGGAGGTCAATCATGAGGGGGCATAGTTTTAGGGTAAGGGGCAGGAGATTCAGAGGGGATTTGAGAAAAATTTGTTTCTGTTTATCTTATTTACTGTCTGTGAATCTTTTTGGGGATTTTTCTGAGAGGTGAGGAGATGTAAAATCTAGCTTAATGTTTATTTATTAATGTTCACAAGTAGGCTTACATTAACGCAGCAATGAAGTTACTGTGAAAATCCCCACATGTCAGCGCCTGTTCGGGTACACTGCGAGAGAATTTAGCATGGCCAATGTGTCTAACCAGCCTGTCTTTTGGACTGTGGGAGAAAGTGGAGCACCCGGAGAAAACCCACAGACACTGGGAGAACATGCCGAATCAGCATAGAGAGTGACCCAAGCCAGGAATCGAATCTGAGAGCCTGGCGCTGTGCGGCAGCAGTGCTAGCCGCTATGGCACCATGCCATCTATTAAGTTAATTAGTTAATAAGTTAATCTATTAAGTTAAACAGCGTATGTTATTTTAATTTTTGTGATTTTTGAAAACAGAACAGCATTGGTAACTTTCTCCCAGGGATTTTGTATCAGATCAGTTGTATCTTCTTGTGATGGCAAGCTATTTTGCCTGAATTGGTCTTTGTATCTGTCTGGGTTAAGTTGAATCCTCCCTATCACACTGGCTATTCAGGACTGTTTTTGGTACAAGTTTCCCGAAAGCAAAGTAGTGAAAATATTTTTGAATAGGGTACAATTTCTGTCTTTTTAAACGCATCTCATAGTGTCTACTATTTTTTATTTGGCATTATACAAAAACGTTTATGATATAAACACGATGCACTTATACACTGCGGAATACAAAATAAAAACTTTCTTTATAAGTTATGACCACAAAAGTCTACATTTTCAAGTTAACTCATTAAAAAGTTTGCAAATTTTTAATTAAAATCTAATCAAACTATACGTATAGTCATTCATAATAATCTTGGTATAAAATATTCATACAACTCGAATAATTTGTACAAAAAAAACTGTGCACAGATTACTGAAGATGTGCAAAGACAGCACATAAAGATTCGGATTGTTTTATTCCCCCACCCCCCCCTCTCCTACTTTGCAAACAATAAAAATGTCCATTCGCAAAATGAGCTTTGGAGGAGACAAGGCAAGTTTATGAAACTGTTATTTCCTCCTCCTCGTCCTCCTCTTCTGAGAAGTACGTGTGCTGGTCGGTGTGTTGGTGTGACAGGAGGCGGATGTGTGTGTCAATGCTGTCAAGGTTCTTGTACTCTGGTGACTGACACCTGGGAGATTTGGGACTGTCCCTGCCTCCCGTCTCCTCCTCGTCCCCTGAATGCAGTCTGCAGGGCCACTTCTTGCCCACGTCGCTGAGGTCAGGGTGAGGGTTTAATTTTGTGGGTAATGTCTGCTCCCGGCAGCCACCAGCCGACAGAAGCTCTCTCTCTTTAGAATTCCTCCATTTCATCCTGCGATTCTGAAACCAAATCTTCACCTGTCAAAACAGAACAAAAATGGGGAGGGGTGAAGATTTGTTAGAAACATAGAAACTAGAAGCTGAAGTAGGCCATTCGGCCCTTCGAACCTGCTCCGCCATTCATTTTGATCATGGCTGATCATCGAATTCAATATCCTGATCCTCCTTTCCTCCCATATCCCTTGATCCCTTTAGTCCCAAGAGCTATATCTAATTTCTTCTTGAAATCAGAAATGTTTTGGCCTCAACTACATTCTGTGGTAGTGAAATCCATACATTCACCACCCTCTGGGTGAAGAAACTTCTCCTCACCTCAGTTTTAAAAGGTTTACCCCTTATCCTCAAACTATGACCCCCTAATTCTGGACTCCCCCTCCATTGGGAACATTCTTTCTGAATCTACCCTGTTTAACCCTGTTAGAATTTTATAAGTTTCTATGAGATCCCCTCTCACT
The DNA here is from genome assembly GCF_964213995.1 of Mustelus asterias. Classification (NCBI taxonomy): domain Eukaryota; kingdom Metazoa; phylum Chordata; class Chondrichthyes; order Carcharhiniformes; family Triakidae; genus Mustelus; species Mustelus asterias. The sequence continues at coordinate 124,533,104 of NC_135809.1, forward strand.
CTTCTAAACTCTAGTGAACATAAAGATTTTTTAAAGGATACTTTCAGGGAAAATGTGAGGTGATCAGATCAAAGTTCCTGAAGGAAGGGAGGAGGGGCAATCTGACAGATTCAGCGGGAAAGTGGTGGTTACTGAAAGTCCAACTCTTCTTCAGGACCTCAGTGATTCAAACCCTGAAGAAGCGTCACACTGGACTTCTTTTTATTTATTTGTGGGACATGGGCGTCGCTGGCTGGGCCCAGCATGTATTGCCCATCCTTAGTTGCCCTTGATCAGAGGGCAGTTGGGAGTCAACCACATTGCGGTGGCTCTGGAGTCACATGTAGGCCAGACCGGGTAAGAAGGGCAGATTTCCTTCCCTAAAGGAAACTCTGTTTCTCTCCACAGATGCTGTCAGACCTGCTGAGTATTTCCAGCATTTTGTTTTCTGTTCCTCTCATTACTGTCTGCGAATCTCTTTAGGGATGTTTCTGAGAGAGGCGAGGAGATGTACATTATATTAGATTAAACAGAATATGTTATTTTTATTCAAAAACAGAAAATGCTGGAAAATCTCAGCAGGTCTGACAGCATCTGTGAGAGAGAATAGAGTCAGCATTTTGAGTCAGGATGACACTTCATCAGAGCTCCGAAGAGTCACCCAGACTGGAAACATTGGCTCTATTCTCCCTGTTTGTGAACATAATTCCCACTCACCTGAAGAAGGAGCTTATGGCTCCGAAAGCTTGTGGCTTTTGCTACCAAATAAACCTGTTGGACTTTAACCTGGTGTTGTTAAACTTCTTACTCTATTCTCTCTCCACAGATGCTGTCAGACCTGCTGAGATTTTCCAGCATTTTCTGTTTTTGTTTCAGATTCTAGCACCCACAGTGTTTTGCCTTTATGTTACTTTAATTGTTGTCCATTTTGAAAACAGAAGTGCATTGGTAACTTTCTTCCAGGAATGTGCAACAGATCAGTTGTACCTTCGTGAAATGACAAGTTATTTTTTTTTGCCTGAACTAACCATTTGTATGTTGCGGCTTGCGAATAAAAGGGGTCATTGGTTGTAACTTACCTGTGAGTCCTTCAGTCCCAGTTTGGCGGCCAGTTTGCGTCGATCGGGCTTGCTAATGTACTTCTGTTTCTGAAACATCTTCTCCAACGCTTTCCGCTGCACGTCCGAGAAAACAGCCCGGCGGAGCATCCCTCTCCTGGGCTTACCCCGAGCGGCGAGCGGCCAAGAGAATGTACCCGGGATGGGAACCACCGAGGAGGAGGCTGAGGAGAGATACGGGGATTGTTTCACTTGGGTAAGAAAAGAGGGGGCTAACATCTGGGATAGAATCTCGTGAAAAGGTTGGGTGCGATAATGAGGCATGGTCAGATTAAGAGTTTGCATTGTACCATTTTCAAACTTCCAGTGCTTTCATATACAAACTTGGAACTTAATCCTTAGTAACAGGCTGTAAAGTAATTCCAAATTGAGTCATGTCGCATCTTATCTCCAACATCGACCCTTGAAGGTGGAGACTGGAAAAGTCCTGGGGGGGGGGGGGGGAATACATTTGTTGGCACGCGTTTTTGTATGAAGCCAGCGAGGAATAGCTGATGAACTTACAATGAGCCCTTTGGCTAGTTTAAAACGGTGTTGGGGTGATTTTGTTTTAAGAAAGGGGAGAGTTTCTCCTTCTGCTAGCAAATAGCAGACAGAAATTCTAATGAAGCGTGAATGGTAATTGTGTAGTAATGAACTAACAGAAAAAGACTGAGGACTGGCCCGCTAGGGCCATATATTATCGGAACAAAAGACATTTACACATTCACACTCTTTAACCGAAATGCATGCCAAGATCATTGTGCGAATACTGATTACTACGGCTTCTTTTTCTAACCCTCCTCCTCCCAAACATTTTCACTAAAAGAGCTATTTAAAAAAAGCTCAAACACTCCAAGTTGTTTTTTTTTTCCTCTTTAAAGGAACTTTCAGCTTGTGAATAAAGGCGGCAAAGTCCAATAGTTTGGACGAACCTTCTTAGTAGCGTTAATCTGTGTGAGATATGTCAATTAAAATTGAAAGCTGTCACAGGTTGGTCAAAGGGGAATGGGATGTCGATTTTTTTTTAAGAAAAGGGAAGGTGGTTGATGCGTAATGAGAAACATCAAATATTCCCGAATATTTGCTCTAGGAATTCCAGTTGAATGGACAGTGTAAGTGAGCAAAGAGATTCGATGTGTGTGTGTGTGTGGTTCGAAAGAGGGACATCAAATCTGTTGGTTCGTAAATTTAACGCCACTTATAAGGAGTTTGATTTGATGTATTGTTGTCAGACGTGCACAGTGAAAAGTATTGTTTCTTGCGCGCTATACAGACAAAGCATTTGAAAGGAGAGGGTGCAGAATGTAGTGTTACTATACAGACAAAGCATACCGTTCATAGAGTACATACGGGGGAAGGAAAGGAGAGGGTGCAGAATGTAGTGTTACTATACAGACAAAGCATACCGTTCATAGAGTACATACGGGGGAAGGAGAGGGTGCACAATGTAGTGTTAATATACAGACAAAGCATACCGTTCATAGAGTACATACGGGGAAGGAAAGGAGAGGGTGCACAATGTAGTGTTACTATACAGACAAAGCATACCATTCATAGAGTACATAGGGGAGAAGGAAGGGAGAGGGTGCACAATGTATTGTTAAGGCATAGCTAGGATGTAGAGAAAGATCAACTTAATATAGGGTAGGTCCATTCAAAAGTCTGATGGCAGCAGGGAAGAAGCTGTTCTTGAGACTTATGGACATGAATTCAATTCAATTTGTCGAATTGGGCGAGATTTTAAAATGCCAAATCTCATCTTTCCCCCTTAATGCTTAGTTGTTGCTGGAAAATTGTTGCCAATCTATGGAATCAGTTGGACAGAAAGCATTCCCTCACTCCAGTGTGTTTAGATTCTGAACTGAATCTTTGATAACTTGGTAATCAGGCGCGGATATTTTTTTCCTTTAATTTTTTTTCACGGCCTGGGAGGGGATGGGGGTGGAAGGGGGTGGTGGTGGTGGGGGGGGGGGGGGGGGGAGTTCTGGTGCTGAAACTGCGTGTGGTTGCTCCCAATGAAGCTGCGATTGGTCATGGTCCTTAAGGCTTTGTTAAGAAGCATTGGTAAACTGCAGCTCCCTGTGGGAAAACTGCAGCCCTGAAGGGAAGCCAGCAGTCTCTCTGAGAAAGGACCCGCCTCAAACTTGGTGCGTGACAATTCGTGCTAATTTGTAGATCATGGACTCAGAGCAGAATGTCAACCGTCACTGCGTGTGCTAAACAGAGCATCAAATAACCGAGACTGATTTCGAACCGTTGTACTTCTAACAACCTCTGAACTACACTCTAACCCCCGGGACGGGGCTGCGAAATATCCATTAAATATGCGTGAGGCGAGAGGAGTGGCGGGCGAGCGAGTGGAGGAGGAGAGGGTGGGGGGCGGGGGGGAGGTGGGGGAGTTGAACAGAGAATAATCACAAGAGGCTTACCTGGCAAGTACGAGGAGCGAAGGAAGGGCTGAAAAGAACCTTCAACGTAAGGGAAGCAGAAAGCCTTGGGGGAAAGCCCCTGGATTAGCGGATGGGACGATTCTGCAAGATAATACCAAGGAATGGAATTTCAATTTCTCACTTTGCAACAGGCACCCCACTTTGGGGAATGTATGTATTTATATATATAAATATACTTAGCCAATGGGCAACGATAAACAACAACTTTATAAAACTTTTGGATTATCTGGCTAGTCATATAAGTATTTAGACATCCTTTCCTTACTTAGAAAATCTTAAAATGGGTTTATATAAACACATATCACACTTAGAAATCCTGTACCGTGTTTAGATTACCATAGATAACTTAGATCAACTTATACTTAGACTAAATAACAATATACTGCACTTGGGTTCGTTTATGTTTTATTTGGATAACTAGATGCAGCATTTGGGTGTGCTGACATATTTAGATGACAGGAATGTGTATTTCATGTCATAACGAACCCAGATATTGACACAGATTATTGATGAACCAATCACAGAGATTTCAGAAATCAGATGCTTATATTAATTAAGGCCATTTGCTTTGTGTTGTTCTGACCTGTCCTTATTCCGTCTGAAGTATTGTACAGGGATTAAAACGGTTCCGAGAAATAGGAGTTTAAATATTCATCTACAACAGGTAAACAATATTAGCAAGAGGGCCACCACATTGTCCACCCCCCCCCCCCCCCCCCCATTTGATTGACACTTTGAGAGAAGTGAGCACTCACCCGTCCTGGGGCCGGAGGAAAGGATGGCGTGAACACCGAATTTGAGGTAATTGGAATCGCCGCTTGGAGAGTTGGAGTTGTGTGGCGAGCAGATCCCACTTGTGACTGAGCTGGCCAGGTTGACCTGTTCTGTGGTCACCGGGCTGGTGGTGGAGCAGGACGCCGGCGGAGTGAAGGTGGCGGAGGCAGAGCGGGGTAGGTAGCTGGCGGGCCGGCTGATCCTCAGCAAGTCCTCCACCAGGAAGCTGGCCCCCATTGCGTGGGAACCAAAAGCCGACTGCAGAGACTGGGGCAAAGTCAGAGTCGGGGTTGGCCGCAAGAGACCTGGATACATTGCTGAAGGAGCAATTACACTGGGGAACATCATTTCTGCAGGCGTGCCAGAGAGAGAGGGAGAAAGGGGAAGAGAGAGAAAGAGAGAGAAAGTTCCAATCAGTCCTATTCGGCAAAGAGCTGTTTTTTTTTACCCCCCACTTTTCTTTCAGTAGGTTCCAGCTAGCAGCTCCAGCACTTTGGTACCATCGCCTCCTTCTGCCTGATGTGTTTTATACTGACCAGGCTGGGTAAGTCTTTTCATTTGTGACAGCTCTCACAATGAAATTCAACAAAGTTCTCCACATGAGTTTCTTTTACTCCGAGCTCCTGGCTCGCTGATTGGTCCATTAAAGCAATTTATGATTGGATTAGACTTCATAAGCAAGCAATCACAATGGAGTTCCAACAAAGGAGGTGTAGCTATTAATTCTGAATACTGACCGCCTCCTTTCAAAACACTGTTGAAGGATTTCAGCGGGTTTTGTTTGGGAACGATACACACAGGCTAATTAAAAGACAATTTTCCAAGTTTCCAATGACATTTTCCTCGTTTGAAAGGAATTATGAAAAGAAAGCACTAAATTTATTTGCTACCCCCGCTGTGCCTACAAAACTGGCCAATAAATATTCATATCTCACACTATAATCTCCTTGTGAAAGGTACCTTGGGGTGGCAAGAGTGAGACGTTTAAACTGCGGACTGTCCTTAAATAATGGAAAGGAAAATATTTAGATATGTAGGTACCACATTCAAAAAAAATGTTATAAACTAAACTAAAAAAGGGACAGAGAGTTAGGATGGTTAACATTTAACAAGACGAAAAGGACGTGTGGTGCTCCATGTCTAAACAAACTAGCTAATTACTTAAGAGTAATACAGATTCTCATAAGGGCAAAACTGAGGACACTTGAGAATATAGTGTAGTTTGTTCACATGTGGAGAAGGTAGGATCTGATGTACCAATGGTGGACATTCCTGGAACCTAACGCTGCAACATCACTAAGAAAATGTTGTTTCACCATCAAAAAAAAGGTACAAAGCACTAAATTAGAAAGTATTCATTGACAACATATGGTAGGGGGGAACAATACTTAATGTGTCCTATATGTTTAAAGATAGTTGACTAAACAGTTAATGCGTTTTAAAAGAGGGCTTACAGTCTTCCTGATAGCGAACAAAACCTCCTAATCCATGATTTGAAAATCGATCACACTGCTCTTCAACGCCGTAACAGATGTGTCGAATATTGTATCCTCGAAAAAGTCCTCTAATCTTTTAATATGCGGAGAAAGTGGGCAGCAGCCATATTATCCTATTAACCGCGGCAACTGCATCCACTGTCACCATCAGCTGTTTTTTTTATTCAACACAAAACACAATGCTTTAAAAATCGTATTAGCTGACTTTGGGCAGCTTGATTTCTGTAGAAAGTACTTTTTTCCCCCTCTCTGAGTCTGCACAGTGTTCTGCGTCAGCTGTAGATTATCCTAATGTTCTTGTCCCAACACAGGCAAAAAAGTTGCGTGCGTGGTTTCCAACTCATTGAGGGACTGAACTTCGGCTTTGGAACTCAGAGGAGATATTAATGTCTTTTAAAATATGACAACCGTTTATGCGATCACCAGCAATCGCGTTAGCGATCGAAAATCACGTTATTCGGCGGATTTTTTGTTTAAAAATTGAACGCGCGATTAGTGTCTCTCTCGCCACATTATACGTTTCGGATCACGCTGTCACACTGTGCAAAATATACACTGGGAGAGTCTGCAGGTCGGTTTGATTCTAAACGAAGTCTTGAGGTTCGAAAAGCTGCAAATTCTGAGGCACGAAATGCAAAACAAAACGAAGAGGAATAATCAAATTCCAACGCTTTTTAAAAAATTGAATGCGTATTTTCTGCCATGCAAAATCAAATACCTAACTTAGAGAGTAAAATGTAACTGGCGAATTTCGCTTCGTTTCACAGGGAAAAAAACATCTCTCATCAGATTGCATTGTATTTGAAGTTTTGCATTGGTTTATTTCAGTTTTAAGTTTATTTATTAGCGTCACAAGTAGGCTTACATTAACACTGCAATGAAGTTACTGTGAAAATCCCCTAGTCGCTACATTCCGGCGACTGTTCGGGTACACTGAGGGAGGAATTTAGCACGGCCAATGCACCTAACCAGCACGTCTTTTTGGATGGTTAAGGTATAGGAAACAAGTTCCCCGTTGTGAAGCCTGATATTGGGATCTCCCAATGCATCTCTCAGACATGTAGCAAAGTCATTTCAACAAATGTTGCTTCTGAGGAACCTTCAAAGACCTTTATTAGCTAAGCTTGATCTGTATGTTCTATAATGGAGGACCTTGGAGATTCCTTATCTGAGAGCCGCCGTATGAGTTTTGCCAGGTATAAACGGCATTATGGAATTATCAAAAATTAAATGGGTGATTTGAGCAAAACTTTCTACCTGCGAACATCTTCCAACCAACCGCGTTAGCCGCTTGCTATTTCCGAGTATGTGAACGGAGTTTTGAAAGCTGTTATATACAAATATAAATAATTGTGGATGGGGATTAAAGTCTTGTAGCTTTAATTTTTCCCCTAAAAAAATGTTTCAACGCGCGCGTATCCATGTTTGAAAAACCGTTTGTTTATTTTTGTAAGGCACTGGAATCATTCCCACCAATTCTGTAAAAAAAAGGTCCTGATAAAAGTAGGCAGAGAGGAAAGAAAATGTGGCCTAATTCTAAAATGCTTCGATAAGCGAACAATTCACAGATTTTTCGCAGTAACTTCATTGCAGTGTTAATGTAACCCTACTTGTGACACTAATAAATAAACTTCAAAGTAAAAAAACCCCTGGGATTAGGTTGATAAAACATGAGTGAGGGGGCGAAATAAAGTTTAGGTCAATTGAACTATTGTGGAATTATGTCAATTTGCCTTGAAACGACAGAAGTTGATGGGGCGTCAAAAGCCCAGAACCTTAAGACAAGAGGTAACAAGAGAAGAGAATCCTTCTCGCAGTAAAATACAATGCTTATATTTGGGAAGGCAAAAAAAACATGAACATTCCCGATTGATTGCCTGAGAAATAAGTCATCTGGAGGAAAATGGCGTGGGGGGTTTGGCCGCTTAAGAGCAAGACTGTCACTGCAGTTGCCTGGAAAGTTTTGTTTCGCGGCAACTCTCAGGTCCGCTGGTTGGTTTACTCCGCATTATACCTATAAATTGGACAGTTGTGCCTGTGTATAGGAGAACTGCTGGCAGTTTCCTTTGCACTAAATCAGGATAACGACATTGACTGGGAGGTTGGGTCAAACCCATGCTGGGACACACGTGGATGTCCTTCGCTCTCGGTAAAGGGACTGTGACACACACTCTTGACACAACTTGCAAAACAAAACACACAAAAAAATCTGAACCACACGAATAAGAAGAAGGAGAGATTTTTAAAAAATGACAGGGGGACCCAAACATGCATTCAAAGCAAAATGATGCATAAGCAGCAATGAAATTTGACTGAGAGATTTATTTTGCACGGATTTTGTTTTGAAGGTTGCCTTTAGAAGTCCCGGGTCCCTGATAAGATCTGTGACTAATGTTGTTTGACCTATGTTCGTCCTGTTTTGTACTCTGCCATTCACATTGACGGCAGTTATCTCCATTTTTTTTTAAAAAAGTCACAGTTTCTTTGTGAGACCGAACAGGGATTTTTTTTTTAAGTACCAGAAGAGTTTACGGAAGAAACGTTGTTTGTGATTGAAAAAAATCCAGTCCCAGTTCTTTAATCCCCATGAAATTACCTGGCAGGCGTGCAGTGAAGGCAGTAAACACGGAGACCTTCTATTTACACACATAAACATACACAACTTTTTTTAAAGATGCACCATTCACCAAACGGAGTTAAAGTATCATTTAATAAGGAATCACCTCTGCGCCGATCCGTGACCAAGCTGGATGATGAAAAGTATATTAGTACTGACAAGTCTCTGGGCGTTCAATAACCCCCCCCCCCCTCCGCCCCCCCTGTTTAATCTTGCAGAGATCTCAGCAGAAGCTTGGCGTTACCGCTGAATGCGTGGCGATCGAATAAGGTCATCCCGCTACTCGTGGCTTCCCGAACATGTTCTCAGAGATTCAGGCGGGGTGAATTTATTCCTGCTCTGATTCGGTCCGAATTAAAACCAGGTGTACGTTTTTTTAAAAAAACACCAAACCATAGAGTCTCCCGATTTTCAGATTATCCCCTTTTACCGAGTTTAATGTTGGATTGTGTCTAAAACATTTCAACACCGGCTCAGATCCACCCACGGCGGTCTCAATCCCTTTCCTCCACTTATATTGTGAAGCCCACTCCATAATTGTTCCCTTGCAACCCCATTCCATCCTTATCCCCCCAAAAAATAAAAATATTTTTCTGTCGAAATGTATTTGATAAATTCGGAATTAACTCTGAAATAATTACTCGCGATTAAACTCAATTATGGATCATAAACTAATCCATTTTAAGGCCCCTTAGGGGTCGTTTTACAGCTTGTTGCCAAACAAGTGCTTTGCAAGTGTTGCAAATGAAATGAGGTGGTTTCGGAACTGTGTTAGAACATTATTGTGCAAATGCAGATTTTTAGTTTCTCTGCGGGGACAGGTAAGTTTCTGATCTGGGAATTTCGGTGAAGAGGATGCACATTGACCTTCTAAAGTCGTTTCCATCGTTTTATTAATTCTCACCCCCCCCACCCCCCCCCCACCCCCAATTAATAAACATTCACCAGCATTTCAAAATTCTATCTCGAAAGGCCATATGTCCCTTTAAAGGACCCGCTCTTGGCTCCCAGAAACAGTGGGTTTCTGCAGTATTTGAAAATGGGATTGATACTTCAAATTGAGACTGACCTTCCGACGGTAAGGCCTGTGTAAAACAGCACCCACCCCCCCCCCCCACGCCCAAGAGGCATTTTAATCCAGCGAAGAGATACAAACTCTAAATAAGGGGGTTCATAAAGTAGCCTCTCCCGTCAACAATAAAGAAGAAAACGATAAAAGTAAAATGCTGCTGGAATCTGAAACAAAAACAGAAAATGCTGGAACATCTCAGCAGGTCTGACAGCATCTGTGGAGAGAGAGTAGAGCCAACGTTTGGAGTCTGGATGAACCTTCATATAAAACCCTTGGAAAGGGTACAGCTTCACACCATCTCATCCACTGGGGGGAGGGAGAGGGAGGACTTCCAAACAATCTCAATTGCAAATTAAATAATGTTCTTTCTGGAGACTGGCACTCAGTTAAGCTTTGTTTCCCCCTTGACCAGGTGGCACGGTGGCACAGGGGTTAGCCCTGCTGCCTCGCAGTACCTTTCCAAGGGCTTTTATATGGGTCACTGTCTGTGTGGAGTTTGCACGTCCTCCTGGTGGTGTCTGCGTGGGTTTCCTCCGGGTGCTCCTGTTTCCTCCCACAGTCTGAAAGACGTGTTGGTTAGGTGCATTGGCCATGCTAAATTCTCCCTCAGTGAACTCCAACAGGAGTGTGGCGACTGGGGGATTTTCACAGTAATTTCGTTGCAGTGTTAACGTAAACCTAATCTTTGACCAAGGGTCACCTGGACTCCAAAACATCAACTATTTTCTCTCCAAACCGATGCTGCCAGACCTGCTGAGATTTTCCAGCATTTTTCTCTTTTGGTTAATGTAAGCCTACTTGTGACACTAATAAATAAAGTTAAACGGAGAATTGGAACTTGCCACATTTTAAAGTTTGTTTTAAAAATAATGGAGTTGATTTGAGTGTGAGTGGTATGTGGGAATCCTGGGCTGATTCGGGCGGGGGTGGACTAACGAGGAGCTGCTGTGACTGTGCTACCTTGCAGAGTTGCCAAATTACGCAGGCGTCTGTCCGCTGCGCCCTCCTCAAGACCCCCCCCCCCCACACCCCACTCTCTCCCCCCACCACCACCACCCCCCCCCCCTCCCCATTTGTGGGGGGATTTTTTTTCCGCGCAAAAAAAAACAGTTAACCACCTGTCAGACTGCAGCACAATAAGTGCGGCCAAAAAGAGCTTTCCATGCATGTGTAATATATTTGTTCACCCATTCACTTAATGAAGCTGATAAATGTGAAGCCAACAATCGTCAAGTTAATCTATTTAGTAAAATGTTCTAAGACTTTCAGGCGATGTTAAGAAGGTAGTGTTGACCACATTTTCATTCAAATGCGCCGTCCCCGTGCGTTGCCTTTCAGCGCCAAAGGATAACATTCTTGCGAATATAATTTATTATAAATGTGCTTTTAATGGGTTTAATTCGCACGGCCAGCTGTTTTGCGCTATTTGGTAAGCAGGAAACAAACGTAGATGGATGGAAAGCTAGTTAAAATTAGTTTCGGTCACTGGGGCTAAGCCATATTTCCTGGAAACCAGCTGCTTGATTGACACAATAGAAGGATTTTCGGAGAAGCAGAATACACGCTCAGAGTCCAACAGTTAGTATTTTCTGCCTGTCTTTGTGAAGGTAAAGACCATTACTGTCCTCTCCTCTACCTATCTGCTACTGCTCTGCCGGGGGTTGGGGGGGGGGATAGTTTGTGAGTGAATAACACACAGTACAGTATGACCGATCATCCCACCCACTCCCAACACTTTTACTCCCATTACAAGATACATATACGGTGGCACAGTGGTTAGCGCTGCTGCCTCACAGCGCCAGGGACCCAGGTTCAATTCCCGGCTTGGATCACTCTCTGTGTGGAGTTTGCACGTTCTCCCCGTGTCTGCTCCGGTTTCCTCCCATAGTCCGAAAGGTATACCTTAGGAGCATTGGCCATGCTAAAATTCTGCCTCAGTGTACCCGAACAGGCACCGGATGTGGCGACGAGGGGATTTTCACAGTAACTTCATTGCTGTGTTAATGTAAGCTTACTCGTCACACTAATAAATAAACTTTAAAAGCTTAAGATTTCAGATCTTTGACAGTAATAGCGATACAGGCCTGATAAATCTCCAAAAAAAAAATATATATATATATATGACCACATCAGAAAACCTGGGACAATGGAACATAACCTCTAGAAATGTCTGCACCAGTTTCATCACCATGTGATTTTTAAAAAACATGTTATACTCCAACTAAGTTTGAAAGTAGGTACCAACCGACACAAGAACGGTTTCTTCCCTGCTGCCATCGGACTTTTGAATGGTTCAATCACATATTAAGCTGATCTTTCTCTACACCCTATCAGTAACTGCAACATTATACCCTTCACCCTCTCCTTTCCTTCTCTATGTACGTTATATTTTGTCTGTATAGCGCGCAAGAAACAATACTTTTCACTGTATACCGATATATGTGACAATATTAAATCAAATCAAAACTATCTGGTAGGTGTACACTACCTGGCGGGAATATATTGGGAGAGGTTTGCGGTTGTCTTGCATCGAAAAAGGGGGTGGGGGAGAGCAGATTGCATTAATTGCAGCTTTAATGGACAGAATGTTGTGCCTGCTTTGTACGAAATCGGTATTCACAAACATAAATGCTTACATTGATATAGCGCCTTTCATCAGCCCGGGTCACTGCTGCATTGTATGAAGGATAATTGGGTAAGGCCAGGTCTCTCCAACAGCCCATGACCACTGTTCCAGTGATGTGTGCTGGGAGAGGGGGTAAAATGCTGGTAAGGTCAGTAAGGTGGGGTAAACATTCTGTGGAATTAAGCTTCATGAAACTTCTTGCCAAAGACGGACGCCTCCGGCTGGTGTGGCAGCATTGATTTCGGGCTCAGCTCTGTGGATGGGGATTCGAACCCAGTGTTTTTGAACCGCTCGGTCCCTTTCACATTCAGGCGTTGCTGGGTCGGAAGTTTTTCTTGACTGCCTCTGCCGGATCAGTGGACCATTGGAAATGGCAGAGTGAATGCAACATAAAGACTGAAAGTGACCTGAAAGCGAACAGACACCTGAGATCTTTCCCCTGTACAGACTGACTATTTCCACCTCCCACACGGCGCGGATTACTCATCAAAATAAAAATCTGACCAACCTCAATTCTCCAGGAGGGTGTCGGAACAGACCAGCTGTGCTGGTCAGGTTTGTGTCAGGTAAAGGGAATCTGGAACTGAAGCTAGAAGTTAAGATACAGAGCAGCTCGGACCCGGAGGGGCTGAATGGCCTGCTCTATCCACAACAATTCAGATTAAAGGCAGCACAACATAATATGGTCGGAGGGAGGCACTTGGTGTTGTGTGAATGCACACAGATCAGCAAACTGATTTGTACGTTCACAGAGGTGTGGGATATTGCAAAAGGGTCCAAATATCAGGCGCAAAAAGCAACTCGACAAGGCGGCTCCCTCTACTTTCTGAGAACAATTGCGAACCAGAATCATGTTGGGAACTTGTTAGGAACATAGGAATTAAGGAGCAGATACAGGCAATTCAGCCCTTCGAGCCTGCGAGACTGGCGAGATGTTAAATTAACCGTGGGCCAATTTCTGTTAAAATCGCCGGTAATGTATAAAGCTACCCCCTCCACCCTACTTCAACTGCAACCAAAGCTATTTAGGGTCTAAAGCAAACCTGTCTTTATTTGTGTGACCGATTTCCATTGCCAGAATGTCTTAACCAACACTGCTCAGTTCATCCAGGTTTCCTTCCCATGCCAACTTCACAGCTCCTCTTGACGTGTACAGGGAAGGGGGTGGGAATTCCCTCTGGAAAGTAACCGGGAACTTTGACTATCTGCAGGTTCGGTTACACATAGCGCCTGCAGGAAGTCTGTCTGGCACTTAATTGACTTGATGGTGAATCTGTGCATTAAATCTCACTCACGCTGCCGTTTTGATGCAATTATATAAAGGCCAAGATACCCCTTTCTATTGATTCATGTGGACTCATTTGCTACTTTTTTTTCTGTAGGAGAGTTGAAACGGGCGTCGCTTTAGGGACTAAATTCTGGTTTAAGGGCGTTACATAATCCCCCGAGGGAAAGGCGGCACCTTGCTCTGGCTAACGGCGTCGGGATTCCTCAATATTCCACTGAGATCCCCCGTCTCTGGAGGGAAGAGAGAGAGGGAGAGAGTCTGCGTCATAAACCCGAGGCGGCTGCAAACGTACTTTGAGGACCAAGGGAATCTTGATCAAGGATTAACAGCGCAGTAAGACCAGGAAAATTGGACGTATATATGTTATATAATTATAAACTGAAGTTTTTTAAAATCAAATCTGTTTTATTTGAATTTAAATGCTCTGCCATCTACACAAAATATACCCATCGCCGATTTGTATGTGTGTGTGTGTGTTTTTTTAGTTTTAACGCCCAATTTTAATCCATTGGGCGTATTTTGTTCGATCAATTTGATCCCTTTGTGAAATAAATGATTGGGATTTGGAGCCAAGTAAAGATGCGAGAATCGGATCAAGATGAATATCAGGCAGCGAGGTGATTTCTTCACTGGGGAAAGTTGTTGACGGGCCGGGTGGATATTTCAATATTTAAGTTCTGCAGGGTTCAGGGTGGCGGCTTTTGATTTAGTGACGGTGGGGGAGGGGGGGTACAGTGTTAGTGTAAAATTGTTAAAAACACGTATCCATTAGATTCAGTGCAGCCCTTTTTATCCAGCGCTAATTGCAAACAACGTTTGGTAAACTTTCTTGTTGGTTCATCTGTCCATTTTGCAGTGATAGGTAAGAGAACGTTGTGAAGGGAGTGTACAGATACAGTGCACGTGTACAGGTACAGTTCAGGTGTACTGGTACAGTGCAGGTGCACAGGTATAGTGCAGGTGTACAGGTACGTTGCAGGTGGACAGATGCAGTGCAGATGTACAGGTACGGTGCAGGTGTACAGATACAATGCAGGTGTACAGGTTCAGTCCAGGTTTACAGGTACAGTGCAGGTGTACAGGTACAGTCCAGGTGTACAGGTACAGTGCAGGTGTACTGGTACAGTGCAGGTGTACTGGTATAATGTCGGTGTACATGTACAGTGAAGGTGTACAGGCACAGCGTAGGTGTACAGGTACAGTAAAGGGACAGGTACACGCCAAAGATGTGCGGGTTAGGCGCATTGGCCATTCTAAATTGCCCCTTAGTGTCCCGGGATGCATAGGTTAGAGGGATTAGCGGGGTAAATATGTGGGGTTACGGGGATAGGACCTAGGTGGGATTGTTGTCGGTGCAGACTCGATGGGCCGAATGGCCTCAATCTGCACTGTAGGGATTCTATGAGGTGTACAGGTACAGCGCAGGTTTACAGGTACAGTACAGATATACAAATACAGTACAGGTGCACAGTTACAGTGCAGGTGTACAGATACAGTACAGGTGTACAGGTACAGTACAGGTGTACAGGTACAGCGTAGGTTTATATGTACAGTACAGATATACAGGGACAGTACAGGTGTACAGGTACAGTGCAGGTGATATTCCTGAGCATCAGATGCCCCTCTGTAAAAGTCATGTCATTTCTGCAGATTGTTGGCTAAATTTGACACATTAGTACGGGGAACGAACATCGATTTGAAATCGCAACCTGTCCCGAACTTGACCGGGCTGAACTGAGCACGGCTTGCGCCGGTTTGAAGTTCCCTACCGACCTCTCCAGGGATCCCAATTAAAAAGCAAGGGCTCACAAGCCTCTTTGCTCCCAGAGCCCGGAGCTGGATTGGGGAGAACACAGGAGTTCTTTCCACTGCGGGGGAGTCGGGTACCCCACAAATAGCAAGTGGCAGAAGAGGGCTCATTTGAAACTGTCCTGTCTGAAAACAAAATGTAACGTTTTGTGAGTGAGAATCTCCTTTGAATTTGCTGGGACGGTCTTTCAGAAAACTTGTTGCATTTCACTGTGGCACGGGAATACTTTCAAAACTATATCTTTGCCTCTTAGTGAAATCAGGTTCATATCTTGTGCATTTTCTTCCAGTTGTCTCACGGATGTCAGCCGCAGTCTGATGCATGCGAGATTCTAATATCTTTTCAGATCCAATACTTAAAGTAACTGTTTTCTTTTTAATCAACTTGGTACTTCCTGAAATGAATCAGTTTCCATGTGTTTTTTTAGACTGGCGATCAATACAAGAAAAACTAACCATAAAATAATTGCAGATAAGTTACACGATGATGGACTTCAACTTTTAAAACGAATATCTTTTAACCAAACTTCGAACATAACTTCATGGCTTAGGCTATTCCTAATATTTGCATCTTAACTTTTTCACAGTACAAATGACCGTCTGCATATCGGACTTTTTTTTTAGTTTATTAAACACACTCTTTATAGTTGATTGCTGGGGTTTGTTCGCTATTTCCAGCAGTTGCAAACTCTGGCATTATCCATCCTTCCTGCCAGACTCCACTGTCGCAAGAGCAGTCTTAGAAAATGAAATTGTGGAAGGAATCGTGCCAAAGTCCAATCGCCTCCTGTAAATTCGCGTGCAGAAAATAAAATGGGCGCCAATTTGTGGCTCAAGAAAATGATGTTTGATCCTTTCTAAAATAACGAAACTTCGTTAGATCACTTAAAATGGGTGGACTTGTTAGTCGAGGATAATTAAAAGGACCCCGTTATTCGTGTCAGTTTGGTTTTGTGGCGGAGTATCGTACTGTTGAGAGTGTGTGCATTTTAATGTTGCAGATGTGAAGACTGCAGATGGAGGAATGAATGGCTTTGACTACACCCATACTTTTCTCCTCGGTAAGATCCTCGCTGGCAGGTAGGTTGCTGCGTCGAGCAATGACAAATCAGGATTAGTTAACCTCACAATGCATAAGGCTTCTGGTAGTTATTAACAGTAAGAAGTCTCACAACACCAGGTTAAAGTCCAACAGGTTTATTTGGTAGCAAATACCATAAGCTTTCGGAGCAATGCTCCTTCGTCAGATGGAGTGGTCTGACTGCTGCCTCACAGCGCCAGGGACCTGGATCTGATTCCTGGCTCTGACACTGGAGTTATCCAACCACTTCATCATCACTGCAACTAAAGCATGAGCGACAAAGTCAAGATGGTGACAAAGTTATCACCAAAAAGTGGAAACTTCTGGAAAATATACTCATTGGAATTTCGAAGATTGAGGACGGATCTGATAGAAACTTAGAAAATTATGAAGGGAATAGATAAGATAGAAGCAGGGAGGTTGTTTCCACTGGCGGGTGAAACTAAAATTAGGGGGCATAGCCTCAAAATCAGGGGGGAGCAGATTTAGGACTGAGTTGAGGAGGAACTTCTTCACCCAAAGGGTTGTGAATCTGAAGAATTCCCTGCCCAGTGAATCAGTTAAGGCTAACCCGTTGAATGTTTTTAAGGCAAGGACAGATACCTTTTTGAGCAGAACGGAATTAAGGATTATGGTGAGCGGGTGGGTAAATGGAGCTGAAGCCAAAAATGATCAGCCATGATCTTATTGAATAGTGGAGCAGGCTCAAGGGGTCAGAATGGGCTACTCCTGCTCCTAGTTCTTATGTTCTTAAGTTTTTATGTTCTTAAATTCAACAGGTCAGGCAGCATGGAGGAAATTAAAAGAGGAATTAATGGGCCAGAATTTGCAGGCAAAAAAACAGTGAGTGTGTACCAAAAATCTAGCAATTTGTGCTGAGGAAAGGATACGGTGTGAGTTTGGATTGACACATATTTCTGGATGATTTGATCTGTTCTGCCATTACCCTCACAGAAATTGGATCTTATCTTCAATCTTCCCATGAGTGAATGTTGAAAAAATTCAATGACTTCACCATTGTTACTCAGGTAAGAATTTTACCTTAAATAATTCCTCCACACAGCTGTGCCACCTCGAGTCCATTGACCACACAGCCTGCCATCATTCACTCTCCTGCAATCATGTACTCCACCGCGTTCTACTAATCACACATTGCACCACTATTGCAACTCTAACCTCCCCAAACTTCTTGAAATCAACAGATGATTTACCCTAAGACAGACACATTCTCAAAATGCCACACAAGACTGTCACCAATACACTCCCATCTGTATTGCAGGACAATGTGGTACACAAAATGAAGTAAGAGGTGGTGATTGGAGGAGGCTGAATCCACATCTACATCCTTTCTCCATTCAGAAAAGCCATGCTGGTCACCACAGGTAGGGAGAGTCATGACTGTGGCAAGTGAGAATTCCGTGGGCAAACATTTCACATAATCCCTTCAAAATGAATCCTCCTTCCCCCTTCTTAGTTCAATTTCACCCTAAACACATTACACAACAACCTCTGGTTACTCCCAGCAACAACTCGTCTCTCTCAGCTTTCCCTTCACACGAATATCAAACCCTTGTCCCTCACTTGCATTTTGAATGAGGTGTTGAAAATATCAAGTGCCACTTCAAGAAGAGCAGGCCAGCTTCCCTGAAGGTGCAACAACAATGGATCTGACCATAGCAAACACAGTGTGCTCCATCCTGCTCCTGGTGATGGCAATACAAACAAAGAACAAAGAACAATACAGCGCAGGAACAGGCCCTTTGGCCCTCCAAGCCCGCGCCGCTCCCTGGTCCAAACTGGACCATTCTAGTTTCTATTGAACAAGATGCAGGTAAGTGATGGGGAACATGCAATGTATTGCATGTGTAGTCAATGACACTTTGGATTTTGACAATATCAGTGCTCTCTCTCATCCTGCTGTGCTATATCATTGGGACTGTGGTGTAAAAGATGCTCTTGGTGTATAAACAGCTAATTAAATCTGGCTTGACATTACTGTGGAGTTATTTTCTACTCAGCATCAAGCCCAGCAGTATGAGATGATCGACTTTGAAGAAGTTAATTTTTCATCAACATTTCACAGAATCACAGGATTGTTACGGTGCAGAAGGAGGTAATTTGGTCCATCATATCTGCACCAGCATCTTCAAATGAGCATTATGGCTTAGTGCCATTCCCCTGCCATTTCCCTGTACCGCTGCATAGAACCATAGAACCATAGAAAATTACAGCTCAGAAACAGGCCTTTTGGCCCTTCTTGTCTGTGCCGAACCATTTTATGCCTAGTCCCACTGACCTGCACTTGGACCATATCCCTCCACACCCCTCTCATCCATGAACCCGTCCAAGTTTTTCTTAAATGTTAAAAGTGACCCCGCATTTACCACTTTATCCGGCAGCTCATTCCACACTCCCACCACTCTCTGCGTGAAGAAGCCCCCCCTAATATTCCCTTTAAACTTTTCTCCTTTCACCCTTAACCCATGCCCTCTGGTTTTTTTCTCCCCTAGCCTCAGCGGAAAAAGCCTGCTTGCATTCACTCTATCTATACCCATCAAAATCTTATACACCTCTATCAAATCTCCCCTCAATCTTCTACGCTCCAGGGAATAAAGTCCCAACCTATTCAATCTCTCTCTGTAACTCAGCTTCTCAAGTCCCAGCAACATCCTTGTGAACCTTCTCTGCACTCTTTCAATCTTATTGACATCCTTCCTGTAACTAGGTGACCAAAACTGTACACAATACTCCAAATTCGGCCTCACCAATGCCTTATATAACCTTACCATAACACTCCAACTTTTATACTCGATACTCCGATTTATAAAGGCCAATGTACCAAAGGCACTCTTTACGACCCTATCCACCTGTGACGTCACTTTTAGGGAATTCTGTACCTGTATTCCCAGATCCCTCTGTTCAATTGCACTCTTCAGAGTCCTACCATTTACCCTGTACGTTCTTCTTTGGTTTGTCCTTCCAAAGTGCAATATCTCACACTTGTCTGCGTTAAATTCCATTTGCCATTTTTCAGCCCATTTTTCTAGTTGGTCCAAATCCCTCTGCAAGCTTTGAAAACCTTCCTCACTGTCCACTACACCTCCAATCTTTGTATCATCAGCAAACTTGCTGATCCAATTTACCACATTATCATCCAGATCATTGATATAGATGACAAACAACAATGGACCCAACACCGATCCCTGCGGCAAACCATTAGTCACAGGCCTCCACTCAGAGAAGCAATCCTCCACAACCACTCTCTGGCTCCTTCCATTGAGCCAGTGTCTTATCCAATTTACTACCTCCCCATGTATACCTAGCGACTGAACCTTCCTAACTAACCTCCCATGAGGGGCCTTGTCAAAGGCCTTGCTGAAATCCAGGTAGACAACATCCACCGCCTTCCCTTCATCCACTTTCCTGGTAACCTCTTCGAAAAACTCTAATAGATTGGTCAAACATGACCTACCACGCACAAAGCCATGTTGACTCTCCCTAATAAGTCCCTGTCTATCCAAATATTTGTAGATCCTATCCCTTATCACACCTTCCAATAACTTGCCCACCACCGACGTCAAACTTACTGGCTGATAATTTCCCGGATTTCTTTTGGAACCTTTTTTGGTATGCTGTTTCTATTCAAATACTCATCTCATGCTCTCTTGAATGCCGCAGCTGAACCTGCCTTCACCACACTTTCAGGCAGTGCATTCCAGACAGGAACCAACAGATACGGGGAAAAGGCAAGGGAACCAAATCGTGATGCTCATTTGGAGAGCTAATGCAGACATGATGGGCCGAACGGCCTCCTTTTGCACCGTAACAATTCTGTGATTCTGTGAAATCACTTTTAAGTAGAAGAGGAATACAAACATCATCTTTGAGTTGCAAACCTGATAAAATCACAGTAAAATCAATTGTAATTTTTCCTCTCTTTCACGTGTCACTGTCAGGATCAGCAAGTGTTGCCTATCCTTAATTGCCCTTGAGAAAGCAGAGGTGAATCGCTTCCTTCAGCCAGTGCAGTCCATGTGGTATAGGTACACATCTGGGGTTGGACTTTATGCCCTCCTCCCTCCCACTGCACCCCCCACCCCTCGCATTTAGCAGGTTTTCAGTGGGGGGAGGCATGTAAAATATAGCGGGTGGCTAGTTCACCACCTTCCTGCCTCCCCCAAGCTAACCCCCATAACATGCTAGGTAGGCAGGTGCTGAAATTGGCAGCTGCCCAGAATACTTAAATGAATAACTAAATGTCAATTAGGCTTCTTAACAAACATTTTGACCTGGATAATACACTGCCCCTGCCATAATCCAGTTGGTGTGGGCAGGCGAGCAGTAGCAGGCAGGCTGTTTTTTGTGGTTGAGATGAAAAACAGCAAGAAGGAAGTGGTGGCAGGATGTACCCCATTCGCAGAGTGCTCTGTATGCATTGGGTGGCACGGTAGCACAGTGGTTAGCACCGCTGCCTCTCAGCGCCAGGGACCTGGGTTCAATTCTGGCCTTGGACAGCTCTCTCTGTGTGGAGTTTGCACATTCTCCCAGTGTCCATGTGGGTTTCCTCCGGGTGCTCCAGTTTCCTCCCACAGTCCAAAGATGTGCAGGTTAGGTAGATTAGCCACGGTAAATATGTGGGATTATGTGGTGTGGGCCTGGGTAAGATACTCTTTTTTAAAAGTTTATTTATTAGTGTCACAAGTAGGGTTACATTAACACTGAAGCTACTGTGAAAATCCCCTTGTCGCCACACTCCGGCGCTTGTTCGGATACACTGAGGCAGAATTTAGCATGCCATTGCACCTAACCAGCACGTCTTTCAGACTGTGGGAGGAAACCGGAATATGGTTAAGACTCGATGGACCAAATGGCCTCCTTCTGCACTGTAGGGATTCAATGAGGGCATCCCCCTCAAGATGTTACCCCTCTTCCTCCATTGCCCTCCAAAACCAGGCACCCCCAACCCTCTGCCGAGCTTTCATATCCCTTGCAACACTCAAAGCCCAGGATTTACTTTTCTGTAGCAGCCATTGCTCTCCTTCATACCTCTTGCTGCCATTCAGGCAGTGCCCACAACTGAGCTTTGTTGCTTCTGGGACTGGTGGAGCTACCGACTGCCAGAAATTAATGACTGGACCTTATAGATCATAGTATCCCTACAGTGCAGAAGGAGGCCATTCGGCCCATCAGGTCTGCACCAACCACAATCCCACCCAAGCCCTGTTCCTGTAACGCCTCATATTTAGCCTGCTAATCCCCCTGATACTAGGGTTAATTTAGCATGGCCAATCAACCTAAACCGCACATCTTTGGACTGTGGGAGGAAACCAGAGCACCCGGAGGAAACCCATGCAGACACGGGGAGAACGTGCAAACTCCACACAGACAGTTAACTGAGGCCAGAATTGAACCCGGGTCTCTGGCGCTCTGAGGCAGCAGTGCTAACCACTGTGCCACCATGCCGCCCCTTCTTGAGAAGTGGAAGTCCCAATTTCAACTAATTTAGCCCGCTTGCAGCGTTTAATAGCTGTGGGGTGGGCATTTCTGGCATGTCGGCTGCTGTCTGACTTTTCTTTGGGCAAGTGGGAGGTCTGTCAGTCTGCATCCCCATTCCACACCCTCTCAGGATTTTGACCCAGTGACAGTGAAGGAACAGCAATATAGTTCCAAGACAGGAAGGTGTGTGACTTGGAGGGGAACTTACAGATGGTGATGTTCCCATGCATTTGCAGCCCTGGTCCCTTTAGGTGGTTGAGGTCACGGATTTGGAATGTGCTGTCACGGCCGGTGAATTGCTGCAGTGCAGATTGCTTTGTCCTGGATGGTGTCAAACTTCTTGAGTGTTGTTGGAGCTGCACTTTTAAAAGTGGACAGTCTTTAGGACTTCAGAGAAGAATCACTCACCACTCAATTCCCAATCTCTGACCTGCTCTCAGAACCACAGTATTAATATGGCTGGTCCATGTAAATACCTGGTCAATGATAGCTCTAGGATGCTGATGGCAATGGATTCAAGGGTGATGTTGTTGAACGGAAGGGGAGATGGTTGGCATCTCTCTAGTTGAAAATGGTCATTGTCTGGCACATGTGCGGCAGAAATGCTACTTGTTACTTAATCAGCAAAAGCCTGAATGTTTTTCAGGTCTTGCTGCATATTGACATGGATTGCGTCAGTACCTGAGGAATTGCAAATGATACTGAGCCTTATGCAGCCATCAGTAAACATCTCCCGAGCTTATATTGGAAGGAAGGCGATTGATGAAGATGGTTTGGTCTGGAACACTATCCTGAGGAACTCCTGCAATGATGTCCTGGGACTGAGATGATTGGCTTCCAACTACCAGAACAACGTTTTTTGTGCTAGGCATGATTCCAAACATTGGATAGCCCCCCCCGCCCTTTCCCATCACCAACCCCCTCCTGCCCCTTGACTCCTACTGACTTCGATTTTGCAACAGCTCCTTGATGCCACAAGATCAAATCTTGCCTTGATGCCAAGGACAGCTCTCACCTCTTGCATTCAGCTTTCTGGCCAGAATTCTCCCAGGGCGGGGGATGGACCATGTAAAGGTCTATTGAAGTTGGGCAGGAATCTCCAGTTTTCAGGCAAGCGCGGCCGGAGAATCCCGCCCTTTGTTCTTGTTTGGAGCAAGGCTGAAATGGCTCCAAGGCTGGAGTTGAGTGGCCCTGATGGAATCCAAACTGAGCACCAGTGAGCGGGTTGTTGCTGTGTAAGTGCTGCTTGACAGCACTGTCAACGTCATTTTCTGTCCCTTTGCTGCTGATTGAGTGGAGGCTGATGGGGCGGTAATCGGATCAATTAGATTTGGCCAGCCTTTTGTGTACAGGACATTTCTGGACAATTTTACACATTGTTGGGTAGATGCCAGTGTTGTAGCTGTAGAGAACAGCTGATGAGGAGAGTGGCCCAATTCTGGCGCACAAATCTTCAGTGCTACAACGAGATTTTGTCAGGGCCCATGGGCTTTGTTACAGGCAGTGCCTTTCGCCGTATCTGGATAACACATGGAGTGAATCAAATTGGCTGAAGACTGGCATCCTTAATGCTGGGGACCTCAGGAGGAGGCCAAAATGAACCTCCAGCTGAAGTTGCTTGCAAACGTCTTTTGCACTGTTATACTAGGCCTCCCCATCATAGAGGATGGGTTTGTTTGTGGAGCTTCTCCCTCTCATTCGCTGCTTAATTCGTGACTGAATGTGGCAAGGCTGCAGAACTTTGAATCAATTCATTCATTGTAGGATTGCTTAGCTCTGTCTACTGCATGCTGCCTCTGCATTTTAGTATGTGTGAAGTCCTGTGCTGTTGCTTCATCAGGGTGGCACCTCATTTCAGATCTGCCTGGTGCTTGGGATATTTTCCTGCATTCATCATTGATCTTGGGTTGATCCCTTGGCTTAATGGTCATGGTAGAGTAAGGGAAATGCTGGCCCATAAGGCCTGTGCAGGCCATGATGTGAAAGCCTGCACTGCTGCTTGAAGAACAGCATCTGTTCAAACCTGGAGAACACTCAGTGTCCTTGGGTCTTACTTGTGGAATAAGCAGAGCTTAATAGGTGAACGGACACTTTCGAGATATCATTATGTGGCAGTTTAGTGCAGGTTTTGTGAACTCCAAGGCAAGGATGCTAAACAAGCTTCTTCATTAGTGCTTGTTCAGTGGCATTTAAACATCTTGAGAAATGAGAAATGAGCATTGGAATAAAGGAACAAAGGAACCTGTGGAGGCCAGGTCATTGAGTGTACTTAAGACAGAGATAGATAGGTTCTTGATTGGTAAGGGGGTCAAAAGTTAGGGGAAAGGCGATGGAATCGGTTTGAAAAATTTATCAGCCATGATTGAATGGTGGAGCAGACTCAATGGGCCGAATGGCCCAATTCTGCTCCTAAATCTTATGATCTTATTATCATAGTTGCACTGTCTTGGTCATTTAAAAATAAACAAGTTCTTCTACTGAATTCAGCTTTGCAAAATTGACTGCAGAAAAAGTGAGACTTCTAAATAGTGGCCATTAAAACCCTCAACAAATAGGGTTATTAATCCTTTTTGTTCCTCTGTATATGCCAATACACTTAACTTCACGCAATCAGTAAAATTAGCACCTCAATGGCTCATATGATAGGAATATAAAATACAGATTACCTAACTGCAGTGTGGAATACTACCTCATTCTGTACAGCTTCTATTAGCAACAGAGACCAGTTTGCAAAGAGTGCAAGGTCAAAATGATTCAGAACTAAGGCACAAATAATCTTTCTCTTAATTAGCTCAAGATTGGTCACAGTGCTGAATGCAAAACAAAGCAGTCAAACGTATATTCATCTCTCCTCATTTGAACGGAGTGAGGCCATGACTGTAGTGGCATGCTGGAGTTTGCCTTGCACCTGGCAGATTGTTTAGCCCAGCCTTTAGTAAATGGCACCGAGTTCAAAACGCGCCTGGCGAAACCAAGGCCTGAGGTGTGATATCTGAAAGGAATCTTACGTGGCTGTCAGCATGAGTTTAGGCTGAGGTTGGCTTCATAACAAACTGCGGCTTCAGCTGGTACCGATCTTTAGACATGCTAACCTGGGGCTTTTGTCTGACTGATGGCAACGAGGGGGCACAAAAGGAAAAAAAAAACAGATCTCAACAACATTCAACTGATCAAAAAAAAAGAGGGGAGAGAAGAAAGGCTGAGCCATTTTCTATCAATATAGCCCTTTAAACCCTAACGCTTGTCTGTTTCTAAGGGAACATAATGCTCTATTTGGTAAGCCGTTTCGCAATTTAGACCCAGGAACACAATATTTCCCTTTGTTTGGGACAGATTTGAGAAGAGGGGGGGGGATAAAAAAAAAGTGGCAAAGCACCTTGTCAAATGAAGACCATTGAATGAGGTTGATGGTTGAGCGTGGGTGTATGAGATGGTAGCGTGGGCACTTGTTTATAAGGGAGGAGTTGTCACTTGTTAGTGAGATTCTTGAATAAGGGACGCCAGCGTCTGTTGCCTGGGCTGGTATTGATGTGACTTAGCTGTGTAATCAAACTGAAAGTGAGTCCAGTATTTATGTCAGTTCCAATTTCATCAAATGACTATTATAGGTTGCTGCCCAGCACGGGTCCCTTATCTAACGTTGCCTCAGAACTCTCTCTGAGAAAACCAGGCCCGTTTGATATTCCTCCTATAAAAGCGCCCCTCCATTAATCAATGTCTACAGCATTTTACAAAAAAACTTCCCTGCTTCGAAGTTTAAGTAGCTTTCCAAGTGAAAGCATGCTTGGGAGTAAAGTACTGGGGGAGGGGAAGGGGGACAGAGGAAAGATCCAGCATTAGAACATTTTATCTCGCACAAAATGATCAAAAACTGAAGGATTTAAAGAAACTTTCTCAGAGAATCTGTCCCAATTACTAAACATTGGGTGGTGCGGTGGCACAGTGGTTAGCACTGCTGCTTCACGGCGCCAGGGTTCGATTCCCAGCTTGGGTCACTGTCTGTGTGGAGTCTGCACGTTCTCCCCGTGTCTGCGTGCGTTTCCTCCAGGTGCTCCGGTTTCCTCCCACAGGCTGAAAGACGTGCTGGTTAGGGTGCAGTGGCCATGCTAAATTCTCCCTCAGTGTACCCAAACAGGCGTCGGAGTGTGGCGACTAGAGGATTTTCATAGTAACTTAATTTAGTGTTAATATAAGCCTATTTGTGACACTAATAAATAAACTTAAACTTTAAAATATTTTTGTAATACAACAAATATATATTTGTTTCCAAATATTAATCATATTAAAGTAGCTTTTTTCCTATTTACAGCAATCAACTTGGCAACTCAAAAAATGCACATCTGATGTTCAGCTATCATGTTCCACAGCATTTCAGTTAAAATGAGTTTTTAAAGCAATTCTCTACAGTGTCCTCAAGCCAATAATTATCCTTGAACCAATGTTGCTAAAACAGGATATCTGGATATTATCTCAATGCTGTGTGTGGGAGTTTGCAAATTGTCTGCTGTGTTTCCCAAAATTACAACAGAAGCGGCGCTTCAAAAAAAGATTGTCAAGTGCTTTGGGCACATTGGAGGTTGTGAAAGGCGCAATATAAATGCAAGTTTAACACTTCATTTTTGACTTTCTAGATCAGCACATTCAGAATACAGAAAGAGCCTTTCTGTTTGAGATTGCCACCAAGATTGCTGCTCCAAATAGCTGGTTGCATTTGCACAATGAGCACAGCACTTCTGATCATAACTCCGGAGAGAGGTGAAACTTCAGTATGAAACTACACATGATGAGATGGTTGGGCATTTTTCTTGTGAGACTCTACCTCCGTTTTTGTTTTCTCTCTCCGTTCCTCCTCTACCTTCCAGCAAGGCTTGTTCTTGTTCCCAATTCAACCTCTTCAGGCTCTGTATTGGTCATTTATGCTCCATGTAATTGAAACACTTGCAAAATCTTGTGGCCGGGTTTCTAATTTGCAGTCCCAACAGGCGACGCTCCCCAGCAGAAGTGGGCAGAGGTGGAAGTTGATCCTTCATCTGTTGTTTCTGAAGAGGCCAAATGAAATTATGTACTGCATGAACGATGGTTCTTGTACACCGAGCACACATCTTTCTCCTGCCTTGGTAACCAGTCTCTTATCCCTGTTTCACAGGAATCTATCAATTTTTCATTTATATTTTTATTTGGTTTGATTTAATATTGTCACATGTATTGGTAAAAAGTGAAAAGTAATGTTTCTTGCGTGTGATACAGACAAAGCATACGGTTCATAGAGTACATAGAGGAGAAGGAAAGGAGAGGATGCAGAATATAGGGCAGGATTTTACGGCCTTGCTCGACCCGAGACCAGAATTTCCTGTCCGAGGTCAACGGACTTTCCCATTGTCCGCCCCTCGCCCGCTCTGATTCCCGTGGTGGGCGGGGCGGTAGAATTCCGGCGATAGTGTTCCAGTCATAGCTAGAGTATCGAAAAAGATCAACTTGATATAAAGTAGGTCCATTCAAAAGTCTTTTTGGAATGTTTCAAACACAGTTATATTCACTGTACAGGGTGGCAGTCAATATCATCAATGACTTAATATGATTTTGATAAACTTACAGTTTAAACTATTGCTAAGTTGTGCAGAGTATGGGTGGGGAGGCTAGGTGAAGATTCAAGACAGACTGTTTATCATTTTCAAATCAAGGTGATTTAATATGTTATGGAGCATTTTCTTTGCATGCTGAACATGTGTCACATTAATTCAGAATTCTAGTCTGAAACAGCTGTAGAATAGTTTAATGTTAATTATTGTCCATTTAAAAGATTTTAAGATGAAAGAACATTAGATTGGCACAGCACTGGTACAAGATTTAAGTTGAATAAATTCAGATTGTTTTCATTGGAAAGATGGAAGCTGAGGGGAGACTGTTAGTGGTCCACAAAATTATGAGAGCCATAAACAGGGTTTTTTCCCAGAGTGGTAGAATCAATTACAAAGGGGCACAGGTTCAACGTGAAAGGGGGAAAGTTTAAGAGAGATGTGTGGGGTACGTTTTTCATGCAGAGAGTAATGGGTGCCTGGAATGCGCTGCCAGAGGAGGCGGTGGAAGCAGGGAGATTAGCAACATTTAAGAGGCAACTGGATGGGTTCATGAGAAGGAAGGGAATAAAACATAGAAACAAAGAAGATAGGAGCAGGAGGAGGCCATTGGCCCTTTGAGTCTGCTCTGCCATTCATTACGATCATGGCTGATCATCCAACTCAATAGCCCAATCCTGCTTTTTCCCTATAACCTTTGATCCCATTCGCCCCAAGTGCTATATCCAGCCGCCTCTTGAATACATTCAATAATAGAGAGATACAGACTGAGTAAATGTGAAAGATTTTATTTAGCTTAGTTTAGTTAGGGCATCATGATCGGCATGGGCTTGGGGGTCCGAAGGGCCTATTCCTGTGCTGTACTTTTCTTTGTTCATTGTTCTTAGATACTCTGAATTGTTTCAATTCATTTGCCATTGGTTTGAAGACTTTATTTGGAACTATGAGACCCTGGAGTTAATCATTATTGACAGTAGCTATCACTATGGTAGTTCACTATCATTCACTAGGCACTCTTTCTAAAATTCTGCTCGATAAGCATTCTTTTCCGATTCCTTCTGCGCTGACAGCACATCCTCTGTTTTTGTTCTATTTCCAAAGGTGGCCGAATTGTCACAATAAACAGCAAGTGCATCTGACAGTAAAGCAGTACTGTGAAAGCATCCCTAAACTCAGAGCATGAAAATAAACTACCGCCTTGCACAATCTGCTGCAATGAATCCTTAAGTGTTATCTGTGGCTGAGGGGTTGCAGCACTCACTTGAGTCGGAAGATTGTGGGTTCAAGTTCCACTCCAGTCTTGAGCTCACAATCTAGACAGACACTCCAGTGCAGTGCTGAGTGAGTTCTGCAGTGTCAGCGGTGCTGTCTTTCAGATAATGGCATGGTGGCACAGTGGTTAGCACTGCTGCTTCACAGCTCCAGGGACCTGGGTTCGATTCCCGGCTTGGGTCACTGTCTGTGTGGAGTTTGCACATTCTCCTTGTGTCTGCGTGGGTTTCCTCCGGGTGCTCCGGTTTCCTCCCACAGTCCAAAGATGTGCGAGTTAGGTTGATTGGCCATGCTAAAATTGCCCCTTAGTTTCCTGGGATGCGTAGGTTAGAGGGATTAGCGGGTAAAATATGTGGGGATATGGGGGTAGGGCCTGGGTGGGATTGTGGTCGGTGCAGACTTGATGGGCCGAATGGCTTCTTTCTGTACTGGAGGGTTTCTATGATTTCTATGATGATAATGCATCCCAAGATCCTGTCAGTCATCTCAGATGGATGATCCCACTGCACTATTCAAAGAGTTAGGTATTCTGGCCAATGGTTACCAACCAACATCACTAAAACATATAAAATGATTATTTTCTGTGGGATCTTGCCGTGTTTCTTATACTTAGAATCCCTGCAATGCAGAAGAGGCCATTCGGCCCATTGAGCCTGCACCGATTCACTGATAGAATATCTTACCCAGATTCTTTATCCCCCATCCTATCCCTGTAATCCCACACATTTCCCATGGCTAATCTTGGGACACTAAGGGGCAATTCAGCACGGCCAATCCACCTAACCTTTGGACTGTGGGAGAAAACCAGAGCACTGGAGGAAACCTACGCAGATATGAGGAGAACGTGCAACCTCCACACAGACAGACACCCAAGGCCAGAATTGAAGCCTGGTCTCTGGCATTGTGAGGCAGCAGTGCAAACCACTGAGCCACCGTATTTCCTACAACAGCGACCACACTTTAAATATGCTCCATTAGCGGAAAAGCTCTTTAGAATGGCCTGAAGTATTGAAAGGCACTTCATAAATATAAAGTCTTCCAAGTGTTTCTGTAAAATCCAGGACATTATTGGTTGCAATCATGTCACCCTGTCGGCTCCTTCAGATGACACCACCAAAGTGTCCTTTTGACTGACAAGGGCTTCCTTACATAAATAATATAGAAGTGATGTGTGATCACTAGCCGCCTGACATGTAGTTCTGTATCAGCTTTCCTGGCAACTGCTGTGACACTTCAGGGCAGAGCATCAAAATGCAGTGGGAGAGAGGAACCTTTATAAACAGTGCGGGGACCACCAGCAATGGCAGAGCAACATAGATAGCTCAGCAGAGGCAGGGGGGCAGTGACTAGAAATCAGGATATATTATGAAGTAGCATCACAGGAAAAGGAGTCACGTGGGTGGGCACACCAACACTGGTGAACTTTTATTAAATTAATCAACACTAAATTAAATCCCATCAATTAATTAACATAAACCAAAACTAATTCGATGATTTATTATATCATTACAATTTGCATTTAAGTTTTTAATCAAATATAGGAGCAAAGTTGAGATTAAGTAGGAAAGGATTTGAATAATTTAGTGAATTAACATTTGAGAAATTTAGATGTTAAGAGTTAAGTAGGATATTTATTTCAATTCCCTATCAAATCAAAATGAAATGAACACAGAGAAAGCATCTGACTTCAGTTTATTTTCGTTCAGTCAGTTAGTCATTTAATAAATTATTTGAATTTAAGAGGTGCCATGACAGTGCCCATGATATCCAGGCAGCATTTGACGGAGTACGGCATCAAATAGCCAGAGTAAAACTGAAGTAAATGGAAATTAAGGGGAAACCCTCCATTGGTTGGAGTCATACCGAGCACAATGGGAGATGGTATTTGGAGCTCAGCTCAGGCTCCTAGACTCAACCAGCTCCAGTTGTGTCAAAAATAACCTTCCTTCCATCATAAGTCAGAAGTGAGGATATTTGCTAATGGTTGCACAGTGTTCAGTACCACTCACGACTCCTCAGATAGTGAAGCCATCCATGCTAATAGGCAGCAAGACCTGGACAATATTCAGGCTTAGGCTGGTAAATGGCTAGTGACATTAATGCCACACCAGTAGTATGCGATGACCATATTGTTTACAAGAGAGTATCCAACAATAGCCGCTTGGCATTCAATGGCATTACCATCACTGAATCCATCACATCAGGCCTGGATGGGATGCTCTGTCAGAGGGTTGGTGCAGACCCGATGGATACATGGCCTCCTTCTGCATTGTAGGGATTCCATGATCATCATCCTGGGAGTTTTTTGATTTGATTTCTTATTGTCACATGTATTAACATACAGTGTAAAATATTGTTCCTTGTGCGCTATACAGACAAAGCATACTGTTCACAGAGAAGGAATCGAGGGAGTGCAGAATTAGTATTACAATCATAGCTAGGGTTTGGAGAAAGATCAAATTAATGCAAGGTAAGTCCATTCAAAAGTCTGACAGCAGCAAGGAAGAAGCTGTTCTTGAGTCGGTTGGTACGTGACCTCAGACTTTTGTATTTTTTTCCCGAAGGAAGTAGATAGGAAAGAGAATGTTAGGGGCGCATGGGGTCCTTAATTATGCTGGCTGCTTTGCTGAGGCAGGGGAAGTGTAGACAGAGTCAATGGATGGGAGGCTGGTTTGCGTGATGGATTGGGTCACATTCACGACCTTTTGTAGTTCCTTGCGGTCTTGGGCAGAGTAGGAGCCATACCAACCATAATTTTAACTGGACCAGCCATATAAATACAATTACAAGAGCAGGTCTGAGTTTGGGAATCCTCCAGTGCATAGCTCACCCCCTGACTCCCCAAATCCTGGCCACCATCTAAAGAGCACAAGTCAGGAGTGTGTGGAATACTTGCCTGCATGAGTGTAGCTCCGACAACACTCAAGAAGCTTGACACCATTCAGGGCAATGTAGTCTGATTGTTCAACACTCTACTCACCATTCCCTCCACCACTGGTGTGCATTAGGAGCAGTGTATACCATCGATAAGATGCAGCAACTTGCCAGGGCTCCATTGCCAGCACCTTTCAGACCTGGGACTTCTGAGAAGGATAAGGGCAGCAGATATGTGGGAACACGAAAACCCGCAAGCTTCCCTGCAAGCCATTCACTATGCTGACTTGCAGCAATATCACCGTTCCTTCATTGTAGCTAGGTCAAAACCTGGAATTCGCTCCCTAACAGCACTGTGGGTGTACCTATATCACACAGACTTCAGCGGTTGAAGAAGGTAGCTCACGACCACCTTCTCAAGGGCAATCAGGGATGGGCAAGAATGTTGGCTTTTCCAAGGCCCCTCACCCACATCTCATGAATAAATAAAATAGAGAGACACGCAGGGAATCTTGGTCTCAAGGAGTGCACATCCTGTTCTGTTTGGGAACTAACTATAGGACATTTTTTGTGTTCTGGACAATTATGTGTTGTCATCTGGAGGAACTTAAGTTCTGGTTTCAGAGCTTAACTGCTGGTGTCTCTGTGGTGCACCCGGCAGGTAGAGTTTTGAGGATAGCACATTTCTCAACATAGTCACCCCTCTCCTCAGCTTAAGACTATGCAGGCAGAGAGGTGATCACCTGCCAAACAAGGAAGAGCAGACATCCCGTTAGTGCATCTCACTCTCCAACCAGTATTCCATTGTAAATTCTGCTGAGGGTGTTGGTTCCTCTGGAGAGTGCAGCGAGGGCCAAGACCACAGTTCCTTGTCCAGCCAGCAGATCCTATTTTCAGGGGAACAGATGGGCAGTTCTACAACTGGTGTGTTACCAGATGAAGGATAAAACTGAGTGGCTGTGTGGGACTCTGATGGAGCGAGAATGAACAACCAGAGATCATGGGGCGGCACAGTGGCACAGTGGTTAGCACTGCTGCCTCACAACACCTGGGACCCGGGTTAGATTCCCGGCTTGGGTCAGTGACAGAGCGGAGTTTGCACATTCTCCCTGTGTCTGCATGGGTTTCCTCCAAGTTAACCGGGTTTCCTCCCACAGTGCAAAGATGTCCGGGTTAGGTTGATTGGCCATGCTAAATTGACCCTAGTTTCGGGGGAATTAGCAGGGTAAATATATGGGGTTACAGGGTTAGGGTGGGGTTGTTGTTGGTGCAGACTTGATGGACCAAATGGCCTCCTCCTGTACTGTAGGGATTCTATAATTCATAATGGTACCAACACCATTGATTGAAAGAGCTGAGGTTCTGCACGATGATTTTAGGGAATTGGAGAATAAATCAGCAAATGGTTTGGAATAGAATAACAATCTGAAGAGAAAATTTGCAGGGGTATGGAAAAAGAGAGGAGCAGTTGGACTAGCTGAGTTGCCCTTACAGAGAAACAGCTTAGACATGACAGGCCAAATAGCCTCCTTCTATTCTGTAATCATTCTATCATTCAATGATTCTACGATAATGCCTCCTGCATCCCTTGTGGCATGCAATAGGCTGATGCTGGAGAACAAGAGGTGTTCATGGTCTGTAACATCTAAGAGCTCAGGCCTTGCTGCAGATTGCAACAACTTTGAGGTTGCCAGGGGGCATTATAACATCTTGAGATTACCGGATTGTCCTTGAGCACTCCAACTGAATTGTTGATGTGAACACTGTCATTCCTGTCGGATATTGCTGAAAAGAGGGAGATGTTGCTGAAGTTTTTCATCGGCCATTCATCAGGAAAACACAAAAATGCCAAATTTCAAACAATCACAGCAACTTATGCTACAGGGTGCTGATTGGTTGACAAGTCAACTCTGATTGGCTGAGGTGTTGCCATGGAGAAAGCAATGGGGCACTATAGGCTCCCGAAGTCCTTTTGAAAACAGTTTGGGTGTTCCTCTGCTGGGGCCTGGTCGCTTCAATCTGATTTTGCTGGAAATGTAAAATCCTTCCACTTGCCCCCCCTTTCCTACCCACCCCTCCTCCACCATCCACTTGCCCACATTCAACTACTGTACACATCTCCAAACCACTGTCCACACTTATTTACCAATAAAACTGCACATCAAAGCCAGAAGATGAACAACATACAATTCTGTGCCAATATGTACCTTGTGCTGTTACAAACTGGATTAACTGTTAGAAGCAAAGGCAGCATTCATAATTTTGCAGCCCATTCAGTCTGTTCCTCAAAGCATAGATTCTGATGGTACACGTGAGATTTATTTCTTACAGAGATCCTATTCTTCTGGTGCACAAAAGAGGCTAGTTGAATAGAAAACCGAAGACCCCCAAAGGATTAGAAGGATGCGTTTCCCTTTCTGGCTCAAATAATTGCTCTGTGGCGGTTAGGCAATCAAAATGTCAAAAGTTTTTAACTTCTGATGGGGAATAAAATGGTAATGACTTGAAATAGTTGATTTAGTTTTGATACTTCCCTCAACTTGGGCCACACCTCATAGCAATGCTGGCAATTAAAACTCCCTGTTAAACGATATGCATTCATACCTTTTTGAACCTGTTGCCCTGGACATTACAATTATTTTCTCCTCGTTGTTTTTTGCACAACGGGCATTTGTCCTTTACTGCAAAAGAATGGCTTCTCTCTTTCACCTCCAAACTTAATGAGAAAATATCTCCTTTTCTGACCTGGCTTACCTTTCTTAAAAAAATGATTGTGAATATTTTCGATTATCTTTCATTTTAACTTGCTGCACTTTTGCATTAGACGCCTTGCTGCTATTGCTCTGGGGTAAACTTTAACAGCAATAATCAATAGCAAAGGGTAATTTATTACATTACATGTAATACAATCGCAAGTAAAGTGTTTAAAACAATTGCAATGCCACACAAATTTAGATATTTTCTATTTTCTTCGTGTGCATCAAGACTGATTTTCATAGCTTAGTTCTGAATTTGGGGTGGTTCATACTGAATTAAGATTGAGGTGCATATCCCTACAATGTCAATTACAAATCTATTATTTGATGAACAGATCAAGCTGAAAATATATTCAGCTACCTGACAGTGAACAGGCAAATAATGCTTCCAATTTCTTATCAAATTCACCCAAGTCATTTGGTCAAATCAAATTTGAATTGTGTACATCTCATTGCCATCAATAAATCCTCATGGAGGTGTGGACTATTAAACACTCATTGACAAGTATGCAGTTGTTAGAAATGGGGATCTGCTTATGCCCTGCTAGGCGAAGCAGAATGCTTTTGCTGAAAACGCTCAGGAATTCTTTAGGCTCTGCTTGTGTGCGGCTGACTCTCGATTTACTCCTGAATTAAACCACCAGCAGGAGAGGTGGGTGAGTCCAAGCTTGGGAACATCGGTCATGCTAATATGGAACCTTTTCCTTTAGTGTTGGATTTGTTCCAGAGCGAAAAATCTCCATGCAAACAGGGCTTAAGATTTATGACCCGAGTCCAACTGGAACTGGCTACTGAGGGAGCCAAATCGGGCTAATGTGGAAGAATTGACAAACGCTGCTTGGGGAAATCAACTAGAATGGGACAGCTGTTGGAAAAGAGACGCAAAAATAATCTCTAAGCAAGTAGTCAGTGGAAGGCTTTGATCCATCCTTAATGCCAAACCAACAGAAACCAGCTCTTTCATAGATAACACATGATGCCATACTCTTTTTTTAGACAGATTGTTCACATTTTGTATGAAGGTCAACATGAATTAGTCAAAGGCAAACACTGCAGTCTGTGCTTTCGTGACATGTGAACTTTTGGCACTCCAAACATATATTTCATTGTGTCTGGCAATAAAAAGGACAAGGGGAGAAAATAAGTAGGAAGCAATGGTGGTGGTTAAGCGGGGGGTGGGACGGGGGGCGGGGGGGGGAGCAGGGGGGGGTGCCTGATATTGTGTGAAAGTGAAAATTAGTACAAAAAATAAGATAACACATGACAAATCAGAGGTTGAAATCAGAGGTGATGGACCGTTTTGCTCTTATTTTTGACTTTTAAGGTTATATCATATCAGCCAGTCTGATCAAATAGACACAGATTTAAGACATGGCACAACACACAACTAATTCCACATTGGTAATAATGAATATCGCAGACAGGGGCTAATAATGCCATTCCCAATCCATACAGAGTGCCAAAGCTCCATATGGTTGGAGGATCCTGAAATCTACTCTGTGCCAAATGCAGGCAGCTAGCATCTACGGAGCTAAGAGCCCCAGTGTGTTGCTCATGATGAATTGAGAGGGTGCCAAGGTTGTAGGCATGAAACTTCCTGAGGAATGTTGTGCCTCACAAGAGTGTCAACAATGGTTGTCCGATGCACAGAACTGGCAACTCTTTGCTAGTGTTAGACATGCCATCCTCTATGGTGCCAAAGTTCGACCAGTGCAACCAATGGGATTAACATTTTGGATTGTCCTGCATTATTGGGTAACACCAGTTCATTTATGCTACTCACCGCAGAGAATATACTTACTAGATTGCTGTTGCACATTACTTCATCCTCTTATTCAAATCCTGCATGGCATCACCCACCCTTCCCTATCTCTGTTATCTTCTGAAAACTCCACTTTGCTCCAACTCTGGTCTCTCATGCAACCCTAATTTCCACCACCATTGGCGGGTACAATTTGAGCTCTCTTTTCTCCTTTTAAGAAGCTTCTTACAACCTATCTCTTTGACTGTCACTTGTCCTAATGTGTCCTAATTTGTGTCTGATCCTGCCTCCGTGAATGTTTTATAATGTTAAAGCAGTTATAATAATGCAAGTTGTTGCTGTAAATACTTTTGGAAGAAATATAAAAGAAATCAAGTTGACCCATTTTATGATTGAGATTATGAACTGAGAAGAAAATGTTATTTAAAACATCTTTGAACAATAAAACTTACGTTTGCAATTTTCTCGACTTTAGTGGGATAATTTAACTTTATTTTCGCAAGTGCTGTGCAAAACCACAGCCTTATCCTCTCGTGCCAGCAGTTCCTTCATAACATGCATTCAAATAACTGCTTCAATTCAATCTGGCAACATCAAGTCAAAGCACTTATTTTTGTGTCACGTTCTCTCGATCATGAGAAGCTGCACATGCCAGGAGATGTCCAATTTCCACAGTACTTTATCAACACAAAAGGTCTTGTAAGTGGATTATTTTTGCACTATGTTAGTTTATAGATAAACATGGCCAATGTCATATTAATGTGAAGATTGAATCAATTGGCACACACTCCGGTAGTGCAAGCTATTCAGCTATCAAATTGCATGCATTGCTATCATAAACCCTTTAAAAGTGCCAAGTACTCTGCACGATAATGTACAAATCTGTAGGGTCCAACAGTAAATAAAAACATTGCAAATAAAAGGACCACTCATTACATGGCATTTTTCTTTTGATAGTCATACTAATCAAGGACCCCACGCACCACAGACACACTTTCTTCCACCTTCTGTCAGGAAAAGTTTTAAAGTTTATATATTTATGTCACAAGTAGGCTTATATTAACACTGCAATGAGATTACTGTGAAAATAGATACAAGATAAAAAGATACAAAAGTCTGAGATCACATACCAACTGACTCAAGAACAACTTTTTCCCTGCTGCCATCAGACTTTTGAATGGACCTAATATATATTAATCTGATCTTTCTCTGCACACTAGCTACGACTGTGACACTATATTCTGAACCCTCTCCTTTGCTTCTCCTGTATGTACTCTATGAATGGTATGCTTTGTCTGTATAGCTTGCAAGAAACAATACTTTTCACTGTATACCAATACATGTGACAATAATAAATCAATATCTAATTTGACGACTGATTACAAGAATATGGTCTTTTTAAGGACCTTATGAAGGTAAGGTTGCTCATTATCTTCTGAACCTTCAGATAAGATTTGTATACGACTACACCCTCCTCCACACACACTTATTAATTGTATTATATATTATAATCAAAGCACAACAGGTTGCATTCCAAGGTGCTTTTAACATGAATGATATCCCAAGACACATCATGGATATACTTAAAGAATACTAATTTCAAAACTGGGAAGGGAGAGGGTATGACAGGTGTTTGGGGTTGGACAGAGAGAGGACATGTTCCCTTTTCTTCTTGCTCACGTCTAACCCTTGTTGCCCCTGTGATCAAAGAATTGGTTGAAGAGGTGGGTTTCGAACAGTTTCTTTAAAAAAGGGGAGTCTGTGGGCTAGGTGACGCAAGATGGTTTGGAGGGGGAAATTGCAGTGTGTATCACCCGGGTTGCTGAAGGCTCTCTTGCCAATGGACAAGCAAAAAAAGGAAGGATTAAGCTTGATCTGTTGTGCTTGCTCACTGCGGCAGGCTGATTGTCCCCATTGCAGGATCTCATGATGAACAACTGGATCGCGCATTTATTTTATGCGTGACATTGACATTAAGGAGTTGAATTTCTGCCACAGTCCATGAGGAAATAACACAGACAGATGTGTTACTTTCACATGACTTTCTGCATGTGAACATCCAATAATGTCGCTGATGGTAAGTTTGGGGTGATGTACTCTAACAAGAGGACCATTATATCACCCAATACACAATGTGTTATTCCACTGTTAGCCTACAGATGTGCTTAATTGAGTCTATTCCAAAGACACATGTACACATCAGACATCTCTTGGTTGATAAAGGGTAGGTTGCCAGCTGGGAAAGAAGTCTATAGATTAAGAAGTCAATTTGTGGTTACAGTATAAATTAATATTGTGTAATAACTCCACGGAGGCGAAAGTCCCGTCACCAAGTTACTTTATTTACACCATACATCAGTACACGGCCAGCTCTCCAGTTGCTCCCTGCTGAATGCAGGCTGGGAGTTTGACACACCTGCTTTAAATAGGGAGCATGAGGCTCCCTGATTTAACCATCAATTAGGAATCATCAGGTATTTGTTTTCATACCAAACAAGTAAACTAACTCAAATTAACTTAGGGAAGAATCATCAAGTAGTTCATACTGTAGCAAGACAACCTCATTAGCCTGGCTGAAGTCATCACACATTGCACTTGCTTTTATTAATATACTTTTCAACATTTTTGAGGTACCATGCCTGAAGTATCATTTCCTCAATTTTTCCAATAGATCAAGAGGACTATCAATTGGCTGATCATTTCTTTTTTTTGTGCGTAGGGTCTATGATTTGTGACCTGACTGCTTTTCACTTCACTGATGGTCACTGCAATGCAGAGGTTTTCACGATTCACGTCTTTTGAGGTGGAATACAAGACGCAGCAAGTTGCACGTTGGTTCTGTTAGGAGGAGGAAGCAGATACATTTGCTGCTGTCACCTCGCTCTCTTGCTCATCGCATTGGGCCATGGATCTGTCGCACTGGCAGCTACCTCTGCACTCTGTACAATAACATATGGTGCAGCCAATCTACTCTTCTTAAAGCTGGTCTGTCACTTCTGAAAAGAAACTGCACTGAATGCTGCAGCATAAAAAGAGAAAATGGAACATCAAGGTTACGAGAGGTTCCTTGCATTTCTAAATATAGTTAATATTGGTTGTCTGATTTGTCTGTTGATGAACTCATATCTGAAGCTATTTAATTAGCTGGATGGTATGCTTCGAAACATAGAATGATACACCACAGAAGGAGATCATTTGGCCCATAATTTATTTCTTTTCATTCATGGGACATGGGCGTCGCTGGCTGGCCAGCATTTATTGCCCATCCCTAGTTGTTCAGAGGGCAGTTGAGAGGCAATCACATTGCTGTGGCTCTAGAGTCACATGTAGGCCAGACCAGGTAAGGACGGCAGATTTCCTTCCCTGATGGACCTTAGGGAACCAGATGGGTTTTTCTGACAATCATGGTCATCAGTAGATTCTTAATTCCAGATATTTTTTATTGAAATCAAATTCCACCAGCTGCCGTGGCGGGATTTGGACCTGGGCGAACAGAACATTAGTTGAGTTTCTGGATTAATAATCTAGCGATAATACCACTCAGCCATTGCCTCCCCTAATGTCTGTGCCACTTTGAAAATGCTATCCACTTAGTCCCACTCACTTGCTCTTTCCCTGTAACTATGTAAATTCTTCCCCTTCAACTATTTATACTCTTGTCTTTGGAAAGTTATGATTGAATTTGCTTCTGCACTAACTTCAGGTAGTGCGCTCAGATTGTACCAACTCACTGTACAAAACCATATCACCTCATGTCACTTGTTTTTGCCAATCATTTGAAATCTGTCTGTTCTGGTTACTGACAATCTTCCACAGAAACAATTTTTCCTCATTTACTCTATTGAGTTCTTTCATGATTTAGAACACCACTACTCAATTTCCTCTTAATCTTTGATCTAAGCACACAAATTCCAGCTTCTCTAGTCGCTCCTAAGTCCTATGTCCTAAGTCCTGCATCCCTGATATCATTCTAATAAATCTTCCCCAGGTCCTTTCTCTAGATCTTGACATTCTTCCTAATATGCAATGTCCAATCCAGGGCTGAATATGCGATTTACAAATATTTATAAACACCCTTGCTTTTGTAGTCTATGGACAGAATTTTCCCAGAGTGTTGGAGATGGATGGGGGAATGAGCGAGTCCCGGAAATTGACATCTGGTTGGGATCCCAACATGATCCTGCCCTTTTCCGGCTTTCTCTGGTATGGGATTGAAGAAGAGAGGGGAACCCCCTTAGGTCTGTTGGACAAGTCATTAAGTACAAAGGGCAAAGAACAGTATAGCACAGGAACAGGCTCTTTGGCCCCCCAAGCCTGCGCTGATTATGCAGCCTGCCTAACTAAAACCGTATGCACTTATGGAATCTGTATTCTTCCATTCCGACCCTATTCATGTTTTCATCTAGTTGCCCCTTAAATGCCGCTGTCATACCTGCTCCCACCACTTCCTCGGGCAGCGCGTTCCAGACATTCGCCACCCTCTGTGTAAAAAGCTTGCCTCGCACATCTCCTCTAAACTTTTCCCCACGCACCTTAAACCTATGTCCCCTATTACTTGACTTTTCTACCCTAAGAAAGAACATCTGACTATCCACTTTGTCCATGCCACTCACAATCTTGTAAACCTCTAGTAGGTCACCCCTCAAGCTCCATCATTCCAGTGAGAACAAACAGAGTTTATCCAACCTCTTCTAATAGCTAATACCTTCCAGACCTGGCAACATTCT
The DNA here is from genome assembly GCF_964213995.1 of Mustelus asterias. Classification (NCBI taxonomy): domain Eukaryota; kingdom Metazoa; phylum Chordata; class Chondrichthyes; order Carcharhiniformes; family Triakidae; genus Mustelus; species Mustelus asterias. Next base: position 124,573,859 of record NC_135809.1, read on the forward strand.
GGTAAACCTCTTCTGTACCCTCTCCAAAACATTCACATCCTTCTGGTAGTGTGGCGACCAGAAGTAGTTGTTGAGAATCATAGAATCCCTACAATGCATAAGGAGGCGATTTGGACCATCTGCACCGACCCTCCGACAGAGCATCTTACCCAGGCCCAGCCCCTACTCTATCCCTGTAACCCATGCATTTACCACACTAATCCCCCCAACCTACACATCTTGGGATACTATGGACCAATTTACCATGGCCACTCCACCTAACCTGCACAGCTTTGGGAACCACTGATGAGATCCTTCAGCCCTGAATCCTGATTTTAGCAGCCATGGGCTATGTTTGCTGATATGACAGCAAGGTTCACTATGGCCAGGGCACAGAGAAAGAGCTTCTTTAGTGAAACTGACAAGCTGGGTAGGCTTTGATCAGTTGCTTTGAAAGGCTCCAGCCATGGCCACTGAGAGACTGCTAAGCAAAGCTCATCTCTCAGAGAATGCAATCACTGTTTGACACGAGATGGTAATGACTTGGAAAGTGATTCCCCTGTTTTGCGCTTCACTCACCTTCCCCTGCTGCCAGTCTTCACCATAAAAGCAGCTGATGGGTCTCCAATCTCTGCTGAAGGTCAGGGCCAGAGGCCACAACACTGCCAACAGCCCCAGCAGCTGCAGGAGCAACTCCAGCAGCAGCACCAGCTGCCTTCTCCTTAGCCACATACCCCCCAAACACAGGGCAGGAGGGATGAACAAGAAGATCCAACTAGGAAGAGGTGAGACCCTAACGCAGGGCCTAGAGGGAGGCGATAAACTTTCTTCACATGTTTGAGCACCAATGACTCAGGGAGCTGAGGTTCTCAGCGGCACGGTGACACAGCCGTTAGCACTGCTGACTCAGGGACCAGGGTTCAAATCCCGGCTTGGGTCACTCTCTGTGTGGAGTTTGCACATTGTCTGCGTGGGTTTCCTCCGGGTGCTCCGGTTTCCTCCCACAGTCCAAAAATGTGCAGGTTAGGTGGATTGGCCATGCTAAATTGCCCCTTAGTGTCAGGGGGGCTAGCTAGGGTAAATGTATGGGGTTATGGGGATAGGGCCTGGGTGGGATTGTGGTCAGTGCAGACTCGATGGGCCGAATGGCCTCCTTCTGCACTGTAGAATTCTATGATTCTATGAATCTCATGGCAGCCTAATACCAACTTCTGCAGCCTCCTGGCATAAGGCCATTTTCCAAGTGGACCAGGTGGGCATGCATTGACAATCACTGATAAGATGCCAGTCACTGGGCGAGTCAATGTGTGAGGCTTGGAACATTAGCATGTTTTGCCATTCAATTGTTATGCCTTCCTGAGGTCCTGGATCTTCTTGATGCACCGCCTCAAGATTGGAGAGCACAACATCCTGCCACTTTCTTCTCCAATCACTTCCACTCTTGCCTGCTTGATGGGAGAGATTGTCCTTTTCCTTCTGTTCTTGGAGTCATAGGGCAGGATTTTCCAGCTGCACTCGCCCAAGGTCGGAAAATTCCGCCCGAGGTAAACGGGGTGGGGGGGAGGGGGAGGCGGGGTGGTGGGAGGTGGGGAGCGGAGCAGCTTCCATGGTCTCCCCCCCCCCCCCCCCCCCCATTCCTGTGGCTGCTGCAGGCTGAAAAATCCTGCAGCTGTTGAGCTTTTATGACACATGCCAAGGTCCTTTTAATTGAGCAATCATTCCATCGACAAAATGGACTGCCATTCCACCTTCCCACTTTAATGATTGAGGATCCTGGGAGCAGGATGAGGATTAGTTTGCCCTGGTAAAGAGTAATTTCTGCTTGCATTATGGGTCTGGCTTCCAATTTGAACATGATCCCACTATAGCTAACCATCTGGCTCTTTTCCTCACTCTCCTCAATCTTCATCACAGCCTCATCCGCAACCTGCCCCTCACTCCCCAAACATCCTGGCACTCATTGACAAGGCCTAACACTTTCTGGCATGTTCATTTCTTTGCTTCAACCCATTTGTTCACTGGATCATGGACCTCTGTTCTTCCATGAGGAATTGATCCTTTCAAAAATAACACACGGAGGTATTTTTAACCCAATCTGCCTTCTGGGAAATTGGTAGGATTGGATGAACTGTGTGTTTTACACAGTGCCCGCTTTTTACTCATCTTTAAAATTGCCTGAAGTATGCTTCATTGAATGAAAGTTGGCGATGGTATGTTACAATCACTCGAGGAGTCTGAGATGGTGTGGCAGGAAAGTAGAGACCATAAGACCATTAGACATAGGAGCACTCAGCCCATTGAGTCTGCTCCGCCATTCAATCATGACTGTTTTTTTTCTCATCCCCATTCTCCTCCCTTTTCCCCATAACCTCTGACCCCTTTATTAATCAAGAAACTATCTATCCCTGTCTTAAAGACACTCAATGACCTGGCCTCCACAGCCTTCTGCGGCAAAGAGTTCCACAGATTCACCACTCTCTGGCTGAAGAAATTTATCCTCATCTCTGTGATGAGATTTATAATAATCTCTGAGACCTGTGATGTGAGCTATGGATAGTGATGGCATAGGCTTCAATATTCTTTCCTTCACATGGCTGACCAGAAATTTCTCCCGCTGTTACTGCCTGCCATTGTAAAGTTAAAGTTTATTTATTTGTCACAAGTAGGCTTACATTAACATTGCAATTAAGTTACTGTGAAAATCCCCTAGTGGCCACACTCCGGCACCTGTTCGGGTACACTGAGGGAGAATCTAGCATGGCCAATGCACCTAACCAGCATGTCTTTTGGACTGTGGGAGAAAACCAGAGAAAACCCATGCAGACACAGAGATAACGTGCAAACTCCACGCAGACAGTGACCCAAGCTGGGAATTGAACCTGTGTCCCTGGAGCTGTGAGGCAGCATTGCTAACCATTGTGCCACCGTGCCACCCAATGATATGTGTTGGAAGGCTTTGCAGGTTGATACTCAACCTGTTTAGGCATGTTACGAATCAATCTTCCTTGCCCGTCAGGTCTTGGAATGGAGGGCTTGAACCTGAAGCATCTGGGGCTCAGAGGCAGGGCCACTACTCACCAGGGTCACAAAAAGTATTTAAATGCCATTGCTTAATTCCTTCATGTAATACAATATTAAATCTAAACTATTCTTCATTTTCGATCAGAATGAAAACATTTTCGACTTGGGCTTATTCAAAATTTCAGTATGGTTTAGTGAGAAACGGAAATTACTTGAATGTCTTTGGGGCGGCACGGTGGCACAGTGGTTAGCACTGCTGCCTCACAGCGCCAGCGACCTGAGTTTGATTCCAGGCTTGGGTCACTGCCTGCTTGGAGTTTGCACGTTCTCCCTGTGTCTGCGCGGCTTTCCTCCGGGTGCTCCGGGTTTCCTCCCACACTCCATAAATGTCTGAGTTATGGTGGATTGGCAATGCTAAAATTGCCCCTTAGTGTTAGGGGGACTAGCTAGGGTAAATGTATGGGGATCGGGCCCGGCTTGGGATTGTGGTCGGTGCAGAATCAATGGGCCGAATGGCCTCCTTCTGCACTGTCGGGATTCTATGATTAGTTGAGCATATTAAGTGAGGATAGAGAGTTACAGATAATGATCACCTCTTAAACACTGACTGAATTTATTGTAAATCTGATTTCCAGTGGGCTGTTTGATGCCAAAGGGTAATAAAGTGTTGTGTTCCAATGTGTGGCAACAGGAGAGAGTGATGCTTTTCCATTCTCGGGAGGTGGGTTAGTAAGGCTGACTTTTACTGTTGATCTCTAGTTCCTCTGATGGAACTGAATGGATTGTTAAGCCACTGCAGACAGTAACTAAGAGGCAACCACATTGGTTGGACTGGTGCAACATATGGTGTAGGGGGCAGTATGTTTCCTTAAATCGTTAGTGAACCAGTTGTTTTTTTTAAACAACATCCTGCCAGCTGCTTGGTGCCTTTATACCCATTTTATTTCCTGTTTTCTTTCCCCAGCTGAACTCAAATTCTTAACCTGTCACGGGTGGGACTCGAACTCTTGTTCTCTGCGCTATTAGCGCAGGCCTATGGGTCACTATTCCATTAACATATCCAATGCGCTACCAAATGGACAATAACTGTTGTGCGGGCCAGATAATTTTTGAATCCTTCAAATTTTATTTACTTCCCTAATCCCGATAAAATGGTTTCAGTGACTTGTGTAAATCACCAAAGTTCAAAACAACTGTCAGACCCAGAATTCTAAGCATTACTATTAACATGTTTGGTTTGAGATCAAACCAGTAATCTTCTTTCATCTTTTTTTCCTCTGTTTTACACACAGAAGCCACATCAGGGGGCAGCAGTTTTGAAACTCTCCTGCATGTGCCTGCTTGACATTAAGTATTATATAGGCCAAGTTGCCTGCTGACATTTGGGGATGTGAAAAGCAGTGTGCACTCTCTGGATTTCTTCATTTTTTTTTCCCCCCGTTGTTTGTCTAGGAACAATCACAAAAGTTAATCCCACTTTCTGATCGCATTCACTGCTCTTCATATCTTGATGAGGTGGGAAAAGCTTTAGTCAGGTTGGTTTCCAGCTGCCTTAGTTTGAAACCAAGGCAAAAGTTGATCTTTCTTGCATAGAATTAAACTGGAATTGGTCATTATGTTTTATCTCCATAATATGGTTATTCTCTCTCCGCCGCATTTGATATTTTAAGGCCTTTGTGAAAATGTATCTTAGGTTCATGTGTCTTAGTCCCTTAGGTTTTAAATCCATTTTAAGTTCAATATCTATATTAAAACCTTTGTTGGTTTTCTGCAAATGTTGATCTCGGCCATTCTTTCAAAGCTTATGAAATGTCACAGCAATATTTTAAAGTTAAAATTATTTATTACCGTCACAAGTAGGCTTACATTCACACTGCAATGAAGCTACTGTGAAAATCCCCTAGTCGCCACACTCTGGCGCCTGCTCGGGTACATTGAGGGAGAATTTATCATGACCAATTCACCTAACTAGCACGTCTTTGGGTTGTGGGGGCTGAAACCGGAGCACCCGAAGGAAACCCATGCAAACACGGGGAGAATGTGCAGACTCCACGCAGACAGTGACCCAAGCCGGGAATTGAACCCAGATCCCTGGCGCTGTAAGGCAGCAGTGCTAACCACTGTGCCACTGTGCCGCCCCTATTTCATTTCATTATTTCATTTGCCACAGCAGCCAGCTTGACCTCAGTGAATGAAAATGGCTTATAATTTAATTTTGATTTAATGTAATAGGTTTCAAATTGAAATCAAGGGGATTGGGAAGCACAGTGGTTAGCACAGCTGCTTCACAGTGCCGTGTCTGTGTGGAATTTGCACATTCTCCCGGCGTCTGCATGGGTTTTCTCCAGGTGCTCCGACTTCCTCCCAGAGTCCAAAAGATGTGGAGTTTAGGTGGATTGGCCATGCTATATGTTGTCCCATTGTTTAAGAAGGGGAACAGAGACTTCCCCGGGAATTATAGACCGGTGAGTCTCACTTCTGTTGTCGGCAAGATGTTGGAAAAAATTATAAGGGATAGGATTTATAGTTATTTGGAGAGTAATGAATTGATAGGTGATAGTCAGCATGGTTTTGTGGCAGGTAGGTCGTGCCTTACTAACCTTATTGAGTTTTTTGAGAAAGTGACCAAGGAGGTGGATGGGGGCAAGGCAGTGGACGTGGTATATATGGATTTTAGTAAGGCGTTTGATAAGGTTCACCATGGTAGGCTTCTGCAGAAAATGCAGATGTATGGGATTGGGGGTGATCTAGGAAATTGGATCAGGAATTGGCTAGCGGATAGGAAACAGAGGGTGGTGGTTGATAGTAAATATTCATCATGGAGTGCGGTTACAAGTGGTGTACCTCAGGGATCTGTTTTGGGGCCACTGCTGTTTGTAATATTTATTAATGATCTGGATGAGGGTATAGTTGGGTGGATTAGCAAATTTGCTGATGACACCAAAGTCGGTGGTGTGGTAGACAGTGAGGAAGGGTGTCGTAGTTTGCAGGAAGACTTAGACAGGTTGCAAAGTTGGGCCGAGAGGTGGCGGATGGAGTTTAATGCGGAGAAGTGTGAGGTAATTCACTTTGGTAGGAATAACAGATGTGTTGAGTATAGGGCTAACGGGAGGACTTTGAATAGTGTGGAGGAGCAGAGGGATCTAGGTGTATGTGTGCATAGATCCCTGAAAGTTGGGAATCAAGTAGATAAGGTTGTTAAGAAGGCATATGGTGTCTTGGCGTTTATTGGTAGGGGGATTGAATTTAGGAGTCGTAGCGTTATGTTGCAACTGTACACAACTCTGGTGCGGCCGCACTTGGAGTACTGTGTGCAGTTCTGGTCCCCACATTACAGGAAGGATGTGGAGGCTTTGGAGAGGGTGCAGAGGAGGTTTACCAGGATGTTGCCTGGTATGGAGGGGAGATCCTATGAGGAGAGGCTGAGGGATTTGGGATTGTTTTCGCTGGAAAGGCGGCGGCTAAGAGGGGATCTTATTGAAACATATAAGATGATTAGAGGTTTAGATAGGGTGGATAGTGATAGCCTTTTTCCTCTGATGGAGAAATCCAGCACGAGGGGGCATGGCTTTAAATTGAGGGGGGGTAGTTATAGAACCGATGTCAGGGGTAGGTTCTTTACCCAGAGGGTGGTGAGGGATTGGAATGCCCTGCCAGCATCAGTAGTAAATGCGCCTAGTTTGGGGGCGTTTAAGAGATCCGTAGATAGGTTCATGGACGAAAAGAAATTGGTTTAGGTTGGAGGGTCACAGTTTTTTTTTAACTGGTCGGTGCAACATCGTGGGCCGAAGGGCCTGTTCTGCGCTGTAATGTTCTATGTTCTATGTTCTATATTGCTCCTTAGTGTTCAAAAGATGTCCAGGGTAGGTGGATTAGCCATGGTAAATGTACAGTGTAATGGGTATAGGGCTGGGGTCGGCATGGGTCAGACGTGCTTTAGGAGAGGCTTGATGAGCTGGTTGACCTTCTTCTGCACAGTTTATTTTTTATCAATTTGTGGGGCATGGGCGTCAGTGGCTTGCCAGCATTTATTGCCCATCCCTAGCTGCCCTTGAGAAGGTGGTGGTGAGCTGCCATCTTGAAATGCTGCAGCCCATCTGCTGTGGGTTGACCCGCAATGCTGTTAGGGAGGGAATTCCAGGATTTTGACACAGCAACTGCGAAGGAAAGGCAATACATTCCCAAGTCAGGATGGTGAGTGGCTTGGAGGCGAACTTGCAGGCGGTCGTGCTCCCATGTATCTGCTGCCCTTGTCCTTCTAGATGGAAGTGGTTGTGGGTTTCGAAGGTGGGGATTCTATTCTATGGATGCTGCACTTTGTTGTCAGAATATCTGTGTTGGTCAGTGCTGTTACACTGCTTCTCTAGATGTGACATGGCCTGATTCTGAACAAACCCATGGGGCTTTCTGCTGCGATCTGTTTACACTGTAGAATCAAGTCAATGAAAATGGGCGGCACGGTAGCACAGTGGTTAGCACTGCTGCTTCACAGCTCCAGGGACCTGGGTTCGATTCCCGGCTTGTGTCACTGTCTGTGTGGAGTTTGCACATTCTCCTCGTGTCTGCGTGGGTTTCCTCCGGGTGCTCCGGTTTCCTCCCACAATCCAAAGACGTGCGGGTTAGGTTGATTGGCCATGCTAAAATTGCCCCTTAGTGTCCTGAGATGTGTAGGTTAGAGGGACTAGTGGGTAAAATATGTCGGGATATGGGCGTAGGGCCTGGGTGGGATTGTGGTCGGTGCAGACTCGATGGGCCGAATGGCCTCTTTCTGTACTGTAGGGTTTCTATGATTCTATGAAAATGAATCCCAGGTCCCAAAGATGTTTCCACTCTTCTGCAGTGAAGTTGTCAGAAGTGCAATGAAGTTAGGGCAATAGAGTGAGAGCAGCTCTGAGGAATTTCTCACGCATTAAATTTTACAGGTCAAAAGCAAGGAATTCAGCCCATCATGCCAGTGCTGGCCCTTGAAAGAGTTACCTATTTGGTTTTCTGTCTGAAAATGAGAGTAGAAACCAGAACTGTGTAACTTGAGACCACAGTAAAGGTAGTCGAATATGTTGCTTAAAAGAAGGATCTTCTTCATATAATAAAATAACAAAGTTTATCAATAACAGTAACTCATCAAAACAGTAATAACTATAAAAACAGGAGCACTAGTAAACAGGTCTTGCGTGCTTGGGTCAATGCCTGTACATTTTCCCCGTGCCTGTGTGGATTTCCTCCGGGTGTTCTGGTTTCCTCCCACAGTTCGAAAGACGTGCTGGTTAGGTGCATTGGCCATGCTAAATTCTCCCTCAATGTACCCGAACAGGCGACTAGGGGATTTTCACAGTAACTTCATTGCAGTGTTAATGTAAGGTTACTTGAGACAATAATAAATAAATAATAATAAATAAATAAACAATAAATTCTGGCCCACACACCACACATGCTCAGAACCCTCAACATACGTCAATAAAACAATTGCATAGGAGAAAAGGCTTATAAGACCACTCTGTACTCAAAATGCACACTGTAACAAGAACAAAGGAGGAAAAAGAGAAAAAGAAAATAAATAATTTGTTCCTTTGTAAGTGTGGATTTTAATACTTAGAGGAATATATGGTTATATATGGTTATATCTCATTTTGTTATCCCATTGCTATTGGATCCAATCTAGCCTTTTCATCTTGTGCATACTGTGACTAATACCTGATAAATGCTCTTTAAAATGAATATGTGCTATACTGAAATATTTCATAAAATGTTAGCTTTCGGTGTGCACGGAGTTCAAGTTTATGTTTATTAGTGTCACAAGTAGGCTTACATTAACACTGCAATGAAGTTACTGTGAAAATCCCCCAGTCGTCACCCTCCAGCGCCTTTTCGGGTGCACTGAGGGAGAATTAAGCATGGCCAATGCACCTAACCAGCACGTCTTTCGGACTGTGGGAGGAAACCAGAGCACCCGGGGGAAACCCACGCTGACATGGGGAGAATGTGCAGACTCTGTGACCCCAGCCGGGAATCAAACATGAGTCCCTGGCGCTGTGAGGCAGCAGTGCTAACACTGTGCTACCGTCCTGCCAAAATCAACTTCTGAAGGAAATCAATATTTGTAAACATCCCATGTTAATCACCTCTCTGATCTATGTGGTACATGTGTGCATTTGAGATTAAATATGGTTAAAATAGCCCTGATTAGCATCAGGCAACGCTGACCTTCTAATAGCTTATCGTCAGAAAATGCAAATTGAAATGTAAATTAGGAAGACTTTTAACCAATTAGCACTGGCAATGGCGCAATGTTGACAGCGCAGTTTCCTGAGAGGACTTAGCATTATTGTTCTCTGGGGACAAAGGCATTTCACATCGTGCTCAAGTCAAAGACAAATGCATGTTTCAGTAGGTGCTAATGGGTGAATTTTCTACTATTCAGACAGTAAAGGTTCCACCATCTGTAGGGGCACATTATATTTCAAAAAACACATCAAGTAGTGTTATAGGAAGTAAAGCACTTTCCAACGTTTTGACTCATGGGCCTCTTGGGGAGAAGGTGATTTTTTAAAATTACAGTTTTAAAAAAACAAGTGTTTAGAAAGTGTCCGTTATGAAGAAAGATAAACGAAAAACATTTTCAGTGATACATTCTTAGTTTGTGCATATTGTAATTTAGATAGGGATAATTAGATAATAGTTCTTAATGCTCGGATGAAAGGAACTCAAATATTTGAAACTTTCTACCCTGATTTAGAGTTTAATCCATGCCTAATTCACATGTCTAAAACATTGGGCCATTCGAAAGGATTCGAAAGGAGGAACTAAAGTGAAATTTAGATCAGTGCAAATAGAAAAGCGACTAGCTAATTCAAAAATTCATAATGACAATAAGAAAACCTAAACGAAAGGACCTCTTAAGATAATTTACTGAACAGTAATCATTGGTAAATAAAGGGAACAATAGCGGGGAAGGTGTAGGTATAACAGGGTGTAAGGAAAGATAGATGAGGTTAAAGGTTTCAGATCATCTTTTTAGACTTCATGAAGGGAGAAGCCACGGTGCTTCTGTGGCATTTGCTCCTGCTCTCAATTGGTCAAGTCCGGGGGCAGAAAGGTCTCAAACATTCAGTCAGGACCTTTTGAACCCTGACCACTCTATAAAGATCCCCTTTGAATGGCGCAGTTCATTCACCAGTCCCTTAGACAGGACTGATACTAAATTAAGGCTGTAAAACCAATTGGCTACTTGTCTTTGTCCATCTCTCTCTGTTGTCTCACTCTAAATAAGGGGCCCAATGGCGCCTTCCTCCCATTTCAAATGGCAATAAAATGGAGTGCAGGCCAGATAAAATATCTGCTTTTTTTTTATTTCCAGTGAATTCAACGGGTACACTTTCTCTCTGTCAGAATCTGCGGAGGGAAAGCCTTCAGGGATGGCTTTGCACAGAACCCATCCATGAGTGAAGGGGGAGCTGAACACTTGGCCTCTCCAGCTGTCTGTCAATGAATGGCTTTTCCGAAGCACAGAATGGTCTCTGTCTTCTTGCATACAATGTAGGTGTTACTGCACTGAGTGAAAATAACAGAAATACTCACTTGAAGGGGTAGAGCTCAATCTTTTAAGTGTTTTTCATTTTCAGTCAGTCATGAAATCATGCCTCAATAAGATAAAAAGAGGGAAACTATATTGGAAAAAATCCCAAAAGAACTCATAAAACATCAGGGGGAAGCGGTACTTTTTTGGAATAGAGGGTTTTTCTTTCTTTAGTTCTTTGGAGATTTTTATTTGGAATCTGGTTTTGAATTAAACAGCGCACTTTCATTCCCTTCTTGCAACACTTAGTGAGTGCTTCATTGGAGATTCCGAATGTGGTGCTTGCACCAGATAAAAAGAGAGAATGCGCTGAATAGCCGAGAGAATTTATCTCCTGGCAGTTAGAGGCAAAGGAAGTAACATCGCTTGTTACTGGGCTAATTAAGCAGATTGGGGCAAGGTTTGGTAAGTTTACTCAGTGCTAGAATATTCTATTGGCGATTTTGATCGTTGGCTTTCAGATCCTATTTGCATAACTTACTTGTGGCTTGGGGAGTTGGGGGTGGGGGGGCTGCTGCTTTTAGGTGCCCGAGGACAAAAGGGTTAGTTGCGAAACCTTCTGTGGCAATAAACCCTTGCTGGGTCACAGCAGAATCTGAGCTTTATAGGACTACAGCCACACAAAAGGTTTGTGGGGGAAATTGTAAAAAGGAAGCCTTTTTTTTCCTTTGGGCTGAATGCAATGTGCAGATTAAAAGTTTCATTTGAGATTTTGCTATATTCATAATACCACGACTCTGAATGGGCTCAAGTAAAAGCCCACAGTGATAGTGTGCCCTTTTATTCTTTGGCACATTTTCAGACACAGGTTGTTTTGCACTTGAAAGAGCTGAATGAGGGGAACGTGGGATTTTGACAGTTGATATTGGCCTCCAAGCTCCTGATGGGGATTTTCTAATTAACCCTGTGGGCCCATCAGGTGGCCAGATTTCAGCGATTTCTGTCTAAAAGGCCAAGAAGTTGGATTTTGTTTTCTGTTTCAGCTGTTATCGAACCACAAATGAGAAAGGAAGTGCAGAGGTATAGCAGGAAAAAGTATTTTCTGTGTGTGTGTGTGTTCCTTTGTGTGTTTGCCAGTGGGTTGTGTATGTCTGTGAGTTTGTCTGCGAAGATAAATCAGCCTCAAAACTGTTCTCCAGCCCGAAGGTAGGTGCCTAAGGGTCCAGTGTGACAAACGGCATGCACATGCTTATTCAGTGCCAGATATGAGCCACCCACCACATTGGTAATGGCTCCTGCATAGGCATCCAGAGCGAATACCTGAAACAGGCATTCGCGTTATTGCAGATGGAGGGGTAAGTATGCCTGAATGAGGCCCTACTTTCAAAATTGCATTGCTCATGACAACAACAACACCCCCCTCCTCCAAAACCCTCGCCAATGCTGTGATCGGTTTCTACAGGTGGCTGGCCATCAATGGAGCTGCTTGACGCAAGCTTGAAAAGGTGCATTTAAACATCCATGGGGGTGGCACAGTGGCACGGTGGCTAGCACTGCTGCCTCACAGCGCCAGGGACCCGGGTTCAATTCCCAGCTTGGGTCACTATCTGTGTGGAGCTTGCACATTCTCCCTGTGGGTTTCCTCCGGGTGCTCCGGTTTCCTCCCACACTCCAAAGATGTGCGGGTTAGGTTGATTGACCATGCCAAATTGCTCCTTAATGTCAGGGGGATTAGCAGGGTAAAATATGTAGGGTTACAGAGATAGGACAGGACCTGAGTGAGATTGTTGTCGGTGCAGGCCGAATGACCTCCTTCTGCACTGTAGATTCTATGATCTACGATCTAACCTCAGACATGACCAACCACCATTAACCATCCTCCCAGACCATCCTAAAAGAGTCATGCTGGCCGATAATTATATTACCCATCACCACTACTCCGCACCCATCTCCCCCACCCACCCCCAACTGGCATCCTGCTTTGGCAGTCATGTCTGACACTGACAGCTTGCTGGTAATATGAGACCGGCTGGGGTCCTGTTTCCAGGTCCTGTTTCATTAGACGTGTGTGTGTGTGTGTGTCTCAATATGGGCACAATCATGTTCCTATGCCACAATTCTTAAACTTCATCTAATGAAGAGGAGATACATCAATTTATAAGGATCAGATCTGACATGGATATCTTGTTCAAATAGTCACCCCTTTCGAATGTAACACCTTACTAAGTTCTCAAATATTCTTTTCATTATGTAATGCGGGTTCCTAGAAAGATTTTAAAGTTTATTTATTGTTGCCACAAGTAGGCTTACATTAACACTGCAATGAAGTTACTGTGAAAATCCCCCAGTCGCCACATTCCGGCGCCTGTTCGGGTACACTGAGGGAGAATTTAGAATGGCCAACGCACCCTAACCAGCATGTCTTTCAGAAACACGGATAATAGCGTTTTTATTTATTAGGTGAAGTTTGTTTCCCAATACCGGTTTAAATTAAACTAGTTTGAACATTATTTAAGAGAGCAGGTTTAAAAAAAAGACTGGTTGTGCTTTGGAAGCCAAAAGATTTAAATTCAGCAGAAAAGAAACTCCATATTTAAAAATAAATCAATTAAGTTGTTTCACCAAATATTTGAAAGCATCCCATATAAATACCGTTTTACAACGTCTAACGGTTGGTTAATGACAATAGTAAAGCAACCTTGACTCCACTCATTCAAATTCTCTCTGGGGTCAGCATGCTTTATTCATCTGCCAGTCCTCCAATGAAGAATTTCACCTGTTGTAAACTGCCACCAGAATGCTTAGAGATGCAGACTAAAAACCAATTTGTTTTGTTTCCCCCTCTTCACTCCATGAACAGACTGTAATTTTATCAATTTTTCATGCCTTTAGTTTTCATGAATGCTTGACATTTCCACATCTAAGCATTGACAATAAGAAATTTCATGGCTGAAGGTTTCATGAATAATGCCCTCGGGTTCAAAAAAAAGGGAAACATATTGGTCGGGCGATAAGCTGCAGGTTTTACAGTACTAGCATTGAAAAGGACATGTGTGATGGTAAGGTTTGAATGGGAATTCTTTATTGTAACCGCATGAGCTAATTCAACAAACTTACTGTTCTTCATCACAAGGAATTAAGAGCCAAGGTATGATTACACTTCTATCCTGTAACACTTAAAACTGCACGTTGCCATTTATACAAAGTTTATCAGTAACAAAAACTATTCTATTGGCATCTTAATTCTACTTTGCCATGTTAGGTTGCACATTGTGATTATTTTGTAATTGAGAATTGGATTTTTTAAAAAGTTGTTTTCTAAATACTAAATCACTATTTCTTATAGAATAGCAAAAAATATTTTTGTTCTGTGTTCAAATTTTGCACATCGCAAATATCATAAAATTATTCTGCTGGTTTTTAATTCCACATTTTCATCGAATCATAGAATCCCTAATTGGGGAGATGGTGGTGTAATGGTATTGTCACTGGAATAGTTATCGAGAGGCCCAGGGTAATGCTCTGGAGACCTGGGTTTGAATCCTACCATGGCAGATGGTGATATTTTGATTTGAATTTGGGGCGGCACGGTGGTACAGTGGTTAGCACTGCTGCCTCACAGTGCCAGGGGCCAGGGTTCAATTCCCAGCTTGGGTCACTATCTGTGTGGAGTTTTGCACGTTCTCCCCGTGTCTGCATGGGTTTCCTCCGGGTGCTCCGGTTTCCTCCCACATTCAAAGATGTGCGGATTAGGTGGATTGGCCATGCTAAATTGCCCCTTAGTGTCAGGGGGACTAGCGAGGGTAAATGCATGAGGTTATGGGGATAGGGCCTGGGTGGGATTGTGGTTGGTGAAGACTCGATGGGCCAAATGGCCTCCTTCTGTACTGTAGGATTCTGTGATTCAGTGCAGAAGGATGCCATTCAGCCCATCGAGTCTGCACCAACAACAATTCGACCCAGGCCCTATCCCCATAACCCCACGTATTTACCCTGCAAATCCCCCGAACGTTAAGGGGCAATTTAGCATGACCAATCTACCTAACCTGCACATCTTTGGACTATGGGAGGAAACTGGAGCACCCAGAGGAAACCCACGCAGATATGGGGAGAATGTGCAAACTCCACACAGACAGTGACCCAAGCCAGGAATCGAGCCCGGGTCCCTGGCGCTGTGAGGCAGCAGTATTAACCACTGTGTCACCAACAAGAATACTTAATGGCAGAAAGCATCAATTTTATTGGAACAGAAAAGAACATTGAGAGGGTTTTCATGAAAATTAAACATATTTTGGTTCAACATTCCTGCCTCCTTGTTTTACCCAGGGCTGTTGAGGAGCTCCATAATTGTTGAGGAGATACTCAAGTAGCCATTCTCCCTTTGCAGTCTCAGTGCTAATTGATGGGGAAAGCAAATTTGTTGGATGCAACCCAACTCTTTCCTTTTAGGACTCAGAGATGTACAGGTTTTTGTTATTTGACTTTTCACATAACTGGCTGCATATGGAATGTCATCCTGTCATCATATTTTTTTAAATCATTTTTGGTTTGAGATTTGTATGCCATGTGAAAATGTAAAAGTTATGTATCCAAGACGGATGGCACGGTGGCACAGTAGTTAGCACTGCTGCCTCACAGGTCCAGGGACCCAGATTCGAATCTTGGCTTGGGTCACTGTCTGTGTGGGGTCTGCACTTTCTCTCCGTGTTTGCGTGGGTTTCCTCCGGGTGCTCTGGTTTCCTCCCACAGTCCGAAAGACGTGCTGGTTAGGTGCATTGGCCATGCTAAATTTCCCCTTAGTGTCCCGGGATGTTAGAGGGATTGGCGGGATGAATGCGTAGGTTAGAGGGATTGGCGGGTTGCGGGGAAAGGGCCTGGGTGGGACTGTTGCCGGTGCGGACTTGATGGGCCGAATGGTCTCTTTCTGCACTGTAGGGATTCTGTAGGCATTCTAAGGGTGCAAACGGAATCGGAGCTTGAAATCAGAACTGAAAGCCAGACACAGGGGACAGAATTTTCTCAAAACAATTCCAAGTGTAAAACGGGAGGTTTTCTTGCCGCTTTTTCAACAAGGTCGGTAATCGTAATTTAAGGCACCCTATACAATACCGAGGCCGTAATGTAAATCTTGCCAGTAGGGGGGAGTGGAGTCGCAGCTCACCCGTGAGGCCAGCTGCTAAACTCTCGGGGTACCATTGAGCAGGCACCCTTATCTCCCAATACTGGGAGATCTGACACCCCCACAACCCTGACACCCCCTCACCCATGGTCATCACCCTCCCCACACCCCCACCCGCCCCCACCCCCCCAATCATTGCCCCAAACATCACCCCTTTCCGATCGCCACCATGGACTGACTGACCTATAATTACTTGGGATATCCCCTCCTCCCTTTTTAAACAAGGATACAACATTACCTATCCCCCAGTCCTTTGGCACCATGCCTGTAGCTAAGGAGGATTGGTTTGACAAAATGATGGTTTGAGTCTCCACTAGTTCTTCCTAAGCTTCCTTCAACAGCCTCGGACCTGTCAATTTATCCACTTTCAAGCATGATAAAGACCTTAATATTTCCATCCTTGCTAAGTTTATCGCATCCAATCTTTCTCACTCTGTAAGTCAAGTGTCTGTTTCATCTACCTCTTTCGCAAAAACAGATACAACTGTCTTCCTTAAGAACCATGCCCAAGTCTTGTGTCTCCACACTCAAGTTATATTTCTGATCTTGAGTTGACCCTATTCTTTCCTTAGGTATCCTCTTGCTCTTTCTGTTTCGTTTTTGTAAAACATCTTTGTGTTTTCCTTGATACCACAAGATTACAACTCTCTTTAATTTATTCAGAATCTAAACTGATCCAGTGGACTGTAAATGGGATTTCAGTTGTCCATGAAATTGATTCATTCTACCACTATTTTTCTTTTTCATTTATTGCACAATTGCCTTCTTCATTACAGAATGCCACTTGAAGCAGGCAGCATCACATTGCTTCACAGACTATTTTTTGTGAGTTGGCATGTGCAGTGTATTGTACAGACACTCACAGTTCTCAAAGGTTTCAAGCACTAATGTGGCATGTGAACATTAAATCGAAAATAATAAACTTTTCTTCTGCTGCAAATAAAAAGGATGCGAGTTTGAATCGACAGTGCAATCACAGAATGATACAGAGCAGAAAGAGGCCATTCGGCCCATCGAGTCTGCACCGACCACAATCTCAAACGGGCCCTATCCCCATAACCCCATGCATTTACCCTAGCTAGTCCCCCTGACACTAAGGGGCAATTTAGCATGGCCAATCCACCTAACCCGCACGTCTTTGGACTATGGGAGAAAACTAGAATACCCTGAGGAAACCCACGCAGACAGTGACCCAAGCCTAAATTGAACCTGGGTCTCAAGTTGACCTTATTCTTTCCTTAGGTATCCTCTTGCTGTGAGGCAGCAGTGCTAACCACTGTGCCTCCGTGCCGCCACTTACACAGCAATGACCTGCTCACCGATGGTTATGCTACCGGACTTGCTCCTGGGTTCAGACACCTAGTCAAAATCCAGGAAACAGGAATTGAAATCCCACCACCTGGTAGTTTGAGAATATGGTTTCAGTTTTTAAATCAGGAAATGAAAAGCTGGCCTCATTAACAATGCTCATGAATTCATCATAAAAACACAGCTGGTTCACGAGTTGTATTTGGGGCAGGGGATCGTGCCACCTTTACTCATTCAGGCTCATATGGGACTTCCGTCCTGCACCAATGTATGAGTCTTAACTGTCCACTGAAGTGATCAAGCAAGCCTCTTAATTGTGTCAAGCTGGCTGCACCAGAGGTTCAAGGAAAGGGTCACGACCCTCATTTCTAACAACTAGATAAAGGTGATAAATACCAGTGATAGCCATGTCCCAAGATGGATAATATTTAACCTCAACGTCAAATCCTTGAGCCCCACCCTGTTTGTGCCTCTCTCTTAGAATGATGTTAGAATCTACAGTGCAGAGTGAGGCCATTCGGCCCATCGAGCCTGCAGCAGCAACATTTCCACCCAGGCCCTATTACTGTTACAACACGTATTTACCCTGCTAATCCTCCTCACCCTAAGGGGCAGTTTAGCATGCCCAATCAACTAACCTGCACATCTTTGGACTGTGGGAGGAAACCAGCGCACCCAGAGGGAACCCACACAGACACCACATGCAGACACGGGAAGAACGTGCAAACACCACACAGATACACACCCGAGGGGATTTTCACAGTAACTTCATTGCAGTGTTAATGTAAGCCTACTTGTGACATTAATAAATAAACTTAAACTCTTGCTGGAGGCAAGTTGCCCAGGAAACAGGACAGCCTCTTCAGTGAACCCAGCAGACAGAACCAGGTCACTCTCTCCCTCTGGAAGCAAGCCAACAAGTGTCTCCAATAGCATATAAAACCAACGGGAATACCTCCAAAGTATACCAGTATCATCTAACTTAACAGTTGCAAGGTGTACATGTGCATGTGTCATGTGTTCATCGTTTTTTGTCAGGTTGGAACTTCTTTGTCAGGTTTTAGAACTTCTCATAAAAGAAGGAGACCATTCGGCCCATCAAGCAAGCACCGACAACAGTCCCAACACAGGCTCTATCCCCACATATTTACCCCGCTAATCCCTCTAACCTACACATCCTGGGACACTAAGGGGCAATTTAACACAACCAATCAACCTAACCCGCATATCTTTGGACAGTGGGAGCACCCGGAGGAAACTCACGCAGGCACGGAGAAAACGTGCAAACTCCACACAGACAGTGACCTGAGGCAGGAATTGGACCTGGGTCCCTGGCGCTGTGAGGCAGCAGTGCCAACCACTGTGCCACCATGCCGCTTTATTGAATGACAGAACAGGCTTGATAGACTGATGGGCCTATTGCTGCTCCTATTTCTTATGATCTTATTAAGAAACAGAGCATAAGCTGTCCTCATTATTAAACTTCCAGCATCTCAGTCCTTTCAATTTGGAATATACTACGATAATATAAAAGTAATGGGCAGGGAAAGGCCAGCTGGTCTATCAAGGTTGCCCCAAATTAAATATCTGCCCAAGGACAGCTTAATACTTAGAGACTAGGTAAGCTTTATTTCCCAATCCATAGAGATTTATACATCACATTCACTACATGCTGTATTTGGCCAGAGGGTGATTGAACTTTACAGAGAATATATGGCAGTCCAAGCTGCTTTGTTAGGTGTGATGTTAACAAACATATTCTGTGTTGAACTTGGCTTCTGTCATCTTTGGTTGCCCTCAATGTTGTTACTTTGGTGGATACATGTCAGTGTCTTGCGATAAAAGGGCGGGCAAGTTACGCTTGGGTGTCCAATGCAAGATTTATCCCTCAGTTGACATTAATAAAACAGATTACCTGGCCCTTCTCTCAATGCTGTTTATGGGAGCTTGCTGTGTACAAATTGGTTGCCATGTTTCCTATATTACAACAGTGACCCCGTTTTGAAAAAATGCTGAACTGGCTGTTGAGTGGCTTGGTTCTGTGGTTATGAAAGGTGCTATATAAATGCAAGTCGCTTCCTTTTTGTTCAGTGGAACCAAATCATTTTAATCAGCAGTGTGTTTTAAAGGGTGTGTTGCTGTTCTCTGCTCACGTAGGACAGACGGAAGTTTGCAGTGGTCCTTACAGTTTGGAAAGCACACAGCACAAACCCCATGTCGTTTTCTAAAATTAGACTTCTGTTGGGCAGAGTGGATCTGAGTCTCTGCTGATTGTCAGGCCAAGTGTTGCAATAATCAGCTTCACTTCTCTGAGGAGTGTTTGCATGTAGGGTGGCACGGTGGCATAGCAGTTAGCACTGCTGCCTCACAGCACCAGGGACCTGGGTTTGATCCCTGACTTGGGTCACTATCTGTGCGAAATCTGTACATTCTCCCCATGTCAGTGTGGGTTTCCTCCGGGTGTTCCAGTTTCCTTCCACAGCCTAAAAGACGTGCTGGTTAGGTGTATTGGCCGTGCTAAATTCTCCCTCAGTGTACTTGAACAGGTGCCGGATTGTGGCGACTAGGGGATTTTCACAGTAACTTCATTGCAGTGTTAATGTAAGCCTACTTGTGACACTAATAAATAAATTTTAAGAAACATGAACCTGACTTTTCTCACTGCAGGTGCTGACAGGCCCTTTTCTGTGTTCCCAGTACTTATGTGTTTCTTGTTCAAATGTCCAGGGTCCCAACTTTTCGGAACGCGAATCTTGTGAACAGTCATTTTTTTTTCCTTTGTCTTCTCTTCACCAAAGATTCTTCATTTGCACTTCAGACCTCTTCATTTATCAGCATCAAGACTTCGGAAGCTGTGTGAATTTTCTCTATGCTATCAACAGCAGTTTCATGAATTCTGCACAACATATTACTCATAACATTTGGATCAATCCACGAAAACGGGTGTAACAAACAATATAACATGATTTTGAACATAGAACACTTCTAAATACATAAAATTGCAATTTGTAGTGGCATTATATGGATGTTTTCCTCAGTGTATTTTTTGCTTGCATGCCTTCAATCAGAAACATGTGTTTGACATTTAATCCGCAAAATAAAATAACTCCGTTTACAACAGAAAATATGACTAGAAAACCAATGTAGTGCCTTCAAAGAACAAAGAACAAAGAAAAATATAGCACAGGAACAGGTCCTTTAGCCCTCTAAGCTTGTGCCAATCATGATGTCCTAACTAAACGACAAAAGGTTGTGAATATAGCCCAATCCATCACACAAACCAGCCTCCCATCCATTGACTTTGTCTATACTTCCCGCTGCCTCGGCAAAGCAGCCAGCATAATTAAGGACCCCATGCACCCCGGACATTCTCTCTTCCACCCTCTTCCGTCAGGAAAAAGATACAAAAGTCTGAGGTCATGTACCAACCGACTCAAGAACAGCTTCTTCCCTGCTGCTGTCAGACTTCTGAATGGACTTACCTTGCACTAAGTTGATCTTTCTCCACACCATAGCTATGACTGTAACACTACATTCTGCACTGTCTCATTTCCCTCTCTATGAACAGTATGTTTTGTCTGTATAGCACGCAAGAAACAATACTTTTCACTGTATGTTAATACATGTAACAATAATAAATCAAGTCAAATCAAATCAAACTAAAAAACAAACCTTCTGCTCTTAGTCGGTCCGTATGCTTCTTTTCCCTCCCTATTCATGTGCCTATTCAGATGCCTCTAAATGTTGCTAGTGTGCCTGCTTCCACCACCACCCCTGGCAGCACATTCCAGGCACCCACCACTCTCTGCGTGAAAAACTTCCCCCGCACATCTCCCTTAAACTTTCCCCCTCTCACCTTGATCCCTTGTAATTTACACTTCCACCCTAGGAAAAAGCATCTGACTATCCACCCTATCTATGTCTCACATAATTTTGTAGACATCCATCAGGTCTCCCCTCAGTCTCCGTCTTTCCAGTGAAAACAGTCCCACTTTATTCAACCTCTCCTCATAGCCAACGCCCCTGAGACCAACATCCTGGTGAACCTTCTTTGCACTCTCTCCAAAGCTTCCACATCCTTCTGGTAGTGTGGTGACCAGAATTGCATGCAATACTTAAATGCAACCTAACCAAGGTTTTAATAGCTGCAAAATGATTTCCCAACTCTTGTACTCAACACCCCGGCTAATGAGGGCAAGCATGCCATGTGCCTTCTCAATCACCTTGGCCACTTGTGTTGCCACTTTTAGGGAACTGTGGACCTGCAAACACAGCTCCTTTGATGGATTTTTTTTGAGCTAATCAGTCCCATTGTAGCATTTTAAAGTAACTCTAGTGGAAGCTGCTGCATTGCATGATACATATTTGATGGAAAAACAAATGTACTGAGTATTATGTTGACTTTGTGTGTAAGAATGGAAGAACTTACCATCTGTGCAATGAAGGATGCGGTTTGTCAGGCCAGTTTTTAAATCAATTTTGTCCAGTTGAGCATCGAAAAGAAGTCCAGCTAATTTTCAAGACAATGCATCACTAGTTTGAACATGTGGCACAGTTGTTAGCACTGCTGCCTCACAGTGCCAAGGACCTGGGTTCAATCCCCAGCTTAGGTCAATGTTTGTGTGGAATTCTCCCTGAGTCTGCATGGGTTTCTTCCGGGTGCTCCGGTTTCCTCCCACAGTCCAAAGATGTGCGGGTTAGGTGGATTGGCCATTCTAAATTGTCCCTTAGTGTCAGGGGGACTAGCTAGGGTAAATGCATGGTGTTATGGGGGATAGGGCCTGGATGGGATTGTGGTCGGTGCAGACTCAATGGGCTGAATCTAAGTTTTTCTTTTCGAGTTCCAGACATTGTTTCAATTAGAAAGGGGAGGCGATGGCCGAGTGGTATTATCACTAGACTATTAATCCAGAAACTCAGCTAATGTTCTGGGGACACGGGTTTGAATCCTGCCACGGCAGATGGTGGAATTTGAATTCAATAAAAAAAATCTGGAATTCAGAATCTACGGATGACCATGAAATGACTGTTGGAAAAACCCATCTGATTCACTAATGTCCTTTAGGGAAGGAAATCTGCCATCCTTACCTGGTCTGGCCTACACGTGACTCCAGAGCCACAGAAATGACTCTCAACTGCCACCTGAACAAGGGCAACTAGGGATGGGCAATAAATGCTGGCCACAAATGAATAAAACAAAATGATTAATGATCAATCCATTCCTCACCTGAATGTACAGGCACTTGCTGAGTTACAGTCGGGGATTAGGCCCTCCATTAACTAGTTCAAGTGACAATTCTAGTTTCAACTGTGCAAAATATCAAAATTAAGGCCCACCCATTGTTGCAATGTTATTTAAATATTATGTGCTTTTTCAGGATGATTTAACTGTATCGAATATCCTTCGCTTTGACTTTAATATTCTTATCCTGGTTTTCAAATCCCTCCATGTTCTCAGCGCTCCCTATCTCTGTAATCTCTTTCCTCTCTACAATCCTTGGAGATCTCTGGGCTCCTCCAATTTTGGCCTCTTGCACAAATTGCTCCAATCTTAGTGGTCATGTCTTCAGCTGCCTGGGCCGCGAGCCTCAGAACTTCCTCCCTAAATCTCTGACTTTCTACCTGGCTGTCTTCCTATAAGACTCATCTCAAAACCTACTTCTTCTATCACACTTTTGATCACCCGTCCTAATATTTCTTTATTTTTTCTTCATTCTTTCATGGGAGGTAGACATCATAATATCTCCTTATTGGCTTTGTAATAACTCCAAAGGTGACTCGTTGTGCCATTGAGTTTTGAAGGGTTTGTTATCAACAATATTTATATATGTACAAGCAATGGCCTAACAGAACTGCAATCAGGTTTAGTCTCTTTTCCTCCCCGGCTCCAACTGCAGTTTCCTCCCGATCTGGGACGTGTGTCCTTGCACTCGATTGGCTCGGCTTCCCCCGCGCTGCCTCTCCATAGGGACCGGCCCGATCATGTGGCCCTTCGGGATCGCCCCCTTAAAGGGGCCACGCTACCACAGGCTTGGTGTCAAATTTTGTTTGACAATGCTTTCTGTGCAGCATATTGGGACATTTTACTGCATTGTAGGTGCTCTATAAGTGCAAATTGTTGTTGCTTGGTGTCTTGAACAGGAAGGTTCAACAGAGTTTCGATAAAGTTTGGAAAGTGTGGAATTTAAATGCAATATTGCTTGAATTGTGGCTACGGTCTGAAAGTTAGTGCAAGTAATTTGATTGTACAGGTGCTTATATTTAATTCCTCCCTCCACTGTTTCAATGGGGGTATTAGTCTGCTCATTTTAACTAAGTTAGCACTATTGTTAAAATAGTAGAGAGAGGAATTTAGTTTGAATGCGTTAAGCCTTTGTATGATATCAACACTTAAATTCCCAGGCTTACGTGTAAGCTTACAAAATTAAAAATGAGCTAGATTGAATTCTTAGCTTTATCTTCGACTAGTCCCTCATATCCTCAATTTAACAGGACCATACCTGGTTCAATGCATGGTTCCTTATTCGTTTTGCAACTTTTAAATTTGCCGAGTTTCCTTCCCTGAAAAACTCTGGAGGAGTCACGTTGCCTTTCATCTCTCTTTCTCAGCCTCCCAACTCTGGAAGGTTCACAGTGATCTAAAAAGGAATGTTGCGTCCAGACAGACGCCATGAATCTCAAGAGACACTCCACCAAAATGACCGTGGTCTAATTATTCCAGGGAGCCGGTGAGTTTATAAATCACATCAAGCCAAGGATAAAGTAGACAACAGAAAATGGAAATGAAAGCCAAGGGGGGAAAGAAAACCGACCAAATCATTTTTGGGTTTGGTCTCCCTTTGACAATGTGAGAGGGACGTTGCCTTTTCCTGCTTTGTGTTTTCCTTACACCATCTTGTGTAATGTGTTTTTAATTTTAGTTCCTTTAAAAAGAAAACACCCCAGGGGCTTGCTTTAGATGCATTGGCAAAAAAAACCTATATTAGTAGCTAAAGAGACTTAAATAATGGTGTGATTATGAAGACCAAGATAAACAAAGGGACTGTTGTGTTGAATTTGTTGCTGAATGGTTTGAGATAATTAATACACCCAACACTCATCAACAAATGGGAAACTGCTTCTTCAATGTTCTTCTGATGTGCAGTAAATTGGTCAAGATGCACCCACTTCAAAGATGTCCCATAATTGTAGTTCTATAGCATGCTCGCTATATTGTATGTGGAGAGCATGGAAGGGATTGATATGTGTTTTTAATGACTTGCGTTGAGTGCGGCAGTCAGCAGAGAGGCTTATCAATTCTATGAGGCAGGCATATCTGTTGTAATTATTTTTACACCAGTAGAGACACATTTCATCTATACAGCAAGCTTTTGTTTGGTGCTTTACATTTGGAAACAGATTTAGGTATTAAGTGTCTAATGTCTGGGCCAGGGAATCCTTTTCAGAATTAGTAATACTGACCAGAACAGACTGCATTACACTCTCCAAATGGTGCAGTTTTGCATTTGAATGTCCGAATTATCTTGGTTTCTTGGAGACAGGCACAACACCAACATCTTAAATCCTCAAAATATTGTCAGCTTCATTGAATGCTTGTGATCTAAGCATATGTGTAATTATTCTGTAATTCTCCCCAAAATGTGATTTCTTGGATTTGCCAATGGATTTTCGTCATTGTAACACGGATGATTGTTTCTTTGTGACAGTTCTTTAAAAGGTAACAATTGAGACTGTGTCCACCACGTACATATTGACAATTTACATATTGACAATTTTTAACCAAAGCACACCACCCCCCCCCCCCCCCCCCCACCTCCCACCCCCGTAACCCCCCTCCCCACCCTTCTTCTGAAAGTGCTTGATTTGTTTGAGGGGGCACTGCACGGTCATGAAAGACAACTTAAGATAGGATGCATTGAACAGCAACCCTCACAAAATGGACCTAATGTCACGTATAATAGACTTCTAGCAAGTCATGTATAAGTAATTAGAATCTGCAGTTGTTGTGAGGCCTATTACTGGCATGGGTGCATAGAACTGGTTGCTACAAAGAACTCAGTGTGGTCAAACAGAGCTAGTTCCAACCCCAGTAGCGAGTTGACATGGCACTGGTGTAAAGTTATTATTATTCTCGCATTTTTACGGACAAAATTATCCCATCTACCTTTGCGAAATTTGTTTCCCTCCGTCCTTGTAGTTCAAAGGTAATGAATGATGGAGGGACTGTGTCACCAGTGTCCTGGAAAATATAGATTTTTGGAATGATGTAAAGATTCCTAGTGCACTGTAAAAAAAAAAGAAATATGGGAAAGAGACAGATTTTCTTTCCTTTTGTTATTGACCTTGACCCAAGAGTCCTCAGGCCTCAGTGAGAACTCAAGCAAGCTTAGATCAAGGAAGGATTTTAAGATTGAATTTATTCGGTTCAACAAAACCTTCCATGAGAGGATTTACTCGGAACAAGCTGTTGCCAGGTTGGAACCGTCTTAACTCCTTCAGGACTGGTGACGTTGGATACTTGTTGACTAACTTGTGGCGCTCCGAACGAATACTTTGATGCAAGGAGACTGCCGATTTTAATTTTACGAAAGTGCTGTTGAAAATACTTCCCGACCGAAACCTTTTTTGTAAATCTGGAACAACGAGAGGGGTGGGGAATTGTTTAACTGAAATGAGTTAAACTGAATGACGGATCGAATCCTTGAGGGGTTAATGGGGTGGTTGGCGGGGGGGGGGGGGGGGGGGGGGTGGGAGGGGGGGCGGGGGGTGGTTCGCAAATTCCTCTAACCTTCGCAATGAAATTCTACTTATTTTTAAGGCAGAAATTGTTTCATACATGCGACAATTTTGAGAAGGTAATGTTTTCTGGAACCTGGATTGAAGTGGTAGTGCTTTCATATGTAAGCGATTGTCATCATTTGTGAATCAGTTTATCTGGATTATATCTGTTTGCATTTGTACGGTACATTATGTAACTCATCTACATCGTGAAAAGGACTGAGCTTAAATCAAATAATAGGTCACATATGCTTCAGATCAACAGTTTGCACATTCAGTTTTGCAAGTGTGCCTTTGATCAGCTGTAAGCATTTACAATTGACACGGATACAGAACATCATTGTAAAGTAAGATTGACGCACAGTACTGGAATAGAGCCACCAGGCTTTCCATCGGCCTGGGTGTCGTTTTGCTTTGTGCACCGCCATTCCAATATTAGCGATTTCAGAAACTGAAAGGCTTTGCGGGGGGGGGGGGGGTGGGAATTTTCCACAGCCGCTAGCAGCGGGAATCGTTGGCGGGAGTCCCTTGGAATTTTATTCTCCTGACTTGCAAGGCGGATCGAACTTCCCGATGAACATTGTCAGGAACTCTATTTGCATGCATTAGCATCTCATGCATGTTCATTCAAAGGCCACCTCGCCAGAATTAAAGTTTATTTATGTTATTTGTCACAAGTAAGCTTACATTAACATTGCAATGAAGTTACTGTGAAAATCCCCGAGTCACCACACTCCGGTGCCTATTCGGGTACACTGAAGGAGAATTTAGCATGGCAATTCACCTAACCAGCACGTCTTTCAGACTGTGGGAGGAAACCGGAGCACCTGGAGGAAACGCACACAGACACAGGGAGAATGTGCAAACTCCGCACAGATAGTGACATAAGCCGGGAATCGAACCCGGGTCCCTGGCGCTGTGAGGCAGTAGTGCTAACCACTGTGCCACCGTGCCGTCCAATCAAGCCCCCCACCAGCGTGAATTTATACAACTGTATCTCAGTAGCGTGAACTGAGTAAGCTTCACCTCTTCCCCGATGCTGAGGTCAGTGGATGCTGCTTTCTCCCATTTTGTGGACCTTGAATAACTTCATTCGTAGTGAGTGTCATGAGCAAGCGCCCCCACCCAGGCTAAACAAGGGAGGCAGGTGAAGGCTGGAAGTGGGGAATGGGGGTGTGGATTAGTGTGGAGTAAAGGATGGACAGTAGAGACAGGTTTATGGGGAAAGGGTGTGAGAATGTCTGGAGAGGTGGGGGTGTGGGTGAGGGAATCCGGCAGGGAGAAGTGCCTTGGAGGGCCAGGTCTGTGTGTCGACGGTGGGGATCTGGTTCTGTGGGGAGAACTCAGGGTGCTGGTGATAGGAAACAATCATGGTCAAAGGGGGGAGTGGGATGCAGTTGGGTGGAAGGTCCAGGGTGAGAGTCTGGCAGGGTGAGATCTTGCTGGGTGGGTCATGGGAGGTGACAGCACAGGTGGCTCAGATAACAGGAGGAGGTAGGCTCAGGGTGAGCATGGGGATGGTAATAGGTGTCAGCTCTGAGGGGGGGGAAGGCATGTGGAGGTGAATCATGAGAGGATCCAGGGTAACACGGGGCAATTCAAGGGTGAGCGAGGGGATGGGAACGGTGATATTGGGTGGGTCGATGGTGATGGGAAGATATTCGTGGGAATCAGAGGGAGGATAGGATGTACTGTTTAAAGTTTATTTATTATCGTCACAAGTAGGTTTACATTAACATTGCAATGAAGTTACTGTCCCCTAGTCGCCACACTCCTGTTCGGGTACACCGAGGGAGAATTTAGCATGGCCAATGCACCTAACCAGCACATCTTTTGGACTGTGGGAGGAAACTGGAGCATCTGGAGGAAACCCAGGCAGACACGGGAGAACATGCAGACTCCGCATAGACAGTGACCCAAGCTGGGTCCCTGATGCTGTAAGGCAGCAGTGCTAACCACTGTGCCACCGGAGTGTGTATTTGAAAGATAACGTGCACCATTAACCAAATGGACCTAGACCACGCAGTCAGTCAGTGAGCCCTCAAGGTGAGTGAGGGTCTTTTCAGGCTCAGCACAGTGGCCCACTAAACTGACACCCTAATAGTTATAAGCCAACTGGATATTGAAGATGCTCAGTTGTGTTTTCCTCTCTGTGCTGAAGCCCACATTGCAGCAGATGTTTTCCCAACTCTTGGGCCTCATAAAATCGAGATCCCAGCAGGGTGTGGAGCTGCCGTTTATTCTGTGCCATTCCCTATCAGCTGCAGGGAGGAAGGGCAGGGATGTAGATGTGCCTCCAAGGGGCTGGTAGAGAGCAGCCAACTCACAACTCCAAACATCCATTATCATGAGCGAATGGTCAACAACTGACAAGGTGATCATTTGCTGCCAAGGTAATGGGCTCTCTGTAAAGTTTCAAGAGTGGAAGAGGCAAGCGAAAAAGTGTCTGTTTGCAGGTCCCTGCACAAGGCTCTCATTACCTTGGTCAAAGAGCAATGTCTCCATCTGCACTCATTTATGAACAGGAGGAAGATCCATCTCTGATTCTCCCGGATGTCCTTCACATGGAAAGAGTGGGGTGGGGATGTCATTCCAGACAGAGGCCAGGTCAAGGGCTTAGCACTTGCCTGCTGGCTTTGAGATGGAGGCAAACCTGTAAAAGGCATGCACACTTAATTTATCACTTCAATTCATTCACACATCCACTGAGGGGTCGATGATGCTAGTTGCACAAACCTGCCTTGCTAATGGATCTCATCTAGAGGAGGAGGGGCAGGACCCATCGCAACTTGGCCCAAAGCCATTAGGAGCACAGGTTTGAGCAGCAAGAGGCAGCAGCTCCTCCATAAAGTCAAGAGGCTGCCGTACCTGTTACACTGCAATGGTGAGCATTGGCCTGACCATGGGTGCATCATTGGCAGTGCACTTGTCTAGAGATGAGCGAAAAGCAATGCCAGAGGCACACAGCTGCAAAGACACAGGAAGAGCAGTGCAGAGCTCCTGACCCTGAATCGATATCTGTCCAGATGCCTTTTGAATATGATGCCAGGACCTTTCACCATATGGGAACTTTCCACGAGTTAATCTGGGCTCCTCACAGATGCATGAGTAATGAGCTGAAAAGGGGAAGATTACCCGTGTTCAGCCGCCCTGCTGCCCAGCAGAAATCACGCTGACTTTCCTGTCTTCCTCCGAACTTGGGGTGGAATCTTGCACTCTGTGCACAGAGTACTGGCTGAGCAAGAAAACCGACCTGTTACTCTCCAGCTGCACCACTGAGTTTTCTCTCCAGATTCTCTGGCACACTTTGCATAAAAAATCTGGAGGCGCGGTTTCTGCCATCATGCAGGTGGGGCAGGGCTATTTAAAGGGCGCCCCGATCTGTGCTGAAAAAAAAATCCCTCCTCCCCACGGGGGCAGGGAATTTCTTCCCTCCACCACCAACTAGTACCGGGGCAACCCTCCTCACACACCTAAGGGATCCCCCACATGGAGCTCCCCAGAGGGCTCACCTCTGACACCGCCAGGTTGGCACCATCACGTGGCAGTGCCATGGTGCCAGGGCACTGACTGGCCTATCCCTCACCTCCTCCCCGCTCCTAGGGAGCTATATTTATCTGTGCGCCTCGCCCCGACTGCTTCAAACTTTACAGAAGCAGTTGTAAACTTCACCAACGTGACGTCACATTGGTGAGAGCGGAGTTCTTGATTTGGGGGTAAAATATAGCAGGGAAGTTCTTCCAGTAGATGCTTGATTTGATTTGATTTATTATTGTCACATGTATGGGGATATAGTGAAAAATATTATTTCTTGCATGCTCTACAGCTAAAACATACCATTCATAGAGTACATAGAGGAGGAGGAAAGGATAGGGTGCAGAATATAGTGTTACAGTTACAGCTAGGGTGTAAAGATAGAGAAAGATCAATGTAATATATGCTAGGTCCATTCAGAAGTCTGATTGCAGCAGGGAAGAAACTGATCTTGAGTCAGTTGTTACATGATCTCAGAATTTTGTATCATTTTCTCGACGGTAGAAGGTGGAAGAGAGTTTGTCTGGGGTGCATGGGGTCTTTGATTATGTTGGCTGCTTTTCCGCGGCAGCGGGAAGTGTAGACAGAATCAATGGATGGGAGGCTGGTTTGTGAGATGGACTGGGCTACGTTCACAACCTTTGTAGTTTCTTGCGGTCTTGGGCAGAGCAAGAGCCATACCAAGCTATGAAACATCTGGAAAGGATGCCTAGAAACTTGAAGCTATTGACCATTTCCGCTGTCTACTGTTGATGTAGACAGGGGCATGTTCTCCTCTACGCTTCCTGAAGTCATAGAGTCATAGACTCCATGACTATCTCCTTCATTTTACTGACATTGAGGGAGAGATTATTGTCGACGCACCATTTCACCATATTCTCTATCTCTTTCCTGTGCTCTGTCTCATCATTGCGGTGGTGTCATCAGCAAACTTGAAAATCTAGTTGGAGGGGAATTTGGCCATACAGTCATCGGTGTATAAGAAGTATAGTAGGGGGCTGAGGACAAAGCCTTGTGGGGCATCGGTGTTGAGGATGATCGTGGAGGAGGTGTTGTTGCCTATCCTTACTGATTGCGGTCTGTGGGTTTGGAAGTCTAGGATCCAGTCGCAGAGGGAGGAGCCGAGCCCTAGGCCATGGAGTCTGGAAATGAGTTTTGCTGGGATAATGGTGTTGAAAGTTGAGCTGTAGTCACTAAATAGGAGTCTGGCATAGGTGTCTTTGTTATCCAGGTGTTCCAGGGTTGAGTGCGGGGCCAGGGAGATGGCTTTTGCGGTGTACATTTATTAAATAGATTGATGTCAGTGGTGAGGGCAGGGAAAAGCACAGAATGAGGTTTCGCCACTGAGATTCTTATTTAACCGCTCTCATGAGATTTCCTGCCAGTGTTGCCATTTTCGCCGTGGCGCACGCTGGCGGGAGATCCCGGCCATTGTCTGAGCAACCCCATTGCAGGTCTGCTTTTCCATTATAGCTTGTATTTTGTCTGGACCACATATCTATGAATAAGTTTAATTTCTGTGTCAAGCTTAATTGAATACTAATAAAATGAAGCAGCAGATCACTTAACATTTTCTCATCCGCAGCCTGCAACCTACAGGCACTTGACTCAGTGGCAGCTTGGTTCGATTGGAAGCCCCCAATTCAGGCCTAGGGGGGTTAGACAATTGTGGATTGAAGGTCGAAAAAAGACAGAACAAACATTTCAAGGCTGCCACTTTCCCAGAATAATAAGGAAATGCTGCCATCCTTTGGATGAGATCTTGAACCAAAGCCATATCTATCTTCTCAGACTGATGTAGCACGTCCTGGTACATTGACTGCTCCCTCAACAAATACCGCATGAAAAGGTTACCTCGCCATTCAGTCCATTTGTGGGATCTTGCTGTGTGTGCCACGTGTTGTCTCATTATTTTAAGATGAAATCGTAACTTTTATCAGGATTGTGGACAGTTCAATATTAATTTGTACCAACACCATGGACTTGTTTTTCGCCGATCCTGCCAAAAGCAGCAATGAAGCCATTGACAGCAATGGTGGTTTCCTCCGCCATATAATGCAACACTTTGAAAAAAAGGTGAAAGTCATCAGTCCCAAAGCTGGTGAGGTGGCCTGTGATTCACCCACCCTGCCATCAACGCAGGCACTTGATGCCATTTCTAAAGGCTGCCCATGCAAATCAAGCAAATCAGTTCACCCAAGTGCATACTCAGGCAGTCCCCACCACCCCCCCCCCTCCCCCACCACAATCCCACCCAGGCCCTATTTTATTAACCCTCATTCACCCTGCTAAAACCCCTGACACCAAGGGACAATTTAACATGGCCAATCAACCTAACCCGCACATTTTTGGACTGTGGGAGGAAACCGGAGCATCTGGAGGAAACCTATGCAGACATGGGGGGTACGTGCAAACTCCACACAGACAGTGACCCGAGGCTGGAATTGAACCTGGGTCCCTGGTGCTGTGAGGCAGCAGTGCTAACCACTGTGCCACCATGCTGCTGTCACTGCCCAGGTAGAACCAAGGATGCCAGAGCAGTGTCAATTGAGGTATCAGGGTAATGCCAGCTTGATGCCAGGGCACCGCCCAGTCGCTATCTGGGCCTGCACTCACCTGAGCTTCCCTGGGAGGTCTGCTTACCAGGTGCACATCTCTGAGGCCAATTACACTTCACGTCAGTCTGTCATCATGTTCCCCTGGCTGAGTTATTTGACGTGGGGAGATGATTCTGCCAAACAGGTTTGATAATGATTTGTTAATTTATTTTATGATATTTCTGATGTTGAACATTGGGAAATATACCCTGTCACTGATGGGGAGATGGGATAATTGCGTCATCTTTCACACCGACGTAAAATGTGATTTTGTGCTTCTCGGAATATTTTCCACTCCCGTCGCTGAACTGGCCCGACACGAAAGGGAGCAGAAAATCTATTTAATTACAAATTATATTAACCTATCTGAGCTAATGATTCTTAATCATTTTATCTTGGAAGCTTAACTTGGTGACCTGGGCAATACAGTGAGGCAGTTAGCTAGCTTGAGGCTAATTGGACAAGGAGCTAGGATATCTGCTCAAGATATCTAATTGAGAGGTTGAATTTCCAGGAAATCTTAACTGTTATAATGGGTGAAATCTGAACGCGGTAGGGGTGATCTTACCAAAAAAATTCTAAGTGCTGAACAAGCGTGAAAACGGAAGAGAATCGTGCCTTTTTTGGGTGAGTTAAAAATCAAATCTTACCTCAGTTTGAGCAAAGGAATTAATCTCGATCTGTTTCCCGTCAGCAGAGAGAGGGGGCAGAGCCTAAGTTCGCCGATAGCCAGCAGCTTGCAGCAGAGAACGCCATTGTGCATGCGCAGATCTCTCTGTTCTGGGCAGATCGCACCCCCCCCCCGATATTGCTGAGCTCTGTGGCCGATTCCCACCCTACACAAACCGATCACCCCACCCCCTGCACCCTCTGCCATCCGATCCTCTCCACCCCTGAACGGAACTATCGCTCCCTTCCCCCACACGGACCAATTGCTCACACCCCTCACATGGACAGGCTGATTACCCACATGGATTGGCTGATCACCAGTTGCAGCGTGCGCAGTGTCCCACCTCACCTCCCCCCCAATTCCAGTTGCAGAGTGCACAGCCTTAGACCCTGCCCTATCAGGCTCTGTCCCCTCCCAGTAGGCCCTTCCCCCTTGGCACTGTCAGTGTGTCAGGCTCACAGTGTCAGGGTGTCTGGTGGGCAGTGTCAATGTGCCAGGCTGGCATTGCCCCAGGGGCATCCCCCTGTCCCTGACCTCCCGGTGGGCCTCAATGGCCTTCGGTCCTAGCAGCGAGGCCATCATGACAGGTCCCTGTTTATGGGGACCATACGTGTTCCTCGCTGGTAAGGACCTTCACTGGCTTGCGTCCTGGGCTCACTTGTAATATTTAAATTTGGGTGCGAGGCTGATCTTGCTGGCTAGCCAGTGCTAGTAAGATTGCGAGGGGGGAGAAGTCGACGCAATTCTGATTTTTTGGCTCCCTCATAATCTTACCAGCTCGCCCCACCCATCAGCCAGTGGGACAGGAGGGTAAGATCGCTCCGAATGACTCTATGTCTTAATAATGCTGGTCAGCATTTCAAAAATAGTTTGTTTTCTGCTTCAATCATGGATTAGACACATTTTGCTGAGTTCTCTTCCATGCCATCGTGATTTGGATGTGCTACACACACATGATGTCAATGGACAACAATTTCATGATTATATTGAACAGAGAGTTTCACACAAAATATCTGCTTCCAGACCGATGCCATTCAACATAATAATGTCCATGTCTCTCACTTCACTTTGCTCTTCTGTTCAGTAAACAGTTTCTGAGAAGCGAGGTCCTTGACATTGGTACTCTTTTCAAATCACAATCATGACCCATTTTACTATTTGTTTTCTGTCTGTCAGTTGTTTTGGAACGTCCGTGTCAGCAGTAAGAATGAGAGTGTCACTTTATAAAATCTCAATCATACTTCAAGTTTCAGCCTTGGAGAATGTCGCGGAAATCTTTCAGCGGAATTCTACCGCCCCGCCTGCCCACCCAGGAATTGGAGCGGGTGAGGGGCGGACAATGGGAAGGTCTGTTAACCTCGGGCGGGATTTTCCAGTCTCGGGTCGAGTCTGGTCGTAAAATCCTGCCTTATGGCCAATATTTTACGACCTTGCTCGGGTGAGGCTCATAAAATCCCACCCGAGGCCAACGGAGAATTTTGTTCTGCAAGCCTCGCTCACCCCGCGAGGCGGTGAAGTTCCGCCCTATGTGTCGTTTCTTCAGCATCGCGGTTCCCCTCTGTGATAGTGTGTCCCTTTAAGGGGAAACTTAGGGGAAGTGGGGAGGGGGTCACTCATGGTGTGGCGCACGAATCGTAAGCTGGGAGCGCAGACTTTCTGATGATTGGAGTCCGGGAGTCATGGAGTTCACAAACATTCTTATCTCTGTTTTGTATATAGCTATTTTCCCCCAAGTAAACCCCTGTTGGTTTGCCTGCCTGGTTGGTTGTCAGTTCATCACAGCTATTACACCCTCAATACTCAATTGTTAAGCCAGAACACAAAGCTGGCAGTGTCAGAAATAACTTCACAATTGCTGATAGCAACACGCTTGGGTCAGGAAAAGATTTGGGGCAAGTTTTTGACAGGCGAGGAATTGGAAACATTCACTCAGTGTAAGCAATCAGTTTAAATTATGTTTGTGTTTCTTATTTTTTTCTTGTGCTTTGCTGAGGAATCCTATGTGCAGATGGCTAACTGAAATGAGAAACACTTGGCCGGAATGTTACGGCCATTCGTGGTAGGATTTTCCCATCACACTGCAGTGAATGGAGATTTGGCTGGGCGCCAAATTCTCCGACTTCGCTGCAGCAGGAATGTGGCGTGAATGGCTGGTAAGATTGCGCCCTTAGGATAATTTGAATCCACTCTGGTGCAATCACTGGCTGTCTGTATTTATCTTCCACTGACATAAAACCTGGCGGTATGTAAAGTGGGCGGTTGATTTTGTCAGGCTCCGACAGGGTGGGTAATGTCAAAATTGCCCTGAATAGTGTCAAGCTTCCCTCAGAGTCAACTATTTGTTTACCAGGGATATGAAGCTTAATAAACCTCTTACATGAAATAAAAAGAATATAAGAAATAAAAACAAAACAAATATGAAATATAATGGATTGGGACGGCACAGTGGTTAGCACTTCTGCCTCACCACGCCAGGGACCCAGGTTTGATTCTGGGTTTGGGTCATTGTCTGTGTGGAGTTTGCACGTTCTCCCCGTGTCTGTGTGGGATTATTCTGGGTGCTCCAGTTTCTTCCCATAGTCCGAAGATGTGCGGGTTAGGTGGATTGGCCATGATAAATTGCCCCTTAGTGTCAGGGGGACTAGCTAGGGTAAATGCATGAGGTTATGGGGATAGGGCCTGGGTGGGGTTGTGGTTGGTTCAGACTCGATGGGCTGAATGGCCTCCTTCTGCACTGTAGGATTTTATAATTCTTAATAATGGTTTCATTTTATTCGTGAGCCAGTCGTGTGTTCAAAGAATGGAAAGAAGGTACACAGGAAGAAGTGAGTACAATAACAAGTATGAGCCTATATCCTAACTTCATTTTAGCAGTCGCATATAAAAAGGAGACTTTGACTGAATTTAGTGCTGGCCGCAAGGGATCCCACCAACGAGTCCAAAAGCTGGGCTGGCTGGGGGCTACCACCCTTTGGCAGTTCGCGGGACCAGGTCCGCACCTTTTTAGCTGGGGTTGCCATCCCTATTAAGGCTGGTCACTCTAAGAGCTGCGGACCAATCAGAGGGGCAGCCTCCGTGGCGCCATTGGGAGTGGTGTACACTGTTGGGACTGCACCAGGATGCAGAGCACACTGCCCACTGCATGTGCACACTCACAAGTTGTATCACAGCTTGGTATGGCTCCTGCTCTGCGCAAGAAACTACAAAAGATCATGAATGTAGCCCAATCCATCACGCAAACCAGCCTCCCATCCATTGACTATACTTCCCACTGCCTCGGAAAAGCAGCCAGCATAATTAAGGACCCCATACACCCTGGACATATTCTCTTCCATCGAGAAAAAGATACAAAAGTCTGAGGTCACGTATCAACCGACTCAAGAACAGCTTCTTCCCTGCTGCCATCAGACTTTTGAATGGACCTACCTTGCATTAATTTGATCTTTCTCTACACCTTAGCTATGACTGTAACACTACATTCTGCACCCTCTCCTTTCCTTCTCTATGAACAGTATATTTTGTCTGTATAGCGCGCAAGAAACAATATTTTTCACTGTATGTTAATACATGTGACAATAATAAATCAAATCAAATCAAAATGAACGGTATGCTTTGTCTGTATAGCGTGCAAGAAACAATTCTTTTCACTCTATACCAATACATGTGACAATAATAAATCAAATCAAAACCAGATAAGTGAGGTCTAAAAGGTTCCAGAACCAGTCAGGCAGGTGAGAGGAGATGGAGCAGTAGCTGCAGGGGTGAGAAGCCCCTCTATGGGCCAAAGGGTTACTGAGTAGAAGGCCTCCCCTCCTGGAGGCCACCAGGGTCTGATGCCAGCAGAGACTGGAAGAGGCCCTTAATCTAATTGGACACAGGTTGAGAAGGCCATCCATCACTGAGATGGCAAGCCAGCCAGAAGATGACAGGCGCTCGCTCATCCCACTGCTTTCCTCATTGTTATACCCAATCTCATAGCCCATCCCCAGTGGGGTGATAAAATCCAGCCCTTCATATTTCTGCAATCTAGTTTTATAAATGCTGAAACAATAGTACAGTTAGACACGAAACAGCTGTTCTCTAAATAAAAGCAGCCATGCACAGAAATGATAGGGAACAGAAGGTTTTGAGATAGTTTGAGTTGTTAGGAAGCCCCTTAGTGGCACCATTAAGAACCAGAATGTTCTCTTACTTCCCTCGAGTTGCACAATGTGTATGATGGTGGGATAATATTGACTGGTCAGTGTGAGAGGGCTAAACAAAATTCAACTCCAGCCAACTCTAGACCTCTCAAGTCATATCTCCGATATATTTTCACATGTAAACAGCTTTACAATTGAGTTGCAATTGCCTTCTGCCTGTGTTTCCAATGAGCAATGTTAAACATTGGCAAATTGTTGGAAAAAGCCTTTCTTGATCCATGTTTCAGTTTACATTCATCAGTGAATTTAATAATGTGGAGATGCCGGCGTTGGACTGGGGCGGGCACAGTAAGAAGTCTCACAACACCAGGTTAAAGTCCAACAGGTTTATTTAGTATCATGAGCTTTCGGAGTGCTGCTCCTTCATCAGGAGAGTGACTCACCTGATGTAGGAGCAGCGCTCTGTAAGCTCGTGATACCAAATAAACCTGTTGGACTTTAACCTGGTGTTGTGAGACTTCTTACAGTGATTTTAAGAGAGATAGATACGCAGTTTATATATTTTGAAAATGGAAGAGTGTGTAAATGATCATTTACTGAAAGTGCAGAAAATATATATATTTTTCTTTATTCATTTGTGGTACATGGGCATCACTGGCTGGCCAACATTTATTGCCCATCCCTAGTTGCCCTTGAACTGAGTGGCTTGCTGGGCCATTTCAGAGGGCAGTTGAGAGTCAACCGCATTGCTGTGACTCTGGCGTCACATGTAGGCCAGATCAGGTAAGGATGGTAGATTTCCTTCCCTAAATGACATTCGTGAACCAGATGGGTTTTTCCGACAATCGACAATGGTTTTATGGTCATCGGTAGATTATTAATTCCAGAATGTTTTTAAAAATTGAATTCAAATTCCACCTTCTTCCGTGGTGGGATTCGAACCCGAGTCCCCAGAACATTCACTGAGTTTCTGTGTTAATAGTCTATCGATAATACCACTAGGCCATCACCTCCCCCTTAAATTTACTAATTAGCCACCAGATTTATGAGTGGGTTACCATTAACTTGGGGATTTGCTTTAAGGATAAAGAACAAATGTCGGAAATCCATGAATATGTAAAATGTTGTGTCCAGCACTGCTCATAGGTTTGTATTCCTTATTGTCTTGCCAGATTCCAACTTGCCTTCCTTTCTTATCCTGTTCTAAGCTCCACTTGTTAACTAATATTTCTAATGTTACTTGTCCAATATAGAGTACCATAGAAAATCAGTTTTGCTTTATTTGAGGGCATGTAAAGATGGATTGAGGAATAACTCAAAGCCAAGTTTGTTCTTTCAGGATTAAAAAAAATAAATGCCCCAGTAGGAAGAATGGTCCTTTGGGAAGCATGCAAATATTAAGCTGCTGTTAGCAATATGCTGCAGACAGCATGCTTCGCTTACATTTAAAGGAACCATAAGAATAGTGCTGCCCAGTTTCAGAAGACATTATATACTAGAGTGTTATAATGAGTGGTTACTGTAACATGGTCTTCCGTATTGTTGTGGGAAGTCTGATTTGTGGCGTGTAAAATAAAGCACGATATTTATGTTAATAAATGCTTTTCCATCAAAATTGCTTACACAGCTAGTAACCCAGATAGATGTGAGCTTTGTTAACAGCTTGGACAAGAAATCTTTATTACCATAATGTATGTACAGGAGGCACAATGGGCAACAGTGGAATAGTGAGCTATGACCACAAGGGAAGAGAACCCCATAATGAATAACCTGATGCATTATAAATTATTCAACATGAGCAGAATAATTTGAACTTGTCCCCATACTTATCCTTTTAATGTCATTTGGTGCACCCCATGAAGAGTTGAGACCCAAATTAGTTCTAGATTTGGTTGAAAAAAAAGTAAATTCCCTATTTGTGGTTGTACCTGGGACAAATGTTGATCAATGACATCCCAAAAGGATGCACTTCTAATCTTAGCCAGATGTTGTAAGGAAAAGGTGTTAGATAAAATGCTTCCTTAAGAAAGCCAAAAGGAAAGGAAAGGCTATTATTTTCCATTCAAAATAGTCAGTTCAGAGCAATATTAGCAACGGTTACAGGGTGGTTATTAGTTGGCTTGATAGTAAAGCTGCCGTGAGATTGGGAGGAGCAACCTTAATGAGGAAGAGTCTCTAAGACTATGGTGTTAATTGTAACATTCTCCAGGATTATTGCTTTCATGTTGGATATGATGATTGGAATTGTATATGCTCTGCCATGCCAATGAGTGTACAACACATAGGCACAGTAATAGAAATAAAAATATTAACAATGTGGGATGGCACGGTGGCACAGTGGTTGGCACTGCTGCCTCACAGCACCAGGGACCAGGGTTCGATTCCCAGCTTGGGTCACTGTCTGTGCGGAATCTGCATGTTCTCCCTGTGTCGGCGTGGGTTTCCTGTGGGTGCTCAGGTTTCCTGTCACAGTTCCGAAGGACGTGCTGGTTAGGCGCATTGGCCATGCTAAATTCTCCCTCAGTTTACCTGAACAGGGGCCGGGATGTGACAACTAGGGGATTTTCACAGTAACTTCATTGCAGTGTTAATGTAAGCTTACTTGTGACAATAATAAATAAACTTTAAAAATTTGGTAGGCCATTTCAGATTCAACCAGATTGCTATGGGTCTGGAGTCACAGGTAGGCCAGACCAGGTAAGGACAGCAGATTTCCTTCCCTAAAGGACTTTAGTGAACCAGATGGGTTTTTATGACAATCAACAATGGTTTAATTCCAGATTTTTATTGAATTCAAATCCCACCATCTGCCATGGTGGGATTTGAACCCGGATTCTTGGGGCATTATCCTCAGTTTCTAGATTATTAGTCCAGTGACAAGACCACTGCCTCCTCCACGTAATGGAAGAATTCTTAAATGCACCTCATAAGGTAACACATCTTTGCACTTTTTCTATAAGCTGAAAATCTCTCTGAAAGTGTGGATTCCAAACTGTAGATGCATACACCATATGAGTTTTATATATATATATATATATATAGATGAGTTATTTTCCTTTTCTGGTCAAGTGTCAAACGATTCATTGCATATTGCTTTACAATCGGTTTTGCGAATGAATCTTTCCAAATCTTCACCTTCCGAAGATAACAGCCAGAGCGGTGAGGTCAGAAAGGATGCAGGATAGCCCAGTTGAAAAACTTTGACTCAAAATTCTAACTCTGTTTCTCTCTGCAGACACCAGCTTGCCTTCAGAAGTTAGAATAGAATAGAATCCCTACAATGCAGAGGGAGGCCATTCAGCCTGTTGCGTCTGCACCAACTGTCCGACGGAACAACTGACCCAGCCCCAGCCCCTCATCCAATCCCTGTAACCCCATACATTTACCCTGGCCAATCTATCTAACCTGCACATTTTAACCCACATACCTTTGGACACTAAGGAACAATTTAGCATGGCCAAACTACTAACCCGCATATCTCTGGACACTAAGGGACAATTTAGCATGGCCAATCCACCTAAGCTGCACATATTTGGAGTGTGGGAGGAAACTGGAACACCCGGAAGAACCCCACACAGACACGGGGAGAATGTGCAATCTCCAAACAGACAGTCAGTCACCCAAGGCCGGAATGGAATCCGGGTCCCTGGTGCTGTGAGGCAGCAGTGCTAACCACTGTGCCGCCGTGCCCTCATCCAGTTTTTCCAGCATTTTCTGTTTTTATTAAAATGGTTGGAGGAACTGGTTCAGCTGAGCATTAAATTAATATCTTGCTTCAGTATATTGTACTGATGTCCTTGGATTGTAAGAAATGGAAATCCAATTGTAATAACTGAGTTATTATTTTCACAACGCAGGCAATTTATTTTGAAAATCTCAGATGTGTGATAGCCGGACTAGTTTTGTGGAGTGGATCCAAGCTGAGGTGGATCTGCTCAGCAATTACCTCCATGTTCTCACATGAGCTGCCGATAGTGAAATGTGAGTGATTACCTTCCACTTTCTGAATCTTAATAAAGGAAACTATGAGGATATGAGGCATGAGTTGGCCTTGATAGATTGGGGAGAGTTACTTAAAGGGATGACAGTGGATGGGCAATGGTAAACATTCAGGGAATGCATGAGGGAACTGCAGCAACTGTTTATTCCTGTCTGGCATAAAAGCAGAATGGGTAAGAGGGCCAATCCATGGCTTACAAAGGAAATTAGAGAGAGTATCTGATCTAAGGAAGAAGCATACAGATTGGCCAAGAAAAATAATAGATCTGAGGATTGGGAGCAGTTTAGAATTCAGCAAAGAAGGACCAAGGGATTGATTAAGAAGGGGAAAATATAGTAAGAAAGTAAGCTTGCAGGGAACATAAAGACTGACACTAAGAGTTTCTATAGATACGTGAAGAGAAAGAGGTTGGTGAAGACAAATGTAGATCCCCTACAGACAGAAATGGGGAATGTATAATAGGGGACAATGGCCGAGCAACTGAATACATACTTTGGTTCTGTCTTCGCAAATAAAGACACAAATTAAATGCCAGAAATGTTGGAGAATGCAAGATTTAGTGAGAGGGAAGAACTGAGGAAGATCAATATTAGTGGAGAAATGGTGCTGGGGAAAATTGATGGGATTGAAGGCGGTTAAATCCCCAGGGCCTGATAATCTACATCCCAGAGTACTTAAGGAAGTGGCTCTAGAAATAGTGGATGCATTGGTGGTCATCTTCCAGGATTCAAGAAACTCTGGAACAGTCCCTGCAGATTGGAGGGTAGCTATGTCATTCCAATATTCAAAAAGGGAGGTAGAGAGAAAACAGAGAATTTTAGACCAGTAAGCTTAAAAACAGTAGTGTGGAAAATTCTCGAATCTATTATCAAGGACTTTATAGCAGAGCATTTAGAAAGCAGTGGCAGAATCAGACAGAGTCAGCATGGATTTATGAAGAGGAAATCGTGCTTGACAAATCTGTTGGAATTCTTTGAAGATGTAATTAGTAGAGTTGACAAGGGAGAACCAGTCAATGTGGTATATTTGAACTTTGAGAAAACGTTTCCTGGGAATGGAGGGATACAAACGATTGGTCTAGTTGGACCAAGGAGCGGCACAGGCTTGGAGGGCCGAAGGGCCTGTTTCCTGTGCTGTACTGTTCTTTGTTCTTTGTTTGTTCTTTGTTTGACAAAGTCCCGCGCAAGAAATTATTGTGCAAGATTAAAGCGCATGGGATTGGGGGAAGTGTATTGAGGTGGATAGAAAACTGGTTGGCAGAGAGGAAACAAAGGGTAGGAATTAACGGGTGCTTTTCAAGTTGGCATGCAGTAACTAGTGGGGTGCCACAGGGATCAGTGCTGGGACTCCAGCTCTTCACAATATATATTACTGATTTGAAATGTAACATCTCAAAGTTTGCAGATGATACCAAGTTGGGTGGGAGGGTAACTGTGACAAGGATGCAGAGATCCTTCAGAATGAACTGGACAGGTTGCATGAGTGGGATAATCAATGGCAGATGCAGTATAATTTGGATAAGTGTGAGGTTATTCACTTTGGAAGCAAAAACAAGAAGGCAGATTACTACCTGAATGGCTGTAAATTGGGAGAGGAGAGTGTGCAGCGGGACCTGGGTGTCCTTGTGCACCAGTCACTGAAGGTAAGCAAGCAGGTGCAATAGGCAGTAAAGAATGCAAATGGCATGTTGGCCTTCATTGTGAGAGGTTTTGAGTACAGGAGCAGGGATGTGTTGTTGCAATTATACAGGGCCTTGGTGGGGTCACACCTAGAATATTATGTGCAGTTTTGGTCTCCTTTTCTGAGGAAGAATGTTCTTGCTCTCGAGGGAGTGCAGCAAAGGTTTACCAGGCTGATTCCGGGGATGGCGGGACTGATGTATGAGGAGAGATTGACTAGGTTACGATTGTTTTCACTGGAGTTCAGACGAATGAGGGGGGATTTCATAGAGACATATAAAATTCTAACAGGACTGGATGGGGTAGATGCAGGGAGGATGTTCCCGATGATGGGGGAGTCCAGAACCAGGGGTCACAGTCTGAGGATTCAGGGTAGACCATTTAGGACGGAGATGAGGAGACATTTCTTCACCCAAAGAGTGGTGAGTCTATGGAATTCTTTACCACAGGAAGTAATTGATGCCAAAATATTGAACGTATTCAAGCAGTGGCTGGATATAGCACTTGGGGTGAATGGGATCAAAGGTTATGGGGAAAAAGCAGGATTAGGCTTTTGAGTTGGATGATCAGCCATGATCATAATGAATGGCGGAGCAGGCTCGAAGGGCCAAATGGCCTCCTCCTACTCCTATCTTCTATGTTTCTCTCAATCCACAGAGGTTCATTATGTTTCTGAACAGAGAGATGGGTATTGATAAACGATTTTAAGTTTTCTTTCCAAACAATCATGGCATGAATTTTGTTTGTGTCTGGGATACTCGGAATGAAATGAGAATGTAACATTTCTTTTCACAAATAAAAATGGCTTAATATGCATGAAACCTGTGATGAGTTATTGCAGGCTTATCCTGGACCTTGTATCACTTTTATATAATCGCCATTAGAATGTATGCCTTAAATTTTAGCACACAGCTCCCAGCCTGTGAACTTCTGTGAACAATTAGATCTTCGTGAATGGTGATAACATGTGGTAACAGCTCAGTTCCAGACTATACTGTAGCAACAATTCCTGTAGGTAGAATGAGATTTTAGCTCCACAACTCTGTGTAAAGGCAAAGAGATTTAAATACCTTTTATTTTGTAAATTGAGCCCACTGCCCAATAGGGGACTTGATCCGGTTACACCGTGGTTACTGCTGCTGCCTCACAGCGCCAGGGACCCGGGTTCGATTCCTGGATGGGGTCACGGTCCGTGCGGAGTCTGCACATTATCCCTGTGTCTGCGTGGGTTTCCTCCAGGTGCTCCAGTTTCCTCCCACAGTCGGAAAGGTGTGCTGGTTAGGCGCATCGGCCATGCTAAATTCTCTGTCAGTGTACCTGAACAGGCGCTGGAGTGTGGCGACTAGGGGAATTTCACAGTAACTTTACTGCTGTGTTAATGTAAGCCTACTTGTGGCACTAATTGTAATGACTTCAATCAGGCCATCGAGGTTGGCCTATTGGAGCATGAACTCCCTG
Source organism: Mustelus asterias (assembly GCF_964213995.1). Taxonomy (NCBI): domain Eukaryota; kingdom Metazoa; phylum Chordata; class Chondrichthyes; order Carcharhiniformes; family Triakidae; genus Mustelus; species Mustelus asterias. The sequence continues at coordinate 124,617,717 of NC_135809.1, forward strand.
ATTAAAGATCCAATTGATGAGCCAATCAGGGAGTCTTTGCCTTGTACTTAACTGGGGGTGTCAATTCCTCTAACACCCCCAGAGAGAGACTGCTAACTGCTCGCACTCTGTGTACTGCTTTTAGAGTTTGTAAATAAAGGGATTTTGGTGAAGGGACTTCTGCCTCTGAAGACTTATTACACTAATAAATAAACTTAAAAGCTTAAAACTTAAGTTTTAGCACACATCTCCCAGCCTGTGAACTTCTGTGAACAATTAGATCTTCGAGAATGGGGATAACATGACCGTACTGTTGCAATGATCCCGGTAACTAGCATGAGATTTTAACGCCACAACTCTGTGTAAAGACAAAGAGATTTAAATACCGTTCATTTTATAAATGGAACCCACTGCCCTGTGGGGGACTCGATCCTTGGAAAAGTAAAGATGCCTTCTATATTTGTGTAGTGGGTGATATTCCAATTTTAAATAACTTCTCAGTGAATGCAGCTTCAATTTGGGGATCATTGAAATATAATTTTCCAGTTGCTGCCCTTTAGCTTTTTCAATATGTAATAAAAAGGGTTTCAATCCGACTCCCTTACTTGAAATGATTGCTGTAGTTTGTTTAATGGCTACATTTCTCACATATATTAATGAATGTTACAAAATGGAACTACCAATTCATTCATCTTGTAGACATGTCTACTGTAATGTTACTTAAATTCATCAGTTAAATTGTAGAAGATTTGGCCATTTCTATTGTAAGTGAGAGAAATTCCTAGCAAAACATTGAAGGAGAAAGTTTTTTTTTTAACTCAGTATCTCGGGAGACTTTTTTTGTTTTATATTCAGAAAGAAAATTAGACTAATTGATAGAAATGACCAATTTTCTTGATGTTTGACACTTTGGTATACCCATCGCTGGATTAAAATGAGGAATGCGTTTGCTACTTAAACTACTAAAGATGTCTAATTTTTGTGATAAGGGAGCTCCTGCAAAATAAGTTGTTTTTGTACTTAATGATCCCAAAAGAAAGTTCAACATTTTGCCTTAGAAGGTTTCTAGATGGTAAAAAGACTTTTGCTTCAACAAATTTATAACTGAAGACCATTGCTTCAAATATGACAACAGTTTTACCTCAGAGTAAAATTAAGGCTTTGTCTTTTGTTGTATAAAGCCAATTTAAATCTAAGGTTTGCGACTTTTATCGAAGAAAGTTGAAAAATATTTTTAAACGGGGGACGTTGTCTCAAGCAGCTTTTTGCATTTTCCTTCAGCAATGTTTAAATTGTTGACAGACTGGTATCTTTACATACAAGTGTTAATGGAGAGTGCATTTGGTTTAGGATGAATGAGGAAGCTGGCCAAAATGACTTTCAGATTAGCTGTAACAGATGGAGGGGTCACAGTTGAACAACTTTACACAGCAGCATAAAGAGGATGGTCAAGTGGAGTTCATTGCCTGTAACAGATAGTGTCAATCAACTGTAGTTTAGTCCCTCAGTTAACAGTCAGCCAGGCCTCAGACATGGTGTCATTCAAAGATTTAAAAAATGCATTATGAGACAAAGTCTGAAGTCTATCTGGTCTCTGTCAAGCATAAATTACACAAACAGCTTCAGTGAGTACCAAGAACACTGAGACTTGTGACCACTGCAGATAAATTACAACACAATCTATCGTTCTAATTTCCTAATAGATTATCTGGTCATTTGTCTCATTTTTTGCTTGAGAAACCCTGGTGCGTTCAAATTAGAAGCAATATTTGCCTACATAACAACAGTGGATGTACTTCAAGAAGGTAATACACTGCCTGTGAGGCACTTTGGAATATTCTCAGTTCATGACGGGACTAGGTAAATGCCAGTTCTTTTGTTCTTTTTTGCGACATAAGTTTTGAAGATTTTTTAATAATTGATTTCTTTTACTATTGCCTCGGCCATTTAAAAAAATTCACTCATGGGATGTGGGTGCCGCTGTTTATTCCCCGTCCCTAATTACACTTGAGGAGGTGATGGTGGTGAGCTGCCTTCTTGAACCGCTGCAGTCCATGTAGCGTAGGTACACCCACAATGTTGTTAGGGAGGGAGTTCCAGAATTTTGACCCAACAACACTGAAGGAACACGATATAAATCCAAGTCAGAATGGTGAATGGCTTGAAGGGGAACTTCCTGATGGTGGTGTTCCCATGTGTCTGCTGACTTTGTCCTTCTAGGTAGTAGAGTTTATGGGTTTGGTAGGTGTTATCAAAGGAGCCTTGGTGAGTTCCTGCAATGCATCTTGTAGAAGATACATATTGCTGCCACTAAGTGTTGTTGTTGGAGGGAGTGAATGTGGATGGGGTGCCTATCAAGTAGGCTCCTTTGTCCTTGGTGGTGTTAAACTTCTTGGGTGTTGTCGGAGCTGCGCTCATCCAGGCAATTGATGAGTATTCCATCACACTCCTGACCTCTTCCAGGTAAGCGTGAAATGATTTTGGTCCCGTGATGTCCCAGTGAATTCCTGAGATGGCAAGCCACTGAATCACACAACCAAGAAGGTCCCTGGATAGAACTCAGTTACTAATCTGAGCTAATAGCCTCAATGTCCATAAACTACGGAAGAGGAAATCTGAATCTCCGCTCTTGCTTCTTGTCAAATGAAGACTAGTTGTAAATGAATATGGATCAGTACAAGGCTGAGATTGACAGTGTTATTTTGTATGATAACATTACCAAACTACATTCATATTTGAGGTTCACATGGCGATGGAGAACCAATGGTTTCCTTGCTCCCATTGAATCCCTTACCACTTAACTGCCCCTCTATCTTGGCTAATCCCTACCATCCCTTCACTCTTCCCTTTGTGATATCTGCCTCTTTGTTCTGCCGTCACTGACATAAACATCCAGCCACTATCTTCACTCTTATTTTCCTCGTTTCTCTTAGAGGCTTTGTTTGTGTTCAAAATTACATTTGCTTGAGTTTCTTTTAAAGGAATGATACTGTCAATGCCGTTTCCCTTTCTCTGCCTTGGAGGGATTAGCAGTTAGGATGTCAGTCTCACAGGTATAAGGGATTAGCAATGGCATTTTCTTAGTAATGATGTGGAGATGCCGGCGTTGGACTGGGGTAAGCACAGTAAGAAGTCTCACAACACCAGATTAAAGTCCAACAGGTTTATTTGGTAGCACAAGCCACAAGCTTGTGGCTTGTGCTACCAAATAAACCTGTTGGACTTTAACCTGGTGTTGTGAGACTTCTTAGTGTAATTTTCTGAGTATCTCAGATAGTTTTAACTTTTGATGATAGCATAAAATTGAGGTTGTCAGATCGGCTGCCCATTATAAATCTCTCATGATTTTAGCTCATTAGCATTTTATTATTTTTGGCTCTTTTTAATCAACAATTACACATAACCTTTTTTTCCCGAATTCTGTCATTGAGGAAAAAGTTCAAATTAAAATTCAGCAATATGGCACCCTAGTCGCTGATATTAAAAGAGAAGCAGAATGTCAAACTGGGCAAGCTTTGCAAAGGACAAAATTGTGCATTAGTTTCTAATATGACAGGTTATACACCTGCCAGAAGCTTTTAACAGGGCAAAGGTTATAGTTACTCCATCGCAGAATAACAAGTCATGGAGTATTTGTCCTCCTTAGCCATACTGAGTGTTTCGCCTCAGTGCTGTCCATTCTCAAAAATGGACAAAATATTTTTCTTAAATTAAATCTGATTTTAAGTTCTATTACCTGTAACTGTACCCTTACAATTACATTTTTTTTGAAGTTAATGAACATCAGGCAGCACGGTGGCACAGTGGTTAGCACTGCTATCTCACAGCACCATGGGAGCTGGGTTCGATTCCCGGCTTGGTTCACTGTCCGTGCAGAGTTTGGACGTACTCCCCGTGTCTGCGTGGGTTTCCTCCGGGTGCTCCAGATTCCTCCCAGAAATCTGAAAGGCATACTGGTTAGGTGGATTGGCCATGCTAAATTCTCCTTCAGTGTATCTAAATGGGTGCCGGAACGTGGAGACTAGGGGATTTTCACAATAACTTAATTGCACTGTTAACGTAAGCCTAGTTGTGGCACTGATAAATAAACTTTAAACATTGAGGATATTCTGTCTTATCAGCAACAGGCACTTTTCAGGAAATGACCCATTAAAAATTGATTTCTTTTGCTGCTATGATGCAGATATGTTCAGAATATGATGTTTCCTAACATTCGTAACAGTGCCTTTAAAGAAATGAGAAGTAATGCTTGCCACCATAATGCTGACAGCTATCCCATCTGGCCAGTTGCATATGTTAATACATTTTCCTTTTTAAAGTAGCTGCACAAAGCTTGGGAACATGCAGCTTGTGTGAAGGAGGATCAAGTGGCACCTGATGTGACTTCCTAATCCAAAGACATGTCACTTTGATAATTTAGTATCTGTCCAAACCGATCAAGTTAACGAGGTGTGACTGTCACATAGCATTTTGGCAAATTAAGTCAAATAAAACACCAAATAAGGATCAAGTGCACATTAATCCAGAGACCAAGGGTAATGCTCTGAGGACCTGGGTTCGACTCCCACCACAGCAGATGGTAAAATTTGAAATCAATAACAAAAAAACTGGAATTAAAAGTCTAATGATGACCATGAGCTCATTATCGTAAAAACCCATCTGGCTCACTAATGTCCTTTAAGGAAGGAAACCCTTAGGTACCCATCCTTACTTGGTCTGGCCCACATGTGATCATAAGTTCATAAGGTGTAGAAGCAGAAGTAGGCCATTCGGCCCATTGAGTCTGCTCCGCCATTCAATGAGACCATGGCTGATATGATAATCCTCAAATCCACTTTCTTGCCTTATCCCCATAACCCTTGATTCCTTTACTGATTAAAAATTTGTCTATTTCAGCCTTGAACATACTTAACGATACAGCCTCTACAGCCCTCTGCAGTAAAGAATTCCACAGATTCACTACTCTCTGAGAGAAGAAATTCCCCCTCATCTCTGTCTTAACTGAGCAATCTTAGACTCTCCAACAGAGGAAGACTCCACATCCACAGCAATGCGGTTGACTCTTAAATGGCCTAGCAAGCCACTCAAATCAAGGGGCAATTAGGGACGTGCAATAAATGCTGGGTCAGCCAGCAATGGGGGCGGCGCGGTGGCACAGTGGTTTGCACTGCTGCCTCACAGCGCCAGGAATCCAGGTTCGATTCCCGGCTCGGGTCACTGTCTGTGTGAAGTCTGCATGTTCTCCCCGTGTCTATGTGGGTTTCCTCCGGGTGCTCCGCTTTCCTCCCATAGTCTGATGTTGGTTAGGTGCATTGGTCATGCTAAATTCTCCCTCAGTGTACCCGAACAGGCACCGGAGTGTGGGTACTAGAGGATTTTCACAGTAATTTTATTGCAGTGTTAATGTAAGCCTACCTGTGACACTAATAAATAAACTTTAAACAATGCCCACATCCTATGAATGAATGAATAAAAATCACTTTCCCTGCTGTTCGCCTTCACCATGGCATAAGAGCAGCTTGTGCTGTTCCACTTTCCACCTCTGCTGAGGCCACATTATTGCCAGCAATTCCAGTAGCAGAATCTACTGCCTTCTCCTCAACTACATGCCCCTCCCCAGGACAGATGGGATGCACACTGAGATCCAGCTGGAAGTAGGTGTAACCTCAAATACATGCTCTACAGTCAGAAAATATTGAATCACAGAACTCCTACAGTGCAGAAGAAGGCCATTTGGCCCATTGAGTCTGCACTGACTCACCAGCAGAGCATCTTACTCAGGCCCAAATCCATGTATTTACCCCATGTATTTATCACATTAATCCCCCTAACCTACACATCTTGGGACACTAATGGATCAATATAGCATGGGCAATCCACCAACATACACATCATGGGACTTTAAGGGTCAATTTAGCATAGCCAATCCATTTAACTTGGACACATTTTAACTCATCTCGCTCAGGTGAATGGACGTGTCTTCCAGCTCATCAGCCCACCTGCAGGGCTCCAATTGCACAAGGAGCTCAGAAGCAGAAGACTAATGCCATTGTCCTGGACAAGAGCCTTGGCAAAGCCCAGCCCTAACAAAAACAAGTTCCTGACTGAAAATGGTCCTACCATTCTGGCTGGGACTGAGTGGACAGGATTCTGACCATAGGAAGTCACCTGTGACTTTAATGAATGGTTCTGGTACTTTGATAGAGGCAGGTACCTGATTGGAGGGATTCAAAGATTAAGTTCTGGGAAAGATTGGTACGGATTTGACATTGGAAAAATGTGTTCAAGGACTTTGGAGAGGAAAGGAAGGTTAGGGATTTGGCAGTTGTTTGTTGAGGTCAAGAGCAGCTTCTCTGAGGAAAGGAATGATATTGACAGGTTTATAGGAAGGAGAGAGGGACACTATGGAGAGTGAGAGAACCATTACCAAAATTGACTATTATAAGGACCTGGAGGGGAAGCTGGATAGTCGGCTGTTACGTGGGAATAGGGTTGAAGAAGCAAGAGGAAGGTGAATACTTATGTCAGTGATTCAAATGATTCTTAATGTTCACATGGAACAATCTGAGAAGAATGAAAGAATGCTAGGGTCTTGGATAACATTCATCCCTCAATCAACATTACCCCAAAACATTCATCAGTAATCTCATGCCAGTTTGTGGGATGTTAATGATACAGATCATCAGTGGTTTTCTCTAACACTATTGCACTTCCAACAGTTCCTTTCCACATGTAAAAATATTTCAAGCATTGGTTATAAGTCCCTGGCTCAAAATTATATTAGAACAGGAGACACAATTGATTTTTCACCTTGGTAAAACTATGGTCAGATCAACAACAATTTGATCAAAAGTTGCCATTGTTATTCTAGGCCTTGCATAAAATGTCAATAGAATGAAGGCATTAATCATTACAGGCAACAATGAGCAGATTTTAATCCAGACAATGGGGGTTTCAGTAACTGGCTGGAGAGCCAGCAAGACCCCTGCATTGTCGACATTGGGGAATACCCATCCTATTAACTGATGGGTGCTGAGGTGGCCAGTGGCAGACCTTCCTTGGAATAAAGAACACCTGCCAGTCCGAGGCCAGCAGCTCCTCATTGCGGTCAGTGCTACCAGGGGAGTGATGTTAGTTGTCAGTAATGCACCCATCAGAAGTCCATTTTCAGGGAGGGACCCAGGTGAGTGAGGACGGTATTGGGTAGGTGGGGGTGGGGTTGCAAGCAAACACAACAAGATTTGTTTTCTGGGCTCCCCTGTTGACAACTTTCCCACCTGCCAGTGGCTGAATACCAGTGGTCATTAATTGTCCACCGATGCATTGGGGCAGGAAGACCTGCATGCCCTGGATATAATTGGGGCAGAGACAGGAAAGTGGAGGGAGTCCCCACCCAGCAACCTCCCACCCACAATGTCCCCACCACCTCAAAACGTACCTCAGTGGAGGGCATTAAATTGTGCCCAATGCTTTTTCTAATTCATCCTTTCATGGGATGTGATCAGTGCTGGCAAGGCCTGCATCTCTTGTCCATACCTAATTGCCCTTGACCTGAATGACTTGCTAGGCCATTTCAGGGGACAATGTTATGGGTCTGGAGTCACATATAGGCCAGCAGACCAGATAAAGATGGCAGATTTCCGTCCCTGAAGGACATTAGAGAGCCAGATGGGTTTTTATGACGATTGATAATAGTTTCATGGTCACCATTACTGAGACTAGCATTTCTAATTCCAAGTTTGTTAATTGAATTCAAATTCCAGAAGCTGCCCTGATGAGGTTTGACCCGTGCCCCCATTAGCTTGGGCCTCTGGATTAGTCATCCAATGATGCTACCACAATGGCCTGGATTTTACGACTTCACTCGGGTGAGGCTTGTAATATCCTGCCTGAGGCCAATGGAGAATCCCACTCTGCGAGCCTCACCCGCCCCGGGATGGGTGAGGCAGTAAAATTCCAGTCAATGTCTCTGCCAATGAGTTGGAGAGCAATGCTCCAAGATGGTTATATTGAATCTTGAAGTCAGGGTTGCTTTGTTGCAAGAGGCAGAGAGTCCTCCATTCAGTGATAAAACATACATGGACATTTATTATGAATATATAGGACAAAAACAAGAATTAATGAATTGTAGAAGTTTAAAGTCTTGCACAGCATTGCTTTTAATCAGCAATTTGCAGCATTGATTTATTCACAATGTACCATTATGTGTCCCACTGGAATTCTCCCATTTTCAGGCTAAGTTCCCACACCAGTGGGAAACTTGTATTGCAATTAGTAGGTTAGTATAATTATTGGGTTTACGCCGGTATGGGCAGGAACCCAATTGGGGCCAGCGGTGCGGGCTGGGAGCTTTGTGATGGGTTTGGTACTAAGCACCAAACCCGTTTGTTTGCTCCATGCCCGATTCTCCAGGCCATCGTGATCTCACTGGCAGCTAGCGGGCTCAGAAAATCTCCACATGTCTCTCTTTTTAGCAATATTTGAACAGCAGTCTCTCAATGACCATGGCTGCAGCTCTTCAGTCTAACTGTTCAGAGCCTTCCCTGATTATCAGCTCCAATGAGGAAGCTCTTCCCACTGTGTACCCGTCCCAGTGACCCTATCAAGGTGCAGACACAGCACGTGTCTGCTGTTGGAAAAGAAGGATTCCATTCTTAAAAAGACTCTCAGTTTCCCTTTTAATCAGCTCAATTCCTTTCTCACTAGATCCCCAGTGAACTGAAATCCCAAACTGGGGAAACAGAATAGGATGAATCTTTCATCTATGTCACACATGATACTTTATTGAAAATGTTGTTAAACCATTAAGTGCTTTAAGATGTTTTGATGTATATTATGCTAATATTTATTGCTATCACTCTCATGGAAGCTTCCAAAGTGATTAACAGGATCCTCACCATATGGTTCTAAACAAGTCTGTATCATATTATGCCTTGTGAGTGTCCCCTCAGAGCTCCTATCGCTGTCAATGGACCACACATGGATAGTGTGTGTTGCAGCAACATCCACAGAAAAGTCCTTGTTTCTGTCAACTGGTCAATTTCAGCTGGGACGGTGATGGGGGAATGGACAGTTCAGCTTTGGTTGCAAGAGTCACAAGATGTGAATCTCATTGAATCCCTGCAGTGCAGAAGGAGGCCATTCAGCCCAGCAGGTCTACAACAACTCTTTGATTGAGCATCTTACCCTGGTCCATCCCCCCGCCCTATCCCCACACATTTACCCTGCTAATCGCCCCCAACCTACATATCTTTGGACACTAAGGGACAATTCAGCATGGCCAATCCACCTAACCTGCACAATTTTGAACTGTGGGAGTAAACTGGAGCACCCAGAGGAAACCCACGCAGATACAGGAAGAATATGCAAACTCCACACAATCTGTCAATTGCTGCCTGCTGCGAGTTGTTATTCAGCTACTTTTCTGTATATGCGAATGGTGATGAGATCCAGCTCGGTTGTTGATGCGCGTTATCACACACGAGGCTTGAGATGCTCAGGAAATAAAGGCTTTTATTTGCTGTAACAACGAAGCTACTAATTATATACACGATCCCAGACTGAGGGGTCCCAGACAGAGCAGAGACCTTTATACCTCTCCCAGGAGGCGGAGCCCGACTGGGATGTACCACAATAACTACAATACAAGGTGTAACAGCCCAACCCTAACCCCAACAGCAACAAGTAGAACAACCCATCCCTAACCCCAACAGCAACATATATACATACTTGTAGTACTGGCCAGACCCTGGCTCAGTACTATCTAGTGGGAACCAACGATGGTTCACCACATTCACCCCTCCTTTGAAGACAAAGGCCGGCGGGGTACAGAATAATTTGTCATCAGTTTATAAGTTCAGACGGTCAGGGGGACCGCACCGTCGTTGTGACCTCCTCAATACCGGCGATGACACCGGAGTAGGCACTCGCGGTGGCGTTCTCCCCAAGGCGATGTCCAACTGTTCCTCCACAGTTTCACGGGCCGGTTGACCCTGAGGTGATGGTAATCCATGGAGTTCCGACACGCCCTGAAGTGGCGACCATCCTCTGGACTCAGGCAAGCTGTACACGGGAGTAAAAGGGTTAAGTAATGGTCCCGATGCTGCCCGCGCCGTGTCCGGAGGGGAAACAAGAGTTATGGGGTTTGTAACAGGGGGTATGGGAGCGACAGGGGTTTCTACGTCCCCTGCTGGCGCCAGGTCTCGGATCGAGACCGTGTCCTCTTGCCCGTCCGGGTATGCCACATAGGCATACTGAGGGTTGGCGTGGAGGAGATGGACCTGTTCGACCAACGGGTTGGACTTGCGGGCCCTTACATGTCGCCGCAGGAGGACAGGTCCTGAGTACGTCAACCAAGACGGTAATGAGGTCCCAGAGGAAGACTTCCGAGGGAATGAAAACAGCCTCTCATGGGGAGTAGCGTTGGTTGCCGTACACAGGAGCGAGCGTATGGAATGGAGCGCATCAGGGAGCACCTCTTGCCAACGGGAGACTGGAAGGCTTTTTGACTTCAACGCCAGTAAGACAGCCTTCCAGACTGTAGCATTCTCACGTTCCACCTGTCCGTTACCCCTAGGGTTGTAGCTCGTGGTTCTACTAGAGGCAATCCCATATGAGAGCAGGTATTGCCTCAAGTCATCGCTCATGAACGACGAGCCCCTGTCGCTGTGAATGTAGCTGGGGTACCCGAACAGGGTAAAAAGATCACGGAATGCCTTGATAACCGTGGCAGCGGATGTATCAGAGCAGGGAATAACAAAAGGGAATCTCGAGTACTCATCAATGATGTTGAGGAAGTACACATTCTGATCTGTTGAGGGAAGGGGGCCCTTAAAATCGACACTCAGTCTTTCGAAGGGACGAGTGGTCTTGACTAATTGTGCCCGGTCAGGTCGGTAAAAGTGCGGTTTGCATTCTGCGCATACCCGACAGCTTCTTGTTATGGACCTGACATCCTCCACCGAGTAGGGCAGATTGCGGGCTTTTATAAAGTGGTAGAGCCGAGTGACCCCAGGATGGCATAGGTCATTATGGAGAGCCTGCAAACGGTCCTCCTGTATACTGGCGCATGTTCCACGTGAGAGGGCATCCGAGGGCTCATTGAGTTTCCCTGGACAATACATGATGTCATAGTTATAGGTGGAGAGTTCAATTCTCCACCGCAAGATCTTGTCGTTCTTGATCTTGCCCCTCAGCGTGTTATTAAACATGAACGCCACGGACCGCTGGTTCGTGATCAGGGTGAATCGTTTTCCCGCCAAGTAATGGCGCCAGTGCCTGACGGCCTCCACAATGGCCTGGGCCTCCTTTTCCACCGCTGAATGCAGAATTTCAGGGCCTTGGAGGGTGCGGGAAAAAAAGGCGACGGGCCTGCCCGCCTGGTTAAGTGTGGCGGCCAGGGCGAAATCAGATGCATCGCTCTCCACCTGAAAGGGGATGGACTCATCAACAGCGTGCATCGTAGCTTTCGCGATGTCGGCTTTTAGTTTATCAAAGGCCAATCGGGCCTCTGGTGTTAGGGGAAAAGAAGTGGACTTGATGAGCGGACGGGCTTTGTCCGCGTAATTGGGAACCCACTGTGCATAGTAAGAGAAGAAGCCTAAGCATCTTCTCAGTGCTTTTGCACTAGTGGGCAGGGGAAGTTCAAAGAGGGGACGCATACGGTCTGGATCAGGGCCAATGACCCCGTTTTCCACCACGTATCCTAGGATGGCTAAACGGCGCGTACGAAACACACACTTCTCCCTGTTGTAGGTCAGGTTCAGGCGAGATGCAGTGCGTAGGAAATTCAGGAGATTTGTGTCGTGGTCCTGCTGGTCATGGCCGCCGATGGTGACATTATCCAGGTACGGGAAGGTAGCCCGCAGCCCGTTCTGGTCCACCATTCGGTCCATAGCACGCTGGAAGACCGAGACCCCATTGGTGACACCAAAGGGAACCCTGAGAAAGTGATACAAGCGACCATCCGCCTCAAAAGCCGTGTATTGTCGGTCCTCTGGGCGAATGGGGAGTTGGTGGTAGGCAGACTTGAGGTCTATGGTGGAGAACACCCGGTACTGCGCAATCTGATTGACCATGTCAGATATGCGCGGGAGGGGATACACATCCAGCGGCGTGTATCTATTAATGGTCTGACTATAGTCAATGACCATCCGGGGTTTGTTCCCACTCTTGACCACCACGACCTGCGCTCTCCACAGACTAGCGCTAGGTTGTATGATCCTTTCCTTGAGGAGCCGCTGAACTTCAGATCGAATGAAGATCCGATCCTCAGCGCTGTAACGCCTACTCTTAGTCGCAATGGGCTTGCAGCCTGGCACAAGATTCTGGAACAGGGAGGGTGTGGTAATCTTCAGCGTCGAGAGGCTACAGGCGGGGCGCGTTGGGCAATTTGGAGGCTGCTGTTCTCCCACTGAAAGCGAAGGGAGTGGCCCACCGTACTGTAGGGTTACACTCCTCAAGTGGACCATGAAGTTTAGTCCGAGAAGTATTGGCGCGCAAAGGTGCGGCAACACCAGGAGCTTGAAACGCTCGTAAACTGTGCCTTGCACCGTTAAAGTTACCACGCAACTCCCTAGCACGGTGACAGACCGGGACCTTGATGCCATAGAAATTGTCTGTTTGACAGGTTGAATCCGGAGTCCACACCGCTTCACAGCGTCTGGGTGGATAAAACTCTCAGTGCTCCCGCTGTCAAACAGACAATAAATCAAGTGGTCATTTACCTGAATGTCCATCATAGACTTGTCAAGTCTATGAGGCTTGGCCTGGTCCAGGATGATCGACGCCACCGTTGGTTCATGAGCGCCACTGCAGGCGGCTGAGATTGACGAGGATGACCCCTGCTGGTCGTTCACGGTCGGTGCCGACCAACATGGCCGCTCCCATAGGTCGCACATGGGTGATGGCGCCAAACTCAGCGACCCCTGGTGGTCACACCTCTCCGACTCCGTCGACCGTAATGGCGTCATCCTGGCCTCGCACGTGGACGAAACCCTCGACGATGCCGACGACGAAGAACCGGGCTCCGAGGAATCGCAGGCCGCACTGCTGTTCCGAGAAGCAGATTTAGATCGGCACACTTTCGAATAGTGCCCCATCTTACCGCAGGCGGAGCACAACACAGCTTTAGCGGGACACCATTGCTGAGTATGCTTCGCTCCCCCACAGAAGTAACACCGCGGGCCGCCCGGAGCTGCTGCCGTCGTCTGGCCCGAGTGTGAGCACGCCATCACGCAGCTTTTCGAACCCGAGGGACGAGGACGGATCAGCGACTGCTCCTGCCACGTTGTCTCCACGTGGTCTTCAGGATACAATACTAGGCTTTTGGAGGCCGTCTCCAGCATCTCCGCTAGTTCTATTGCCTGGGTGAGGTCAAGATTACCTTTTTCCAGTAGTTTGAGTCGGATGTAAGGTGATCCGACTCCCGCTACAAACGCATCTCGAGCGAGGTCGCTCATATTCTGCTCTGCCGACACTGCTTTGCAGTTACAGCCCCTGGCTAGCTGTAGGAGCTCGTTCGCGTATTCCTCCGTCGTTTCGCCGGACTGCCGTCGTCGAGTGGCTAAGAGGTAACAAGCATGCATTTCGTTGGGCGGTTTAATATAACGCTTCTTAAGAAGCTCGAGGGCCTTTGTGTAGTCGGTGGCCGCACGGATCGCGAGGTAGACGGTGTCGCTTACCCTCGCATGAAGGACCCGGAGTCTGTCATCATCTGTGGTGACCGCTGCGGAGGCTGCCAGGTAGTCCTCAAAACATTTCAACCAGTGGTCGAAGGTGTTAGAGGCGCCCGCCGCACGTGGATCCAGTGTAAGGCGTTCAGGCTTCAGTATCTGCTCCATATTCTCTATATCGGGTTTTTTTCCGACGAGAGTTTATTTACAGCAAATAAAATTGATGCGCGTTATCACACATGAGGCTTGAGATGCTCAGGAAATAAAGGCTTTTATTTGCTGTAACAACAAAGCTATTAATTATATACACGATCCCAGACTGAGGGGTCCCAGACAGAGCAGAGACCTTTATACCTCTCCCAGGAGGCGGAGCCCGACTATCTTTACCATCAGCTAATTCAGTAAACTGTCCCCACTTTCAGATAAAATAGATAGGAGGAAGCACTGCAGGTAGGATCAGCAATCTTACATAATGCTGAGTAACATGAAGGCTGGGAGTTGTGCCTTTAATTTATTTTTAATCGTGCAGATGATGCTTAGGTTGTCCACATGTAAAGATAGTAGATTTGAATTCTGTCCATCGGTTAGCAACTGAAGCACATCCATGCACAGATTTTTTGTAGCAATTTTATATAGTCACCATGAGAGTAGTGCCAAAAGTAATAAACTTGCCTGCCATCTTGATAAATTTCAATTTTCCCTAGGATTTTACGTCTATTTAAATTGGAAGGTTAGAAGTGTTTAGATTGTAGAAATTTGAATGAGCTAAATCAGAGATGGAGGGCCATTTAGAAATGTGAATCATGACAGCAGGGAGTGTTTGGGACAGTTTGTGAGTGTATGTTTCTTTCACTCTCAGTGACTTGGATTAAGTCCATAGCAGGCTAATCCAGGGAAAGTTGGCTCTCTCCAACTCTTATTCCCTTGGACAGATAGGTCTTTCATCCTTGGAGTCTCAGAAAAATAGCTCCCTTAATGGATCCTAAAGCCTGTTTGGCCCATTGAAGAAAGTACCAAAGCAGCTCAGTAAGATTGCTCATTCATTGAGCTACGTAAAGACTTGACTACATAGCCACCAGGAATTTGAATATCACAGATGCATAGGGTTGGATTCCATCATTCAGTCTGTCCAAAATGGGGTGGGATTTCAGCAGGGAATTAATCAAAACCTGCCAGTGAGGCCTACAGTTACTGCCCTAGTTTGGATTTCCCGGTTCCCAACCTTACTGGAAGAAATTCTGGCTAGCCTTCCCTTCTTGTTTCCTGCATCTGCAGACGACAGCTATGCAGGAGGGAGAGCTGGCTTCTCAGTGGACTTTCCTGACATCCCTTTGAAGATACTGCCATGTCCAGCTGTTGTAGCTGAGGTGCCCAGTCAGAGCCCATCTTGACCCGGTGAGAGCAAAATGAGGAGCTTGGCTTTTCAATCTTTAAGAACAGGATAGAGAATGTATTTTACTCAGTTGTTACACTAATGGTGCTATTTAAAAGCAAGTTGTTGTACTTATTAGGGCTATCCTAATGGTCAAAAGCCTCAAGTTTTTAGGTGTCCAGATCACCAACAACCTGTCCTGGTTCCCCCATGCCAATACTATAGTTAAGAAAGCCCACCAATGCCCCTACTTTCTCAGAGGACTAAGGAAATTTGTAATGTCAGCTACGACTCTCACCAACTTTTACAGATGCACCATAGAAAGCATTCTTTCTGGTTGTATCACAGCTTTGCATGGCCCCTGCTCTGCCAAGACCACAAGAAACTACAAAAGGTTGTGAATGTAGCCCAATCCATCACGCAAACCAGCCTCTCATCCATTGACTCTTTCTACACTGCCCGCTGCCTCGGCAAAGCAGCCAGCATAACTAAGGACACCACGCACCCTGGACATACTCTCTTCCACCTTCCTCTATTGGGAAAAAGATACAAAAGTCTGAGGTCACGTAGCAATCGACTCAAGAACAGCTCCTTCCCTGCTGCCATCAGACTTTTGAATGGACCTACTTTGCATTAATTTGATCTTTCTCTACATCCTAGCTATGACTGTAACACTACATTCTGCATTCTCTCCTTTCCTTCTCTATGAACGGTATGCTTTGTCGTATAACACACAAGAAACAATACTTTTCACTATATACTAATACATGTGACAATAATAAATCAAATCAAAATCTAAGTTAAAAGCAAAATACTGCGGATGTTGGAATCTGAAACAAAAATAGAAAATGCTGGAAAATCTCAGCAAGTCTGACAGCATCTGTGGAGAGAGAATAGAGCCAAAGTTTTGAGTCTGGATGACCTTTGGTCAGCTCTGAGGAAGGGTCAGCCAGACTCGAAACATTGGCTCTATTCTCTCTCCACAGATGCTGTCTGGCCTGCTGAGGTTTTCCAGCATTTTTTGCTTTTGTTACAGGAATATCTAAACTGGGAAATTGCACTCTGTCAGCATTATTTACAGGCAAGTGGTTCTGGTCCAATGCCCCACCAATCCGCAACATATTCCAGTCAATTGATTTACAGCCCTTGTTGCTCAAGCACCCATCTCATCAACTCAGAGTTATGTTGCCCTTAAAGAAAATATAATTTCATTTTACTGATGGCTCACTCAGAGCTTCTGGTGAATTGTGCTGAAAATTAACACTCAGTGCTTGAACTGGCTGGTAATGTTGTCACTGTCCAGCAGATGAGCTAATTAGAGAGCGCTACAACAAACTGTCTGGCGAGATCATTTTCTCTAACAGACAACAGCAACTTACCAGGAGCAGAAAGTTTTAAATGAAGCTTAAATACGTGTTACCTCTCAAATGTTGTGCTGAATGGTGTGTCTGGGATGCTTCATGATGCATATGCATGGATGATGTAATCATGGGTTGCACTGTCCATATGTCAGTCACCGAGGGGAGAAATAAAACCAGTTTCTGTACATGACCTGTGTAAACAAGGGAACGAATGAAGTAAAGTTAATTAATTAGGGTCATGCTGATTTGATTCATAATTCGATTGCCTTTGTGAATTTAGCTAAAGAGCAGGAACAGGTTGATATAAGCTTGGGCACAGCCTTTGTACATGACACACAGTGCCATCTTTGTGATTCTTACGAGCACATTATTTTCACCTGAAAGAAAGAAGTGAGCGCAGTGAGGGAGGCCTTGGTGCAAACAGTGCATTTCCAAAAGATTCAGGGTCCCATCAACAAAAAAAAATTGCTGAAGCTAGGCATTCTGTTCACCTGCTGAAGAAAGTGCGTTGATGTCAGGATGGGCCTTTCTTTTCCCCTGTCTCTGGTTTTTTTTTGTCTATGTGTTGTCAGGAGGGGTGGGGTTGTCCGTCTTTGATTCAGAACAGGGATGCATTCAACGGCATCCTCTGGGCCGGCTGAGAGCTGTTCACATCCCCGGAAAATTCAGTGGGAGAAAAAGTTTATGGAAGCGAGTAGGAGTTTATTCACGAGTGTCTGCTGCTTTTCAGAGTCATGACTGAGTGTCTATAAGGGGGCAATCAAGCATAGGGTGGGAATTATCTCTACTGGTTGCTTACCTGTGACAGCTCTTCAAGTGCAGCTAAGAGGTTCATTCAGAGCGGCGGGACAATAGCTGAAGGGGACAAACAATTCTGAGGAGTCTATCATTCTGTATGGTGTTATCTTTAGCACTGAATAAACCGGAGTTCCCCCTTTCTGCCTCATAGTCAGCAGCATTTTTAGGACCAATGGCACTTCCAACTCTCTTTCAGCACTTTTTAACAGGTTCAGAAGGGCACGGAGTGCAGTATATAAAAAAAGCATAATAACATCAGCTGGCTGTGGGCAGCAGCCCAATGGAAGTGAGCAGCTATAGGCTTGTGAAGGAATAAATAAAGTAAGGATTTTTCTTTGTTAAAGAATAAAAAATAAAATAAAACCTTGACTTCTGCACTGTAGGGATTCCGTTCTATTCCAGACACTCAGAATGATTTTTTAAAAACCCCAAAATAATAGAGCAATTTTCCTGACCTGAAATAAAGTGAGATGTGTTAAAAGTCAGAAATTGGAGTAGATAAATGATCGTGGGATTCCTCCCAGTGTATTCAACCTTTTTCAAGTGTAAAGAAATGGGTGACAAAAATGTAAGTATTTTCCTTTTCTCTCTCTTGTGGCTCTCATACCGAGACAACTTTTGCAAATTTTCCCTTTTTGTGTGCAATGAAGAGTAGAAATGAATGATTACAAATTTTCCTATTGTTGCCCTGTGCTGCTGAACACTTTCCAAGCGAAGTTCGATCGGAAAATCGAGCCTATCGAGGAGTTTGAAATATCAACGAGTTGGACAAGCCTCGCTCAGAAGTATATAACCAATTTGTGATAATGATTGTAAGGGATTCAATTCCTTTGACTGAATACAAACGCATCACGCTATATTAATGTCATTATTGGGGATGAAATAAAGCAACTTGCTTTATTTACTGGGAAGCTAGTTCCAGCTTTTTTTGAATCGAATGTTTTTGAAAATGTGCCGATTTGTTGAAGGGCAACTCCAGTCAGTAATTGCAAGTGGTGTGAAGTGACTGTCGAACTGTGGCTGTGGGTCTTATCATTGCTTCAACTGTCTCTTACTCTCTATATCGAATTAAAAATATTAGTGCTCAGCGTAATTATCTATGTCATCTTTCCGGCCTATAAAAATGTTAACCAATACTCTGTCCTGGCCGTTTCAATGGGTGTGTGTGTCCAATGATTTAAATGACAGTTTAAACAGTTCCTGCGCTCTGTTGGCCCACCAGAGTTTACCTCACAGATGCAGGGCCCCGGCCTGTGGGAAAGAAGAAAGCATGACTTATCTGAACATATGGTTTCTTAATTCAAGTTAAAATGTCTGAACCCTGTTGCATCTGGTGCCGTTTCAGTTTGTTAAAAATGCCACACAAGGCTGTGACTAAAGGAGGAAAAAAAAACCGAGAAAAAAAATACAGTTATTACACACTCAAGAGCAGTCTTGCGGCTCATTAAGCAGTGGCCTCCGTGACTAATTAGGGTTTTGTCACCAAACGCTGGGTCATTATACCTTAATTTTTTTGCATAGCTATTCAGCCGTCACAGAGGAAAAATGAAGAAGAGAAAATAACTCCCGGAATCACTCAGGCTAAAACACCAGCCACCCAGCCCTCCCCCCGCCGCCCCCCCAAAAAAAGCCAGCACCCTAAATTAATGAAACAATCATTTTCTCAAAAGGACAACTGAGAGTTAGTGGATTAAAGTGATGCTCCTTCACACCAACAGCATAGAGCTTTATTAACCAATAGCAGGCACAATGTTGGATGGAAGATAATTAACTTTGAGGCCAGTCATGCAAAGATAATGTTGTTCCTTGCCTATTGTTGCCAGTCTGGCCTCTTCAACCCTGCTTTAACTCATCCTTGAAAATGGCAGAGAAATGTGTCATATATAAAGAATAATAAAAGGGCTCTGCCTTTTTTTTTGCTTTTTCTCCCCTCGGGCTTGGATACTTCCCCCCCCCCACCCCCCCACAAACCCACCCACAAAAAAAAGGAGTCAGAAAATTGGGAACAACATGTAGAACCATAGCCCTAACTCAGTGGTTCCTGTGTAACTAAATGGACCCATGGGGTGAGGGAAACATTGGTGTCAATCACAGGCGCTGCCTCCACAAAGGCCAGTAATTGGCGTCGGTCCACCTTTCACTCCTGTCCCGCTGAGACTGTAGCCCAAGGCTCAGTCTTTAGCTCCGTCGCTAACAAGTAAACAATTTATCAGGGGAAGAACTCCTGCAGGTTCCCCCATCATGGACTCCATTCAAGCCCTTCCTACCCACCCACACACCCCCCCGCTCCACCTCCCCTGCCAGCACCACCACCACACACAAAATTTACGTATACCGTGCAATTTGTGGCAGACGCACCATGTAACAACAAATTTACAACAGGCAAACCATGAAAATGGCTGTGTCAATATAACGACAAACTGCGGCAGCACAGCAGCTGACACGACTGCAGGGAACCCATCAGAAGGTCACTCCGCTTCCCCATATACCAATTCAGCCATTGCTGATAACCGTGATTTGTTCAAAAGCTTCTTTTAACTTTGCAACAACTGCTTTGTTTCCACACTCCCTGCCTACGGCGTTTCCTTGCCACAAGAGAACTTTATTCAATGGTCGTTGTCAGTGTGTTACTTATTGTTGCCATTTCTGTTGCGCGGTACAGAGTCTCATTGCAACTTTTGGTGACACAAATACTGTCAGAATTCTCTTGTTACAATGTGGATATCAGAAACACTGGCTAACTTCAGCATGAAAAAAACAATTTATCCTTTCCTCACAGTTGCTTGGCAATTAATAGCTAACTGATTGTTTAATTTCAACACGATCCTTCTATCTCATTGATTGTCAATTTTATTACGTTTTATTTATTAGTGTCACAAGTAGGCTTGCATTAACACCGCAATGGAGTTACTGTGAAAATCCCCCAGTCGCCACACTCCAGCACCTGTTCTGGAGAATTTAGCATGGCCAATGCATCTAACCAGTGTGTCTTTCGGACTGCGGTAGGAAACCAGACCCACCCGGAGGAAACCCACGCAGACACAGGGAGAACGTGTAGACTCCACACAGACAGTGACTCAAGCCGGGAATCGAACCCGGGTCCTTGGCGCTGTGAGGCAGCAGTGCTAACCACTGTGCCACCATGACACCCATATTAGACCATAATTAAATCACAATGTAAGTGACACAAACTTGCAATAATATTATATTAATGTGTTTCGAGTACGGCTTCAGAGAATCGCTTCCATCCACAGTTACACAGCCTGACTCAATGCTTCAATGGAGTTTGGAGCGTCAATTTTCTGCAAAGGTGACATGTCACCCATGGAACACCTCTCCAGATGGCCACTGCATGTAAATCTGGGTGTAGTTTATCTGCAGCTCCAACCACAGCCTCATTTTTGAAGCCCTGAGGTGTGCAACCAACTCAGCTCCTAATCCTAACATTAACATTAAACATTAGCACCTTGGGTAATGGAGCTCTGCAAGGCTGTGTTCTCAGCCCCCTACTATACTCCTTATGCACCTATGACTGTGCAGCCAAATTCCCCTCCAATTCGATTTTCAAGTTTGCTGATGACACCACTGTAGTGGGTCAGATCTCAAACAATGACGAGACAGAGTACAGGAATGAGATGGAGAATCTGGTGAACTGGTGCGGCAACAATAATCTCTCCTTCAATGCCAACAAAATGAAGGAGATTGTCATCGACTTCAGGAAGCATAAAGGAGAACATGCCCCTGTCTACATCAATGGGGATGAAGTAGAAAGGGTCAAGAGCTTCAAGTTTTTAGGTGTTCAGATCACCAACATCCTATCCTGGTCCCCCATGCCGACACTATAGTTAAGAAAGCCCACCAATGCCTCTACTTTCTCAGAAGTCTAAGGGAATTTGGCATGTCAGCTATGACTCTCACCAACTTTTACAGATGCACCATAGAAAGTATTCTTTCTGGTTCTATCACAGCTTGGTATGGCTCCTGCTCTGCCCAAGACCGCAAGGAACTACAAAAGCTTGTGAATGCAGCCCAATCCATCACGGAAACCAGCCTCCCATCCATTGACTCTGTCTACACTTCCCGTTGCCTCGGTAAAGCAGCCAGCATAATTAAGGACCCCACGCAGCCCGGACATTCTCTCTTCCACCTTCTTCGTTCGGGTAAAAGATACAAAAGTCTGAGGTCACGTACCAACCGACTCAAGAACAGCTTCTTCCCTGCTGCTGTCAGACTTTTGAATGGACCTACCTTGCATTAAGTTGATCTTTCTCTACACCCTAGCTATGACTGTAACACTACATTCTGCTCTCCTCGTTTCCTTCTCTATGAACGGTATGCTTTGTCTGTATAGCGCGCAAGAAATAATACTTTTCACTGTATGTTAATACATGTGGCAATAATAAATCAAATCAAAAATCAAGTAGGCACACATTCACCAAGTCATCTAGTGGCTGACCTTAATGTGACCCGGAGTGCAGCACTCCAATCCAATGGCTGTGCATTGTAAGAAAGAGCTTGCATTCATAAAGTACTATATTTTTCCCTCAGGATGTCACGGAGCACTTTACAATGAATGTATCACATTTTATTGATGTGTAATCATGGTTGGTATATAAGCAAGTGTGATGGCCAAGTTCCACAAATGTACGTTCCCCGTGAATCTTTTGGCTGCAGTGTGTGTGTGTGTGCTACCCCCTTCTCTTTTTACTTAGAGATTTTGTTTGGCTGTTTTATTATTAGAGAGCAGTGAATAAGAGTTGAATCATAGAATCCCTACAGTGCAGATGGAGGCCATTCGGCCCATCAGGTCTGTGCCAACAACAATCCCACCTCGGCTCTATTCCCATAACCTCATATATTTACCCCACTAATCCTCCTGAACTAGGGTTAATTTACCAATCAACCGAACCCACACATCTTTGGACTGTAGGAGGAAACCAGAGCACCTGGAGGAAACCCACGCGGACATGAGGAGAATGTGCAAACTCCACACAGACAGTGACCCAAGGCCGGAATTGAACCCAGGTCCCTGGCGCTGTCAGGCAGCAATGCTAACCACTGTGCCACTGTGCCACCGTTGAGTTGCAGTGGATGACTTGAATTTTTGTTTTGAATTGCTATCATCTAAATTGATATTTGATTCATAAAAGCAGACAGTACAGAGGGGGCCATTCAGACCACTGTGTCATGTCGAAAATGTTCTTGCTGATCTGGTCTTTCCCTGCAGCCCTGTGCATTTCTCTGTTTCAAATATTGATCTGCTTACTTCCCTCAATCCTCCGTTGGGGTGATGCATTCTAAACTCTGTAATGACCCAGGAAGTCCGACATGAAAAGAACTTTATGGATTGCAAAGTAAACCCTGGTGTACACACACTAGTCCCTGCTTGGGACTACAGCTCGGCTGGCCCAGTCCTGGGCCTGCCTTATAAAATGCCCAGATAATGAATTCCAACTGGGCAGGCCACTACCTGTTACCAGGGGAACTCATCCTCAACAAGCCCCATGGGGACTCCAATCAGTGATTCCCCATGGACCTTGTGAGTGTTGTCACAAACTCCAATAACTCTCTGCCTAAGGAACATCTAAGTAAGAAGTCTCACAACACCTGGTTAAAGTCCAGCAGGTTTATTTGGAATCACAAGCTTTCGGAATTCATGATTCCAAGTAAACCTGTTGGACTTTAACCTGGTGTTGTGAGACTTCTTACTGTGCCCACCCCAGTCAAACGCCGGAATCTCCACCTCACAAGAAACATCTCTTCACCTCGCTCCTTGCTCTTTTAGTGATCATTTTAAATTGATGACCCAATTTGTCACTGACGTCCAAAACGGAGGAAATTGTCTTTCATCAGTCATCCAGTCAAAGACATGCTACCAACTCACAGGTTTGTGTTTTGATGTGAATCCAAATAACGTGCATCTGGAGCCAGTGGAGTGTTTCTCTGAGTGACCAGTTCAGAATGGGAGACC
This sequence comes from Mustelus asterias, assembly GCF_964213995.1. NCBI lineage: Eukaryota > Metazoa > Chordata > Chondrichthyes > Carcharhiniformes > Triakidae > Mustelus > Mustelus asterias. The sequence continues at coordinate 124,640,871 of NC_135809.1, forward strand.
CTCATGAGGGAGAGTTTTCTTTCTCACCATCTTAAACGATCTTACATGACACAGCTGACAGCCCCCATCCGCTGAAGCTGAGTGAAGGGATCATGTTGTGCCCATGACCGATGCCCATCGATTGCCATGCAGGCAACTGCAGCAATGGTGCTGCTGATTGGCTGGACATCTGAGCAAGGGACCAATATTGTAAGTTGCCAGCACCCGATTAAAGCTGAATTGCTTAAAGGGGAGGCGTACCGCGGCCGCAGTCACGCAGGAAGGGAATCTGAATTGGAAAATGCTGAATAATGGCACAACATGGGAGAGAATTTTTGAACGCTGCACTGGTGGCCTGGTGGTGGAAATGAGGAGAATGATCCTGAATCCACAAGGGGTCAGGAAGCTGTCCAAATACAAAGGGCTGGATTCTATGCTACTCCATCAATGGGTTTGAAAGCCAGGCTCATTGAATCCACCTGACGGCCTGCCCACTGCCTAACCACATTGTTCTGTCCCTATCACAATGATAGCAGCAGCAGGGGTGCGGGGTTAGGCCATTGGGTGGGGGGGGTCTCATATGGCAATGTGCTAAATGAGACCCTTTCGAGGGCAATTAGCTCCCTCTTAAGGGTCTCATCCCATGGCTGCCAGGGTTTAATCAGTGGTGAGAAAGGGCCGTGACTTGTGGTCAACCTGGCTTCCCTGCATCGGCTGGTGGTCTGCAAGGCTGGGAGGCGGAGGGTGCGGTGGGGCGGGGGGGGGAGGGGGGGGGCGCTTCCATTCTATCGGACCCCTGAGCCCATTGGAGAGCCCTGCAACATTTTTACTCCTCCCCAGGTTGCCCTCACCCCCATCGGCCTCTCAAACTCAAGCCTTTCCACCCCCCTACCGCCTTGCCAATGTCTACCAGCTTGGTACCCAGTGAGACCCCACACTTTTACCTGAATCCCAACCCAACAACACATACCTTTGTCCAGTACTATGGGAGAGCTGGCAGCCTTTGAGTGGAGCTGCTCTCTGAGGCAGGATCATGTATCCTCAGGGGCAGAAATCCCACTTTCATTGCTTCGATTTGATTTGATTGATTTGATTTATTATTGTCGCATGTGTTAATATACAGTGAAATGTATTGTTTCTTGCAAGCTACACAGACAAAGCATACCGTTCATAGAGAAGGAAATGAGAGAATGCAGAGTGTAGGGTGTTTAGAAGAGTTAGAATGAAGTTTTAGAAGCATAGAATGAGAGTAAAAGATAGAATTAGAAGGTATACTGGGCACAGCTTGCAAGAAGCCGCCTCGCCCCGGCACCAGGCCAGTAACAGCTAATTGGCCTTTAAATAGCTACGGGCAGCTGATGTTCCCCTCGGCAGACTGTCCTGCACCCCCCTCACTCGATAGTTTAACTGGGGACATAAGGAATCCAGAAACTTCATATAATTCAGGCCCCATACACTCAGTAGACAGTGAAAGCATGTGGCAGTTCAAGCTCCAAGGACCTGGATGCAGAGCTGCAAGAAATGACCTCACGTGAGTGGACAAGGTCAGTGAATCTTCAAAATCCTATTTCCTACCAACTGCACCACTAGTTTTGGGGTGGCACGGTAGCACAGTGGTTAGCACTGCTGTCTCACAGTGCCAGGGACCTGGATTCAATTCCTGGCTTGGATGACTGTCTGTATAGAGTCTGCACGTTTTCCCTGTGTCTGCGTGGGTCCCCTCCGGGTGCTCTGGTTTCCTCCAACAGTCCAAAGATGTGCTGGTTATGAGGATTGACCTGGTAAAATTGTCCTTTAGTATCTCAAGATGTGTAGGTTAGTGGGAATAGCCATGGTAATTGTGTGGAGATGGAGTGGGGGAAGAGGGCCTGGGTGGGATGCCCATTCAGAGGGTCGGTGCAGACTTGATGGGCCAAATAGCATCCTTCTACACTGTAGAGATTCTATGATATATTTGATATATCAGAGAGCTCAATGAATTCCCTTCACACCAGATTGACACATGTCCACCTGTTACTCCAGAAAAATTATTTCCATTAAGACAGCAGTCAGCCTTCCGTACATCGGTTTCATTTTTCACAGACTTCAGCAGATACGCAAGTCAGCAGACATGGAAGTTCAGCATAAGTAATCTAAGATGTTCCACTTCATCTTTCATGCTCACAAAGACAAGAAAACATCTCACAATAAATCAGGAATTTACAGCATACCGTGTGATTGTGGACTTGTCTACAATGGGGAAACAGGTCACAGTCTACACATTAAACACAAGGAACATCAAATCTGCTTCAAACATAATGATTGGGACAAATCTGCTGATCAGCAAATTTACTTGGGTAGGCAACGTCACAGTGGTATTGTCATTGGACTCAGTGGTATTGTCATTGCTGCCTCACAGCTCCAGAGATCTGGGTTCGATTCCAGCCTTGGGTGACTATGTAGAGTTTGCACATTCTCTCCATGTCTGGGTGGGTTTCCTCTGGATGCTCCAGTTTCCTCCCACATCCAAAGATGTGCAGGTTAGGTGGATTGGCAGGGTAAATGCGTGGGTTTACGGGGATAGGGTCTGGGGTGGGCCTAGGTAAGATACTCTGTTGGAGAGTCAGTGTAGGCTTGATGAGCTACATGGCCTCCTTCTGCACCGTAGAGATTCTATGTTAAGGTAGCAAGGTTCTTTTCAGAGTAAATCTTCCCTGGTCGAAACTTAAAATTGTTTTATTCAATGTTACTGCTCATATCAGGAAAACCTTCAAACAATTTTTAAACTGCTACAAATATCTCCAGTTCCAGCAGGATCTGGGCACATAAAAGTTCATCACCACAGTCAACCTCACAATCACTGGCAACATGCTCCTTACCCAATACTGAGGTGGCTGCTGTGGCTGCAACAGGTAACAGGGTTCAGTGGGAATGTCCTTACTGTCGCATAGACATGTCACATTGTTCCTCACTGAGGATCAGTTTGGAAAATTGTTCCCCAAACTCCATGGACAGATATGGCCTTCTGCTCAGAGCCTTCTCCCTCTCCTCCTTCCCCCACCCCTCTTCTAGCAGCTTGACCTACTTTGTGTAGCCTCTATTTATTCTCCCTGACACTGGGGAATAGTGACATTGGGGAATGGTTACTAGTGCACCAATATCTAGAAGAAGCTGGTTTGCGCAGAATCCTTGAAGTCAGCAAAAAACTCCGATAACAACTGCCGACCACTTCCTACAGACTTTTGTAACTAGTAGCAGCTTTGCAAAGCATGAAATCAAGTGTGAAATTGAAGTAACAAACAGAAGAAATCCAATCGGTATCTAACCTCTATGTACTTGAAGATACCTTTCTAGCATTGGCCTGGCCAGACTAAGGGCCTGATTTTACCAAAGCTTCGCGCCTGTTTTCGGGCATGAAATCGCAGTCAAGTTGGGCGTCGGGCCTTTAACACGATCTGCACCCAAATCCGAGCAGATCGCACCTTTACCGACACCCGAATCGGGCGCGGGTCCAGTCCGCGCCCGAATCGGGCGGCCCGACGATTTAAATGCATTTGCATGCATTTAAATTGACTTAATGAACCGCCAAATCCCACTTTACCGTCTTCTGGCCCGATCTGCGTCTGCGCTGTTACTGACCTGCAAAATAAAAGTCTGAAGTCGCCGCTGCAGCCTCCAAAGAGCGGAGTCAGAGACTGCAATGGCTCTCTGACCCAGGGGTGGGAGGAGGAGAGGGGGTGTGACGTCTCATCCCCTGGGGGGAGCGGTGGGAGAGGAGGGGGTGTGACCGACCATCCCCGGGGAGGGGGGGGGGGAGGAGAGGGGGGTATGATGTCTCATCCCCTGGGGGGAGCGATGGGAGAGGAGGGGGTGTGACCGATCATCCCCTGGGGGGGGAGAGGAGAGGGGGTGTGATGTCTCATCCTCTGGGGGAGGGGAGGGGGTGTGACGTCTCATCCTCTGGTCGGGGGGGTTCCACTGCCTGTCTGCGGCCGATCCCTCCTGGCACCATCACTGGTTACACTACCAGCCACAGATTACTCTTCGCTGCAGGTGCGAGAGAGCGGGAGAGATGGCTGTGGCTGGTAGTGTCCCAGTGATGGTGCCAGGAGGGATCGGCCACAGACACGCAGCGGAACCCCTCCGACCAGAGGATGAGACGTCACACCCCCTCTCCTCCCCCCCCCGCCCCCCAGGGGATGATCGGTCACAGTCCCCCCCCTCCCACCACCCCCCCCCCCCCACCCCCCGACCAGAGGATGAACGCAGTTCAGTACTCCAATCGGTCCGCCAGCGCTAAGCCACGCCCACAGCATGGATCGGGCCGGAGCCGGCAAAATGCGCATGGGCGCGCTGCAAAGAGGATTCCAGGCGCAGATCTATTTGATGCCCAGATCCAGCACTTAGACTCAAAATGGTAAAATTCCCCCCTAAGAGACTACATCAGCTTCAAAATGGCACCACTGGCTTCAAATCAGCGTTGCCTACAGATTAAGGCCCATGCGACTATCCTCACCTGCCCCTTAGTGTTCAAAGATGGTTAGGGTAGATGGATTAGCCATGGTAAATACATGGGGTTACAGGGATAGGGTGGAATAGAGGGCCTGGGTAAGATACTCAGCCAGAGAGTCAATGCAGACTCGATGGGTCAAATGGCTTCCTTCTGCAGATTCTATGGTTCTAATATAGCACCTGGTCTGACTCATCCCAAAAGTGTGCACATGCACATCTAGGGCACGCAAGCTCCCAAAAACCAGGGAAAAACTGTCCCAATTTCGCACCCACAAAACCTTAGAGGCCACTCAGTCCATTATGACTACACTGGTTCTTTGAAAAATAAAGACCTTCAGTTATAAAGAGTCTTTCCTGATCTCATCTTATAGAGAGGTAATGTCGGAAACACAGCAGGCAATTTGCACCCAGCAAACTCTCACAAACAGCAATGTGATGATAACCAGATTATCTGTTTTTGTGATGTTGATTGAGGGATAAATATTGGTCATGTCATTGGGAATAACGCTCCTACTCATCTTTGAAATAGTGCCACGGGATCTTTTACATCACCTCAGGGGGTTAACACAGTGACCACCTACCGGCATTGTCACCGTAATTCAGACTTTCATCCTGGCGCTAACTTTCCTGGAACGTGTTTTGTCTCAAATTTCTTCCATCTCTGCAGGATTTGTTTCTGCATTGGCTGTGACAAGTTGGTGGTTGGTGCAAATTTGGAAGCGTCCAGTGGCTAACCCTCTTTTTTCCCACAGTCCCACCAGCACCCCCATACCCATAGACTCACCAGCACCCCTGAACCCACAATTTCTCCAAACCCCCACCCCCCCCAACAACCACAGTTTCGCCAACACCCCTACACCCATGGTCTCACCAACTACCACTGTACCCGCAATCTCTCCAACACCCGCAACACCCACGGTCTTGCGAGCACCCCACTCCGCTCCCATAGTCTTGCCAACAGCCTCACACTAAACTGGCCCTTATTTTTCTTTCACCCAGAGTTGATTACCCTGACTAACAGGGCCATGGTTTCATGTCTCATCTGAAAGTCTGCACTTCTGTCAGTGCAGCACTCCCTCAGTACTGCACTGGAGTGTCAGCCTAGATTTTTATCTGACTCAGATCTGAGCCACAACTAATATGTAACCAAACAGCCAACAATTAATCCCAATCCTCTGCTCTTGCCCACAGTCTTGTATCTTTTTACCCATTAACCATTTATGAAATTCCTTTTTGATAGTTAGAGATAGCATTAATTGGAAATAACTCATTTTTCCAACGTTATGCTCTCTGTAACGTTTGTTTCAAAAACAGTGAAAGCCTCGGTGCAGACCTGGAGGGCTGAAGGGCCTGTTCCTGTGCTGTACTTTTCTTTGTTCTTTGTTCTTACTGAGCACAATATGGGTGAAACTGTGTTTCTTCCTTTTAGGGTTTCTAAGAAATACATTTTGAAATTGAAACTGAGATCACTGACTGCAGTCAAATTGGAGTGACGGTCTCACCATTGCCATTGAAGAAAGCTGTCTACAAAGGTCCAGTGGTCTCTGCGGCCTGGATTTCCTCCTTCCCAATATCAATTTGATTCGAATATATAACATAATAATGTATAATATTGCTGTAGGAAGGATGTTATTAAACTGGAAAAGGTGCAAAAATGATTTACAAGGATGTTACCAGGATTGGAAGGTTTGAATTATAAGGAGAGAGTGGATAGGCTGGTACTTTTTTCCCTGGAATGTAGGAGGATGAGGGGTGACCTTGTAAAGGTTTCTAAAATCATGAGGGGCATTGATAAGGTGAATCACCCAGATCTTTTCCCCAGGGTAGGGCAATCTAAAATTAGAGGGCATAGGTTTAAGGTGAGAGGCGAAAGATTTAAAAGGGACCTAAGGGGCAACTTTTTCACACAGTTGGTGTTGTGTATATGGAATGAGCTACCAGAGGGGGTGGTAGAGATGGGTACAATTACAACACGTTAAAGACATGTGGACAGGTACAGGGATGGGAAAGGACATGGACCAAATGCCAGCAAATGGGATGAGTTCAGTTTAGGAAACCTGGTCGGCATGGACAAGTTGGGCCGCAGGGCCTGTTTCCATGCTGTATATTCTTATGAATCTATGGGCGGAATTTTCTCATCCCGTCTACCACAGAATCATGGAGGGCGGGGGGGGTGCGGTTGCGGGAGGCGGTGGCGGACCATGCAAAGGTCTGTTGACCTCAGGTGGGATCTTCCGGTCTTGGGGCGAGCGCGGTGGAAAAACCCCGCCTTATGACTCTATGGGCCGGATTTTACGATCTCGCACTTCCCAAAACCATAAAATCCCACCCGAGATCAACACATCTTTCCAGGTTCCACCCCTCGCCTGCTCCGATTCCTATGGTGGGCGGGCCTTTGACTCTCATGCCTATCAAGAGGATCTGTAAGCATACAGCAACAGTGATGTCATCAAACAGCGAAAGTAGCCAATCAGGTCCACGCATTCCTACCAATCAAGCAAGTTAAAAACAATCGTATCGCTTCTCTTTTTTATTTTTTAAACTTTAAAAATAGCAAACCTGATGCACCACCAATCGAGCAAACACTAGTTTGTATGCAAGAACAAATAGGCTTTCATTAGCAAAAGACTTGGAGCACACCCATGCCGATGAACTGGTCCAGACTGAGGCAGGGGGGTGGGGAGCAGTTGCCTTTATACCTGGACCAGGGGGGGAGGAGTCTCGGGTAGGGCCGGCAGGGATGTGTCCAGGCATGTCACATATACAGGTAATAAGCTAACAGTGGTTTACAACAAAACTAAAGATAGCAAAACACAGATTTTCCCATCTGCGGAGCCCTCCTCAGACCTCATAATTTGCTACACATCCTACTGCTCCTCAGAGAAGATATTTCTGGAATGTACTTGTAACAAAGTTTTGATTCAACAGAAGGTGTCCCTTGAGCTCATCTGAAGTCTTTCAAACATGTAAAAGGAGGAATTTCTTGGACAACCCATCCCAAATCCCAATTGATGAAGTGAGACCACGATGGAATATTCACTCATGCTTACCTCCCCACACCCCAGCTGGCATCTAATATCCTAACTAAATGAGACAGAAACGCAGCACAGTGACATAGTGGTTAGCACTGCTGCCCCACAGCGTCAGGGACCTGGGTTAGATTCCCGACTTGGGTGACTAGCTGTGCGGAGCCTGCGCGTTTTCCCCATATCTACGTCAGTGTCCTCCAGGTGCTCCCGTATCCTCCCACAGTCCGAAAGACGTGCTGGTTAGGTGCATTGGCCATGCTAAACTCTCCCCCAGTGTATCTGGACAGGCGCCAGAGTGTGGCGACAAGGGAATTTTCACAGTAACTTCATTGCAGTGTTAATGTAAGCCTACTCGTGGCACTAATAAATAAACATAAAACTTAAGAATCTTACAGCCACGTCACCTGGAAGCCTCCCAGCCTATTATGGATAAATTGGTCTTGCGTCCTCTCCACTCAGGTTCATTGTGTCCGCAGTATAAGGCATGCCTTTTAACAATAGCAATTTCAAAGATATCGAGTAAGTTCCATTTGTTCATTCCTTTTCACCAGAAAAAAGTCTGGTTTCTACTTTTGAAAATGCATGTTTCCTTTTAGCATTTTGTATTAATTGTACATGTTATTGTCTTAAAATATAATCATATCCAGCGATGCAGACATAACCTGTTGCAGACAAATAGCACAGTGGTTAGCACTGCTGCCTCGCAGCGCCAGGGACCCAGGTTCGATTCCTGGCTTGGTCACCATCTGTGCAGGAGTCTGTATGTTGTCTGCGTGGGTTTCCTCCAGGTGCTCTGGTTTCCTCCCACAGTCCTTAAGGGTGTGCTGGTTAGGTGCATTGGCCATGCTAAATTCTCCCTTAGTGTACGCAAACAGGTGTTGGAATGTGGTAAGGGATTTTCACAGTAACTTCTTGTAGTGTTAATATAAGCCTACTTGTGACACTAATAACTAAACTTAAAACTTGAGAATTAATGTTAAATTTGTTCAACATTACAATGGCAAGTGAAAGAGCACTTTTATGTGATGGTGGTTTTCACAGCACTTTACATTAGGTGAGCAGGTGCAAATAAAGGATTACTGTTTGAAAACAACTCCTTAAATGAGCAATGAATACTGCTGCCTTTATATTCGCAACAAGAATTATGTTTGTCCATATTTCTCACAATGTTGTTTGCCGCACCTGGAAACAGATATCTAGTAAAGAAGACGTGCCAGAATAAATGCTGAAAGTTAAAGTTTATTTATTAGTCACAAGTAGGCTTACATTAAAATCCAATGAAGTTATTGTGAAAATCCCCTAGTCGCCACACTCCGGCGCCTGTTTGGGTACACTGAAGGAGAATTTAGCATGGCCAATCCGCCTAACCAGCACGTCTTTCGGACAGTGGGAGGAATCCGGAGCACCCGGAGGAAACCCATGCAGACAAGGGGAGAATGTGCAGACTTCGCACAGACCCAAGCCAGGGATTGAACCTGGGTCCCTGGCACTGTGAGGCAGCAGTGCTAACCACTCAAACCTTCAGGTGGCATTTAATAGGCTTTTTATTTGTGTCGGGCTCTGTGGTTCTTAATGGGGTCTGACACTAATAGGGTTAATGTAAAATATGCCATTCTGCTGACAAAAACAGATATTTGCATTGGCTTTAATCTGATTTGCCAAGCTGAAAGACTGACAGTCAAAAGTCAGCGATCTTCGAGCAATCTGCTGTGTAGCAGAGCATTTATGTTACAATCAATATTCTCAATAAGTTTAAATAAAGCGGGCCATTATCCATCCATGGCAGCATAATGATAGAAAGTGGCAGCATAAAAAAGTGATCGGCCTTATCAGTGAAAGAAAAGCGAGTAGCTTTATTAACAAATGATTTATCAAAATGAAAAGATCTGTTTAACACCCCCAAACAAAAAAACAACACAATGAATAGGCTGGAGAGAAGAAAGGAAAGATTCATTCCGCAAAGCGAATTTCTGCGACTTTGTGACTTCACAAAACATTGAGTAAATTGGAAGACAGATCAAAGGTCAGCTGTCTTGAAGTAGAACAGTTGCGAGGGAGGGGAACAGTGGCAGGTTGGGACAGGGCAGAGCAGCGGTGCCCCTTTCTCTAACGGGGCTCTGCTTAGACACACCACCTGCTCCTCCATTCTTCCAAGACCAACCGATCATGACAGTGTGTGCAGACACCCATTAACTTCAATACTCCTGACACATGGCACCAGACAGTGCTGGATGAGTTAAGAAAAGAGAAATTAAGTGGTCAATAATGAGGAAGGTCAAGAGGAGCTCTTTACCAGTAAATGATGGCAATAGACCAGAAAATTCTATCAAAGCTGGCGAATTAGACTCCTCTGTGCCCCGAGGTGGAAAATCTGAGATAGGGACAAATTATTACCGGTTCCTGACGGAACAAAAAGTTATCGCTCTACTATTCGCAATAAGTTGGCGTAATTTTTTTTATAGGAGTTGTTACTGTTAAAACCCTAAGCAATTGCAGCATTATTGGGAACATTCAATATCTTAACCATGTCCAACATCTGTTTCTTAGCCAAAGCGCAATTTTGAACCAAAAACATCGCAGGGAAATTATTAGACGAGCTTCCTCGCAGGGCACACAGCGCAATAGCATTTTGTTATCATGTGGCTTACGTGTGGTAACATCTTGGTTGAAATAAGGTCAACCCTTTTTCCCTTCACAAAATACAAATTGTCAAGGCTCGCAAAAAAAAAATGAAACCCTTTTTTGGGGTAACATTTTGTTGAAGTAACGCAGTTAGGATGTTAAAACCAAAATTACACCTGTTCTCATGTCGGTTTTGCCAATGTTAATTTACACTGAAACCCCCCTGTGTGTCTAATTAGGCGACACCATTGCATAAAAAACCCAGCACAATTTAAACGTAACAAAGACTTGCTTCTGCCTCCGTGATTTATCGAATGGTTCAACTCTTACCCAAATCGAATTATGAAACGGTCAACTCATTTAATCCCGTTACACAAAGTTATTTCTTAATAAATTTCGAAAACTGTTAATCCAAGCGGTGATGGGGAATTAAAGACGCGAGCCTTTCTGTAATAGTTATGAGCTTCTAGACACACCAGGACACACTGGAGTACCTAAGCATTCATTCGGCATTTCGAATTTGCAACAGTAGATATTCCATCGGAAACCTATGTCCTAATGGAAGGGAAAGTATACGCTAATATCATTTCATATGCACGCAACAAAGAAGGTATATTCTATATCGATTTGCTACTGGATCGAGTGACAATGCGTGCCTGTGTGCCTGAAAATCTGGGCATAATTTTACGCTTGTTCTGAAGCAGTTTGCATTTCTTTACCCAGCGGGAAGAGTCACTGTAATGAAGCACACTATGCCCAAACAGAGGGCCCGATAAACAGACTTAAAAGATTGAGATATAGTGTAAAAATATGCATGCTACACTTCCGCAGCAATTTACTCCATCTGTTAAACTAGGCAGCAATTGTCTGTGGACTCGAAGCGTCAGCTCTTTTCTCTCCTTACAGATGCTGCCAGACCTGCTGAGATTTTCCAGCATTTTCTCCTTTGGTTTCGGATTCCAGCATCCGCAGTAATTTGCTTTTAAGCACTTATATGTTTCTTTGGGTGCAACTTCATTTGATCTGATTTGATTTATTATTGTCACATGTATTAACATACAGTGAAAAGTATCATCTTCATCACCATCCACTATCTGAACCATTCACTCCCCAGCCAGCAATGCACAGTGGCAGCAGCATGAATCGTCTACATGGTGCACTGCAGCAACTCACCAAGACTCCTTCTACAGTACCTCCCAATTCTGTGGCCACTCCCACCAAGAAAGTTTATTAGTTATCACAAGTAGGCTTACATTAACACTGCAGCAATGAAGTACTGTGAAAATCCCCTATTCACCACACTCCAGCGCCTGTTTGGGTACACTGAGGGAAAATTTAGCACAGCCAATTCACCTAACCAGCACATCTTTCGGATTGTGGAAGGAAAGTGGAGCACCCAGAGGAGACCCACGCTGACATGGGGAGAACGTGTAGACTCTGCACTGATAGTAGTCACCTGAGGCTGGAACCGAACCTGGGTCCCTGGCGCAGTGGGGCAGCAGTGCTAACCACTGTGAGGACACCACCACTTGGAAGTTCCCCTCTAAGTCGCACACCATCCTAACTTGGAACTATATCACCTTTCCTCCATCATCACTGGGTCAAAATTGTGATCTCCTTCCCTAACAGCACTGTGGGTGTGCCTGCACCTCATAGACTGCAGCTGCCAATGGCAATTGGGAGTGGGCAATAAGTGCTGTTCTTGCCAATTACTCCACATCCCATGAATGTGTAAAGAAAATAAAGATTGAATCCTGCAAAGAAGGTGGATATCAAAGTAGGAAATCCCTGGACAGGATCTTGAGCCTGCACTCTCTGTCCATAATGGGGGAGAATCTGATTTGTATCCATAGTAACTCCAAGAGTCGGCTGTCAAAGGGTAGTGCTTTATTGCACAAAATAAAGTAAAGCAAAGCCACAAGCCTGTGGCGAATACAAACAGGTCCCAACCAGGACAATGCAATAATGGGCCCACTCAGGGGCCTGCTTTATACAGGACTCAGTATATGAGTTGGTGAGGGAGATCGTATTCAATGAGTCCAACAGGGAGTTTAATCAGTGATTCCCCATGCAAGTCCTGGGGGTTCTCACACTATCCATTGTAATGAATTTAAATATAATTAACCACCCCTCTCGTCTGATCCTCCCCCTTCACTAGATTCTCGTACCTTGCCGACATGACACCATGTCGGAGAGGTTTAGAACAGATTCACCTAGAAGTGAACCTGTCGAGGGGCCAGGGGCACAGAGGTCAGTATAGGCTCTGGGGGAGCAATGCCCCAATACAGGTTGGCAGTGCCAAACTGGCAGTGGCAACTTTGGCCAGGGGGCAGTGTCAGGGGTGGGTGCCAGGGGGAGGCTGATGTGCGGAGACTCATTCATTTGTGGTCTTGGGGTGGAGTGGACATTTGAATGATGGGGATGCCAGCGATGTTCAGGGGTAGGGGGCCAATGATCTTTGTGGGGAAAGGGAGATGATGCCGGGATGTTTGGGAGGGAAGGGGGCTAATGCTGAGATGATTGGGGAAGGGGGCTACTACTGGGATAACCAGAGGGGAAAGGGGCCGATGTCGCGACGATCAAAGTTTAAAGTTTTTAAATTAATGTCACAAGTAGGTTACATTAACACTGCAATGAAGTTACTGTGAAAATCCCCGAGTTACCACATTCCGGCACATGTTTGGGTACACTGAGGGAGAATTTAGCATGGCCAATGCACCTAACTAGCACATCTTTCGGACTGTGGGAGGAAATTGGAGCACCCAGAAGAAACCCACGCAGACACAGGGAGAACGTGCAGACTCCGCGCAGACAGTGACCCAAGCCAGGAATTGAACCTGGGCTCCTGGTGCTGTGAGGCAGCAGTGCTAACCACTGTCACCACAGGGCAGGGGAAGGCCACAGACACCCCTGTGGTGGGAGGGGGAGATACATCTTTTTCCATTGATCCTGGCTCCACCAGACTGGTGGCGCAAACTACGCCTACTCTTTTCCTTACAGTTAAAATCACAAGATCTGGAGAGAAAATTGGCCAGTGGAGCTGGAGAGTTCCACACCAGTTTTTGTATCAGAACTGACGCTCTGCCAAATTCTCATTAGGATCCACCCCTTGTCTTACGAGGAAAGGTTGAGCAGGTTGGGCCAATGCCCGTTGGAGTTTAAAAAATGAGAGGTGATTTTATTGAAACATGTACAATCCTGAAGGGACTTGATTGGGTGGATGCTAAAAGGACATTTCCTCTTGTGGGGGAGTCTAGAATCAGGGGGCACAATTTCAAAATAAGGGGTCTCCCATTTAAGATGAAAATGAGGAGGAATTTCTTCTCTCAGAGGGTGGTTAATGTCTAGAATTCTCTCCTTCAGGGGGTTGAGCCATTGAATGTATATATTTTTTAATTCATTCGTGGGACATGGGTGTCGCTGGCTGGACAGCATTCATTGCCCATCCCTAGTTATCCTTGAGAAGGTTGTGGTGAGCTGCCTTCTTCAATCGCTGCAATCCATGTGCTATGGGTTGACCCACAATGCCATTGGGGAGGGAATTCCAGGATTTTGACCCAGCAACTGCGAACGAACGGCGATATATTTCCAAATCAGGATGGTGAGTGGCTTGGAGGGGAACCTGCAGGTGGTGATCTCATGTATCTGCTGCCCTTGTTTTTGTAAATGGAAAACTTCGTGGGTTTGGAAGGTGCTGTCTAAGGATCTTTAGTGAATTGCTGTAGTGCATCTTGTAGACAGTGCACAGAGTGTAGACTCTGCAACTGAGTGTCGGGGTAGAGGCTGAGTCAGACAGATTTTTGATTAACAAGATAGTCAAAGGTTATGGGGCTAGGCAGGAAAGTGGAGTTAAGGCCACATCAGATCAGCCACAATCTTATTGAATGGTAGAATAGGCTCGAGGGGTCAAATAGCCTACTCCTGCTCCTATTTCTTACATTCTTGTCAATTGTTCTGTGTGGGGATGAGGAACTATTGATGCTGATGATGGGATGGATGCACTGAATATGATCCTGCTGCAAGGCATTGTTGTTCCATGTTCACTGTGTCAGGATCAGCTGGTAGAAGCCCTGACACTCAGTCAGAAGGTTGTGGGTTCAAGTCCAGCTGCAGATTCTTGAATACAAAAACATAAGCAGACACTCCATTGCAGTACTGAGAGAGTACTGCATTGTCAGAGGAACCATCTTTCAGATGAGATGTCAAATCAGGCTCTCTGTTTACTCAGTTGCACATAGAAACCCCCTTTTTAACTCATGCCCTGAAATCACACCCTGAACCCACTCATATGTCTGATTATGTAAAAACTATTTGTTACCTGAGTGACAACACTTCAAAAGTACCTTCCATAGATGTGCAGATTGCGTGGATTGGCCATGAGAATTGCCCCTTAATTTCTCACAATGTGGAGGTTAGATGGGATTAGCCATGGTACATATATGGGATTACAGAGATAGAATGGGGGAGAGGACTTGGGTAAGATACTCTGTCAGAGAGTCAGTGCAGACTCAATGGGCTGAATGGCCTCTCCTGCACTGTGGGGAATCTATACTTTGATTGTTATGAAGTACTTTGTGAGATCCTGAGGGCATAGGACAGACCATATGAAAGTATACTTTAATTCCTGAGGCCAATTCAAAGTCTTCGCGGTGCTGACCAAAGATGCCAATGATGTCATCAAATGGTGCCCTTATGCCAAAGCTCCCTCTTTGCCAGCACCCGGAAACCTTAGTGTGAAACTCAATGGCAGCCAGTGAGTTCTTGGCTATAGACATTAAAATGCCGCACATAGGACGGCACGGTAGCACAGTGGTTAGCACTGCTGCTTCACAGCTCCAGGGACCTGGGTTCGATACCCGGCTCGGGTCACTGTCTGTGTGGAGTTTGCACATTCTCCTCGTGTCTGCGTGGGTTTCCTCCGGGTGCTCCGATTTCCTCACACAGTCCAAAGATGTGCGAATTAGGTTGATTGGCCAGGTTAAAAATTGCCCCTTAGAGTCCTGAGATGCATAGGTTAGAGGGATTAGCGGGTAAATATGTGGGGGTAGGGCCTGGGTGGGATTGTGGTCGGTGCAGACTCGATGGGCCGAATGGCCTCCTTCTGCACTGTAGGGTTTCTATGATTTCGACTCTGCTTCTCACTCAATCCCCTTACACTGTTATGCTATACTGATAGGAACCAGCCTGAGGAAAGGAATTTGAAAGGTTAATGAGCCCAGTGCCGGTGAGTGAGAAGTCTAATCACTGTCTGGATCAAAGAATAGAATCCCTACAGTGCAGAAGAAGGCCATTTGGCCCATCGAGTCTGCACCGACCACAATCCCACCAAGGCCCAATTCCCGTAACCCCACATATTTGGCCTGCCAATCGCCCTAACACTCAAGTCAATTTATCATGGCCAATCAACCTAACCCACACATCTTTAGAGTGTAGGAGGAAACTGGAGCACCCGGAGAAAACCCACGCACACATGGAGAGAATGTGCAAACTCTACACAGACAGTGACCCAAGCCGGGAATTGAACCCGGGTCCTGCCGCTGTGAGGCAGCAATGCTAATCACTGTGCCACCGTGTCTTCCAGCCTCCTGCACAAAGGGATGCCCAAACCAACACTAAGGCTGAATTAAAGGGCTGCACATTCTCAATCTGCTCAGTGCTGAGTTTCCAGTCTTGGTTCTGTCAATGTGGTCGTGCTGATTGTCCCCTGCATGAAGTGCTCCTCCTAGAGTTATGGTGTCAATGAATTCAGCCCCATAAATATGGATGTCCACTGTGACTCTGGTAGTGTTCTCGTCTCTGCATCACAAGGCTGTGATTGCCTGTTTCACTATCATGTTCTGTCCTCACAATTAAATTTATTTAAAGTTTATTCATTGGTGTCACAAGTAGGCTTACATTCACACTGCAATGAAGTTATTGTTAAAATCCCCTAGTCGCCACATTCCGGCGCCTGTTCAGGTACACTGAGGGAGAATTTAGCATGGTCAATGCACCTAACCAGCACATCTTTGGACTGCGGGAGGAAATCAGAGCACCTGGAGGAAACCCACACAGACACGGGGAGAATGTGCAAACTCCACACAGACAGTGACCCAAGCCGGGAATCGATCCCAGGTCCCTGCCGCTGTGAGGCAGCAGTGCTAACCACTGTGCCACCGTGCTGCCCTAGACATCAAAGATTCAATGGTATTAATTGTCCTGGCCAACACATCACTCAGTGACCGTCACAAAAATGTCCGGTCATTATATGAGTGCGGTTTGCCTGCCCTGTTCCCTCCATTACAACAGCGAGAATACGTCAAACAAGATCCGTGACGGTTTGGGGAATTCTGAAGTCGTGATTACAGTTCAAAAATAATGGGGGCGATCTTGAACCCACGCCGCCGTCCATGGGAATGATAGATGGGGCTCAAGGTTCGACAACACCCCGGAAGTCATGGAACTCACTGGCGTGATCGCGACTTCTGATTTTCGCCACCCCTCATCGGTGACGTAATCAGGTTCATGTGCACAATGGGCAAGAACCTGATTTGAATTCAATTTAAAGTATTTGCATGTCATTAACCCGCCCCCTCCCCACCCCCCTTGCCACGTATTGACCGTCCCGCCATATATTCAAACAGTGCCGCGTGAGGTTTACAACAGGTTCACCCAAACGTGAGCCTGTCGTGAGGATCTCCCCGGGGGCGTAAAGGGGAGTATAGCCCCCAGGGGAGGGGGACACTGATTGTTTGTTCTGAACGAGTGCACTGATCTCAGTGCAGCCGGGCTTTGCCGACGTGTTGAGACTGCACCCCACCCCGCCCCCCAACAACTTGACGGCATATAACATGTCTACTTGTTCTTTTGTGGTAGAGTGTGGTAAAATCTGAAGAGAAGACTGGTGAATTTCTCTGGAGAGAAACATGCCCGTTTTTCTTGCCAGAACTAACACTCTGCCATTTTTTGGTAAGATCCCCTCCCCCCGCTTTGTTTGTTCTGAAGTACTTGGTGATTTTCCGAGGACATGGAAGATGCCATATAAAAGATGCTATAACTCCATAGACTGATGGAAAGTCTTCATTGTGCAATGTAAATGTAAATCTTTCTTTCTTTAAGTGAGTACATCAAATAACTATATTTTTTAATAGTCATGATGTGGAGATGCCGGTGTTGGACTGGGGTGGGCACTCACCTGATGAAGGAGCAGCGCTCCGAAAGCTCGTGATACCAAATAAACCTGTTGGACTATAACCTGGTGTTGTGAGACTTCTTACAATTTCTTAATAGACAAAGACATACAAAGATTCAAGAAATCTCACAAAATTGTATCTATATTTATGCACATTAGAGAAAATACATTGGTGTAAAAACCAACAGACTTACAATTTGGCTTCCTAATACTAAAATAATTTGCTCCAAATGTTAACTAGTGAAGTAAAAATCTGACAATAAATTTAAAATTGTGCAACATCAAAAACAAGATTCGAGAAAATGAAGCCAGGAGGAACCAATGTTGTAACAATAAGTCAATACATCTGCGTATTTACTTGCACCCACTGTTTGTTGTCGAAATAATGTTATGGTTTAATGGGATTAGTGCCAAATGGAATGATACTTCCTCTCAAAGACTTTCTTATACCTGGTCTTGAAATGGCATTCTAGAATTTCCACAACCTTGTCACAATAACTACACACCTGCAGTTTTGCTTGCTTTTCAATAAACATTCTTGGATTTCTTCAGCCCAGCTGACTGTTGGATCTTTCCAGCATTTAGATGCCACTGTGCTATCACATTAAGTACACACACCGACGAAACCCTTTGCTCAAGTTGCTGTGGGGAACGCAGAGTCGACTAAAGGTCTTTTTGTAAGGAGCCATGATTTTGTGTAAAGAAATGCAAATCCAGTATTGTCCTTGGTTGATTTGGTAGTCAACTGGATGGAGATCGCGCTACCGGGGAGGAAATTTATTCTGTTTGCTATGTGTGGTGAAAGTATAAAGCTTTGCTGAGAAAATCATTGGCCTGTTTATTCAAAGAAATACATAGGATGACAGTGTGGAAGCAGATTCAGCCCAACCAGTCCTTGTTAGCATTTATCCTTCACACAAACAAATCATCCTCGAACATATTTATCCACCATGTCCCCATATCCTTTCACCTCCTTTACCTTCATCCACCTATCCAATCTAATCTTGAATGTTAAGATCGATTTTGCCTCAACCATGAAGTGAATTCCACGGTGTCACAACTCTCTGTGTGGTGAGGTTTCTCTGAATATCTGTACCAAATCAATTATGTTTAATTTTACATTGATAGCCCTTTGCTTTAGTTCCTTAATAAAACCTATTTATCTGAGGTGTTTCCTTTCATGTTCAGTCCGTCTGTAGCCCTTTCAACAGCATGCATTACCTTATTACTTTGCAATTAGTAATACATAATGTTATGTATTACTAATATTATCATTTCATAGAATGTTGGATTAACTCAGCTGGTTTGGCAGCATCCGTGGAGAGAGAAACACAAATTAATGCTTTGTGTCCATTGACCATTCCGCAGAACTGCACCTCCACAGTTTAGGCTGGTGGGGTCTTCTGGTCCTGCCAACGGCGCACATCCACTGCTGGTTTCCTAGTGGCATGAAGTGGAGTCAATGGGGAATCCCAATGACAGAGGCGGAATGGGAAGATCCCGCTGCTGGTCAATGGCGGACCACCTCTTGCCACTGAGAAAGATGCCATGGAATATCAGAAGATCCTGCTCATAGTTATTTTCCATCCTTTCCAGTTTACAGCCAAGTTCTTGTCAATAATGAGTGCAGATCACCTTGTAAAATCAATACTTTTAGTTACCTCAATTTATTTCCCACATTCTGCACTTTGCAATAACTAGCTTTGTATTTTTTTGGCTGAATATGTTAAACTTATTTTCCTGTGATTTAAAAAAAGTCACTGTTATTCCCTACCTCACAGAGCAGCACGGTGGCCCAATAATTAGCACTGCTGCCTCACAGCACCGGGGACCCGGGTTTGAGTGACCCACGCTGGGGACCCGGGTTCGATTCCCAACTTGGGTGACTGTCTGTGTGGAGTCTGCACGTTCTCCCCATATCTGCGTAGGTTTCCTCCGTGTGGGTCTGGTTTCCTCCCACAGTCCGAAAGATGTGCTGGTTACGTGCGTCGGCCATGCTAAATTCTCCATCAGTGTACCCAAACAGGCGCCAGAGTGTGGCGACCAGGGGATTTTCACAGTAACTTCATTGCAGTGTTAATAAGTAAGAATAACTAAATAAATAGTCCAATCGAAAACTGCGCATTGTATCCATCTTTTTTGACTTGATTTTGACTTGATTTGATCTGATTTATTATTGTCACATGCATTAGTATACAGTGAAAAGTATTGTTTCATGCACGCTATACAGACAAAGCATACTGTTCATAAAGAAGGAAAGGAGAGAGTGCAGAATGGAGTGTTACAGTCAAAGCTGGGGTGTAGAGAAAGATCAACTGAGTGCAAGGTAGGTCCATTCAAAAGTCTGGATAAAAGCAAATTACTGCGGATGCTGGAATCTGAAACCAAAAGAGAAAATGCTGGAAAATCTCAGCAGACCTGGCAGCATCTGTAAGGAGAGAAAAGAACCAATGTTTCGAATCCAGCTGTAATGACAAAGGGTCATCTGGACTCGAAACATCAGCTCTTTCCTCTCCTTACAGATGCTGCCAGACCTGCAGAGATTTTCCAGCATTTTCTCTTTCCATGCAAAAGTCTGATGGCAGCAGGGAAGAAGCTGTTTTTGAGTCGGTTGGTATGTGTCCTCAGACTTTTGTATATTTTCCCAATGGAAGAAGGTGGAAGAGAGAATGTCCGGGGTGTGTGGGGTCCTTGATTATGCTGGCTGCTTTTCCGAGGCAGCGGGAAGTGCAGAGTTCTCTGAATGAATATTGCAAATGTTTATTTCTCTGTTATTGGCTGATCCTGCACAATTTTAGTTTCCCAGTCCCATCCCTTTGTGTTTAAATAATTTACACAGATTAAACAGCATTTTTAAAATGCAATTATTTGCCGAGCGTTCTTTTCTTCTAAGGCTTCAAATCAGGTTGTGGTGAGAGTTTGTGGATGCCAGCCATTCTTTGTTATTTGATCTATTTGGCAATTCTTCAGGTGTGAGCTTTGATGCTGAGTGCTTTCCGCTGAGGACATCATAACTGATTCTCACTTTATTTTTCACTGGGCAGTGATCAGTTGTGTGTGACCCTTGGCTTAATTATTCCCTCCCTTGTCCAGTAAGCACTAAGGCAAATACAGCAACCATACTGTTACCCAGGCAAGGATTAGTTAACTTGGCTCTTAGTTTAGAATGAATTTGTGGTCTTTAGGATTTGAATGGCTTAATAGCACATCAGGCAGTGTTTTTATCTGTTTTCTAAATTCTTTCATGCGATGTGAGCATTGCTGGCAAGGCCAACATTTGTTGCCCATCCCTAATTGCCTTTTTGAAGGTGGTGGTGAGCTGTCTTCTTGGACTGCTCAGTCCATTTGGTGTAGATACATCCACAGTGCTATTAGGAAGGAAGATTTTAACTCTTGCCAATGAAGGAACAGTGGGTGATACAGGTACCGGACCCAATATCTGGGAACGTCGGAACCAGCCGTGTGCTGGATTTGGGATCTTACAGATTTTGGTCCGAGGCTTAGCGAGTATTTAAAAATAAAGTTCAAAAAACAAAGAATAAATGAGTTTTATTCAAATTGTGATCCAGGGTATCAGCTTCGAACGTAGCCAGTTTTCAAGTGCTTCAAGGTTTTGGGATGCCTGCATAGTCCCAAGTCAAGAGGCTACAGAAACAGAAAATGCTGGAAAATGACAGCATCTGTGGAGAGAAAATGGAGCCAATGTTTCGAGTCAGAATGACTCTTCATCAGAGCCAAGATGGACTGTGGCTTGGAGGGGAATTTGTAGCTGGTGGTTTTCCCTGCTGCCCTCATCTTCGGGAGTAGAGGTCATATGTTTGGAAAGTACTGTTGAAGGAAGCTTGGTGAGTTGCTGCAGTGCATCTTAAATATGGTACACATTGCTGCCACTGTGCATTGATAGTGGGGAGACTGAATGTCGAAAGGTGGGGTGCTGTAAAGTGGGCTGCTTAGTCCTAGATGGTGTCAAGCTTCTTGAAAGTTGCCCTCATCCAAGCAAGTGGCAAGTGTTATAAACAGCATGGCAGCATCTGTAAGGAGAGAAAAGAGCTGACGTTTTGAGTCCAGACGACACCTCCTATTCTCCCTGTGGACTGCCATTAGCACCTCTTAGCTTTCCTCTTGTTTTTGTGGCTATGACTCATCTTTCATTCCCTCACCCTACAGTATAAATATCTCCCACTTTCTGTGCCTTTTATGGAGGGAATTCCAGGATTTTGACCCAGCAACTGTGAAGGAATGGTGACATATTTCAGGATGATGAGTGGTTTGGAGGGGAACTTGCAGGTGGTGGTGTTCTCATTTATGTGCTGCCCTTGTTCTTCTAGGTGGAAGTGGTCGTGGATTTGGAAGGTGCTGTCTAAGGATCTTTGGTGAATTGCTGCAGTGCATCTTGGAGATAGTACACACTGCTGCTACTGAGAGTCGGTGGTGGAGGAAGTGGATGTTTGTGGATGTGGTCTTAAAGAGCCTGTTAAAGGAGGAGAGAGAGATGGAGGTTTAGGGAGGGAGTTTTTCTCTCTTTCAATGAATGTGGCATCACTGGCAAGGCCAGCATTTGTTACCTATCCATAACTGCCCTTGAACTGAATGACTTACTCGGCCAATTCAGAGGGTAGTTAAATGTCAACCACATTGCTGTGAGTTTGGAATCACATACTGACCAGACTGGTAAGGATGGCAGATTCCCTCCCCTTAATGACACTACAGAGAGCCCTGATGGGCTTTCGATGATAGTTATCATGGTCACCATTCCTGAGACTTAATTTTATTTTTATTCATTCATAGGATATGGGCTGGGCCAGCATTTATTGCCCAACCCTGAGGGCAGTTAAGAGTCAATCACATTTCTGTGGGTGTCAGCCAAACCAGGTAAGGATGGCAGATTTCCTTCCCTAAAGATCATTAGTGAACCAGATGGGTTTTTATGACAATCCAGATTTATTAATTGAATTTAATTTCTACCAATTGCCTTGATGGGATTTGAACCCATGTCCCCAGTGCATTAGCCCTGTGCATCTGGATTACCAATCAAGTGATATTACCACTACCCCACATGCCCCTCTGTATAAACTCCAGAGCTTAAGGTCAAGGCAGCTGAAAGCATGGTCACCGGTGGTGGAGTGATTAAAACGGGGTGCTCAAGAGGTCAGATAGTCTTGGAGGAGGTTAAAAGGTGTAATAATCCAGGTCAGAAACTCCAAGGTGTTTTCTGAAGTCAGCTTAAACCGTAAGTTTTGCACTTTGAATTTGGCATGGGTAAACACAGGATGTTTCACTCCAGGTACGAGTCAAATGACCCACCAGGGAGCTTTTATCGAACAAAGTTTATTTAAGAATACAGTTAATATCTAATAAGACAATTAGTGGTGACTTTTACCAATTACAAAGAAGAAAAGATACGACCATGATTATTGTATAAACCTTAACAGCTAAAAAATATTGTTCTCACACAAAACCCTTACAAACATACACCCCCATTCTAGGCTTTATGTAACTTATTTATTTATTAGTGTCACAAGTAGGCTTACATTAACACTGCAAAGAAGTTACTGTGAAAATCCCCTAGTCGCCACACTCTGTTCGGGTACATTGAGGGAGAATTTAGCATGGCCAATGCACCTAACCAGCCCATCCTTCAGACTGTGGGAGGAAACCGAGTATCCGGAGGAAATCCTCACAGAGAACGTGCAGACTCCGCCCAGACAGCGACCCAAGCTGGGAATCGAACCCAGGTCCCTGGCACTGTGAGACACCAATGATAACCACCGTGCTGCCCAAAGTAAGTATGCTCATGTGATGCTGGATCTTGCAGCATTGCAATACCTGCTGTGAATTACTCCTCTGGATGTTGAGTTGAAAATGCAGCCAAAGCATACCGTACATAGAGAAGGAAAGGAGAGAGTGCAGAATGTAGTGTTACAGTCATAGCTAGAGAAAGATCAACTTAATTCGAGGTAGGTCCATTCAAAAGTCTGACGGCTGCGAGGAAGAAGCTGCACTTGAGTCGGTTGGTACATGACCTCTGACTTTTGTACCTTTTTCCCGACGGAAGAAGGTGGAAGAGAGAATGTCCGGGGACATGCAGCCTGGCTCCACTTCCTTTGCAACATGTGCTACCGTGATGGATTACAGTCTCAGCTTTCATTGCCTGAAGCGATGTCGTATTGTACTTGATCATTCCAGGGGATGAGGTGAATTTGGGATCCACTTCATGAAATTGGTTGTCTAATTTAAAAAACATTAATCAAAATAATGCACTGAAGCGATGGGTGAAACAAAATCTGAAAGAGTGATTTACAACTCACTTAATATGCGGGGTAATAGGGGGAAAAAAGGCAAGGATTAACAATATTCTTAACAATGGAATTTGGTTTTTTAAACAGGTGTTCCGATAAATGGCCTTCACTAACTGATTCGAGAGGGTTCTCCAACCAGCTGCAACTTGGTTTGATGCTTTATCGGAATGGGATAAAGATACCAAGTTTAAAGCCAAAACTGAACTAGGAACACAATGTGGAAATGACTTAACTTTTGCAATTGATATACTTAACATATGGTATTGCTTTGCCCTACAGGCACTGTGTAACAACTACACACTTTCCCACATCATGTGGATTTTCAAATCGCTCTCATTTTTGTTTTGGCAAGAACTCAGAATTGTCTCATAGATGTGTAATTCCTTTGAAACTTAACCGTAACAATGAAGCCCATTTCTGGCTTGATGCATCTTCAGTGACCTTGGTTATCTGCACATCTGCAGCAATTTGTCTTTCTATCATATGTACAAATGTCCAGATAGGCACCACATCCAGTCAGAAAAGACCATAACACCATAACTATAAGATGTAGGAGCAGGAGTAGGCCATAATGCCCATTGACACAATGGCTAGCACTGCTGCCTCACAGTGCCAGGGACCTGGGTGCAACTCCGTCCTCGGGTGACTAGCTGTGTGGAGTTTGCACATTCTCCCCGTGTCCGCGTGGGTTTCCTCTGGGTGCTCCGGTTTCCTCCCACAGTCTAAAGATGGCGGCTTAGGTTGACTGGCCATGCTAAATTGACCCTAGTATCAGGGGATTAGCAGGGTAAATATGTGGGGTTATGGGGATAGGGCCTGGGTGGGATTGTGGTTGGTGCAGACTTGATGGGCCAAATGGCCTTCTTCTGCACTGTAGGGATTATATGATTCTACGACTTAGCATGAGGCTCCACATAGAACTGTCTCTCAGCATGCTCTGTCATGTGATCATACGCCACCGATGATGCAGACTGTCTATTTACATATTTAACATTAAACCTTGATACTACAGCCCTGACCTGTCCACAATTTTACAGTGGGGGTGAAGGAGAGTGGGCGAGGCCTATAGTGACCAAATACCATTTCAGGACTACTTTCCACTCTGCGCTCTGGTCTCAGTTCTGAGGTTGGTAGGAAGGTTCAGTTGGTGAGTGTTGGTCTGGAGTGGGCAGGGTGGGGGAAGGCGGTGGGGAAGGTGAGATTGGGTACGGATGTGTGCAGTGTGAGTGATGTGTAGGGCCAACAAGTTTTCCCTTTACTGCCCCCTTTTGAGATTTGACCTACTCCTCCCAGGTCTGAGCCACCCCAGTGCTTCTGGGGTGGCTCAGATGAAGATGCCCTTCAAATCATGATCCAAAATGCCCCCATCCGGGCCACACTGTCCTTCATTTCTCAAGCACTCAAAGCCCGGTGTGGAACTTGAAACCAGAAGCTGTGACTCAGAGTGCTACACGGCTAACCCTCAGGAGAGAGAGGCAGAGAGGATTCGGGAGGGAATTCTGGAGCTGAGGACTTAGGCAGCTGGATACATGTCTACCAATGGTGGAGTGATTGAACCATAGAAACATTACACTGCAGAAGGAGGCCATTCGGCCCACCGAGTCTGCACCAACTATCCGGAAGAGCATCTTACCCAGGGTGTCTCTTTCAAATGTGACACAAATGTGTTGGGGAAGCACGGTGGCACAATGATTAGCACTGCTGTCTCAAGTGCCAGGGGCCCAGGTTCGATTCCCAGCTTGGGTCACTGTCTGTGTGGAGTTTGCACATTCTCTCATGTCTGCGTGGGTTTCCTCCATGTGCTCCGGTTTCCTCCCGCCGTCTGAAAGACGTGTTGGTTAGGTGCATGGACGTGATTAGGGGAATTTCACAGTAACTTCATTGCAGTGTTAATGTGAGCCTTACTTATGACTAATAAATAAACTTTTGCTTTACAAGGATTCTGTGTGCAGATCGAGCGACTGAATGGTCCATTCCTGTTCCTCTATTCCTTTTTTGTGTAAACTTTTTTCTAAAGGAAAACATAATAGGCTTTGTAAAATTTTAAGTTAATTGGTTCGATTTCATTTGGGAAATTAATTCCATGAAGTGGGAATACTACATACTCGGTGGCACAATGGTTAGCACTTCTGCCTCACGGCACCAGGGACATGGGTTCGATTCTCAGTTTGGGTCACTGTCTGTGTGGAGTTTGCATGTTCTTCCTGTGACTGCATGGGTTTTCTTCGGGTGCTCCGGTTTCCTCCCACAGTCTGAAAGACGTGCTGGTTAGGTGCATTGGCCATGCTAAATTCTCCCTCAGACTACCCGAACAGGAGGCGGAGTGTGGCGACTCGGGGATTTTCACAGTAACTTCATTGCAGTGTTAATGTAAGCCTACGTGTGACACTAATAAATAAACATACCACATATAATCCGTATCCAGAAAACACCACCTGGGTTCCCGGTTAACAGCTCATCCAGTTGTGAATTCAGTTGTGTGATCCAGGGTGTCCATTCGTCAGGCATCTGAGTAATAAGCAATAATATTTGTCACAGGCGTTCTGTGAATCAATCATTAAACTCTGTGTGCCACATCTTAGTTACTGCCCATGCAGTAACCATGAAATTCTTCACTTGATAGAATTTGTAAATTCTGTTTTCACTTTGTTGAATGGAGCAGGACATCATCACCAATGGTGTGGCGAACGGGATTACTGTCTGGAATGCGATGTCGCTCCAAAGAAACTGGTTCTGTTCTTGCGAAGCATTACTGTAGCCAAAGATAAAAGTAAAATAGTGCGGATGCTGGAATCCGAAACAAAAACAGAAAAGGCTGGAAAATCTCAGCAGGTCTGACTGCAGCCTGAGGACTTAGGCAGCTGGATGCAGGTCCACCAATGCTGGAGTGATTGAATCATAGAATCAATATAGTGCAGAAGGAGGCCATTCGGTCCACCTCATTGAAAATCGTCATTTATGAGAACCACAATACTTGATGTATAATGTTGGTGATTACAGCTGACTTTAAGTAAATGCAGGCCTAATGCAAGGCCCAGTAGTTAGCACTGCTGCCTCACAGCGCCAGGGAGCTGGGCTCAGTTCCCAGCTTGGGTCACTGTCTGTGAGGAGTCTGCACGTTCTCCCCGTGTCTACGTGGGTTTCCTCTGGGTGCTCCGGTTTCCTCTCACAGTCCGAAAGACCGAAAGGTGGATTGGCCATGCTAAATTGTCCCTCAGTGTACCCAAACAAGTGCCGGAGTGTGGCGACTAGGGGAGTTTCACAGTAACATCATTGCAATGTTAATGTAAGCTTACTTATGACAAGGGCGACATGGTGGCACAGTTAAGCACTGATGCCTCACAGTGCCAGGGACCTGTGTTCAATTCCCAGCTTGGTTCATTGTCTGTGCAGAGTCCACACGTTCTTCCTGTGTCTGTGTCTGTGTGTGTTTCCTCCGGGTGCTCTGGTTTCCTCCCACAGTCCAAAGATGTGTGGGTTGGGTGGATTGGCCATGCTAAATTGCCTCTTAGTGTCAGGGAGACTAGTTCGGGTAAATGCATGGGGTTATGGGGATAGGGCCTGCGTAGGATTGTGGTTGGTGCAGACTCCATGGGCCAAATGGCCTCCTTCTGCACTGTAAGATTCTATGATTCTATAAACTTTAATACATAATTCTGAACCAAGGGCATAATTCCAGTTCACCACACCGTTTCTGATCCCTTAATGAACACTTAACAGATCCATATAATTCTAAACAGAAGGCGATATTTTGTGGTAAGTCTTTGTCAGAATCCTAATAGAATTGGTAGTGCTGTTTTAATTAAGATTCAGTGACCAAATGAATGGAAAGTACTTTTGAGAATTTGAAGGGGACAAAACAGATCAATGAAACTTAGAACAAAATGCGCCAATGGGATCCTTGGCTTTATAAACAGAAGTGTTGAGTAGAAAACTTGAAAGTTACAATATTGTGAACCTTTATCGGTCGCTGGCTGGGCCTCAGGCAGAGTTTGTGCCTGAATGTGGATGCAACACTTTCAGAAGGATGACAAAACCTTGGAGAAGGTGCAGAGGAGATTGACTGGAATGGTACAAGAGAAGAGGACTTCCCTTATGTGGAGAGACTGGGAAAGCTTGGAGTGTTCTCTTGGTGTGATTTGATAGAGGGATCCAAAATTATGAAGAATTCTGATGGGTTGGAGGGAAGGAACTGTTTGCACAGGCAGTGAGTTGGCTAACCAGTTGACACCAAAGAACAAAGAACAGTACAGCACAGGAACAGGCCCTTCCGCCCTCCAAGCCTGTGCCGATCACATTTACCGAACTAGACCAACCGCTTATATCCCTCTATTCCCCATCTGTTCATATGTCTATCAGGATAAGTCTTAAATGTGGCTAATGTATCTGCCTCAACCACCTCACTTGGCAGTGCATTCCAGGCCCCCACCACTCTCTGTGTAAAAAAACTTCCCCTGCACATCTCCACTGAACCTTTCCCCCCTTATCTTGAACTTGTGCCCCCTTGCAATTGTCATTTCTGCCCTGGGAAAAAGCTTTCAGCTGTTCACCCTATCTATACCTCTCATAATTTTATAAACCTCTATCAGGTCACCTCTCAGCCTCCATCTTTCCAGGGAGAACAATCCCAGTTTATTCAATGTTGCCTCGTAGCTCATACCCTCCATACCAGGTAAACCTTTTCTGTACCCACTCCAAAGTGGCACAACGGAGGCACGAAGAACTTTTTTTTAATGCAGCATGTTGTCATGATAGAAGACCACCAAAAATAAGGGCAAAGGCAGGTCATTCGGCCCTTCAAAACTGTTTTGTCAGTGCAAATCATGTCCAAGCTTCTTCATCATCTTCCCACATTTTCTCCATATCCCTTAATTCCCTTAGAATACTGAGCGCTCTTGCCAGAATTTTACCGCCGCGCCTGCCACGGAATCGGAGCGGGCGAGGGGAGGACAAGGGAAATGCCCGTTGACCTCGGGCGGGAATTTCCAGTCTCGCTCGAGCGAGGCCATAAAATCCCACTCTCTGTCTTGAATACACTCAACGACTGGGCTCTCTGGAGTAGAGAATTCCAAGGAATCGCAACACTATGAGTGAAGAAATTTCTCCGCATCACCATCCTAAATGGCCAATTCCTTCATTCTGAGACTGTGAACCCCCCCTCCCCCCACCCCATTCCCCCCTTCACGCCACCCCCGACCCAGAAGCTTTGCCTGAAAGAAGGAAAGCAGGTACATTAGTAACTTCCAAACGGAAATTGGATATAGACTTAAAAAGGGAAAAAAAGTTGCAGAACTATGGGAAAAGAGCAGGGAATTTGCAAATAATTGAACAGACATTACAAAGGAACAGGCACCGTGAGTTGTTGATGGTCTCCTCCAAACTGTAATGATTCTATTAACTCAAGTAACTTGTAAGAAATTAGCACTGTATCTGCTCTATTTCTTTTTCCTGCATTAAGAAATTGAAGAGGGAAGTTGACAGTTACAGCCTGTAATAAGAAGAATGCATAATGGGATTCAACAGCGTTTTGCTTTTTCATTAATATCGCTTTTGAAAAGTATTTTTTGTCCCCACTGAACAATGAATCATAGCCTTGTTGAGCGAATGATCACACAGCCAGGGAGAAAATGGGTGGAAGAGGTTCAAATGCCAGCACGAAGCTGGATGTTGCACTCTCTTTGTGAGGAAAGGGAAGTTTGGCAATTAAGACAGGAAAGAACTTGCATCTCGCTACATTTCAGCAGTGACTGCAGGTTAAAGAAACCTCATTGTCTATGAAGCAATTTGGAATGTTCTGAAGTTGCGTGAGGCACGAGTTCTTTCCTTCATTCTTTCAGGCGAGGCCTTGTTTCTTTCAGGGAAGGCGATGGCCTAGTGGTATTATTAGACTTTTACTCCAGACCCACCAGGAGGACCCAGGTTCGATTCCCGCCACGGCAGATGGTAGAATTTGAAATCAATAAGAAAAAATATCTGGAATTAAGAATCTACTGATGACCATGAAACCATTGTCAATTGTCAGAAGAACCCATCTAGTTCACTAATGTCCTTTAGGGAAGGAAATCTGCCGTTCTTATCTGATCTGGCCTACACGTGACTCCAGAGCCGCAACAATGTGGTTGACTCTCAACCACCCTCGGGCAACTAGGGGATGGGCAATAAATGCTGACCGGCCAGCGACGCCCGTGCCCCACGAATGAATGAAGAAATTAGCACCTAATTTTTAGATTTGCTCAGAACTACCCATAGAAATAACCCACGATGCATAGCCATTGTTGTGATGTCATGAGCAAATGTGGCAGCCAATTTGGGCATGTTCCGATCCCCCAAATTACAGTGAGATAAATGATGAGGTAATCTAGTGGTTTTGAATGAGGGATATGTGTTGGCCATGACGGCAGGAGAACTTCTTTGTCCTTCCTTGAATAGTGTCCTTAATTTGGACGGGACCTCCATTTTTAACGTCCCATCTGAAAGATGGCACCTCTGACAGTGCAGCACTCAAGTTAGTTTTGCACTGAATCTAGCATCGGCCTAGATTACGTGAACGACACTGTGGAGTGGGACGACGCTTCAATCCTTTCGCATGAGAAGTGAATGTGTTGCCATGGAGACAAGGCCAACACCTAAATTCCTTTACAATTGGTTATTTCAGCCTGAAATTAAATAACGTAATCTATGTGAAAGGTGCAATCTAAAAAGCTACAGGATAAAATGAACCCGCATCTAAATTGATGGCGTATATAAACAAAACATGGGCAGTTTCCATGGTAACTGAGATTTGCTTGCCTTTTCATATTGTTCGAAATACAAAAAAAAACGTAGCTGATTTCCAGCAATGATTCATTTCAAGAATTCCAGTAAAACTGTATTATTGTTACATGCCCAGTAACTACACCAGCTGTGTAAATAGTAAAGGAAAGACTGACATAAAATGATTCCGTTCTCGTAAATCTTATGAGAATCCCATCCTTTTTCTATAGAATTATAAATCTTTCAATTTTCTCGCAAGTAGATGGCGGCGTTTTTGATGCCAAGTCTCTCAGTTTCAAAGGAAAGAACGGATGAAGAAAAAAGGGGGAAAAAAGGCCCCAGAGGTGTTTATGGATTTCAATTATCTCCTGCTTTCTATCCCAGGATTGAGATAGGTCTGATTGAGTTGCCCTCAAGAGGCCCTTGAGACAGGACTGCATTTTTACCCACTGCCTTCCAATGGGTAAGTCATCTTCTTTTAGTACAATCTCCCATAGTTTTGGTCAGTGTACAGAGTGCTGAGGGCCGGCCTAGACAAAGCAGACCTACTTAACAAAAGTAAGGAACCAAATGGAAGCAAAATTGGAAATCCAGTGCCCAACTCTAGAGCAAACAGAGAAAAAAAAACTAATGGATCCGCTATTTCTCCTCCCATCCAATTACTGTTATCTGGTCGAGAGAATATGGGCGAAATGGTTCACACAAATTCTAATGCCTTTAATCCCTTCCATACATATAAACCTCACATTCACTTTCATTACTTCATTACTGAACCACCCAGGCAGCATGAGTGCTGGAATGGGCCCACCAGCTGAGAAACCTGGCTCCTTCAGGTTTAATCAGCTAATGAGGGATATGTAAATGAAAAGCTTATGGGATTACTGCTTGTCCACCCCAGAGTGATACAGCGCTAATACAGGTGTTAGCAAACGGGCATTAGCCACCGGCTAATTTAGTTCCATTCATGCTCTGATTGTACAGTCAGCCCTTCTATTTGTAGCAATGTTCTGGCCCAGTTGGGGTGGGGAGCGGGGGGGGAGGGGGCTCAGTTTAGTTCTGTGGTGGGTCTGACATAACCCATTTTACAGTAAGCATGCAGTGGCATCTTGCCCTGGGGTGTACAATTGATGGTTCTTTAAAAGTTGAATGGCCAACTCACGTTCTGCTCTCCACCTCCCCCCCCCTCCCCAACTCTCCCCTTCCCCCTGCCAAAACAGCTGAGAAAACACCCCCGTCATTAAAATCAAATGCTCGTATAAGTGTTAATTACTCAGAATTTAATTATCTGTGTACGGCTTTCCCTTTTCAGGATAAAGCTACAAAGAGATTTGATCCAAAATTTCTTCAGGAAAAGAATTCCCTGGCCGGCATTGTGAGGCTGTTCCCTTATCAACACAGCAGAAGCACATTTAAAACTTTTAAGAAAGCACAATGGCATAAATCCACTCAAACTGAGAGTTGACAGTAAATCTAGAGAGTTGACTGCAATCTAGTGCTGTTATGAAAGTTTATTTTTAAAAAATCATCAATAGTTAATTAAGGAAGTGGTTTAATATTAACCAGTATTAATATTATTAATATTATTAATAATTTCCCCCAGAAATTACGAGATGTATTTTTTTGCCCAGGTTGCTGCAGACTAAATTGTTTGAATGATCACTTAGTCTTGTCAGTGCAGCATCTTTTATCAGTCATGGTATAGGATGGAATTTTCCGGCCGCTCTCATCCCAAAACCAGAAAATTCTGCCTGAGGTCAATGGACCTTTGCATGGTCCACCCCCCGCTGCCCACTACGATTCCCGTGGAGGGCAGGATGGGAAAATACCCCCCCCCGCCCCCCCACCCCCCACCCCCAGAGTATATGAGAGCAAAGAGGTAATGTTGGAGCTGTACAGAATGTTGGCTAGGCCACAGCTGGAGTACTGTGTATAGGTCTGGTCACCTCACAATAGAAAGGGTGTGATTGCACTAGAGAAGGTACAGAGGAGATTCACCAGGATGTTGCCAGGGATGGAGCATTTGAGCTATGAGGAGACACTGGATAGGCTTGGATTGTTTTGTCCAGAGCAGAGAGGTTGAAGGGAGGACATGATTGAGGTTATGAGGGATATGGACAGAGTGGATAGGAAGTAGCTGTTCCCTTTGGTTGAGCGGTCAATCACGAAGGGGCATAGTTTTAGGGTACGGGGCAGGAGATTCAGAGGGGATTTGAGAAAATATTTTTTCACTCAGGAGGCGGTGGGAATCTGGAATGTACTGCCTGGGAAGGTAGTGGAGACTGGAAATCTTACAATCTTGAAAAAGTATTTGAATAAGGACTTGAAATATTACATTCAAAGATATGGGACAAGTGCTGGAAAATGAGATTAGCGCGACTTTAGTGGTAGTTATTGTCTGTGCAGACTCGATGGGTCGATGGGCCTTTTCTGCGCTGTACAACTCTGTGACTCTATGACTTGGCAATATTAAGTGAAAAAGAGGAGGGTGCAAGTGTCGGCCATGTTACCACAAAGAATATTTATTCATCCCTCACTTTCAAGGCCATTTGAAAATACAAGCAGACTCCTTGAATACAGTTCTGGTCACCCTGTTATAGAAAGGATATTATTAAACTAGAAAGAGTGCAAGAGAGATTTACTAGGATGCTACTGGGGTTTGATTTCAATTATAAGGAGAGCTGGACTTTTTTTCCTGGAGTGTAGGAGACTTAAGGGTGATCCTATAGAGGTCTATAAAATAATGAGGGGCATAGATCAGCGGGATAGTCAACATCTTTTCCCAAAGGTAGGGGAGTCTAAAGCTAGAGGCATAGGTTTAAGATGAAAGTGGAGAGATATAAAAGGGTCCAGAGGGGCAATTTTTTCACACAGAGGGTGGTGAATGTCTGGAACAAGCTGCCAGAGGCAGTAATAAAGGTGGGTACAACTTTGTCTATTTAAAAGCATTTAAGATGGGTATGGAGGGATTTGGGCCAAACACGGGCAATTGGGACTAGCTTAGTGGTAAAAAAAAGGGCGGCATGGACAAGGTGGGCCGAAGGGCCTGCTTCCATGCTATAAACCTCTATGACTCCAAGACTATGACTCCATGCTGAAGTCAGGGTTTATGCTGTGTACCAGAGGAAGATGACAGGTTTGCAAAGAAGAACTATTGGCCTGGGGGGAAAAAAGTTCAACTTTACCTTGGTTGAACTTCTCAGAAACAAGAAAACAGGAAGTCACTCAGTGACAGGGCAGCTGATTTCTCCTAACTTCTCTCTGTTGTTCTACTTAGCTGCTGTTACAGAGTAAAACTCCCAGTCATCAACTTGATGCAATTAGCTGCGAAACAAAATTCTGGGTCCAAGATCTGTCAGGTTAATAGACTGAATCATATTGTGAGTTAATAGCGAAATGTTTTAACCCTTAATAAAAATGATAAAATTGTAGATTTTACAAAACAGGTCAGCGTAGGCTGAAACAAAAACAGGAAATGATGGGGCTTCACAGCAGGTCTGGCAGCATCTGTGGAGAGAGGAACTTCTTCTTCAGAAGAGTCATGTTTGACTCAAAACACTGAGCAGGATCTTGAGGAGGCAACTGTCAACTGGAGAGCTGACAGGACTCCTGTGTCGCCTCTTTTCAGAAGATCCAAGGGAGATGGGTGGGGGGTGGGGTGGGGGGTTGCTGTCATGAACTGCTGCCAATCAGAGGCCAGCTGTACTCCACACCCACCTGAGGCCCAGGATTGAAGAGGAGCCCAGGCACAGGTGAATGATTACGGTGATGGGGGAGGGGCAATTGCAGGGTGGAAGTCGTGGGGAATGGGGCTGAAGATGTCAGCAACAAGGGGAGCAGCTTTCAACAGGTCTGCCTGTTCCCAGTGCTGGGTTGCTACATCAGGCACTGAGTGCCTTGGAAGGAGGGAAACTCTTTCCTACTCCCACCCCTGGAAGCCTGAGAGCAATCACACCAGGGTTTGCTTGTCATGCTCTTTACGTGGCAGGCCCCCTACCCACAACCGGGTTACAGACAAACATAAGAACGTACCAATTAGGAGCAGGAATAGTCCACTCGGCCCCTCGAACCTGCACCACCTCCAAACATATGCCAGAATTCAGCCTCAACAGGGACACCAGTAACATCCTGGTGGTGTCCCTAATCTCTCCCCAAGTGTTTTTTTACTTCATTTTTTTCCTCGGATGTGGGCATCACAAGGTCAACATTTGTTGCCATTCCTAATCACCCTTGAAACAAATGGTTTGCCACACCTTTTCAGATAATTTTTTAAAGAGTCAACCGCATTGTGCGTCTCGAATCAGACTGGGTAAGTGGGACTCATGGTCACCCAAAAACTCAGGCACTCCTATTCGGTCTCCTTCAGCTTGTGCGGCCTGTCTGCCATCCTGAATTTTTTTGGTGTTCCCAGAGTCAGCCTCTTCGTTGATCGCTTCTGGAAAGATCTCACAGGAAGGTGGCACTGTGAGACCATCTGGGTAAGGTGCTGTATTTGTCCCTGATGGAAAAATAATGATAAAGAGATTGTGCTCTATCATGAGGTCAGACTGGGTAAGGAAGATTTCCTGCCCTATACAGGTATTAGTGAACCAGATGGGGTATTCTTTTACAACAATGGTTGCATGGTCACCATTACTGACACTAGCTTTTTAATTAAAGATTGGAAATCCCATGGTGGGATTTGAACCCATGTCCCCAGAACATTAGTAAGAGTTTTAACAACACCAGGTTCAAGTCCAACAGGTTTATTTGGTAGCAAATACCATTAGCTTTCGGAGCGCTGCTTCTTCATCCTTCGACTAAGTGCTAATGGTATTTGCTACCAAATAAGCCTGTTGGACTTTAACCTGGTGTTGTTAAAACTCTTACTGTGTTTACCCCAGTCCAAGCCAGCATCTCCACATCATGACCCCAGAACATTAGCCAGGGCCACTGGATTACTAGTCCAGGGACATTGCCACTGTGCCACCATCTTTTGTCTTATTTCGGCTACAAAGTAGGCTTACATTAACATTGCAATGAAGTTACCATGAAAATCCCCGAGTCGCCACACTCCGGCGCCTGTTCAGGTACACTGAGGGAGAATTTAGCACAGCCAATGCACATAACCAGCACATCTTTCGGATTGCGGGAGGAAACCAGAGCAAACGGAGGAAACACACGGAGACATAAGTCTCCCACTTATCTGCAAACGTACTCCCAGTCCTGACTTCAAACCCCCCAGGGCAAGACAGATTCCAGCCATGGTGAGCATCCACAGGCAGCACAGTGACACAGTGGTTAGCACTGCCACCAGGGATCCGGGTTCAATTCTGGCCTTGGTCACTGTCTGTGTGGAGTCTGCACGTTCTCCCCGTGTCTGCGTGGGTTTCCTCCAGATGCTCTGGTTTCCTCCCACAATCCAAAGATGTGAGGGTTACGTTGATTGGCCATACTAAATTTTCCTTAGTGTCAGGGGGACTAACTAACAGGGTAAATATGTGGGGCTACGGAGATAGGGCTTGGGTGGGATTGTTGTTGGTGCAGGCTCGATGGGGCGAATGGCACTGTAGGATTCTATGGTTCTTAATTCTCTGTTTCATCCAAAGGAAACATAGAAACATAGGAGCTGGTGAGAGGTGAAAAATTTAAAGTTGTGGAATAAAAAGAATAAAAAGACCGTTTTGTGAAACCTGAATTTGTCCGTTCTCTGATGAATATGTGTAATTAAGCTGTGCTGGACACGAAATTCATGGGGTGCTTTCGGTCTGACAATTGTCACTGATAATCTGCATGATGACCTTGACTTATTTTTGCCTCTCCCTGCCTAACAATAACTGTACTTAAATAAGATACCAAAATGGTCATGGAAACTATCATGAGTAGAGTTAAACGACTACGTGTCAAAATTATTGTCGAACTTAAACCAGCAGTCCAATCGATAAGCTCACCGAGAATCTTAAAACTTCAGACAAGTGAAGTCATTAATTTTCTTTTGCTTTGTTCTCTCAAACTCCTGGTGCCTGAATCGGCTCAGGTCGTTCTTATCAGCGAGGTATTCCCAGGCAAGTATAGAAAAAAAATTACGTATCATATTGAAAGAGGAAGAATTGTTGGAAGAATCATTGCCTAACATGAGGGACAGCCTGGTTTTAATAGTCATAGTTGCAACAGTAGGTCCGAGAGGAAAAGACAGAAAGGCTTTGCGATAAGAGGTAGTGTGGCACTATAAAGGTCAAAGGTTAATTACAAACAAATTTGCACAGCATGGATATAACTTAATTTTTTGGAGCAGAAAGAGTGTTTATTGAAGGACATTAGCAAGACAAAGAATGATTCCTTTTAATAGGAGCATACCAGCTCTTAAACTGCAACTGGTATTCTAGGTCAGAACTAAACTTATGTACAGCTGACTTCTTTATACGTATGTAGGTATTAAATGATTTATTTTTCTCATGAGGTTGGACTGGCTGCTAATAGCTTGTTCATTATTGGAAACATTTACTTCTTGCTGCTAATTGTATCTAAAAGGGATTACAGGTCAATGGATTGATTTAATTGTCATGGTACTGAACTAGGATCAGACAATAATGGGGGAGCTTTTCAGATAATTATGTTGATTCCATAGAATCCCTACAGTGCAGAAGGAGGCCATTCAGCCCATTGAGACTGCACCGACCACAATCCCACGCAAGCCCTATCCCCATAACCCCACATATTTACCCTGAGGGGCAATTTAGCACAGCTAATCCACCTAACCTGCACATCTTTGGACTGTGGGAGGAAACTGGAGCACCCGGAGGCAGCCCACACAGGCACGGGGAGAATGTGCAAACCCCACACAGACAGTGACCTGAGGCCAGAATTGAACCCGGCTCCCTGGCGTTGTGAGGCAGCAGTGCTAACCACTGTGCCACCATGCTGTCCTGATACAGAAAATTAGTCAAAAAATGCTATCGTTTCTTAATAATTCCTTTCCGAACATAACTGAAGAGGTACTTTCCAGCAACTCTTTCTCGATCCAATGCAATAACAGTTGTGTACCAGTATGATGTGACAATATTTGTAAGTGGACAATACAGGAAGAAGTGTAAGGGCTGCCACAAGCAAGGCCAGATTAACCTAACCAGACAATACGGCTGAAATTCTCCCATCTCACCTGCCGCGGGAATTGTAGCGGGCAAGACAAAAAATCCGGCAGACTATTTAAAGATCTGTTCAGCTCCGGAAGGAGCCTTTGGTCTTGGGGCGCATGCAGCTGGAGAATCCTGCCCTACATTTCAATTCTGCAAGAAGTAACCAGTTGCTAAAAGAATTTCGTAAGAGGATTAAAGAAATTGGTTTTAGGGCTCAGTATATCAGATGATCAATAATCAATGGAAATTTAACAGTGTCAATAGGCAGGAAAAGGTCCAAACTCAATCTCATTTCCCAGTCAATGTTCTTTTTTGTGCATCTCCCAGTCAGCAAGGTTTAATTGCAGCTGGTGAAGACCCAAACAAAGACAAGGCGCCAGAGGCAGCGCTACAGAGGTCTAGTGGTGTGTGGCTGGGCTATGCTGTGCTGTGTGACACGGTGGCACAGCGGTTTGTACTGCTGCCTCACATTGCCAGTGGACCCGGGCTCGATTCCTGGCTTGGGTCACTGTCTGTGTGGAGTCTGCACATTCTCCCAGGGCAGAATTCTCTGGCCGCCCTGGTCCAAAAGCTGGAAATTCCTGCCTGACTGTCGATGGCGTTTCACATTCTCCGCAACCCTCCTGCTAAAATTCCAATGGCAGGCGGGATGAGAGAATTCCAGCCCCCGTGTCTGTGTGGGTTTCCTCCAGGTGCTCTGATTTCCTCCCACAGTCCGAAAGACGTGCTGGTTAGGTGCATTGGCCATGCTAAATTCTCCCTCGGTTTCCCAAACAGGCGCCTGAGTGTGGCGGCTGGGAGATTTTTCACAGTAACTTCATTGCAGTGTTAATGTAAGCCTAATTGT
This sequence comes from Mustelus asterias, assembly GCF_964213995.1. Taxonomy (NCBI): domain Eukaryota; kingdom Metazoa; phylum Chordata; class Chondrichthyes; order Carcharhiniformes; family Triakidae; genus Mustelus; species Mustelus asterias. The sequence continues at coordinate 124,679,174 of NC_135809.1, forward strand.
GACACTAACAAATAAACGTTAGTGTCCCCAGCATCTGCCAGAATCCTGTGAAGGGAAACTATCCCAATATCATACAGCCTAACAGGCTGGTAGAACATCAGGGCATCGAATATAGAGCACCCATGTGCGGGTATTCATAGCACATGGGCACAGGAGTAGGCCATTTGGCCCATTGAGTTTGTTCCGCCACCATCCAATGAGATTGTGGCTGCTAGCTATGTGACTGAACTCTATACACCTGCCTGGTCCTGTAGCCCTTAATAATACACTTGAGTAGCCATTGTTAAAAACTGTTCTAATTAGCTCCCTTTTATTATCTATGGCCCAGAAATTTGTCTGCCTGCTGTTCAGCTTAGGTACGCATCCGAAGCTTCGAAACATTGCACTTAATTCTTCTTGCTTAATCAATGAAGTTATTGTCCTTGAATAATGGAAGCCCAAACAGACCAGATCAGACATCAGCTGAGTGACCAGTGGCCAAATTGCTCGTAACAGAAACAGATTTGCTGAAAGCTGCTTGAAGCTAAAGCTTAGCTCCTGTGTATTAATCTTTTCTTCTGGATCTGACTGTCACCCTAGGGCTTCCTCTAAGATCCTTGTCCACAGCAGACTTTCACTGCTCACAGGGGCAGTCCAAACCTCCTGGATTAAAGGACAATAAAAACTGGACACTGTAAATCCTGTGGAGAAGAACAAACGGGATGCAAAGAACATCTGCTAATGGACCCCATGCAGATTCTCTGGATATCCCAAATTTGCTTACATTATGAGTTTTAAAAAGACGATTATCTGCATTATTGGTCGGAGTTTGATGTTAAAAAGAATAATTAAAGTTTATTTATTAGTATCACAAGTCGGCGTACATTAACACTGCAATGAAGTTACTGTGAAAATCCCCTAGTCGCCACACTCCAGCGCCTGTTTGGGTACACTGAGGGAGAATTTAGCACGGCCAATGCACCTAACCAGCACGTCTTTCGGAATGTGGGAGGAAACTGGAGCACCCGAAGGAAACCCACGCAGGCACGGGGAGAACATGCAGACTCCACACAGACAGTGAGCCAAGTTGGGAATCGAACCCAGGTCACTGGCACTGTAAGGCAGCAGTGCTAACCACTGTGCCACCGTGCCGCCCCTGCAAAAAAGAAAGTGAAGTAATCTTTCACAATTTTCCTATCTGCTTCAGATGAAAAGAAGACTGTGGTGATAACTGGCAACAATCTGGAGGGGATGGTTGGGAGGGGGTGGGGTTTTGGGGGCAGCATTGGGGTGGCTGCACGGGATGATGGCAACTAGTTTTAACTAGTGGGATCGGCTGGTAATAACATCAGAGTGTGGTTAATGGACTTAGTGGGCAGCAGTTTCTGGCCCTGACACCAATGGGCATCATCATGGACAGGATAGGAGAATCTGGGAAGCGTTGACTTCTAACAGCTCTTCAAGTTTTCCCATCCCGCCCGCGACGATGCCCACCAGTGTTGTGGCTGTAAAAACCCACCCACTGTGCCATTAATGTTGATGCTCCATCTGCCGTTACTTTTACATGCCATGGGTGACTGGAGGGCCCAGCTATTTCAGGCAGCAGACCTCTTGCTGTGCAAATTGGAATTTGATAACTGTAATGGATACATGGGCAGAAAGTGAGCCACTCATGGTCCACCCATGTGTCCTACTGTTGAGCAGCTTAATCAGTGCTCCTTAAAGGGACGTAACAACAATGGCCCCAAAAGCACTTCTGCCTGTTATATCTTTGAGGAACTTTGATGATCAGTTCTCCTGAGTTCCCCTCAGAAATGTTGCGGGCAGCTCCTGGCTCAGGTTCAGCATTTGCAAACCTCCACCCCACCGACCTCCCACACCGCCTCTGGTTTGCCTCCCTCCATCACATTGTATTCTGCACCTCCAGCACAGTGCCTGAGCCACGTGGTATTGTTTCTGCCACAGTAAGGTGCCCCTTCAGGGCACGCAGTTCGCTTAAGGCTTGGAAATAAAGCCCTGTCCTCCTACCAGCAGGAATGTTTAGTGTTTTCTGCTCTTCAGCCATCTGAAAGTCATGAAGCTACACTGAAGTAATCTTTGCCCAAATTCTACAGATATAAAGATTATCGCCAGGATTTTACGACCTCACTCGGGCGAGGCTCGTAAAATCCTGCCCGAGGCCAATGGGAAATTCCATTCTGTGAGCCTTGCCCGCCCCGATTCCGGGACGGGTGTGCCGATAAAATTCCGGTCTATACTACGAACGTGCAAACAAGCAAATCAGGGTTCAGGACTAAGCTCCTCAGCCAAATGGCAATTGACCTTTGGAGGGACTGGATGACCAGCAGCAGGCTGAGTCAAAAGGTCTGTCACAACCATCTATTGAGGAAGAGAATTCCAAAGTCTCATGACCCCCTGAGAGAAAATACATTCTCCTCATCTGCCGTAAATGTGCAACCCCTTGGCCAAAATCTTGGTATCCTCTTTAGCTACGGGTGAGGATTGGAGAGTAGCGAACGTTGTTCTTCCGTTTCAGAAGGGCAGAAGAGACAATCCGGGAAATCACAGGCCTGTGAGCCTTACAATCAATGGTGGGGAAATTATAGGCAAAGATTCTTAGGGACAGGATGTACTCACATCTGGAACAGAATAGGCTTCTTAGCAATCGGCAGCATGGTTTTGTGAAGGGGAGGTTGTGCCACAAACTTGATTGAGTTCTTTGAGGAAGCGACAAGACAAATTGACAAGGGCAGGGCAGTGGATGTTGTACACATGGACTTAGTAAAGCCTGTGATAAGGTTTCTCATGGCAGGCTGATACAGGAGGTGAAGTCATATGGGATCTGACAGGAGCTGGTAAGATGGGTACAAAACTGGCTTGGGTATAGAAAGCAGAGAGGAGCAGTGGAAGGGTACTTTTCTAACTGGAGATCTGTGACAAGCTGTGTTCCACAAGGATCAGTGCTGGAGCCTTTGTTGTTTGTAATATATATAAATGATCTGGAGGAAAATGTAGATGGTCTGATTAGTAAATTTGCAGATGATACACAAATTGGAGGAGTGGCAGATAGTGAGGAGGATTATTAGAGGATACAGCAGGATATAAATCGGCTGGAGACCTGGGCCGAAAGGTGGCAGACGGAATTTAACCCGGACAAATGTGAGATGATGCCATTTGGAAGGTCTAATACAGTATACTGTAAATGGTAGAGCTCTTAGAAATATTAGCACACAGAGGGAGTTAGGCATGCAGATCCACAGTTCCCTGAAGGTGGCAACTCAGGTGGACAAAATGGTCAAGAGGGCGTATGGCATGCTGGCTTTCATTGGCCAGGGCGTTGAGTATAGGAATTGGAAAATCATGTTGCAGCTGTGTAAGATTTTGTTTGGGTCACATTTGGAGAATTGTGTACAATTCTGATCGCCACACTAACCAGAAGGATGTTGATGCATTGGAAAGGGTGCAGAAGAGATTTACCAGGATGTTGCCTGGTTTGGAGAATATGGACTATGAAGAAATGTTGAACAAACTTGGATTGTTTTCATTGGAGCATTGGAGGATGAGAGGGGACCTGATAGAGGTTTACAAGATTATGACAGGCTTGGATAGGGTGGATAGTCAGAGTCTTTTTCCCAGGGTCATAGGTCGAAAATGAGAGGGGGAAAGTTTAAAAGGGATGTAAGGGGCAAGTTTTTCACACAGACAGTGGTGAATGCCTGGAATGTACTGCTGGAGGTGTGGTGGAAGTAGTCTCTACAGTAATGTTTAAGAGGCATCTGGATAGATATATGAATAGGCAAGGAATAGGGGGATCTGGACCACATAGAGACAAGAAAATATTGGATTAGGGAGGCATCTGTGTCAGTGCAGACTTGCTGGCCAAAGGACCTGTTCCTGTGCTGTAATGTTCTTTGTCACAAGACTCCTCAGGCTCCTATATGTTTCAGTCAAGTCACCTCTTACTCTTCTGAACTTCAAGGATGCAAGCCTAGCCAGTCCAATCTTTCCTCATAAGACAACCCATCCATTCCAGGAAAGGTAAGTTCACCATAGTCTGAGATGACCTTAGGCTGATATCCTGACGGGGAGAGATGACTGGTAGGGATTTCAGTCTGAGTATCATCATACCTCAGGTGAGGGGTAAGGTTGGGAAGCTTCATGAATAACCTGAGCTGGCACGGAAATTGAACCCACGCCATTGGCCTTGCTCTGCATCACAAACCAAATGTCCAGCCAACTACACTAAACCAGCCCTATTAATCTAGTAAACCTTCTCTGAGCTGCTGCCAATGCATTTACATCTCTTCCTTCAATAAGGAGACCAATACTGTACTCAGTACTCCAGATGCAATCTCACCAAAGACCTGTGTAACTGATGCTTAACTTCAATACCCTTGAATTCAATTCTCCTTGCAATAAATGATAACATCCTATTAGCTTTGCTAATTACTTGCTGTACCTGAATGCTAATCTTTTGCGATTCGTGCACAAGGACACTCAGATCCCTCTGAACCCCAGAACTCGGCAATCTCTGCAATATCAATCTCAATCGGAGGAAGATTGTAAACTGTCTTTGATATCTTTAATAATCTGTGAGATAGTATTGAGAAGCATGCCTTGGACATACATAGTTTCTCCTCAAAAAGCAACTGAGGTCTACAACAACAACAACTTACATTTCTATTGTTCCTTGGGCATAATGAAATGCCCACAGTGCTTCACAAGAGTTCATTTGTGTTCTTTGCAATTTTCTCAAGCAATAAGTTGTGAACAATTCCTGGCAAACTATTTTCTATTGTGGGGAAGGTATTATCAGACCCGCTTCCACATGGCAGCGACATCAGGGTCCAGGCGCTCCCACATGCTGTCATTGCTGTCAAATTTCCTTGCTGGAGCAAGGCCCATCACTTTTTCAGGGCAATACCCTTTGTCATTGGACACTGGGTTTACAACAGCATAATCAGGAATCTGTTGATATCTGCTTGTTCAAGTTCTTTCCACACATCTGTAAAAATTGGTGAGAGTCATAGCGGGCATGCCAAATTTCCTTAGCCTGCTGAGATGGAAGAGGTGTTAGTGGGCTTTCTTAACTGAAGCATCGGCCTGGAGGGACGAGGACAGATTGTTGGTGATCTGGACACCTGGAAACTGTGACTGGATTATGCTAAAGTTGGATTTTCTTTTGACCAATTGCAGTCTGCCCGTGTCTCACCAGCCAGACCTGGTGCGACAAATTATAGCACCCACACTGAAGTCAAAGCAAGTTAAAGTCATCAGAAATGTATAATGAACAGTTGATTTGACACTGGCCGAATTCAACATTATTCCCTACTTCCTCCAACTAAAATTCAATCGATTGTCCCCTTCTTCACGTTTGGCCCAGCATTTTAACCTTGGTTCTTGCAAAAGTTAAACAAAATAATTAATAAATGAGTTCAACTGAACGTTTCACATGGTATCGAAATTCGTATTTTAAATTTTAATTTGAATCGTCTTGCAGTATAGTCCCCACAAATGATTAGCGATATAAATACTGACAGATCTGTGTCATCAATTGAAAGGTGCCTTCAAATGTCACAAACACTTTAAAAGCCAGATGACCAAACAATGGTCATACTTATGAAATCCCATTCAATATAATAAATCCTTTCTCCGTTGCCTTTGAAGACAAAGAGTCACACTAATTAATCTAATCCTTGCTGTTTAAGTGAGGGGATCATCTGTACACAGACCACCTCGCAGCAGGGTCTCATTTACACCAATCTGTCTCCAATCACCTAAAGCCAGTGAATGCGATCAGTAGCTGCCTCTTACAGAACAATGTGAAACAGATTGTTCTGTCAGGGCCCATTAATAACTGTCATTAGTATTCCAGCATGATAACAGCCAGTCCCTCCTAACTCCTCAATCCAGTCCTTTCTTCTTCATTAAAGGTTATGTCCAGCTGGCAAAATTTACAGCTCGAGGAGGGTCAACTTGGAGGTCATGTTCACAATCTATGGTGTTAAAATTGGTCCGATCCTGAGCACTTTGATGCGGAGGTGTCGCAGTGGCCTTTAGGTGAAATGAAATTTGCTGTGCTTGTCACTGTTAACCATATAACTGTACATTATGTCATCATTAATTTCACATTTGTATTAGAACTCGACAGCTCAGCATGTGTATTTGAAAAATGGAACAGAAAGTGAGGTCTTGCCATATCATATGTCCAAACAACAATACATTCAACATATTGTAACGAACCCCGTAGAGCCCAATAATATTTTTTAAAGAAATTAATTTCCCAGCAACCAACCAACGAACCAAAGAATAATTGTTCACGTTTTAAGACCTTTATTGTAACAAACAAACTAAAATCAACATCGATCAAATATTACTCAACAGGCAACTAATATATCAAATTAAAGAAAATGTACTTTCATGTTAACGAATTAAAATAATTTTGATATACCTTACAATCCTTTGGGCAATTATAGCATTACAAAAACAAGTCCAAAGTTATTCCTGGCATCAGGCAGGCTCACTTCTCCCTGGCACGCTAGATCAAAACTTCTACGCCGGAATTCTACTGCCCCGCATGCCACGGGAATTGGAGTGGGCGATGGGCAGATCATGGGAAGGTCCATTGACCTCGGGCGAGATTTTCTGGTCTCAGATCAAGCGAGGACATAAAATTCTGCCCCTGGTGTCTGTCGAAAATTGTTTCACTCAGTCTCAGACTTAATGATCCATCTTTCACCAGCAAGGCGCACCTCAGTGATTCCTTCTTCCTTAGATCTCCAAAAGGTGCTTTCTTTCAAACAGAAAACCAACTCTCACCAACATCCTGCTTCTCCACATTAATAGTTTTTTTTTCCTTCACAAAGCAGTATCTGTTTTGTCTTCTCTCTCTCTAACTCTTTATCTCTCTCATTCTCTGTCTCAAAAAAAGCTACCCCCAGGTGTGAAAACTGTTACTTGATATTTCAGTAGTTTTCTGTTTGTGTTTATTTCTCCATGGCAAACAGATTATATGGGCCTGTTTCCTGAGGAGAGATGTTCAGTCGTTCAAGAGCATTCTGTTTCACCTTGAGTTAAAGGAGACATTTTAAAACATAACTGCCTTGTGAAGTCCAGCATTTTGCAACACAGTGGTTAGCACTGCTGCCTCAGAGCGCCAGGTTCCCAGATTCAATAAAATAAAAGCAAATTACTGCAGATGCTGGAATCTGAAACCAAAAGAGAAAATGCTGGAAAATCTCAGCAGGTCTGGCAACATCTGTAAGGAGAGAAAAGAGCTGATGTTTCGAGTCCAGACGACCCTTTGTCAAAGCTCCCAGATTCAATTCTGGCCTCGGGTGATTGTCTGTGTGGAATTTGAACATTCTCCCTGTGTCTGCATGGGTTTCCTCTGGATGCTCCGGTTTCCTCCCACAGTCCAAAAGATGTGCGGGTTAGGTGGATTGACCATGTTGAATTGCCTCTTGGTGTCCAAAGATGTGTAGGTGGATTGGCCATGCTAAAATAACCATTAGTGTCAGGAGGATTAGCAGGGTAAATAAGTGGGTTATGGGGATAGGGCCTGGGCTGGATTATTGTGGCGGCACGGTAGCACAGTGGGGCGGCATAGTAGCACAGTGGGGCGGCACGGTAGCACAGTGGTTCGCACTGCTGCTTCACAGCTCCAGGGACCTGGGTTCGATTCCCGGCTTGGGTCACTGCCTGTGTGGAGTTTGCACATTCTCCTTGTGTCTGCATGGGTTTCCTCCGGGTGCTCCGGTTTCCTCCCACGGTCCAAAGATGTGCGGGTTAGGTTGATTGGCCATGCTAAAAATTGCCCTTAGTGTCCTGAGATGCGTAGGTTAGAGGGATTAGTGGGTAAATCTGTAGGGATGTGGGGGTAGGGCCTGGGTGGGATTGTGGTCGGTGCAGACTCGATGGGCCGAATGGCCTCTTTCTGTACTGCAGGGTTTCTATGATTTCTATTGTCAGTGTAGGCTTGATGGGCCAAATGGCCTCCTTCTGTACTGTAGGGATTCTATGATTATGTTACCTTTGTTTCTCTTTTTGGCATTTTTCTACCTTTCTCTCTAGCTGGGTTATGGGTTCACAAACACTCTTTCATTAACTTAGACTCATCTTTTATGTGTTAATCTAAAGATTATCGGCAAGCTGCTGATGGGACATCTCAGCTCACCTTGCCCCTGTTCTCACCTGAAATAACATGGGGGGGGAATTGATGGATAGTGGCGGAGATAAGGGAATGATGGGTAATCTTTTCTGTCTATAATTTTGAGACATTGTGATCAATTCGAGTGTCCCTGGAGATACTGAGGCTGATAGAGTGAATCAAGGAACATCCAAGTCCGTCAGGGTCAGTACCTCATTCAGCAGTGCACTGATAAAGTCAGATTGATTTCTAAAATAACCACCCAGTGGATGGATTAAGAATAACATTGGTAGAAACCTGACAGCTGGTTAACGGCCCAGTCTCTCAGATGGGAAATGAAAGAAACCTCTCCTCCAAAGGAGAAAATTAAATTCTGCTCAGCACATCATGAAGTAGCAAGTTTACAGAGGACAGCAATATTTCCACATCCTGAATGAATCAGGGAAGAAGAAGCAAAACATTTGAAGAATCAAATGAAGCAGTTGGGAGGTTAAGCTGGGATAGTGAATGGGAGAGAGGTAGGTGTTTGATAGGGCGGAGGTAAAGCTGGGTTGGAGAGACAGAACCTTCAGTATGTGTGACAACTGCCTTCAGGCTTTCCCAAGGAGCTCAGAGGTGTTTGAACATCTGTCAGCAGAAAGCTAAACAGTTATACTTTATACAAAATAATTTAACCGGGAGTGTTTTTCATGATGATTTTAGAAAGTAACAATTGTAAACCATTCATATCAGAAGGTGCATCATGCTGGCGATCAGGATATTGGATTTGATGATCAAAATGAATGGCAGAACAGGCTCGAAGGTCCATAGTGGAGGACATGCCCCTGTCTACATCAATGGGATGAAGTGGAAATGGTCGATAGCTTCAAGTTTCTAGGTGTCCAGATCACCAACAGTCTGTCCTGGTCCCTCCATGCCGACACTATAGTTAAGAAAGACCACCAACGCCTCGACTTTCTCAAGAGGCTAAGGACATTTGGCATGTCAGCTACGACTCTCACTAACTTTTCCAGATGCACTGTAGAAAGCATTCTTTCCAGTTGTATCACAGTTTGGTATGGCCCCTACTCTGCTCAAGAACGCAAGAAACTACAAACGTTCATGGACAAAGCTGAGTCCATCACTCAAACCAGCCTCCCATCTATTGACTCTGTCTACACTTCCCGCTGCCTCGGAAAAGCCGCCAGCATAATCAAGGACCCCACTCACCCCGGACGTTCTCTCTTCTACCTTCTTCCTTCGGGAAATAGATACAAAAGTCTGAGGTCACGTACCAACCGACTCAAGAACAGCTTCTTCCCTGCTGCTGTCAGATTTTTGAATGGACCTACCTCGTATTAAGTTGATCTTTCTCAACACCCTAGCTATGACTGTAACACTACATTCTGCACCCTCTCCTTTCCTTCTCTATGTACGGTATGCTTTGTCCGTATAGCGCGCAAGAAACAATACTTTTCAATGTATACGAATACATGTGACAATAATAAAAAATTAAATCGAATGGCCTACTTATGCTTCTGTTTTCTTTGTTTCTATGTTATTTCATACACACTGAGAAATTTCCATCACCAAAACTATTTTCTCAAACTATCATGATGTTCATGATTGAAACCTGCTAGCTTGTAACATGTTTTATAAAATGCTAGCAAATGCAATTCAGTAATTATACATTGCAAACCAACACTAATTAAATAGTATTGCATCAACAAATTCACATAGGAGACTAGAACTTTAAACTGTTGAGGAAGAAGAGAACCAACATTCAAAATCCTCAGCTGTTTACGGCTTCAAAAAGCTGATCAAAATCAAACAAACTTTGGTCTCTGCCAATTCTGTCAATCAGTCTTTTCAAGCATTGAGGATTGTTATCCGTATTGGATAAGTCAACAAACTAACACACGTGCATTTATCAGTTCATTCGTTTCAAAACAGGTATGGAAACATCTCTTTGAATGCATGGTTATGTCAGGAAGGTCAGGCCTAGTGTCATCATCTAATCCCAATTGTAAATACAAGCTGCCTGTACCAATCGGAACTCCAATCCTCTGTCCTAACCTACGAGTAATGTGAGAAAAGAATTTGCCTTTCATCTGATGCAGGTTGGAAAGCACACACTGTGGACTGGTAAAGCTGTCGATAGACCTTATGTGCACCTGTGCAGTGAACAAAATGACCATTTGACGCTTTGGTAATCCTGGGTTATGTAGAATGCTACTGTTCGTGACAACATTCATGATGAAGTGGGAGGCTTGTTGTTGTCTCTAGGTAAACATAACACTGATAATTTGATTACCAACAGTTAACTGCTCTTTGGACATTTGTAAAAGTTTAAAAAGTTTATTTATCAGTGTCACAAGTAGGCTTACATTAACACTGCAATGAAGTTACTGTGAAAATTCCCTAGTCACCACACTCCAGCGCCTGCGCAGGTACACTGAGGGAGAATTTAGCCAATGCACCTAACCAGCATGTCTTTCAAACTGTGGGAGAAAACCAGAAGAAACCCATGCAGACATATCTCCTTTAAACCTTGCCCCTCACACCTTAAACCTAGTTTATTTATTAGTGCCGCAAGTAGTCTTACATAACACTGCAATGAAGTTACTGTGAAAATCCCCTAGTCGCCACACTCCAGCGCCTGTGCAGGTACAGTGAGGGAGAATTTAGCCAATGCATCTAACCAGCTCGTCTTTCGGACTGTGGGAACAAACCGGAGGAAACCCATGCAGGCACAGGGAGAACGTGCAGACTCCGCGCAGACAGTGACCCAAGCCGGGACTCTAACCCGGGTCCCTGGCTGGGAATCTAACCCGGGTCCTTGGTGCTGTGAGGTAGTAGTGCTAACCACTGTGCCACCATGCTGCCCCTAGCTTTAGATATTCAAATGATAAGCCGTTTTAGTCAGTGTATGATAACAAACACCGAATTCAAGTAAAGGATCAAAACAGTGGAAAACCATTCTGGTGAAGAATTTAAGTAATTTTGAAAATGACATCTCATCAAAGGCACTTAAGTTTCAGACAAGTATTTAATACGTGTTCAAGAATACAAAATACAATACACTCGAAAATAATTTCAACTAATACTTTATAAAATAGCTATGTCAGCACGGCTGTCGTGGAATAAGCTTTGTTCTATCGTGTTCATCTCTCTGTGTAGATTGCACTGTCTTCCAAAAGTGGATGATTTGCTAATGTTACAATTCATTTGTAATTCAGATTTAGTGCAGTTAAAAAGTAACATCGGATAGACAGGTAAAATGGGCTGAGGCACTGCCTAAGCATGGATCTGCCAAGACCCCATTGCTTGCACTTTGAATCCACTCACCTGGGCAAGTGGCAAAGACATCTGCCCAAAACCGGTGAGTTCCCCTTTGCATATACAAGTTGGGTCTCAATCAGGACCCAACTGCAATATTAACTCTAGCCTGAGCAGGGCTCCTGCTACAGCTTTCCCACCAGCTCAACCTTGACCAGGAGAGGTTGATAATGGAAAATGTTTCTCGCATCTTTGGAGGAGGAAAGTGAAGGCTGCCCCTGCCTTCAACCCCTCCTTCCAATGGGAAGGCAAGATACACCTGGAACCTGATTCCGCCACCTATTTTGTGCCTGTGGACTGCCTTCGAGCTGTGGGAACCTCCATTACTTCCCATTCCATTGGGAATGTCAGACAGATCCAAATGAGGCACAGCTATTAAATTGTCTGGGCCTCTTTCTACCCCGGACAGGGAAATTAACTCGCCAGTGCACTTTTCTGAGCAACTTGAGGCTTCAGTTGTATTGCTTGACAATAAAAGAGAAGACATTTAAAATAACTTCAACATTTATTTCCCTCCCTTCCCTTCTCTATCAACATGTTACAAGCCTTTCATTGAAGCACTTGTAACTATTTTTGTTTTCTGTTTACATATGATTCTGTGCTCGCAGGCGCTAAGTCACAGAGCTTGTGGGTTTGAACGTGCAGGTTACTTGTTAACTCACTGAGTTGGATGTATTTATATCTGTTCCTGGTCACTGTGCCAGATGCAGAATCATTAGAAAGTGATTCACTCCTTCACCGGAGGGGAAAAATGTATTTTTCCTCTTTTATGAATATGCAAAGATACATTGTCCTTAACAGTCAGCTTCAGAAAGGAATCAACATTTAATGTATTATCAGATGGATAGGAAACTGTGACAGAGTTAGAGCTACCTACAACTTCACCAACTAAACACAGACATATTGAACTGTTTAAAAGAAAACAAGGAAAGACTGGTATCAAAAATTCCTGCCACAAGTCATCTGACGGACGGTTCTGTAAAGTTGACCATTTCCCTGGAAAGATTCCATATGAATTGCACTGCAGATCTGGTGGATGGGCAGGATTGGGCAGGGAAGGGGAGGAAGGGGGGGGGGGTGTGGTAAAGGTGGTCAAGGCCCACTTCAGACATGGACACACTTGAAAGGAAGGCATTAAATATACAAAGGGCTGGACTTTTATCAGATACTCATCAGATATTCCAAACCCACTGCAGAGGGAAAAACAACCCCCATTCTCCTGTTGATTGAGTTGGTTCGGATTATATTTTCTGGAGTTCAGAAGAATGAGGGGGTATCTCATAGAAACCTACAAAATTCTAACAGAACTAGACAGGGTAGATGCAGGAAGGATGTTCTGATGGTGGGTGTCTAGAACCAGGGCTCGGCATCTAAGGAAACGGGATAAATCATTTAGGACTGAGATGAGAAGAAATTTCTTCATCCAGAGAGTGGTGACATGTGGAATTCTCTCCCATGGAAAACAGCTGAGGCCAAATTATTGCGAGGGTTTTCTTACTAAAATAATTCTAAGTGCTGAATGGGGGAGAAACGCACCCATTTTTTCAGTGAGAAAAGAATTCAAATCTTACGCCACTTAGAGAAAAAAAAGAGGCAAATTGTGATTTGCGCCGGTGGGAGGAGTGGACGGAGTATATTCATGCCAGGAAGCTGGCTGATGACAGCTAGAGGGTGCCATTGCGCATACGCATGACCTCCCAGTGCACTGTGTAAAGTGTACACAGTTAGTGCACTGGGAAGCTGACACACCCCTCCACTCCCCCTGATCATACCCCCATCCCCGATCGTGGTTATTTAAAATTCATTTGTGGGACATAGGCATAACTGGCTGGCCAGAATTTATTGTAAGAAGTTTAACAACACCAGGTTAAAGTCCAACAGGTTTATTTGTCTGGAGACAATACACATCTTTTTAGCCTGTCTTGATGCTCTCTCCACTCACATTGTTTCGTTTCTTAAAGACTTGATTAGTTGTAAGCATTCGCATTCCAACCATTATTCATGTAAATTGAGTCTGTGTCTTTATAAGCTCTGTTTGTGAACAGAATTCCCACTCACCTGAAGAAGGGGCTTAGAGCTCCGAAAGCTTGTGTGGCTTTTGCTACCAAATAAACCTGTTGGACTTTAACCTGGTGTTGTTAAACTTCTTACTGTGTTTACCCCAGTCCAACGCCGGCATCTCCACATCAGAATTTATTGCCCATCCCTAGTTGCCTTTGAGAAGGTTGTGGTTAGCTACCTTCTTGAATCGCTGCAATCCATGTTCTGTGGGTTGACCCACAATGCCATTAGGGAGGGAATTCCAGGATTTTGACCCTTTGTGTCCCCTCTGGCCAATCATGCCCCCCCCCCCACCCCTCATTTACCCCCCCACCCCGGTCGATCATGGCCTCCATAATTCCACCCCACGTCCCAGGCCAGTAGCCACCCCCATTCACCCCTCCCCCAGCCCATCGCCGCGTTCAAGAAGGAATTAGCTATAGCTCTTGGGGCTATAAAAGCGCGATCAGGTTATTGAGTTGGATGATCAACGATGATCATAATGAATGGTGGAGCCATTCTGGAAGGGCCGAATGGCCTACTCCTGCTCCTATTTTCTATATCTCTATGTTTCTATGGGAGTGGGATAGCTTGATCTTGGTTTCAGATAAAGCTCGGCACAACATCGTGGGCCGAAGGGCCTGTTCTGTGCTGTACTGTTCTATGTTCTATGTTCTAAATCTACTCTTTCTTTGACTCAAGGAAACCTGGTTTGATTGGCTTCTTATTAATACATAAATCAATTTGGATTGAAAAAAGCAGTTATGGGGAAAAGAAACTCAAAAACTCTTTGTTGTAACTAATCAAGGGGGCTAAATAAAGGAGGAACCAGCTCACTCCTCCTCACTCAGTGGGAAGATAATAGAGAAGTCAGTAACTGATGCAGGTGGAGGTGGGAGGCTGGTACTGAATGTGAAAGGAAGTGTAAGGAAAGAAGGATGGGGAAAGGAAGAAAGGTGATTGAAATCCCACTGTATTGTTCAGATTAGTTTCTTGAAGTTTAAGTTTATTTATCAGTGTCACAAGTCAGCTTACATTAACACTGCAGTGAAGTTACTGTGACAATTCCCTGGTTGCCACACTCCAGCGTCTGTTCGGGTACACTGAGGGAGAATTTAGCATGGCCAATGCACCTAACCAGCACGTCTTTCGGACTGTGGGAAGAAACCAGGGCACACAGAGAAAACCCATGCAGACACAGGGAGAACATGCAGACTCCACACAGATAGTGACCCAAGGTGGGAATTGAACCTGGGTCCCTGGCACTGTGAGACAGCAGTGCTGACCACTGTGCCACCATGCCACCCCATACTTAAGTCCAGAGCAGAGAAAGATTCCTGCTGATTTGAAGATGAAACTTAAATGGCGGCATTTTCTGGCTGCACTCACCGCATTGCTGGAAAATCCCACCCAAGTTCAACAGACCTTTGCATGGTCCATGTCCGGCCCGCTACGATTCCCGTGGTGGGTGGGATGGGGAAATTCTGCCCAAAATGTCCTATCTATTAATTACCAAGTGTAACTGATGATCACGACTGATAATTAATTTTCATATTTGAGTCCAAACAATGAGTCGATGTGTCATTATGGCTTGACCCGAATTTATCACACAGACACTGGCTCAAACAGATAACCAGATATAAATCATTAGGATCTTTCTCCCTCTAGTACAAATTAATTAATGTAAGGAAAAGTTTTGATGCTTAACACAAATCATTAGATTAACAAAGTTTACAGCAATCCATACAGATTAAAACAATGCTGGACTGCTTGAGGAACTGGCTCATAACTCATGTTTGGATGTTTCCTGGACAGAAATCCACATATTGACATCTTATATATAACTTAGTTACTGTGATCCAATATTTCCAATATAGGGCAGCACGGTAGCACAGTGGTTAGCACTGCTGCCTCACAGCGCCAGGGACTCGGGTTTGATTCCTGACTTGGGTCACTGTTTGTGCAGAGTCTGCATGTTCACCCTGTGTCTGCGTGGGTTTCCTCCGGGTGCTCCGGTTTCCTCCCACAGTCTGAAAGACGTGCTGGTTAGGTGCATTGGCCACGCTAAATTCTCCCTCAGTGTACCCGAACAGGAGCCGGAGTGTGGCAACTAGGGGATTTTCACAGTGACTTTATTGCAGTAAGCCTACTTGTTACACTAATAAATAAACATTAAACTTATTTGCTTTTGTGTAAAATGTTATCCTGGAACTCCCTTCCTAACAGCTGAGTGGGTGTACGTACACAACACGGACTGCAGTGGGTTCAAGAAGATAGCACACCACCACCCTCTCAAGGGCAATTAGGGATGGGCAATAAATACTGGCTTTGCCAGAGATGCTTGCACCCCATGAATGAATAAAAAAGAACTGAACGACCAAGGTTGAAAACCAATTCAACATCTTAAAGTAAGTTAAATGGTGACTGATGAGGACACATGTGTGGAATGTGTGCACAGAGCAGTGACCAGCTGCCTGACGTACCCAACTGTTTTAGGCGACTTCAATATTTACATTAAACAGGTGTGAAATGTGCTTCAGAAAACTGCAATTTTTGTTTAAAAATGTGTCTTTTGAGCAGAACGTTGCAAATAATTTTTGGCTGTACAGTATATTCCATGGAAAATATTGGACAGCAAACATTGTTTAGATTACTGTGCATTTTTTGTAAACACGGTAAGATGTCTCACAACATCAGTGCGCCAAATGGTCTGCTTCTATGCTATAGATGCCATGTAACTATATAGGCCAGCTGGGAACGAGGGGTAGGCCTTGATGAATAAATGCACAGCATAGTGCAACTCTGAATCATTCATCGTCTAGAATACCTACAGTGCAGAAAGAGGTCATTTGGCCCATCAAGCCTGCACCGGCAACAATCCCACCCAAGTCCTATCCCTGTAACCCCACATATTTACCCTCCTAGTCCCCCTGACACTAAGGGGCAATTTAGCATGGCCAATCAATCTAACCCGCACATCTTTGGAGTGTGGGAGGAACAGGAGCACCTGGAGGAAACCCATGCAGACACGGGGAAAACATGCAAACTCCATACAGACAGTGACCCGAATTGAACCCAGGTCCCAGATGCTGTGAGGCAGCAGTGCGAACCACTGTGCCACCATGCTGTCCTTCGGTCCAAGAACATCCAAGGTTCTGCCCTTAAGTGTATTAAGTTAGCCATTTTTTAATTCATTCGTGGGGACATGGGTGTCACAGGGCTGGCCAGTATTTATTGCCCATCCCTGGTTGCCCTTGAGAAGGTGGTGGTGAGCTGCCTTCTTGAACCTCTGCAGTCCACGTGCTGTGGGTTGACCCACAATGCCGTTAGGGAGGGAATTCCAGGATTTTGACACAGCAAGCGCGAAGGAATGGCGATATATTTCCAAGTCAGGATGGTGAGTGGCTTGGAGTGGAACTTGCAGGTGGTTGTGTTCCCATTTATCTGCTGTCCTTGTCCTTCTAGATGGAAGTGGCCGTGGTTTGGAAGGTGCTGTCTAAGGATTTTTGGTGAATTGCTGCAGTGCATCCTCTAGATAGTACACACTGCTGCTACTGAGCGTCAGTGGTGGAGGGATTGAATGTTTGTAGATGTGGTGCCAATCAAGCTGGCTGCTTTTTCCTGGATGATGTCAAGCTTCCTGAGTGTTGTTGGAGCTGCACCCATCCAGGCAAGTGGGGAGTATTCCATCACACTCCTGACTTTTGCCTTGTAGATGGTGGATAGGCATTGGGGAGTCAGGAGGTGAGTTACTCACCGCAGTATTCCTAACCACTGACCAGCTCTTGTAGCCATTGTGTTTATGTGGTGAGTCCAGTTGAGTTTCTGGTCAATGGTAACCCCAAGGATGTTGACAGTGGGGGATTCAGTGATGGTTTCACTATTGAATGTCAAGGGGCGGTGGTTAGAGTGTCTCTTATTGGTGATGGTCATTGTCTGGCATTTGTGTGGCACGAATGTTACTTGCCACTTGTCAGCTCAAGCCTGGATGTTGTCCAGATCTTGTTGCATTTGAACATGGACTGCTTCAGGATCTGAGGAGTAGCGAATGGTGCTGAACATTGTGCAAACATTGGCGGACATCGAACATCCCCACTTTTGACCTTATGATGGACGGAAGGTCATTGATGAAGCAGCTGAAGATTGTTGGGCCTCGGACACTACCCTGAGGGACTCCTGAAGAGATGTCCTTGAGCTGAGATGTCTGACCCACCACAACCACAACCATCTTCCTATGTACCAGGTATGACTTCAACCAGCGGAGGGTTTGCCCCCTGATACCCATTGATTCCAGTTTCACTAAGGCTCCTTGATGCCACACTCGGTCGAATGCAGCCTTGATGTCAAGGGCTGTCACTCTCACCTCACCTCTGTAATTCAGCTTTTTTGCCCATGTTTGAACCAAGGCTATAATGAGGTCAGGAGCTGAGTGACCCTGGCAAAACCCAAACTGGGCATCACTGAGGTGGTTATTGCTGATCCAGGTGCTGCTTGATAGCACTGTCAATGACCCCTTCCATCACTTTATTGATGATTGAGAGTAGACTGGGCGGTAATTGGCCGGGTTGGATTTGTCCTGCTTTTTGTGTACAGGACATACCTGGGCAGTTTTCCACATTGTTGGGCAGGTGCCAGTGTTGTAACTGTACTGGAAAAGCTTGGCTAGGGGTGCGGTGCGTCCTGGAACACAAGTCTTCAGTACTATTGCCAGAATGTTATCAGGGTCCATTGCCTTTGCAGTATCCAGTGCCTCCAACCGTTTCTTGATATCACGTGGAGTGGATCGAATTGGCTGGAGACTGGCATCTGAGATGCTGGGGACCACTGGAGGAGGCCGTGATGGATCATCCACTCGGCACTTCTGGCTGAAGATTGCTGTGAATGTTTCAGCCTTATCCTTTGCACTGGATAAAAGCAAATGACTGCGGATGCTGGAATCTGAAACCAAAAGAGAAAATGCTGGAAAATCTCAGCAGGTCTGGCAGCATCTGTAAGGAGAGAAAAGAACTGACGTTTCGAGTCCCGATGACCCAAAGGCACCTCCTGAGATTTTCCAGCATTTTCTCTTTTTTATCTTTTGCACTGATGTGCTGGGCTCCTCCATCATTGAGGATGGGGATACTTGTGGAGCCTCCTCCTCCAGTGAGTTGTTTAATTGTCCACCACCGTTCACGACTGGATGTGGAAGGACTGCAGAGCTTAGATCTGATCCATTGGTTGTGGGATCGCTTAGCCCTGCTCAGGCAATAGTACTGGCCTGAATACCCAAGAGAAGGGATAGAAAGCATCAGCCTGAAGTATCATCCCATGTTATTACCCTGTGTGGAAAGTGTTGACACACAGATTTGGGGCAGCACTTGGTCATGATAAAATATCACCGCCATGGCCACACAGGAAACGGATGGGTGAACAAGTGAAGGAGCCCCTGGTATTCAAGGAATGTGGCTGAACATCAAGTCGTGTTGCCAAAGGTTTTGTCTCACACTCATCACGATAAATCAAAGAATGCCAAATTTCAAAACAATTTATACCAAAGGAGAAAAGGGTGCAGCTCAGAGGCTAGGAATATTGCAGCGAGTAACTCACCTCCTGACTCCCCAAAGCCTATCCACCAGCTACAAGGCACAAGTCAGAAGTGTGATGAAATACTCCCCATTTGCCTGGATGGGTGCAGCTCCAACAACACTCAAGAAGCTTGACACTATCCAGGACAAAGCAGCCCGCTTGATTGTCACCATATCTACAAATATCCACTCCCTCCATCACCGATGCTCAGTAGCAGCAGTGTGTACCATCTACAAGATGCATTGCAGCAATTCCCCAAAGATCCTTAGACAGCACCTTCCAAACCCACAACCACTTTCATCTAGAAGGACAAGGGCAGCAGATACATGGGAACACCACCACCTGCACAATTTCCTCCAAGCCACTCAGCATTCTGGCTTGGAAATATATCACTGTTCCTTCGCAGTCGCTGGGTCAAAATCCTGGAATTACCTCCCTAAAGGCATTGTGGGCCAACCCACAGCACATGAACTGCATTGATTCAAGAAGGCAGCTCATCACCACCTTCTCAAGGGCAACTAGGAATGGGCAATAGATGCTGGCCAGCCAGCGATGCCCATGTCCCAAAAAGATTGGCTCAGTAGATAATTCTGATTGGCTGAGGCCTTGCACCCTGTTTTAGTAAAAGTCTTAGTAATGATTATTGTGATCATTTGAAATTTGTCGTTCTTATGTTTGCCCCAATGAGTGCAAGACTGGAGGTTTTGGCAACATGTTTTTCTTTTCAGTTGTACTCGATTTCTGTACAAGCAAGCAACTATTTGTGGAATTGTACATCACCAGTTTCAGCAGAAGAGGGATTGGGGAAGTGAAGGGGATGACAAGGTGGCAGGCAGCAATGACTGTGTGTGCTATCAAAATCCTGAAGAAGCATCTGTTAAAGGAAGAGTTAACCTCAGCTTCCCAGCGGCTAATGGAAAAGATCCACTGAGTTTACTTTTGTTTCTGCTGTGGCAATATCCTTTAACTGCCTGAATCACAGAATCCCTACAGTACAGAAGGAGGCCATTCAGCCCATCGAGTCTGTACCAACCACAATCCCACACTGGCCCTATTCCTGCAATCCCACACATTTGTCCTGCTAATCCCCCTGACAATTTAGCATGGCCAATCAACCTAACCCCCACACATCTTTGGACTGTGGGAGGAAACCGGAGCACCCGGAGGAAACACACGCAGACACGGGGAGAATGTGCAAACTCCACACAGACAGTGACCTCAGACTGGAATTGAACCTGGGTGCCTGGCGCTGTGGGGCGGCAGTGCTAACCACTGTGCCACTGTGCCGCCCTTACCTTCTCAATTCAACCTTATACGTGAGCTGCATGGTTTCAAAAATCTACATTGTGCATTTTGAAGACTATTTGGAGCTTCTGCAGTTGTCCATACCAATTAAATGTTGTTTGCACTGATTGCTAAGAGTGGGTAGTCTAGCCTGCCCTCTAGAGAGGGAAAACTGGAGTTGCAATTGGATTTGTTACTGCTTCAAATACCCGACATCCACAGGCAGTTTTCACAATGACGAGTCCTGCACTACAACTTCAGAATTTGATCATTTTAAAGTTTATTTATTAATCAGAAGTAAGGCTTACATTAACACTGCAATGAAGTTACTGTGAAATTCCCCTATGGTGGTGTCTTGGTCGAGTCAATATAATGCAGATATCCAAATAAATTAAATAATGTATAATGTCATGGTAATACACAGTAAAATAAGTTCCTGAGGACCACAAGTAGTGTTGCATGTTTTATCAGGTTACAAGGCATTTCATGACACACCGAAGATTCTCTATTTCCTCTTCATGTTCAATGTTTAAAATTCACTAAATTAAGCTTGTAATTTCGGCAAACATATTGACGTTGCTCAGTATGTTCAGGGTTTACCATATATCACTACCCTATCATTTTAACACAAGTTTGGCCAGTTTACTGCTGCGCTATGTTGTTGGGTCTCCCAGATATGAAAAGATGATCGTTCACACATGTTGTGAGCAGCACAGAGTCACAAAGCTGTCAGCACAACAACCATCTTTCAATCCATCTTGCTTGTGTCAGTATTGGTGCAGTTCTTCAAAAGGAGCTAGTCCATTTCCCTCATGCCACCTGGCTAAAGTACTTGCACAGCAGCTAAGTGGGGCAAGATACAGTCCGTCACACTGCAGACTGATAAAACCTCACTCATCAGCCATAAAGGGCAGGCTATGGCCTAGTGGTATTATCGTTATACTATGATTCCAGAAACTCAGCTAATGCTCTGGGGACACGGGTTCGAATCCCACCTTGGCAGATGGTGGAATTTGAGTTAAACTAAAAAATTCTGGAATTAATAATCTACTGCTTACCATGAAACCATTGTCGATTGTCAGAAAAACCCATCTGGCTCACTGATGTCCTTTTAGGGAAGGAAATCTGCCCGGTGTGGTCTACATGTGACTCCAGAGCCACAGCAATGTGGTTGACTTTCAGCAGCACTCCAAGGGCAACTTGGGATGGACAATAAATGCTGGCCAGCCAGCGGTACCCATGCCCATGAATGAATTAAAAAAAGGTCAGGAAACCTGCCATCCATATTCAACCTGGCCCTTATGTGACTCCACTCCCACACCAACTCCCCGATGAAATGGCCAGGAAAGCCACTCGGTTGTATCAAATTTCTACAATGAGTGGTGGCCCACTGCCAGCTCATCAGGGTAACAATTATAGAGGGGCAATAAATATTGGCCTTGCCAGCAATGCTCACAAACACAGAATGACTGGGAACTGTTCTTTGTAAGCCTCCCGAGTTCAATTCTGTTTGCCAAACTACCAGAAGGATGTGGAGGCTTTGGAGAGGGTACAGAAAAGATTAACCAGCATGTTGCCTGGCATGGAGGGCATTAGCTATGAGGAAAGGTTGGAGAAACTTGGTTTATTCTCACTGGAACGACGGAAGTCGACTAGATTATGAGAGGCATGGACAGAGTGGATAGCCAGAAGCTTTTTCCCAGGGTGGAAGAGTCAATTACTAGGGGACATAAGTTTAAGGTGCGAGGCGCAAGGTTTAACGGAGTTGTACGAGGCAAGATTTTTACACAGAGGGTGGTGGGTGGTGAGTGCCTGGAACTCGCTGCCAGGGCAGGTAGTGGAAGTAGATATGATAGTGACTTTTAAGGGCGTCTGGACAAATACATGAATAGGATGGGAATAGAGGGATATGGTCCCCGGAAGGGTAGGGGGTTTTAGTTCAGTCGAGCTGTATGGTCGGTGCAGGCTTGGAGGGCCGAAAGGCCTGTTCCTGTGCTGTAATTTTCTTTGTTCTTTGTTCTTTTGCTGGCTCTACAGTATGACAATTGTGACACTGTCCTGTGGCACTGACTTCTATTGGCTTAGTAAGAAGTCTCACAACACCAGGTTAAAGTCCAAAAGGTTTATTTGGAATCACGAGCTTTCAGAGCACTGCTCCTTCATCAGGTGAGTCACTTCATTCCATATCTTAAAAGAGGTGGCTAATGAGGTTGTAGATGCGTTGGTGCTAATTTTTCAAAATTCATTTGATTCTAGAAAGGTTCCATCAGAATGGGAAATAGCAAATATAAACCTTCTATTCAAGAAAGGAGGGAGGCAGAAAACAGGAAATGATAGGCCAGATGGCTTGATGTCTGCCATGGGGATGGTGGTAGAATAGATCATTAAAGAGGTTATAGCTGGACACTTATCCACATGTGCTGTGGATAAAGGGGAGATTGTAGGCGTACTTTGCTTGGATTTCCAGAAGGCATTTGATAAGGTTCACATCAAATGTGGAAACAAATTAAAACATGCTACCGTGCAAAGGGACCTGGGGGTCCTTGTGCATGAGACGCAAAAGCCCAGTCTGCAGGTACAACAGGTGATCAAGAAGGCAAATGGGATGTTGGCCTATATTGCGAGGGGGATAGAATATAAAAGCAGGGATGTCTTGATGCACCTGTACAGGGCATTGGTGAGGCCGCAGCTGGAATACTGTGTGCAGTATTGGTCCCCTTATATGAGGAAGGATATATTGGCATTGGAGGGAGTGCAGAGAAGGTTCACCAGGTTGATACCGGAGATGAGGGGTTTGGATTATGAGGAGAGGCTGAGGAGATTGGGTTTGTACTCGTTGGAGTTTAGAAGGATGAAGGGGGATCTTATGGAGACTTATAAGATAATGCGGGGGCTGGATAGGGTGGAGGCGGAGAGATTCTTTCCACTTAGTAAGGAAGTTAAAACTAGAGGACACAACCTCAAAATAAAGGGGGGTCGGTTTAAGACAGAGTTGAGGAGGAACTTCTTCTCCCAGAGGGTGGTGAATCTCTGGAATTCTTTGCCCACTGAGGTGGTGGAGGCTACCTCGCTGAATATGTTTAAAGCGCGGATGGATGGATTCCTGATCGGTAAGGGAATTAAGGGTTATGGGGATCAGGCGGGTAAGTGGTACTGATCCACGTCAGATCAGCCATGATCTTATTGAATGGCGGAGCAGGCTCGAGGGGCTAGATGGCCTACTCCTGCTCCTATTTCTTATGTTCTTATGTACATCAAAGATTATTACAGAAAATAAAAGCTCATGGTGTGGGGGGTAACATATTGGCATGGATAGAAGATTGGCTGGCTGGCAGTAAACAGAGAATATGCATAGATGAGTATTTGTTTGATTGGCAGGATGTGACAAATGGAGTCCAACAAGAGACTATGCTTGAACCTCAACTTTTACAATTTACTTCAATGACTTAGGTGAGGAGAGCAAAGACATGGTAGCTAAATTTGCAGACATTGCAACGCTCGGCAGGAAAGTATATTGTGAAGTAGACATAAGGAGTTAGCAGACGACTACAGAGAGAGGTTGAGTGAGTGGGCAGAAATCTGGCAGGTGGAGTATAATGTGAAAAAAATGTGAAGTTGTTCACTTTGGCAAGAAGGATAAAACAGTCTAGTGTTATTTAAACAAAGGTGACTACAGAATGCTCAGATACAAAGGGATTTAGCTGTTCTAGTGCATGAGTCACAAAACATTAGCACGCAGGCACAGCAAGCAATCAAAAGCGTGAGTGGAATGCTATCCTTTATTATGAGAATAATTGAACATAAAAGTAAGGATGTTATGCTTCAGTTATGATGTGGAGATGCCTCCACAACACAGCCAACGTTGTCTACCTGATACGCTGCAGGAAAGGATGTCCCGAGCAATGGTACATTGGGGAGACCATGCAGACGCTACAACCACGGATGAATGAACACCGCTCGACAATCACCAGGCAAGAGTGTTCTCTTCCTGTTGGGGAACACTTCAGCGGTCACGGGCATTCGGCCTCTGATCTTCGGGTAAGCGTTCTCCAAGGCGGCCTTCACGACACACGACAGCGCAGAGTAGCTGAGCAGAGACTGATAGCCAAGTTCCGCACACATGAGGAAGGCCTCAACCGGGATCTTGGGTTCATGTCACATTATCTGTAACCCCCATGACTTGCCTGGACTTGCAAAATCTCACTAACTGTCCTGTCTGGAGACAATACACATCTCTTTAACCTGTGCTTAACCCTCTCTCCATTCACATTGTCTGTACCTTTAAGACTTGATTACCTGTAAAGACTCGCATTCCAATCATTATTTTGTAAATTGAGTTTGTGTCTTTATATGCCCTGTTTGTGAATAGAACTCCCACTCGCCTGATGAAGGAGCAGCGCTCCGAAAGCTGGTGGCTTTTGCTACCAAATAAACCTGTTGGACTTTACCCTGGTGATGTGAGACTTCTTACTATGCTTCAGTTATACAGGGCATTGGTGAGGCCACATCTCAAATACAATGGCAGATTTGGTATCCTTATTTAAAGAAGGATGTAAATGCCTTGGAGGTGGTTCAGAGGAGGTTTGCTTGATTGATACCTGGAATAAGCAGGTTGTCTTGCGAGAATAGGGTGGGCTTGTTTCCACTGGAGTTTAGAAGAAGGAGGGGTGACTTGATGGAAGATCTTGAATGGTACTGACAAGGTGGATGTGGCAAGGGTGTTTCTTCTTCTGGGTGAGTCCAGAATGGTTTTCAGATTAGAGGTCATCCCTTTAGAACAGAGATGAGGAGAAGTGGGGCGGCACGGTAGCACAGCGGTTAGCACTGCTGCTTCACAGCTCCAGGGACCTGGGTTCGATTCCCGGCTTGGGTCACTGTCTGTGTGGAGTTTGCACATTCTCCTCGTGTCTGCGTGGGTTTCCTCCGGGTGCTCTGGTTTCCTCCCACAGTCTAAAGATGTGCGGGTTAGGTTGATTGGCCATGCTAAAATTGCCCCTTAGTGTCCTGAGATGCGTAGGTTAGAGGGACTAGCGGGTAAATGTGTAGGGATAAGGGGGTAGGGCCTGGGTGGGATTGTGGTCGGTGCAGACTTGATGGGCCAGATGGCCTCTTTCTGCACTGTAGGGTTTCTATGATTCTATGAAGTCTTTTCTCTAAGAGGGTTATGTAACTTTGTAATCCTCTGTCTCAGAAGATGGTGGAAACGGAGTCTTTGGATATTTTTTAGGCAGAGGTAGGTAGTTCCTTGTTGGGCAAGGAAATCGAATGTTACCGGGGGCAGATGGGAATATGGAACTTGAAACACAAACAGATCAACCATGAACATGAAGCTACTTTGAGCTTATAGAATCATGGAATCCCTACAGTACAGAAGGAGGCCATTTGGCCTATTGAGTCTGCACCAACTCTCCGACAGAGTACCTTACCCAGGACCAGACCTCCACCCATAACCCCACACATTTACCCCACTAACTCCCTAACCTATATATGTTGGGACACTTAACCTGCACATCTTTGGACTGTGGGAGGAAACCGGAGCACCCGGAGGAAACTCACGCAGACAGGAGGTGATTGTGCAAACTCCACACAGACAGTCATCCGAGGCTGGAATTGAACCCGGGTCCCTGACACTGTGAGGCAGCAGTGCTAACCACTGTGCTTTAGTCAGATGAACATATGTGCGAAGATATGAATTAGGAGCAGGAATTAGGCCACTCGGCCCCTCGAGCCTACTCCGCCATTCAATATGATCATGGTTGATCTGATTATCACCTCAAATCCACATTCCTGCAGTCATAACTGAATTGTGCCATCTACTGGAACCAGAGGACGAACAACTATCACCACATCTCAAGGAAATGCAAAAGGGACAATGCAACCCAACTTTCTCGCGCTTTCCAGACAGTAAGTTAGCTTTGACAAATATCAATCAGTTTTCTGTTCACTGCAGTGTGATCTCAACCTCCACAGACTAGAATCATAGACTCCCTACAGTGCAGAAAGAGGCCATTTGGCCCATCGAGCCTGCACCGACAACAATCCCACCAAGGCCCTTTCCCTGTAACCCCACGTACATACCTTGCTACTCTCCTGACACTAAGGGGCAATTTACCATAGCCAATCAACCTAACCTGCACATCTTTGGACTGTGGGGGGAAACCGGAGCACCCGGAAGAACCCCACGCAAACACGGGGAGAATGTGCAAACTCCACACAGACAGTGGCCTGAGGCCGGAATTGAATCTGGGTCCCTGGCGCTGTGAGGCAGCAGTACTAACCACTGTGCTACTGTGCCGTTCAAGTGTTTCCAGTGTCCTGTTGTGACCTCAGTCTGTTCACTGCAGTGTGACCTCAATCTCCTGTGTCCTGTTGTAATTTACTAGTGGTGATATTAAAATGAATGCTGGCATCCAGCTGTAAGAAGAGAAGCTGGCATTGCTGTTTGAAATTCCTGGGATACAGGTTGGCATTGACTGCACTCACGAATACCAGAAAAGCACTTGTCTAACATTCCCATTCCCATACCAACAGAGAAGGATGGCACACAAAGAATACCCAGATGCTCCAGACACCCAGACTTATTTTTGCAGTGTTACGCCTGTGAAATTCCCATGGCACCTGAGTCATCTGTTGCTTACTCATTCCAGGGTGAAGATAAATTGGATGATTAGGTCCTGCGACGTGTCACTTACCTGCTCAAAGTCCATCATGCAAACCAGCCTCCCACCCATCAACTCTGTCTACACTTCCCGCTGCCTCAGATTTGATTTGATTTATTATTGTTGCATGTATTAGTATACAGTGAAAAGTATTGTTTCTTGTGCGCACTGGAGCGAGGCGACTTCTTGAAAGCTGTGCCCGGCATACCTTCTAATTCTATCTTCTACTCTCGTTCTACGCTTCTAAAACTTCATTCTAACTCTTTTAAACTCTCTAACAATGCTTTAATGACATTCTGCACTCTCTCGTTTCCTTCTCTATGAACGGTATGTTTTGTCTGTATAACGCGCAAGAAACAATACTTTTCACTGTATGTCAATACATGTGACAATAATAAATCAAATCAAATCAAATCAAAATCAAAACAAAGCGTACTGTTCATAGAGAAGGAAAGGAGAGAGTGCAGAATGTAGTGTTACAGTCATAGCTGGAGTGTAGAAAAAGATCAACTTAATGCAAGGTAGGTCCATTCAAAAGTCTGATGGCAGCAAGGAAGAAACTGTTCTTGAGTGGGTTGGTACGTGACCTCAGTCTTTTGTACCTTTTACCCGATGGAAGAAAGTGGAAGAGAGAATGTCCAGGGTGTGTGGGGTCCTTGATTATGCTGGCTGCTTTTCCAAGGCAGTGGGAAGTGTAGACAGAGTCAATGGATGGGTGGCTGGTTTGCAGCCAGCCAGCATATTTAAGCATAATAAAAGCAGCCGGCATAATCATTGACCCCACACACCCCGGATATTCTTTCTTCCACCTTCTTCCGTCGGGAAAAAGATACAAAAGTCTGAGGTCACATGCCAACCGACTCAAGAACAGCTTCTTCCCTGCTGCCGTCAGACTTTTGAATGGACCTACCACGCAGTAAGTTGATCTTTTTCTACAGACTAGCTATGACTGTAACACTACATTCTGCACTCTCTCCTTTCCTTCTCTATGAATGGTATGCTTTGTCTGTATAGGGCGCAAGAAACAATACTTTTCACTGTATGCTAATACATGTGACAATAATAAATCAAATCAAAATCAAATCAAATCTGCCTCAGTACCCATGCCGTCAGTGCACAGAATATGACATGAGGTGAGGGCATGGTTAAACAAATATTTGTCATGCTCAAACACATGTTTGCAACACACTGCTGCAGGGAAGCACTTCAATAAGGCTGGAGAATGGTAGAACGTAATCTGCTGGCTACACAGGATAACAATCAAAAGATACAGATAGGCAGGGCCAGTGCAGGTGCATTAGGTGCCCTCGGAGAACTCCCACTGATCACACAACCCACTCCACTCCCATCTTTTGAATTTTCGAAAATGTAGACAGTAAAATGGTGCTAATGTTTAAAGTCTATTTATTAGTGTCACAAGTAAGCTTACATTAACACTGCAATGAAGTTACTGTGAAAATCCCCCAGTCACCACACTCCGGCGCCTGTTTGGGTACACTGAGGGAAAGTTTAGCATGGCCAGTGCACCTAACCAGCACGTCTTTCAGACATGGGAGGAAACTGGGGCACCCGCAGGAAACCCATGCACACACGAGGAGAATGTACAGACCCCGCACAAACAGTGACTCGAGCCGGGAATTGAACCCGTGTCCCTGGCGCTGTGAGGCGGCAGTGCTAACCACTGTTGTCACTGAAAGGACAGGGCGCAGAATATAGTGCCGCAGTCACAGGTAGGGTGAAGAGAAAGATCAGCTTAATATATGATAGGACCGCTCAAAAGCCTGATGACAGCAGGGAAGAAGCTATGCTTGAGTTTGTTGGTACGTGTAAGGCCCTGGTTCCACAGCTGCTGTGCCTGCCGTCAGGCCCACATGGTCGCTGGTCCTGGTCACTTCCAGGTCAGGAGTCATCGGAGTCCGGAAGGTCGCCACATCTGTAAGAGAATTCAATTATTAGACAGCTTAAAAACTTACAATTCATTTTCAGAAGCACAGAAGGGGAGTAAAAGATGAAATTGGAGGGTATGCTGGGGACACTCGCTTGAAGTTGCCTCACTCCGGCGCCATCTTTTTTTTATGTTAAAGTTCAATGTGTTAAAGACCAGCCTAGCCAAGGGCAGACTGGGGGGCTTTAACTCGAACAGCAATGAATAATTTCCCTGTTAACAGCAATGGTTTAAACTCCTACAGTTGCTTCTTGGCCCTTTGGCTAAGATCAAACATCAAACAGGTCTAGCCCAAGATGGGCTACAATGCCTCATCTCATCAGGTTGGATATTGTTTGTCTCCCTTTTGGGGACCATTAATTGGATTTTGAATTTGGTTTATTGGAGCTAGCTAGGAATGGATTTAAGTTTGTCCGGTCCACTCTGCATGGTGGCACAGTGGTTAGCACTGCTGCCTCATAGCACCAGGGACCCGGGTTCAATTCTCGGCTTGGGTCACTGTCTGTGCGAAGTCTGCACATTCTCCCTGTGTCTGCGTGGGTTTCCTCCGGTTGCTCTGGTTTCCTCCCGCAGTCCAAAAGACGTGCTGGTTAGGTGCATTGGCTGTGCTAAATTCTCCCTCAGTGTACCTGAACAGGCACCAGAGTGTGGCGACTTGGGGATTTTCACAGTAACTTCACTGCAGTGTTAATGTAAGCTGACTGGTGACACTAATAAAACTAACTGAACTCAGTGAAAGATTTGTCCATGTGACAAAAGATTGAGAGTGTGGCGACTAGGGGATTTTCACAGTAACTTCATTACAGTGTTAATGTAAGCCTACTTGTGACACTAATAAACAAACTTTACTTTAAAAAATTGCAGCCTCAAGAAAGGTAGAAGGGCTATTTCAGAAACCAAATGAATTGAAGTGTTGCTTGTTATGTTTGACTAGAAGAGTTTAGAAACTTTTTTTTTCCAAAGAAATGTACAGCACAGGAACAGACCCTTCGGCCTCCAAGCCTGTGCATATCATGATGCCCTAACTAAACTAAACTAAAACCTCTGCCCTTACTCGGTCCGTATCCCTCTATTCCCTGCCTATTCATGTACCCATCCAGACGCCTCTTAAATGTGGCTACTGTGTAACGTGTAACATTTTATTTAAAAGCCCAGTTGTTCCTCTTACTGGGCTTCTCAGTGGAATCCTGTGAAAAAGTGTTAAATGTTGCCTGCTTCTGAAGCAGTTGGTTGGAGTTGCAGTTCCCACCAGTCAGCCCTCCAGGAAAGGGGGCAGCATCACTAGCTGGTTCCTGAACAGGAAGTGCTGGCTGTTCGGTGAAGTGAATGTCAGAAGGAGAGAGGGATGAAAGTTCTTGGACTCGGTGGCTTCAATGTAGTGGTGTTTTTACTGAGCATTCTGGTGCTTTCGTTGGCTTATTTGTTGTATCATTTGGAGAACTCTGATCCAGGGCCTCTGCCCATTTCCAGGTAAAACAGGCCAAGAGGCTGAGTGAATTTAGATTTTTTTGTACTGTCATGTTGTTTACTGTCTAAATCCATTTAAAAGAAAACTGCAATGGATCTGGGTTTTTTTTATTTGATAAATACAATTATTTTTCAAGGAATTGTGTGACACTCCTGATCAAGGCCTACTTTTGAAAGAATTGTTGATGATTTAAATACATAGACCAGTTTAGATTCCTTCCTGTAAGATAGCTTCCAGGTGTGGCTCTGTCATTTAACTCCATTTGAAAATTACAGGTGTAATTGTGCAAGGGTTTGCATTGAGATGGCAGCATCCCCCTCCCTGCTGGACCAGGAAGAGGCTGTGGTGTCATGGTTTTATAATCCAGAGACCCAGGACAATGCATTTCAGCTCTGGGGAAAAGATTCTGACTGTTAATGCTCTCCGTGCCAAATTGTTTGAAATTTGAATTCAATAACAAAAAAAATGTGTACTCAAAAGTCTAATGATGACCACGAAATAGTTGTCGATTGTTGTAAAAACCCAGGGAATGCTCTAGTGACCTGGCTTCGAATCCCACAGTAAGAAGTCTCACAACACCAGGTTAAAGTCCAACAGGTTTATTTGGTAGCAAAAGCCACTCAGGTGAGTGAAGGAGCAGCGAGCGCTCCGAAAGCTTGTGTGGCTTTTGCTGCCAAATAAACCTGTTGGACTTTAACCTGGTGTTGTGAGACTTCTTACTGTGTTTACCCCAGTCCAACGCCGGCATCGCCACATCATGGCTTCGAATCCCACCACAGAAGAATATAGAACATAGAACAGTACAGCACAGGTACAGGCCCTTCGGCCCACAATATTGTGCTGAACATGATGCCAAATTAAACTAACCCCTGCTGCCTGTCCTTGGTTCATATCCCTTTGTTCCTTGCGTATTCATGTGTTTATCTAAAAGCCCCTTAAATGCCCCTATCATATCCTCCTGCACCACCACCCCTGGCAGCGCGTTCAAGACACCTATCGCTCTCTGTGTAAAAAAAAAACTTGCCCCTCACATCTCCTTTGAATTTTCATCCTCTCATCTTAAGTGCATGCCCCCTAGTATTAGACATTTCAACTCTGGGAAAAAGATTCTGACTGTCAACCCTATCTATGCCAAGATGGTTATGATTTGAATTCAATCAAAAAATGTGGGAATTAAAAGTCTAAAGACCGTGGAAAAATTGTCGATTGTCGTATAAACCCATCTGGTTCACTGATTTAGAGTTTAGAAGGATGACCTTATTCAAACATGTAAGATCCTGAGGGGGCTTGACAGAGTAGAAGGTGAGGTGTTTTCACTAGTGGGAGAGTTTTGAACAAGGGGGACATATCTGCAACATAAAGGGCTGGTCATTTGAAACTGAGGTGCGTAGAAATTTCTTCTCCCAGAGGTTGGTGAATCTCTGGAGTTCTCTGTCCCAAAGGGTGGTGAAGGCTGGATCATTTGAAGTATTTAAAGTGGAGGTGGATAAATATTTAAAGTTTAAAAGTTTATTTTTATTAGTGTCACAAGTAGGCTTGCATTAACACTGCAATGAAGTTACTGTGAAAATTCCCTAGTCGCCACACTCCGGCGTCTGTTCGGGTAACACTGAGGGAGAATTTAGCATGGTCAATGCACCTAACCAGTACGTCTTTTGGACAGTGGGAAGAAACAGGAGCACCCAGAGGAAACGTGTGCAGACACTGGGAGACTGTGCAGGCTCCGCACAGACAGTGACCCAAGCCTGGGTCCCTGATGCTGTGAATATTTGCTAGATCGAGGAATAGAGGGGTTTGGGGGCAATGGCACAGACAAGGAGTTGAGACCAGCATAGATCAGCCATGAATCATGGGACTAGAATTTCTGTAGTTATCATATTAAATGGTGGGCAGGGAAGGAGGGTGGCACGGTGGCACAATGGTTAGCACTGCTGCCTCACAGCTCCAGGGACCTGGGTTCGAGTCCCGACTTGGGTCAATGTTTTCCCCGTGTCTGCGTGGGTTTCCTCCGGGTGCTCCGGTTTCCTCCCACAGTCCAAAGATGTACGGGTTGGGTTGATTGGCTATGCTAAATTGCACCTTTGTGTTCCGGGATGAGTAGGTTAGAGGGATTAGTGGGGTAAACAAAGAACAATACAGCACAGGAACAGGCCCTTCGGCCCTCCAAGCCTGTGCCGCTCCCTGGTCCAACTAGACCATTCTTTTGTATCCCTCCATTCCCACTCCGTTCATATGGCTGTCTAGATAAGTCTTAAACGTTCCCAGTGTGTCCGCCTCCACCATCTTGCCTGGCAGCACACTCCAGGCCCCCACCACCCTCTGTGTAAAATATGTCCTTCTGATATCTGTGTTAAACCTCCCCCCCCCTTCACCTTGAACCTATGACCCCTCGTGAACCTCACCACCGACCTGGGGAAAAGCTTCCCACCGTTCACCCTATCTATGCCTTTCATAATTTTATACACCTCTATTAAGTCTCCCCTCATCCTCCGTCTTTCCAGGGAGAACAACCCCAGTTTACCCAATCTCTCCTCATAACTAAGCCCCTCCATACCAGGCAACATCCTGGTAAACCTCCTCTGTACTCTCTCCAAAGCCTCCACGTCCTTCTGGTAGTGTGGCGACCAGAACTGGACGCAGTATTCCAAATGCATATTTGGAATATGTGGGGTTACAGGGATAAGGCCTAGGTGGGATTGTTGTCGGTGCAGGCTCGATGGGCCGAATAGCCTCCTTCCGCACTGTAGGGATTCTATGATTTCTATGAAATCTCTCATCCTTACCTGGTCTGGCCTACATGTGACTCCAGATCCACAGCAATGTGGTTAACTCTTAACTGCCCCCCTTGTGCAATTCGGGATTGTAGGACCAGAGGTATTGGAGATTCAAACATGAAGCAATGGCTGCTCTGGAAATATGCTAGGAGGTTACTGTCCAATGCAACTATCGTCCAATGTGATCCATATTTACAGATGAGAGAAAAAACTTTTAAAAATGTATTTATTAATCACAAGTAAGACTTACATTAACGCTGCAATTAAGTTACTGTGAAATTTCCCTAGTTCCCACATTTGGGTCAATGTACCTAACCAGCACGTCTTTCAGACTGTGGGAGGAAACCGGAGCACCCGGAGGAAACCCACACAGACACGGGGAGAAAGTGCAAGCTCCACACAGACTGTAACCCAAGCCGGGAATCGAACCTGGGTCCCTGGCACTGTGAGGCAGCAGTGCTAACCACTGTGCCACCGTGCCGACCCCAGAGAATGATTTGATAAGGATAATGTTTGGCAGTTTTACTAGTCTAATAATTCAAAAAAAAATTATACATTTTATAATTGTAAAGAAATAATTGTTTAACGTTCACGGATTTTACTTGTTTCATTTTTCCAGCATGTCTCAGGATATAAATAATCTCCGACAAGTGTATAAGGCACTTAATAAGTCTTGCTTCATTCTCGGAGCTTCAGGGGAGACAGGAAAAGTGCTGCTAAAGGAGATCGTTCAAAGCCAAATCTTCACCAAAGTCACGCTTATTGGCCGCAGAAAATTAACCTCTGAGGATGCAACCCATGAGAATGTGGTATGTTGCAGTTTGACTTGATAATGGTGTGTAAGATCACAGTTTAAGTTGATGGAGAACAGCTGAATGCAACTATGGTATGCAGCATGAACAAGTCAAATGTTTTGGATCACATCTGAATCTGTTGAGCAGTACATTGGAGGAGTATCACATTGGCTGGTATGTGGAGCAATATTGTAATTGTACTTGGTGTACATCTACGATCCTCTGATGTAGTACACACAGCATTTCTTTATTCATTGGGTGTGGGCATTGCTGGATGGACCAGCATCTATTGCCCATCTGCCCTTCAAATGGGTGGCTCGCTAGGCCATTTCAGAAGGCATTTTTAAGAGTCAACCACATTAAAGTCATAGAGGTTTACAGCATGGAAACAGGCCCTTCGGCCCAACTTGTCCATGCTGCCTTTTTTTTCACCACTAAGCTAGTCCCAATTGACTGCATTTGGCCCATATCCCTCTATACCCATCCTACCCATGTAAGTATCTAAATGTTTTTTAAAGGACAAAACTGTACACAAGTGTGGCCTTACCAATGCCTTGTATAACTCCAACAAGAAGTCCCAACTCCTGTATTCACATTGCTGTGGATCTGGAGTCACATATAGGCTGGAGTCGCATATAGGCCAGACCAAGTAAGGATGGCTGATTTCCCTCCCAAAAAGTACGGGAGTGAACCACATGGGCTATTCCGACAATTGGTAATGGTTTCACGATCATCATGAGACTTTTAGTTCCAGATTTATTTTTTATTGAATTCAAATTTCACCAGCTGCCATGGTGGGATTTGAACGCAGGTCTGCAGAGCATTGACCTGGGTCTTTGGATTATTAGTTCAGTGACAATACCACTATGCCACCACTCCCCCATTCTTCCCTCATTATAGTTCCCTGCATAATATTGCAAGTTTCAAATTTTAAAATGGAATTGAATTATTTATAGACTCCAGATCATCATAGAAAGAAATCATAGAAAGAAATCATAGAATCATAGAAACCCTACAGTGCAGAAGGAGGCCATTCGGCCTATCGAGTCTGCACCGACCACAATCCCACCCAGGCCCTACCCCCACATATTTACCCGCTAATCCCTCTAACCTACGCATCTCAGGACTCTAAGGGGCAATTTTTAACCTGGCCAATAAACCTAACCCGCACATCTTTGGACTGTGGGAGGAAACCGGAGCACCCGGAGGAAATCCACGCAGACACGAGGAGAACGTGCAAACTCCACACAGACAGTGACCCGAGCCGGGAATCGAACCCAGGACCCTGGAGCTGTGAAGCAGCAGTGCTAACCACTGTGCTACCGTGCTGCCCATCATTGTTATGAAATGGGAATATCAGGAATTCTTGCTTCCAATGGCATTTCTCCATATTCTCCACCAGAACATCCACCCATGGTCTCTTCTTTCCTGTCACCAAAAGTTAAAAATGTTACATCTTTGTGGATGTTGCACAGTGAATTTCATTCCTGTGAGAGACATTGATTGTAGCAACAGGGGTGGCACAGAGGTTAGCACTGCTGCGTCACAGCACCAGGGGCTCGGGTTAGATCCCTGGCTTGGGTCACTGTCTGTGTGGAGTCTGACCCTTCTCCCTGTGTCTGCGTGGGTTTCTTCCGGGTGCTTTGGTTTCCTCTCACGGTCTGAAAGATGCGCTGGTTAGGTGCATCGGCCATGCTAAATTCTCCCTCAGTGTACCGGACAGACACGGCAGTGTGGCAACTGGGGGATTTCCACAGTAACTTCACTGCAGTGTTAATGTAAGCCTACCTGTGACACTAATAAATAAACTTTAATTTTAGTTTATCTTTTGCATCTTTGAAGTAGAAAAAAAAGCATCACAAAATATGTCAGAGGAGCAAAGAAAGGGATGAAGACGTAATGAGAGAGTTGGTCGGACTAACCAAAAGGTTGGATGGATAGGTTTTGAGAAGGCTTTACAAGGTGGATGGCAAAGGGAAGGATACAGAGACAGACAAATAGTATAGAGAACTGGGAGAGGATGGCTGGGTGGCTGCTGCCTTGGGAGGGAGACGGGTAGCAACAGTAAGTTTAAAAGAGTAGGACTGAGCTGGATAAAGGGACAGCCATAAATGGTGGAACTCCTCGCTACACAGGCCAGGGTTAGAGGGTAGAAAAGCCTCACTGACTAACAAAAATCCACAGATGAGGTGCAGGTAGGATTACGGTGAGCAAATTGCTGTCAGGTTCTGATTGCCAGTTTTGCAAGAACCATCCACCATTTTCAAATACTTCTATGGGTTCTGTGAGGAAGTTGCGACCATTTAATTTTTTCCTCTTTAAAAGAAAACTGTGAAAGTGCTGGCTGTGCAACTGCACAGTGTGTTGGCGTTCCACTGGCCTGTGCCACAGGGTGCCAACCTGTTGGATCAATCCTGCACCCATCGGTAAATGAGAGGAAGAGGCACCGAACAGCTTTTCCTTCAAACCCCACCTGCTGCCAGGGGGGCAAAGATCAGTTGGTTAATTCGCAATGTCTTGACTTGGACTTAGAATCCCTATTCAGTCCATTGAGTCTGCACCGACTCTCCAACAGAGCCTCTATCCTCGTAACCCCACATATTTACCCCACTATTTCCCTTGATCTTGGGACACTTAGGGGCAATTTAGCATGGCCAATCCAACTAACCTGCACATCTCTGGATTGTGGGAGGAAACCAGAGCACCCGGAGGAAACCCACGCAGACACGGGGAGAACGTGCAGACTCCGCACAGACAGTCACCCAAGGTTGGAACCGAACCCGGGTCCCTGACACTGAGGCAATAGTGCTAGCCACCGTACCGCCCTATGTGCAACTTGAGTTTAATTTATCTGCTACCTCCCTCAGAGTCACCTTGTAAGGGTTGCGGGCAACAAAGAAGGATTCATGAACTGTGGAAGTTGGAACCAGCCATGAGCAGGTGAAGGGTCTGAGTCTGTTTTGCAGCATGATGGATCCTTGAGAAAACACATTGTTCCAAGTGCTGATTGTGTTAAAGAAAATCAGGATGTTTACTGAACATTATCTGCTAAAAGTGTCAAGGATTCTGCACATCTGTGTGTCCAGGTGATAAGGATGCAAATGAAGGATTGAAATGATAAATTCTATTGGTTGAAAGTGCACACCAAACTGTAAAGCTATTGGTGTTTTAATTGGCATGTTCTCTCAATGTCAGTTATAGCACTTTTTAGCCACTGTTTTAGCGGAACTGTGTTAGAACGTCGCAGTGAAATTCACCGTGTTTGTTCTCCTTGCAAGCAAGTAATAAACCTTCGAAGATGGAGTACTCACCGTGCCTTGTCTGGTTAATCCTTAACAGAACCATAAATGAATGAAAGGGTAAAGAGTTAGAGAATGCAGTATGCCCATGATCAGCATGTTGTTTTCTGGGATGTCTCCTGAAGAAGATGCCATTCACGGAAGGCAATTTGCCTCACGATTACAAAGCTGATGAAGATTTTTTTGTCATCAGCTGCTGTTCAAAAATTTGAATTGGAAATGCGTTCTTTTTAAAAAAAATTTGCTTTAAACCCTGGATTCAATTTAAAAAAAAATTAATGTTGGTGCTTTTTAAGTGGAATATTTATATCAGTTTAATAACGTGTTTTACAAAGTAAAATTGATTCTATATTTTCTTCAATTTGAGCAGAACCAGGAGATTGTAGATTTTGATAAGCTGGATGAACATGCAGCTGCCTTCCAAGGCCATGATGTTGGATTCTGTTGCCTGGGAACAACCAGGGCCAAAGCTGGGGAGGTAAAGTATTCTTTTATAAGAATAATACAGCACAGGAACAGGCCCCTGGCGTCCACCAAGCCTGTGCCAGTACGCGGTTTCTATCCCTCTGTTTGCCTCCTCATAGAAATCATAGAAAGAGGCCATTCGGCCCATCGAGTCTGCACCGACCACAATCCCAACCAGGCCCTATCCCCATATCCCTACATATTTTACCCACTAATCCCTCTAACCTACGCATCTCAGGACACTAAGGGGCAACTTTAGCATGGCCAATCAACCTAACCCGCACATCTTTGGACTGTGGAAGGAAACCGGAGCACCTGGAGGAAACCCATGCAGACACAAGGAGAATGCGCAAACTCCACACAGACAGTGACCCAAGCCGGGAATCGAACCCAGGTCCCTGGTGCTGTGAAGCAGCAGTGCTAACCACTGTGCTACCGTGCTGCCCCTGTTCATGTGTCTATCAAGTTACGCCTTGAACATTGCTAACTGCTTCCACCACTTACACCGGCAGTGCATTCCGGGCACTCACCATCCTCTGGGTGAAAAACTTTCCCTGCACGTCTCCCCTAAACTTACCCCCCCTCCTCACCATAAACCTGTGTGCCCTCTTGTAGTTGACCTTTCCACCCTGAGTAAAAACATTCTCTGACTCTTCACCCTGCCTGTGCCTCTCATAACTTTGTAGACCTCTATCTGGCCGCTCCCGCAGCCTCCATCTTTGCAGTGAAAACAATCCAAGTTTATCCAACCTCTCCTCGTACCTAAAACCCTCCAGACCAGACAACGAGAATTTTTAATTTTAAAATTCAGGTGTTGCCAGACCGGGACCCAGTGTAGGTCAGCAAGCACAGGTGAGTTGGGGTATGGGTAGCAGAGTTCTGGATGAGTTCCAGGTTGAGAATGGTGTAAGGTGGGTGCCTGGCCAGGAGAGCCTTGGTAGAGCTAACAGAAACGCAGGTGAGGATTTTAGTAGAAGACAAGGTGAGGCCACGGTGGATATGGGCGAAGTTACAGTAGAAGGTTATGGTGTTGGAGTGGATAGGTGATTGGAAGCACATCTCAGAATCAAATGGGAAGCCACAGTTATGAATGATCAAGAGCGGGAACTCTGCTGCCTTGGAGTGGATGGGATAATTGTGAACTTATTCCATCAAATCACTCACAATGGGACCATGTAATATCTACATTGGGCTATTATAGAGGGTTGTTTTTCAAACTGGAGGCCTGTGACCAGCACTGGAGGGGGTGCAGAGGAGATTCACTAGGTTAATTCCGGAGTTGAGAGGGTTGGCTTATGAGGAGAGATTGAGTAGACTGGGGCTATATTCATTGGAATTTAGAAGAATGAGGGGAGATCTTATAGAAACATATAAGATTATGAAGGGAATAGATAAGATAGAAGCAGGGAAGTTGTTTCCACTGGCGGGTGAAACTAGAACTAGGGGGTATGGCCTCAAAATAAGGGGGAGCAGATTTAGGACTGAGTTGAGGAGGAACTCCTTCACACAAAGGGTTGTGAATCTGTGGAATTCCCTGCCCAGTGAAGCAGTTGAGACTACCTCATTGAATGTTTTTAAGGCAAGGATAGATAAATTTTTGAACAGTAAAGGAGTTAAAGGTTATGGTGAGCGGGCGGGTAAGTGGAGCTGAGTCCACAAAAAGATCAGCCATGATCTTAT
The DNA here is from genome assembly GCF_964213995.1 of Mustelus asterias. Classification (NCBI taxonomy): domain Eukaryota; kingdom Metazoa; phylum Chordata; class Chondrichthyes; order Carcharhiniformes; family Triakidae; genus Mustelus; species Mustelus asterias. Next base: position 124,718,593 of record NC_135809.1, read on the forward strand.
TGAATGGCGGAGCAGGTTCAAGTGGCCAGATGGCCAACTCCTGCTCCTAGTTCTTATGTTCTTATTATATGTTTAAGGTGAGAGGGGAGAGATACAGAAGGGTCCAGAGGGCTAATTTTTTCACTCAGAGGATGGTGAGTGTCTGGAACAAGCTGCCAGAGGTAGTAGTGGAGGCGGGTGCATTTTTGTCTTTTGAAAAGCGTTTGGACAGTTACATGAGTAAGATGGATATAAGAGGGATAGGAGCCAAATGCAGGCAATTGGGACTAGCTTAGTGATTAAAAAAGAGGGCGGCATGAACAAGTTGGGCTGAAGGGCCTGTTTCCATGCTGTAAACCTCTATAATCACATCATAATTAAGTGGACTGTGTGTTAGCATAAGCGGGCTGGTAGATGAATAGTTGCAAAGTGGACTTCTTCTTTCACTATCAGCTATTCTGTGTGGGGCGTGTCCTTTCAAATATTCAGCTAAGGTAATATAACTATGTTCCAGTCACAGATCTCCTGTTTTATTTTGGGGTAAAATAAAATTATGACTGTGGTCCAAACATTTCACTTGATTTATTGTCACATGTATCAGCATCCAGTGAAAAGTATTGTTTCCTGCATGCTATACAGACAAAGCATACCCTTCATAGAGAAGGCAAGAATCATAGAATCGCTACAGTGCAGAAGGAGGCCATTCGGCCCATCGAATCTGCACTGACCACAATCCCATCCAGGCCCTATTCCTGTAACCCCACATATTTACCCTGCTAATCCCTTGACACTAGGGTCAATTTAACATGGCCAATCAACCTAACCCACCCGTTTTTGGGAAGGAGAGGGTGCAGAGTGTGGTGTTGCAGTCATAGCTAGGGTGTAGAGAAAGATCAACTTAATATAAGGTAGGTCCATTCAAGAGTTGCACAGTTGAAGTTGCGGATGCATTCAAAAACTACACATCAACTCCTGCTAATTCTGAGGCAGTGTAATACTCACAGTAAGAGGCTTTTCTACACTTTGGAGGATAAGCATGTTTAATAGGATATTGGGATAATGATTAAAAATAAAATCTGGGAAATGATTTTGAAGGAATTAGCCAATTGAAGTATCCAAAGGCCGGGGTTGGAGAGAGGGATTGGTGGCTGAGAGGTTTCATTCGTTAACAGTGATGTGCCAGAGACCAGAGTGACTGATTGCACCTGAGTGCTGGCGTGATAAATGGGTAACCTTATAAAGATTGTTCCCTCAGCAACTGGCCAGGTTAAAGCTGTAATCTTCCTAATCTTTATGACTGTTGGCTGTTCAGCTTTGGACTAATCACGTACAACGTATAGCTCAGAAACTAGTCTCGGCTCATTCTGCGCCAGCATTTATGCTGCACATCAACCTCCTCCCACTCTACTTCATAGAGCAGCACAGTGGTTAGCACTGCTGCTTCACAGTGCCAGGGACCCGGGTTCGATTCCCGGCTTGGGTCACAGTCTGTGCGGAGTCTGCACATTCTCCCTGTGTCTGTGTGGGTTTCCTCCAGATGCTCCGGTTTCCTCCCACAGTCCAAAAGACGTGCTGGTTAGGGTGCATTGGCCGTGCTAAATTTTCCCTCAGTGTACCCGAACAGGCACTGGAGTGTGACAACTAGAGGATTTTCACACTAACTTCATTGCAGTGTTAATTTAAGCTCACTTGTGGCACTAATAAATAAGCTAGGTTTAAGGTGTGAGGGGCAAGATTTAAAAGAGATGTACGAGGCAAGTTTTTTTCAGAGGATGGTGGGTGCCTGGAACTCTCTGTTGGGGGAGGTAGTGGAAGCAGATACAATAGTGACTTTTAAGGGGCATCTTGACAAATACATGAATAGGATGGGAATAGAAGGATATGGTCCCTGGAAGGGTAGGGGGTTTTAGTTCAGTCGGGCAGCATGGTTGGCGCAGGCTTGGACGGCCAAAGGGCCTGTTCCTGTGCTGTAATTTTCTTTGTTTTTTGTTCCAATCTGACCCCCGTCTGCATAACCTTCTATTCCTTTCTGTCCAATGTACTTATTTTGTTTATAAGTATTGGTTTATAAGTATGAACGCGCCCCTGAAGAATTTATTACATTGTTCCGTTCGAACCTGCATAATAATTTAACACATTCTACTCACCAGTTGAAGACCCTGAAGAATGTACAGCAAGGATGCATGATCTGGTAGCAGGGATTCTTCATAATAGGAGGACATTATTCCTTATTGTTACCAACCCATTCTGAGACCATGTCCGCTTTAAGCTGAGTGGCAACCAGGCAGTTTCTGCACAGGTGCGCATAACTTGGCTGTTTCAAATCAAAGTCTTGTGTTGCCGCACAAAAGTGTTTAAAAGAGCCACGCACTTGAGTAAATCATCCACGCACTTCAGGGAACGTCGGTACCTGCCCACAACATTGGTCTGTCCATTAACTTATTAGATATCGGCTAACTCTTCATTACCAGCATCTTCTGATTATGCTTGATTTGTATTTAGCTTTTTTTAAAAAAAAGTCTCTTCATGTCCTTAAGAATGAATGGAAATGTATGTCTTTGGAGGCCTGAAAAAGTGCCTCTTGAGGAGTAGCTGCCATGGATGAATGCACCTCAAATTTTATTTGAGTCGTTCTCTTTATTGGGGAAAAAAAAACTCCTCTATAAAGTTGTGTTTTTAGTCACCTAGGGAACTTAACGCGGGTCCCTTTCTTTCTGTTGTTGGGAATTTCAGGATTAAGTCTATTGGCCGCTAATAAGACAATATTTTGCTTTGTTTGGGGCAAATTCATCAAAAGAAACAGCAAGGCAACTTGTCAGCTCGAAGCTATTGAGAGGGGATGATGGTTGAGCGTGGGTCTAAGAAGTGGTGGCGTGGGCTCTTGTTCGTAGGTAAAGGGTTGCTTCTTGTTAGGAGCACTTCTGCATAAGGGACGCCAGCGTCTGTTGCTGGGCTAGTATTGATGTGGTGTATCTGCGTAATCGGATTTAAAGTGAGCTCCAGTATTTATGTCAGTTCCGATTTCATCAAGTAACCACTGAAGGCCGCTGTCAACTGAACTCCGTCTTAGAACATTGACCAAGAACTAAGGCCAGAGAAATTGTGCGTCATTTAATTCAGGCGTTGGAGGTATCGAATAATTGACTTGTATTTTTGTCACTTTTGAGGCTGTAATGTCTGTTGTGCGTGGGTCTGTTTGCCTACAGCCATTAAAGTAAGCTTTTGGCGTGGGGGTGGGGGGGGGTGGGGAAGGGACTGAAATCAATTCAGTGCGGAGCCAAATGCTACTCAGCATTTCCATAATAGCACAGAGTAAAGAAAGTGGCAGAAAAATCAATGTGGGAGGTAATTTACTACATCTGTTTTAAAAAGAGTTCCAGTTGAAACGCAGTTGTAGAAATGATTGCTCGTGGGCTTCCGACCGAAGGCATCAAATACTTTTATTTATTCTTTCTCCATATTCATCAAAGTGTTTTTCCCCTTTTTGAGTGCTTTAGGGTATTTGAAAGTAGACACACAATCTGAAGCAGGCTTTTGGTGAATTTACATAGTGAACCTTTGATATGTCTTCCTTCGAAAGAGCTTTGGAGAAAGTAGATGGAATGGAGCGTTTAAGCATGTTTAATGGCATTAGGTGGTCTATGCAGACACCGCTTAGGGGCGGCACGGTGACACAGTGCTCAGCATTGCTGCCTCACAGTGTGAAAGACCCAGGCTCGATTCCCGGCTTGGGTCGTTGTCTGTGTGGAGTCTGCATGTTCTCCCCGTGTCTGCATGGGTTTCCTCCGGGTGCTCCGGTTGCCTCCCTGAAAGACATGCTGGTTAGGTGCACTGGCCATGCTAAATCCTCCCTCAGTGGACCCGAACAGGCATCGGAATGTGGCAACTAGGGGATTTTCACAGTAACTTCATTGCAGCGTTAACGTAACCCTACTTGTGACACTAACAAACAAACTTTAATAAACTTTAAAACTATGCCTTGTGGATGTGCAGTGCTTCAACTCTGACCATAAAGAAAAGTCATATTGCTGTTTCAAATCTCATTGATTGGAACTGCATTGTTTTGCCTGATCTATTTTTAAAATTTGGTCTTTGTACTTTCTAAAAAAGCACGACCGCCTGAGCTCAGCCATTTAATATTGGTCGAGGTGAGAAGCTGCCATATTTTCTTCGTAACGTTCAAGTACAAAGATGGGTTGTTGCTGAAAATAGAGACATGCTACCAAAGTTTTTTGCCTTGCGCTCATCTGTACAGCTCACAAGAAATTTCCTGCAGTAAAGGGAACCATAACTTGTACTGCAGGTGAGGAGAGTGCTGATTGGTTGGCAAATGAACTCTGGTAGATGTGTTACCATGGAGAGTGCAGCAGGGGACAGTTAACTGCCAAGCTTTTGTTCAAATTTAAACAAGGCAGGTCGGCTCTGATTGGCAGAGGCTTTGCCATGGAGAATGAACCTGGGAATGGCTGTTCTCTAAGCTTTTGTTCTGTTGAAAAAAGCGCAAAGTGTGGACATGCTCCTTCTGGCTGCAGAGGGCAAGACCTTGTGTGTGAATACGTGTAGCTCCTAACATGCATAAGTGTGAGCCTGACTCTTGATCTTAAATTGGTTTTCTGTGTAATTCTTAGCATAATCAAGATTTAGAAAGTGCTGTCCAACCGCAGGATCATATCTAATGCTGGACACTGTGTTTTGAGTGTTGCAAGCAGGCGCTGGTTGGGTACAGTCTGTACTTTGCCTTTTGCAAACAGCGGCAGGGACATGCTGTTTTGATACGATCCACCCGACGTTGGGATGTATGGCCTACAAACCTGGCATCATACTGGCATGGGAATTCATGTATCACGTTACTCGTATGTGCAATTGGAAAAGTGTCTTTTTGACTTGACTGCAACATCTCTTTAGTAGGGAATACTGCTCATGGTGCAATAACATTAACAGCATGCAATGGCTAGCGTTGCCTGTTGCTCACATTTTTCAGACACCTTACCCTTCCAGGATAATGTGAGGTAGACTGGGCACTTTTCAGGACAGAAAGCGCCAGCCTGAAGCCCATTCATTCTCCAACAACTGGATGCCACTGTCCAGTTCCATTTGCAACTTCTCAGGTACTGAAGGAGTCTGAGTACTGAGTGCCCACATGCAGCCAGACCTCAAAACACCAATCAATCTTGAACAGATAAAAAGCAAGTGACTTGAATGCCACATGAGTATTGGGCAATGTCTTTCTCCAGCAAGACAGAATCTAACCATTTCCCTTGATATTTAGTGAAATTTATATCAATGAATCCCCACTATAAACATCCTAGGGGTTGCCATTGACCAGAAACTGAATTAAATCAGCCATATAAATACAGTGGCTCCAAGAGCAGTTCATAGACTAGGAATCCTATGGTGGGTAACTCGCCTCTTGACTCCCCAAAACCATCCACAAGGCACAAGTCAGGAGTGTGATGGAATACTTTCCACTTGCCTGGATGAGTGTTTAGCTCCAACAACACTCGAGAAGCTCAACACCATCCAGGACAAACCAACCCACTTGATTGGCACCCCATCCACCGCCACCTTATATTTTGACTCCACCAATGCAGAGTGGCAGCAGCGTGTTCAAGCTGCACTGCAGCAACTCGACAAGGCTTCTTCGACAATATCTTCCAAACCCACGACCTTTATATTTAGCCAGATAGGGCAGCAGACACGTGGGGACACCACCCATTGACATGTTTCCCACCAAACCACACACCATCCTGACTTGGAACTATATTGCTGTTCCTTCACTGTCATTGGGCCTAAATCTTGGCCTTCCCTTCATAACAGCATTGTCTGAGTACGTACAGCTTATGGTCTGTTGAGGTGAAAGAAGGTAGCCCGGCACCTCAAGGGCAATTAGGGATGGGTAATAAATGCTAACCTAGCCAGTGACTCCTACCTTCTTTGGAAGAATTTCTAAAAGGCCTGATTTGGCTTGCCATCCATTTTATGAACATGCTTCATTGAAGTGACTTGGGATGCTTCTCTATGTCAGTGGGGAATTTAATGGTACTACCATCACTGAATCTTCCACTGTCAATATCCTTGGGGTTTCCATTGACCAGAAACTCAACTGGACTCGCCACATAAACACAGTGGCTACAAGAGCTGGTCAGTAGCGAGGAATACTGCGGTGAGTAACTCACCTCCTGACTCCCCAAAGCCTATCCACCATCTACAAGGCATAAGTCAGGAGTGTGATGGAATACTCCACACTTGCCTGGATGGGTGCAGCTCCAACAACACTGAAGAAGTTTGACACCATCCAGGACAAAGCAGCCTGCTTGATTGGCACCACATCTAAAAACATCCACTTCCTCCACCACTGACGCTCAGTAGCAGCAGTGTATATTATTTGCAAAATGCACTTCAACAATTCACCAAAGATCCTTAGACAGCACCTTCCAAACCCACAACCACTTCCATCTAGAAGTACAAGGGCAGTGGAAACATGGGAACACCACCACCTGTAAGTTCCCCTCCAAGCCACTCACCATCCTGACTTGGAAATATGTCGCTGTTTCCTCGCAGTCGCTGGTCAAATCCTGGAATTCCCTCCCTAATGGCATTGTGGGTCAACCCACAGCACGTGGACTGCAGAAATTCAAGAAAGCAGCTCACCACCACCTTCTCAAGGGCAACTAGGAATGGGCAATAAATACTGGGCAGCCAGCGACACCCATGTCCCACGAATGAATAAAAAAAAAGTGCTTTACAAATGAAAATCATTGTATTTTTAGAAAAAAATAAGATATAGAAGACATTAGCACAAAACAGTATTGAGGAGAGCTGCAGGGTGGCACAGTGGTTAGCACTGCTCCCTCACAGCGCCAGGGACCCAGGTTCAATTCCTGGCTTCGGTTGCTGTCTGTGTGAAGTCTGCCAGTTCTCCCCGTGTCTGCGTGGGGTTCCTCCGGGTGCTCCGGTTTCCTCCCACAGTCCGAAAGACGCGCTGGTTAGGTGCATTGGCTGTGCTAAAAATTCTCCCTCAGTGTACCCGAACAGGCGCCGGAGTGTGGCTAGGGGATTTTCACAGTAACTTCATTGCAGTGTGAATGTAAGGTTATATTGTGACAATAATAAATAAACTTTAAACTTCATTGTGACAATATAAATGTGATGTTTTAATTTCAGACTCTACAGAAATTTTGTTTTCCTTGTGTTACAGGCAGGTTTTATTCGAGTGGATTATGATTACATACTAAAGTCAGCCCAGCTTGCAAAAGCTGGAGGATGCACTCACTTTAACTTGGAGTCTTCAAAAGGAGCAGATAAGAACAGTTCACTGCTGTACTCAAGAATCAAGGTCGGGAAATCTTTTGCCATTTTACATTTTGGACTTGAAAGCTCTGCTGGTAATTCTGTCCTGGGGCAGGGATAATGTCTTCTGCCAAAGGAGGGCCTGAATAGTAACATTGGTACTCCCTGCCCATCAGTACAGTGACTCACTTAATTACTTGGATTGCATTGCCTGGGAGCATTACAAATCCCTCAGCGTACCGGGGACTAAATCTGGCAGTCTTGATATGGTGCACTAGAATATTATTATAGAGATTGAACTGGAAAGTCAGTGTCAAAATACAACAAATGAAATGCTGCTGTGCACTTCCAGCATTTAGCTAAGTTACAAATTTTAACATCGTATTTGGCGAGTCGTACTAGTTTATTTTTTCAAAGTGCACAATTCAGCGAAATTTTAATGCAAGTAAATAAAATTTGGGAATCTTTAAAAAAAAAACTTGTCAATCATGTGACTTTTGCTGTGAAGTGAGCAGAGACAGGAATAGGCCATTCAGCCCCTCAAACCCATCAGAACACGATTTCATTTTCCTACCTTTGTTCCCGATCTTTCAAAACCTTTCCTCCTCTCTTAGGTACCGTGCCCCAAGAGGAGATTGGCGACCAGAGACCGTGATAATGGTTGGCAAAGTATTGCTGTGGTTTGTCGTTGCCTTCTCCAGATATCAATCCAGTAAACGTCCTCTGATGCATTGGCCATGCTAAATTCTCCCTCGGCGTACCCCAACAAGAGTGTGGTGACTAGGGGATTTTCACAGTAACTTCATTGCAGTATTAATATAAGCCTACTTGTGACACTAATCAATAAACTTTAAACTATCACACTGAAGCTGAACAGGCAGTATTTCAATAAAAAACAAAGATCTGATTTTGTGGGGAACATTTATCCCTCTGCTAACGTTCCTGGAACTGATTATCTACTCATTGTCATTTTTCTGTTTGTGGGGCTTGCACTGCATGCAAATAGAACACTTTGTTCCCCGTTTTACAACAATGACTACGCTCCAAAAACATTTCATTGGCTGTAAAGCGCTTTGGAATGTCCTGAGGTTGTGAAAGACACTTTGTAAATGCATGTCTTGTCTGTGGCCAGGTCATATATTGGGCACTGTTTCATTCTGGCCATTTGAGATAAAGGAATACATTGAAACCTTGGAAGATGATGCAACAAAGGACCTCAAGGTTTCAGTGGAAAGATTCACTGGCATCCTTCATCAGGTGTTGCGTGTTACTTAATGACCTTCTACTGACGTTATTCAAACATATAAGGTCCTGAGGGAGCTTGACAGGGTAGATGATGAGATGTTTTCACTAGTGGGAGAGTCTGGAACAAGGGGACATAGCTACACGATAAAGGCACAGTAAGAAATCTCACAACACCAGGTTAAAGTCCAACAGGTTCATTTGGTATCACGGGCTTTTGGAGCGCTGCTCCTTCATCAGATGAACAAAGAGCAAAGAAAATTACAGCACAGGAACAGGCCTTTCGGCCCTCCAAGCCTGCACCGACCATGCTGCCCGACTGAACTAAAACCTCCTACCCTTCTGGGGATCATAATCCCTGTATTCCCATCCTATTCGTGTATTTGTCCAGACACCCCTTAAAACTCACTATTGTATCTTCTTCCACTACCTCCCCCGGCAGCGAGAACCAGGCACCCACCACCCTCTGTGTAAAAAAAAAAACTTGCCTCGTACATCTCCTTTAAACCTTGCCCCTCGCACCTATAACCTATGCACCCTAGTAATTGACTCTTCCACCCTTGGAAAAAGCTTCTGACTATCCACTCTGTCCATGCCCCTCATAATCTTCTAGACTTCTGTCAGGTTGCCCCTCAACGTTCCAATGAGAAGAAACCAAGTTTCTCCAATCTCTCCTTGTAGCTAATGCCCTCCATACCAGGCAACATCCTTTCTTTTCTGTTCTTTACATGAGATGAGTCTCACCTGATGAAGGGGCAGCGCTCTGAAAGCTCGTGATACCAAATAAACCTGTTGGACTTTAGCCTGGTGTTGTGAGACTTCTTCCTGTGCCCACCCCAGTCCAACGCCGGCATCTCCACATCCACGATAAAGGGCACAGACATTTCTTCTCGCAGAGGGTGGTGAATCTCTAGAATTCTCTGCCCCAAAGGGTGATGGAGGCTGGATCATTAGAAGTATTTCTGGAGGTGGATAAATATTTGATAGATCGAGGAATAGAGAGCTATGGGGAAATGGCACAGAAAATGAGCTGAGGCCGGCATAGATCAGCCAGGTTCGTATTGAGTGGCGGGGCAGACTTGAAGGGTCTGGTGGCCTACTTCTGCTTCTATTTATTTCTTGTGTACTGAGGTTAATTTAGATTATTTTTAGTTGTCTCTAGCCTATTCGCTTGCCCTCGATGGCCTATTTTTATTAAATTCAAATCAATAAACCTGGATTGATAAGAGCAGAAGATTGCTGAAGCAAGTTCTTTTTGACTGGTTTTAAATGAGTAATATTTTTGATCCTATGTTAAATTATTAATTCCTAACCAGGGTCAGGTGGAAGCTGCAATTGAGGAGCTGAATTTTGACCGATACAGCATCTTTCGTCCTGGGTAAGTCTTCACTGCTTCACCGATATTGTTAATTTGGTGTTGCTTCTATTCCAGACTCCTGTTGACTGCCACTGTGCATTTTTTTCACGAAATAAGCAGTAAGAATGGGAGTCTCACCACCTAGATGCATGGTTTGTTACCTTGCTCCTCATATTGGTGTATGTCACAGAAGAAGGTCATTCGGCCCATCAGGTCTGCACCACCTCTCTCTGACAGAGTATCTTACCCAGGCCCTTTCTGCTGCCCTATCCCATAACCCCGCACATTCACCATGGCTAATCCATCTAACCTACACATCCAAGGGGGACGTTAGCATGGCCAATCCACCTAAACTGCAGATCTTTGGATATTTATAGAATCTACAGTGCAGAAGGAGGCCATTCAGCCCATTGAGTCTGCACCGACCACAATCTCACCAAGGCCCTACTCCCGTAATCCCTCACATTTAATCTGATCCCCCTGACACTGAGGGGCAATTTAGCATGGCCAATCAACCTAACCCGCACATTTTTGGATTGTGGGAGGAAACCGGAGCACCCGAAGGAAACCCACACAGACACCGGGAGAATGTCTGTGTGGAGTTTGCACAGTCACCCAAGCTGGGTATTGAACCCGAGTCCACGACGCTGTGAGGCAGCAGTGTGCTAACCACTGTGTCACCGTGCCGTCCTAATTTCTTGAATGTTTCTTGACAGTTGCTGATGTATTTTTCTTTTCCGAATTTTGACTTCCAGAGTTCTGATGTGTGACAGACAGGAATCGAGACCAATGGAATGGATGGCAAGGAAACTTCTTGTCCCTGTAGCATCCTTGTTTCCCACTGTGATAACAACCCCTATCCTGGTACTTGTAAAGGCCATGGTGAACAATGTATTATTGCCATCTGAAAACAAAATGGAATTGTTTCACAATAAGCATATTCACGAGCTTAGTAAACTCGAAGAAACTAAAGCTAAGTAGCAGAGCAGCACGTGTGATTTTTGTAAGAGCATCTCATTTTCTTTGACCCCTCCCACCCTTGAATTGTTTTCCCCCCCCCTTTTTGCTTGGGTCTCCCCGGAGCTCTGCCAACACATTAAGCAGCTCTCCATTAACATTGCTGCTTAATGCAAGGGTCTGTTTGCTTCCTGACAAAAGGGGATAGCATCTGGTTTCTACTCGCTACTTCCCAGTGAGTGATGGGGTGGAGATCTAATAGTCAACAGGTGAAAGATGCCAGTTGTAAGGTTGCTCCCTAGCCTCACTGTGGTGCGTCGCTTTGTGGCAGTGGTGAGCTGCGCCACCAGATGCACTTGTACCTCACACCCTCATGAAGGGAATTATTCCACCCGCTGCAATCTTATCTCTTTCCCAGTCCTGCTTCTCGAGCTTGTCCTGCTTTGCATTCTGTTCGAATTTTGCATTCAGTTCGAATTTTGACAGTGAATCGTTTTAAAGTACTAAGCTCACATTCTCTGGAAACGTGTTGCTTCCTGTTGAGAAAATAAGGTCTCTTTAATCTGCCTTTGGCTTTGAATTCTTGTGGTCTAGTTATGAAGTGAAAATGTAATTATTCTTGCCCTGTCTGTGGAACTGTATTGTTGTAGGCCTGAGCTATCCCCTTTTGCCAGGAGGGAAACATTCTTTCAGTGTAAGATACACTTTGCCTATGTTTGAAAATAATTGGAAATTGTGGTACTAGGGATTCCTCCCTGAAGGTGAAGTGGCTTGTTGGGTATCAGCCACTTTGGCTTTTCTTCATTGTCGAGCATATCAGTGAAAATAATGGGCTTTTGTGATCAGTTAGTATCTCCTCTTGGCAATTAATTGAAATTTTAAACAGCTAGCACAGAAAGGAAATCTCCACTTACCGTGTCCAGAAATCAGCTCAACTTGCGCTGCCTTAACCTTCAATTGCCTTGATCAGAACTTTGTATCATATAATGGATTTTGATTTTTGATTTGTGCTTGTATTAATTGTAAAAAAATCGTAAAAATTTTGTTTAATTTTTGTGCGTCTCTAATTTTCAGGAACGGGGCGGCACGGTGGCACAGTTTTTAGCACTGCTGCCTCACAGCGCCAGGGACCCAGGTTCACTTCGGGTCTCGGGTCACTGTCTGTGTGGACTTTGCACATTCTCCCCGTGTCTGTGTGGGTTTCCTCCGGGTGCTTCGGTTTCCTCCCACAGTCCAAAGATGTGCAGGTTAGGTTGACTGGCCATGCTAAAATTGACCCCAGTGTCAGGGAGATTATCAGGGTAAATGTGTCGGGTTAAAGGAATAGGGCCTGGGTGGGATTATGGTCAGTACAGACTCATTGGGCCGAATGGCGTCTTTCTGTACTTTAGGATGCTATGATTCTATGGAAACTAAAAACACTTTGAAGGAGATGTGGCTCCCAGTTCATCCTGATAACATTCTCCCAAACGTTTGCTTCAACCTCGTTATCTTTTTGTTTCACCAAATTAGTGATTTAGCCACAAGTCTGTCACCTGTAGCTATCCCATCCCTGTGGGTAACTGAGGTGCACACAGCTCAGGTTTTGCAACTTTTTATTTAAACTCGTGTTAAAATGCTGACGGTGTCTTGCTCAGCACACTACAAAAACCCTGGCAACCGCTAGGACAGTACGGGTAGATAAATTCAATAGAAACTATTTTAAAACGTGCGGTAATTCATCTATTGAACCAAGGTGCAATATTGGGTAAAACCTGTCCTGCCAGGTGGTGAGAAGTTTTGAAAGCTGGGTCAGGAGAGAATGATGAGGGGCAAAAAAAGAGAAATAGGAACCAACTATATCTCCAACTCTGCCATGAAACCAAAGGCAATCTCCAAACTCTGGCTGGAATTTTACCGGCACGCCCGCCCCGAGTCCGGGACGGTCGAGGCTCGGCGAACAACATTCTCCGTTGGCCTCGAGTGGGATCGTATGAAACTCGGGTGGACGTGCCGGTACAATTCTGCCCATTATCTTTTAATGGAATGAGGTCAATCTGGGATTCTGTATTACTTACAAATAGTTCTGACATCTCTTTTGTCCTAGAGTGTCACCATGATTCTGACTGTTGTAGAAATTTCTGCCTTTTTCTTTTGCAATGTAGTGTTCACATTGTTTAATCAAAAGCTATCCCACATTGTTGAATGTATATAATATATTCCTTACGTTTGGTTACATGAGAAACTGTTCAAGACATGAATGTAAATCCAATTTGAAATTGATTTCAAAGCTACATTTCAATAAATTTAAAAATCTTACATGTACCAGGCTGAAACCTCTCTCTTTATAATAATAAAAGGAATATTTAATTTACTTTGTGTTAAGACTCTTTTGCACAGTTTCAAACAAAACATACTAGGTTCAATTTAGGTGGCTAATGTTTAAATAGTTTTCAGCTGTTTCCAAGACGTGAAGTTAATCACATACAGTAAGTGTTTTAAAATCTTTGATGTTGTAACTTACTCGTGGGTTATACATTTGTACCCCGTGGTGGCAAAAGCATACCGGTGCCCATGGTGAGGAGAAGGTCGAGATTTTCAGGCCCTTGCCTCACTTTAATACAGCAATGAATCACGGGTCACCCACATGGCTGTCCGATTGTGTTTCTACCTCAGCAGTGGTGGGACACCAGCAGAGATCTGCAGGTAGGTGCAGGGAGAGACAGGATGGGACAGGCGATACGAAGGCAGTGGAGAGCGGGAGGACGCAGGGCCAGATTCATAGAATCCCTACAGTGCAGAAGGAGGCCATTTGGCCCATCGAGTCTGTACCGACCACAGTCCCACCCGGGCTCTATTCCCGTAACCCCACATATTTACCCTGCTAATCCCCCTGACACTAGGGTCAATTTAGCACGGCCAATCAACCTAAACCGCACATCTTTGGAGTGTGGGAGGAAACCGGAGTACCCAGAGGAAACTCGCGCAGATACGGGAGAAGTGACCCGAGGCTGGAATTGAACCAGGGTCCCTGGCGCTGTGAGGCAGCAGTGCTGGCCACTGTGCCACCCCCAAGTGGCCTGTGATATTTTTGTGCAGCCAGGAGGAACTCCTTGGCTTCTGAATTCACACAAAAAGTAAATGAACATTTTGTTGATAAGGGTGCCAGTACACATGGGAAGAGGCAGTGGGACAAATAGATCCACTCACATGCTGTGTAAAATTGTAATTGGGTCTTGCACAGATAAAGGGAATTGATTGGATGGGTGTTAGGGAGCAGAGCGTCAAGGTAGATTATGAAGTTAGCCTCGACCTTAACTTTCCGTATTGTTTTGGCATTAGAGTGAGAATAAGGTGTATCGCTCAAGGTATGATTCAATTGACCCATGAGGAAGCTTTTATCAAAACAAATGTTACAGTTAGAATATAACAAAAAGAATTAGCATAACTTTTACCAACTCCAATACTTTAACATGACAAAGTATAATTCTTGATAGTTATCCATCTCTATTGTTCTAATTTAGCACTATTCCCATAGACCTAAATTCCTTCTTCAGTACTAGTTAGCACCAAAAGCGGATACGGTTTTGTGGATGCTGGATTTTCAGCCTTTGAACACCTTTGGATAGAGATCCAGACAGACACCTGACTTCTGATTCTCATACAGCAGACTCTGAGAGAAAGATCCACCCCAATCAACAGGACCTCCGAGAAATAGACATTTCCTGGTAGATTCCAGTCTCTTAAATCCAGAGAGAGAAAAGAGAGGCACTGCTTTCTAACAACTCCAAGCAGCATCTGAGCCTTAGTTCTCTGCGTAAGCCTAGCTCCACCCAGTCACCCTGATTCTTCTGTCACATGACCTAATCAAGTCCTACTCTGCAAAACCCCAGGGGAAAACACGAGGAGCAGCAGAACAACATTCGTTCAGATTAAAACAAACATTCTGGCAATTAGGCAATTAGGAACAGTTATGCTGCTGCAGTAACAATAGAGGATGCCCATTACAGACCAAATGGCACCGTTAATAAGAAAACTGCTAAAATAGATCCTGCACAAGAAACATGACTAAAATACATTTCTTAAAGGCACAGTATCGTCACAATGGCCAAATGAATTTGAGATAGAAGGTGAGTCATAATTTTCCCACAAGGTGCTGTGTTGTTACTCCTATTCTGTCCTTATTAAGTATCATTAGGGTGCTGATGTGCATGGGAAAGTGACCTATCACTTGTTAGCTTGCTCCCAGGGCATCACGATAGTCTTCTGTGAAAGAGTGGGCCAGGATAGCAGGATGTAAAAATTACCAGCCCATTTTTGGACCCCTACTGCCCAGTTCACGTCAAACGGATTTTTTTCTTTCTCCAGTGCCCTGCCTCCTCATCCTGCTGCATGTCAAAATAATCTCATTTGTTCTTAAATATTGCACTCAGAAACCACAGAAAGGGAATTTAATACCATAGAACCCCTACAGTGCAGAAAGAGGCCATTTGGCCCAACCAGCCTGAATTGACTCTCCAACAGAACAGGCCCACACCCCCACCCTATCCCCGTAACCCCACGCATTTACCCTGCTAATCCCCTTAACCTACACATCTAGAGACATTTGGGGGCAATTTAGCATAGCCAATCCACCCAACCTGCACATCTTTGGACTGTCGGAGGAAACCCACACAGACACAGGGAGAACGTGCAAACTCCACACAGTCACTCAAGGCCTGAATCGAATCCAGGTCCTGACGCTGTGAGGCAGCAGTGCTAATTACTGTGCTGCCCCAAATGCAAATGGAAAACCTCTACAAGCATTTCCTAATGTTCCAATTTAAAACAAAAAGTGTGGTTAATCTCTTTATAAATTAGACCTAAAATTAAAATCTAAAGCTTGCATTGTGACATTTATTTAAGACCGGTAATCTTGAAAACAGCACCCTCTGCTGTCCTATGATTTGACTGCACTGCTTTTAACACAACTTTATTGTCAATGATGTTGGATTCAGACAGTTCTGAATGCTGTTTTACATGGTGTGCTCTTTAAACAAAATCCAATATTCTTACACTAACCTTACAAGTAGACAAATAGTGTGTCTATTAATTTGGTGGCACTGTGGTTAGCACTGCTGCCTCACTGCGCCAAAGACGCAGGTTAAATTCTGGCTTTGGGTGACTGTCTGTGTGGAGTCTGCACGTTCTCTCGATGTCTGCGTGGGTTTCCTCCGGGTGCTCCAGTTTCCTCCCACAGTCCAAAGATGTGCGGGATGGGTGGATTAGCCATGCTACATTGCCCCTTATTGTCCCAAGATGTGTACGTTGGTGGAATAGCTATGGTAAATATGTGGGGTTACAGTGATAGGGTGAGAGAGACGGTCTGGGTAAGGTACTCTGGGGGTACAGACTTGTTGGGTCAAATGGCCTCCTGCACTGTAGCGATTCTATGATTCTAATTTGATTTAATTTAATCTGCCCAAGACTGTAAAGAACTGCAAAAGGTCGTGAATGTAACCCAATCCATCATGCAAACCAGCCTCCCATCCATTGACTCTGTCTACACTTCCCGCTGTCTTGGCAAAGCAGTCAGCATAATTAAGGACCCCACCCTGGAATTCTCTCTTCCACCTTTTTCCGTCAGGAAAAAGATACAAAAGTCTGAGGTCACGTACCAACCGACTCAAGAACAGCTTCTTCCCTGCTGCTGTCAGACTTTTGAGGGACTTGCCTTGCATTAAGTTGATCTTTCTCTGCACCCTAGCTATGACTGTAACACTACATTCGGCACTCTCTCGTTTCCTTCTCTATGAACGGTATGCTTTGTCTGTATAGCGTGCAAGAAACAATACTTTTCACTGTATGTTAATACATGTGGCAATAATAAATCAAATCAAAAATCAAATGAAATCAAAAGTATATCATAAGCCAACATTTGAATAACACAATGAAAATAAAGGTTTTATGTGGAAGCAATACCAGATTTTAGTTGATATCAGCAGTGATGATAGGGAGGTCTTGTGGCGCAGTGAGTAACGCCCCTATCTCTGGGACAAAGGGTGGCATGGTGGCACAGTGGTTAAACCCTGCTGCCTCACAGCACCAAGGACCAGAGTTCAATTCCCGGCTTGGGTCACTGTCTGTGTGGAGTCTGCATATTCTCACCCTGTCTGCGTGGGTTTCCTCCCACAGTCCCACAGTATTTGGCTAATCCACCCATCCTGCACATCTTTGGACTGTGGGAGGAAACTGGAGCACCCGGAGGAAACCCATGCAACTGGTTAGTTGCATTGGCTATGCTAAATTCTTCCTCAGTGTACCCCAACAGGCACCAGAGTGTGGCGACTCGGGGATTTTCACAGTAACTTCATTGCAGTGTTAATGAAAGCCTACTAATAAATAAACTTTACAAACTTTACAGAAGCTCCGGTTTCAAGTCACAGAAGGTGCAGGCATAATGTTGATTATCAGCCTATAAATCTGTCCAGTACACCTGATGGGAGGGAGTAAAGAACAGGAGAGTTTCCTGGTCAGCAATGGAATGGTTGCAATGACAAGTTATTGCAGTAGTATGTAAGCACAACAATTATTCCATAATCATGAACCAATCTAATGCAAGTGCATGGCCAGCAGTGCATGGTACCTGAGGGAGGAGGAGCGATGATTAAACTACTAACTTGATGAATCACTACTATTGGTTTGTATCATCATCAAATGTCCAAGCAACGAGTGTGTTAACCATTTAAGTAGTTTTCAAAGCCATCCCCAAGATGCAAAGTTAATAGCATGTCGTAAGTGGTGTAAAATCATTGATGTTTATCTGTTGGCTTTCCATTTGTAACCCAGAGCACAGAAGACAATGTCTTGAATCCTGGGATCTTTGGAGATAAAGATTCTGATGATAGGCTGCCTTGTGTTTGGGTTTCTGATAATTCCAAGGATTGTGAATCCAGTATTTGGCAGATAATGATGTGTGCCTCTTGGTACCTCTTGGTATCGGTACAGAATCTTCAGAATGTTTTTGATTTGATTTGATTTATTATTGTCACATGTATTTGTATACAGTGAAAAGTATTGTTCCTTGTACACTAAACAGACAAAGCATACTGTTCATAGAGAAGGAAAGGAGAGAGTGCAGAATGTAGTGTTACAGTCATAGCTAGGGTGCAGAGAAAGATCAACTTAATACGAGGTAGGTCCATTCAAAAGTCCGATGGCAGCAAGGAAGAAGCTGTTCTTGAGTCAGTTGGTATGTGACCTCAGACTTTTGTATCTTTTTCTCGAAGGAAGAACGTGGAAGACCGGGGTGTGTGGGGTTCCTAATTACACTGGCTGCTTTTCCGAGGCAGCAGGAAGGGTAGACAGTGTCAATGCGTGACAGGCTGGTTTGTGTGATGGATTGGGCTTCGTTCATGAGCTTTTGTAGTTTCTTGCGGTCTTGGGCAGAGCAGGAGCCATACCAAGCTGTGATACAACCAGAAAGAGTGCTTTCTATGGTGCATCTGTAAAGATTGTGTTCACCGTCATACTATAGTGGCACAGATGACTGGGTGGAATTATGAATGAAAATCATATGAGGTTCAACAGGTTTTCTGCGTGGAATTCAAATCCATGATATTGAGGGAAATATTGTAATGCTTACTTTAACCATTAGTTATATAAATAATCTTTCCATTTTACTGCAAAAGATTGGATGATAGTCCGACTGTCCTCTTCACTATTGAATAGCAGCATGGATGGCAAAGTAATTAGCACTGCTATCTCACAGTGCCAGGGACATCGATTCGATTCCAGCCTAGAGTAACTGTCTGTGTGGAGTTCACATGTTCTTCCAGTGTCTGTGTGGATTTCCTCTGGGTGCTCTGGTTTCTTTCCACAGTTCAAAGATATGTAAATTAGGTGGATTGACCATGCTAAATTGTCCCTTGAGGTGTGTAGGTTAGGGAGATTAGTGGGGTAAATATGTGGGGTTACAGAGATGGGACCTGGTTGAAGTCCAAAGATGTGTGGGTTAGGTTGATTGGCCAGGTTAAAAATTGCCCCTTAGAATCCTGAGATGCGTAGGTTAGAGGGATTAGCGGGTACATATGTGGGGGTAGGGTCTGGGTAGGATTGTGGTCGGTGCAGACTCGATGGGCCGAATGGCCTCCTTCTGCACTGTAGGGTTTCTATGATTCTATGGTTTCTATGAAATGCTCTGTCGGAGAGTTGGTTCAGATTTGAATGGGCTGAATGGCCTCCTTCACTATATGGATTCCATGAGAATGATGGCAGTATATTAGAACTCTTGTGTTGGGTTTCACAGAATTACGCAGCGCAACTGTTCTGTGTTCGAAGTTACTTTCCCCATTAGTTCCAATTCTAACTTCCCTGCTTTAGAGTGTGTCTCACCCAAAACTGCTAGCTAGAATGAATGTGATTCGGCCCTCCTCTGACCAGAACGGCAAGAAATACTCTCTTCCACCTTCTTCTGTCGGGAAAAGGATACAAAAGCCTGAGATCATGTACCAACCGACTCAAGAACAGCTTCTTCCCTGCTGCCATCAGACTTTTGATTGGACTTACCTTATATTAAGCTGATCTTTCTCTACATCCTAGCTATGACTGTAACACTATATTTTGCACTCTCTTCTTTCCTCCTGCCCTATGTACCCTATGAATACAGTATGTTTTGTTTGTATAGCGTGCAAGAAACAATACTTCTCAATGTATACTAATAGATGTGACGATAATAAAGCAATCACTGCTCAATGTTATTGGGAGTGATTCTGACATACCTTTATTTATGTAAGCATTCTCCATTTTATGTAGGCTTTATGTAGGCCTTTACTATTAATAGTAACTCCTCATCCTAAAACCGTAGGTCAATGGATCTTTCCATGGTCCGCCGCTCGCCTGCTGTGATTCCCGTGGCTGGGAAACAAAAATTCCTCTCCCATGGAGAGGAACCTCCAGCACTCAGCCCACTCCCGCCTGGTTTCTGCAGCCGGGTACGGCTCACCTCCCAGCTCAATATTCATTTCTGGGCGTATCCGGAAAAGCTGCTTGTATTTATTTAAATATTTATTCCGGCCTCAGGGGTAGGAAAGC
Source organism: Mustelus asterias (assembly GCF_964213995.1). Taxonomy (NCBI): domain Eukaryota; kingdom Metazoa; phylum Chordata; class Chondrichthyes; order Carcharhiniformes; family Triakidae; genus Mustelus; species Mustelus asterias. Next base: position 124,738,469 of record NC_135809.1, read on the forward strand.
GGCAGTAACTTCATTCATAACTTCACTTTTTCACAGCATTTTGCTGTAGAAATGTGACATTTAAATTGAAGTCTCGCCCCAGCTGGAACACATCGGCTGCGAGTAATATTAACATTCATTCTTATAAATTCATCTGCTAATTACAGGCTTGAGGTGTGTACGGTGGCACAGTGTTTGCACTGCTGCATCACAGCGCCAGGGACCCGGGTTCGATTCCGGCCTTGGTCACTGTCTGTGTGGAGTTTGCACGTTCTCCCCGTATCTGCATGAGTTTCCTCCGGCTGCTCCGGCTTCCTCCCACAGTCTAACGATGTGCATGGGTTAGGAGGTGGACCTCCTAATTGATTGACTGGCCATGGTAAAAATGACCCGAGTGTCAGGGGGATTAGCATGGTAAATGTGTGGGGTTATGGGAATAGGCTCTGGGTGGTGGTTGGTACAGACTAGATGGGCTGAGTGGTCTCCTTCTGTACTGTAAGGATTCTATGAGCCTACAACATTAGGAAACCCTATTTTTTTCCAAAAGGGATTCTCATATCCTCAATTCTAAAATGCTTACATTGATTAAGTTGAATCCTATTTATATTGCAGGTGATTCTGGGGGGAAATACATTGCGGAAATGTTTTAATTTCTGAAATGTTATATTTTTTTACCCATTAATGACATCTTGGCGAAGAGATTCTTCTTGCTTTCATGAACTTGGCAGAAAATCCCGAAAGAAAAAAGCTTTGAAAACATTCCCACTCCGTCCAAAAATTGTAGTTTCAAAAAGCATTAAGAGTGTAAAATGTTTTTATCAGGGTACTCTGGAATGAGAAACGAGTCCTTTGAAGGATAAACTAAAGTTATTTTAAAAAGTTTATTAGTGTCACAAGTAGTCTTACATTAACACTGCAATGAAGCTACTGTGAAAATCCCCTCGTCGCCACACTCTGGCACCTGTTCGGGTACACTGAGGGAGAATTTAGCACAGCCAATGTACCTAACCACCATGTCTTTTGGACTGTGGGAGGAAACCAGAGTACCCGGAGGAAACCCATGCAGATACGGGGAGAATGTGCAGACTCCGCACAAACAGCGACTCAAGCTGGGAATCGAACCTGGGTCCCTGGCGCTGTGAGGCAGCAGTGCTAACCACCGTGTTGGTGTGTCGCCCAAACTATGGGCTTAGTTTAATCCTACAAAGGGGTGCTCACAATTCAACGGATCTTGCCCTGCACTTTTTCCATTTAGGAGCTGGGATTCAGAAGATGAAGCTTTCCGCTGATAAAATGTCACTGCTGCTACATATTGGCCATCTCGTTTCGATCCAAACATTGCGAATTCTCAGTGAAAGCACTAGATGGAGCTAAAAAAAAAAGATACTTTTATTTGGATTTTAATCAGAGGCTAATCCTCCTAAGTATTGCGATTGAACAGAAATTTCATGATCAGATCTAAATCCGGATGGAGCACGCCCCGCTGACATAACTAGCTGCATGTCGAGTGTTTGATTTGAAATGTGCACACAATACTTCCTATTCCCTCGAAATGAACCATCCCACTGACCTGGAAGTGAACAGGGCTGGTTGGTGGAGAGATTTCTGATGGACCCTGCAGAGTGAACATGGCTGAACGTCGAGGTAAACACACGTGGATAAGAGAAGGATGAATGAATGAAGAGCGGTGTGAATTGTAACATTGCGGAAGGGGTGTGAATTGTAACATTGCGGAGAGTGTAACAATGTAGCGGGGGTGCTGTGCTCACTCTAGTCTCTGTCGCTGTGAGGTTCGGCTCGATGTGGAGTCAATTAGAGCTGGGCTCTTGCACATTCTGAACCGGACACCGAACGCCACTGTCTTTTAGCCAGTACTTCTGTCGGCGAAGCGCTCCGGGTCGCAATTTTCTGATCATTTCATCTGTTCAGAGAGGGTGACTGTGTGTTTCTTGTGTGTTGACAAAGGATAGATCTTGACAGCATCAGGCGGTGTGTGTTAGGAATGTACATCTAGCACAGGGAGTTAGACCCCAGATTGTAACCTCTTTGGTCGAGGTTTAAGACTCAATGTGGTTCAGTGCCATGACTGTATTTTGGTTTGTAATGCTCACGTGAAACACCTAAAGTAAAGTTTATTTATTAGTGTCACAAGTAGGCTTACATTAACATTGCAATGACGTTACTGTGAAAATCCCCCAGTCGCCACACTCTAGCGCCTGTTCGGGTACACTGAGGGAGAATTTAGCGCAGCCAATTCACCTAACCTGCACATCTTTGGACTGTGGGAGAAACCGGAGCACCCGGAGAAAACCCACACTGACACGGGGAGAACATGCAAACTCCACACAGATGGTGACCCAAGCCGGGAATTGAACCCAGGGCGCTGTAAGGCAGCAGTGCTAACCATTGTGACACCATCCTGGGACATTTCAGTATGTTAGAGGCGCTATAAGAAGTTGTTATTGATTCTTTCAGCTTCTTCATTGTCTATTTCAACATCATTGCTCAATTTGCTTTAGTTTTCAATTAATTTCACCTGCTCACCCACATCTTGACAGCTTATTCCCTTTCTGTGACACAGTGGTTAGCACTGCTGCCTCACAGTGCCAGGGACCCAGGTTCAATTCCAGCTTTGGGTCACTGTGTGGAGTTTGCACGTTCTCCCTGTGTTTGTGTGGATTTCTTTCGGGTGCTCTGGTTTCCTCCCATAATCCAATGGTGTGCTGGTTAGGATTGGCCATGCTAAATTGCCCCTCAGTGTCCCAAAATGTGTAGGTTAGATGGATTAACCATGGTAAATATGTGGGGTTACAGGGATAGGGCAGGGGAGAGGACCTGGATAAGATAGTCTGTGAGAAAACTCGATGGGCCGAACAGCCTCCTTCTGGACTATGCTGTGATTCTGTAGGGATTCTATGGGAGTTGCAGTAGAGCTGTCACACAGTAGGGGTAAGAAGGGGTTCAAGTTTTAAGTTTATTTATTAGTGTCACAGGTAGGCTTACATTAACACTGCAATGAAGTTACTGTGAAAATCCCCTAGCCGCCACACTCCAGCGCCTATTCAGGTACACTGAAGGAGAATTTAGCATGGCCAATGCACCTAACCAGCACGTCTTTCAGACTGTGGGAGGAAACCGGAGCACCCGGAGGAAATGCACACAGACATGGGGAGAACGTGCAGACTCCACACAGACAGTGACTCGAGCCGGGAATCGAACCTTGGTCCCTGGCGCTGTGAGGCAGCAGTGCTAACCACTGTGTCACCGTGCCACCTGCAGCATGCCGGCATGCTGTTTTGTGCACGGCTGTTGTAACATGATTTACAAAGCCCAGTTTTTACTGTGTGCGACTTGTGATCGACCTCATAACTTAACAGCTTTTTGACAAGTTTTCTCTTCTTTTCCCTGATAAACAGAGAAGAATGTCACTGATGTTTTTTTTAACCCTCTGATAGATAGTGAGGATGTTACAGATGAGATGCCTGAACTGTCGGAGATGGACGATGAGGAATGGTGTGACTGGGACGAAGATGAGCAGAGCAAGGAACAAGTACAAATTCGTTGCCTATTTTGTGAGAGGTGCGTTAGCTTTTTACTTTTAAAATTGCATCTTCACTCGCAATCTGATGCTCGAGAAATACGTACATGATATATTTCAAGGTGGTTGGGTAGTTCAGATGGTGAGATATCTTTGCCAAAACTTCTTTTGGCATTTGAGCTTGTCCACTGATGGTGCGAATGAGCTTTTTTGCCTTGCCAGAACGTAGTGAACTGTGGAATAAAGCACCAGGCTCTGGTGGAATGTTTTATCGAAGGTGAAATTTGACATTTTTATTTCTGGGAGAAATTGTATATTTGTCTTGAGCACCAGCCAAGATGTGTATCATAATGTGGTGGGACACAGATGCATAATAGAAGAGTCTCAAGGCGGCACAGTGGTTAGCACTGCTGCCTCACAGCAAGAAGTCTCACAACACCAGGTTAAAGTCCAACAGGTTTATTTGGTAGCAAATACCATAAGCTTTCGGAGCGTGCTGCTCCTTCGTCAGATGGAGTAGTCTCTGTTCTCCAACAGTGCACAGACACAGAAATCAAGTTACAGAATACTAATTAGAATGCAAATCTCTACAGCCAGCCAGGTCTTAAAAGGTACAGATAATGTGGTTGGAGGGAACATTAAACACAGGTTAAAGAGATGTGTATTGTCTCCAGACAGAACAGCTGGTGAGATTATGCAAGACCAGGGGCAAGCTGTGGGGGTTACTGATAATGTGACATAAATCCAACATCCCGGTTTAGGCCGTCCTCATGTCTGCGGAACTTGGCTATCAGTTTCTGCTCAGCGACTCTGCGCTGTCGTGTGTCGTGAAGGTCGCCTTGGAGAACACTTACCTGAAGATCCAAGGCTGAATGCCCGTGACTGCTGAAGTGCTCCCCCACAGGAAGAGAACAGTCTTGCCTGGTGATTGTCGAGCGGTGTTCATTCATCCGTTGTCGTAGTGTCTGCATGGTTTCCCCAATGTACCATGCCTCGGGACATCCTTTCCTGCAGCGTATCAGGTAGACAACGTTGGCCGGCTCACAGCGCCAGGGACTCGGGTTCAATTCCAGCTTCGGGTGACCATCTGTGTGGAGTTTGCACATCCTCCCCTGTGTTCTCGTGGGTTTCGGCCGGGTACTCTGACTTCCTCCCACACTCCATCAGTGTGCTGGTTAGGTGGATTGGCCATGCTAAATTGCCCCTTAGTGTCAGGGGGACTAGCAGGGTGAATGGATGGGGTTTACAGGGTAAGAGCTTGAGGGGTGGCACAGTGGTTAACACTGCTGCCTCACAATACCAGGGACCCGGGTTCAATTCCTAGCTTGGGTCACTGTCTGTGCGGAGTCTGCACGTTCCCTCTGTGTCGGCGTGGGTTTCCTCCAGGTGCTCTAGTTTCCTCCCACAGTTTGAAAGACATGCTGGTTAGGTGCATTGGCAATGCTAAATTCTCCCTCAGTGTACCTGAACAGGCGCCAGAGTGTGGCAACTGGGGGATTTTCACAGGAACTTCATTACAGTGTGAATGTAAGCCTACTTGTGATGCATTTTGGAAGAAATAATGTAGGGAGGAGTTATACAATAAATGGCAGAGTCATCAGGAGTATAGAAACACAGAGGGACCTAGGTGTGCAAGTCCACAAATCCTTGAAGGTGGCAACACAGGTGGAGAAGGTGGTGAAGAAGGCATATGGTATGCTTGCCTTTATAGGACGGGGTATAGAGTATAAAAGCTGGAGTCTGATGATGCAGCTGTATAGAACGCTGGTTAGGCCACATTTGGAGTACTGCGTCCAGTTCTGGTCGCCGCACTACCAGAAGGACGTGGAGGCGTTAGAGAGAGTGCAGAGAAGGTTTACCAGGATGTTGCCTGGTATGGAGGGTCTTAGCTATGAGGAGAGATTGGGTAGACTGGGGTTGTTCTCCTTGGAAAGATGGAGAATGAGGGGAGATCTAATAGAGGTGTACAAGATTATGAAGGGTATAGATAGGGTGAACAGTGGGAAGCTTTTTCCCAGGTCGGAGGTGACGATCACGAGGGGTCACGGGCTCAAGCTGAGAGGGGTGAAGTATAACTCGGATATCAGAGGGACGTTTTTTACACAGAGCGTGGTGGGGGCCTGGAATGCGCTGCCAAGTAGGGTGGTGGAGGCAGGCACGCTGACATCGTTTAAGACTTACCTGGATAGTCACATGAGCAGCCTGGGAATGGAGGGATACAAATGATTGGTCTAGTTGGACCAAGGAGCGGCACAGGCTTGGAGGGCCGAAGGGCCTGTTTCCTGTGCTGTACTGTTCTTTGTTCTTTGTTCTTTGACACTAATAAAACAAATTTTAAAAACTGGTAGGATTAATGTCGGTGCAGGCTTGATGGGCAGAATGGCCTCTTTCTGCACTGTAGGCATTCTGTGATTGTATGATGATAATCTAAACCATGCTTAGACATGACCCTAGATTTAATTGAAAAATAAACCTGTATTTTAATAGTTGTATTACAAGCAGAATAAAATGCTGACTGTTCCCTTTAACTGAAATACCAATGATGGTCAGTAATCCTGATTAAGGTTTGTCAAAACTAAGCACATCTCTAAGCAAAGCAACAATGCAAAAGCCTGACAGCAGCAGGGAAGAAGCTGTTCTTGAGTCGGTTATAATGTGACCTCAGACTTTTGTATCTTTTTCCCAACAGAAGAAGGTGGAAGGGAGAATGTCCGGGGTGGGTGGGGTCCATGATTATGCCGGCTGCTTTTCCGAGGCAGCGGGAAGTGTAGACAGAGTCAATGGATGGGAGGCTGGTTTGAGTGATGGACTGGGCTTCGTTCACGACCCTTTGTAATTACTTGCGTTCTTGGACCGAGCAGGAGCTATACCAAGCTCTGATACAACCAAAAATAATGCTTTCTATGGTGCATCTGTAGAAGTTGGTGAGAGTTATAGCGGACATGCCAAATTTCCTTCGTCTCCTGAGAAAGTAGAGGTGTTGGTTGGTGGGCTTTCTTAACTATAGCATCCGCGTGGAGGGACCAGGACAGACTGTTGGTGATCCGGACACCTAAAATTTCAAGCTTTTGATCATTTCTACTTCGTCCCTATTAATGTAGACAGGGGCATGTCCTCCACTACACTTCCTGAAGTCAATGACAATCTCCTTTGTTTTGTTGACATTGAGGGAGAGATTATTGTTGTCGCTCCACTTGTCCTCAACACCAAACATTTAAGAACTGTGAAATTAGTTATTTTCAAATAACTTTTTAAAAATCTTCAGAAGACTGATGCCAAGAATGCAAATTTCATCAAATAAAATGCATCAGGCTCCAAAAATAGCCTACCACAGAAAGAAGGCAACCCCATTCCAAAACGAGAAAGTTATTGTAAAAGAAACAACAGAAACCTGGTCATGTTTCTCCACAATAAACTACCCCACCTCCATCCCACCCTCCTTCCTCCACTACCAAACTTCTGCAGGCCCCTGTGGCCCCTTCAGGTGGACATATTGTTTGCGGGGAAGAAGGGGTGTTTAACCACATCTCACTACACTCAGTCAGGGCACAGCATCCCTCTCAAGTTGCACATTGCACAGAGAGGGGGGAAAAAAATAACATTGTTACGATGGGTGGAGTGGCTGGGATTGCGTGTGTAATAATTAAGTGCATGGCACATAGTGGGATGTTTTGCGGCTGCATAGGCATATAGCTTAGATGGCACATGGGTGCAGAGGTGAGTCTAATTCAGAGCGGAGATGCGATTTGATGCCCTGCTGTAGTAGAACCTGCCTGAGTCTCTTCAGAACTCTGCAGTGAAATTATTTTTCTGCTGAGCAGACAAGAGGTCCATCTGAAGGATGGGGAGAGACAAGCTATTTATCTCTCATCTCAACGTTATTGGTTACAACACATCCACAGAGGCTGCCATTTGTAGATTTAGAATCTATGTCTCATCGGAGATTCTGGACTTTAGCTGACAGATTTCCAAATATACTTCAAGAATTTGACCGATCATGGAACAGCTGGAAAATGACATACCAAATAGCAAATGATAATGATTCCAAGGGAAAGTAATGAATTCTGTGTTGAGTCGTATATACTTTTAACGTGATGTGTAGTCGTACCGTATCCAGACCTAGGGTTAGCGTGCTTCTGCCATTGCTTAAAGCAGAATAGTTATGCTTGAAGTTCATACATCTAGAAACATCCTAAAGCCCCTTTGCCTCCCCTCTGGAGGCAATGGCCTGGTGCTATTATTGCGAGACTATTAATCCAGAAACTCAGCTGATGTTCTGGGAACCTGGGTTCGAATCCCACCACAGCAGATGGTGCAATTTGAATTCAATAAAAAATATTTGGAATTAAGAATCTATTGATGACCAAGAAACCATTGTCGATTCTCAGTAAACCTCATCTGGTTCACTTTAGGGAAGGAAATCTTCCGTCCTTATTTGGTCTGCCCTATATGTGACTCCAGAGCCACAGAAATGAGGTTGACTCTCAACTGCCCTCTGAAATGGCTGAGTCAAGGGATGGATAACTAGGGATGGACAATAGATGCTGGCCGGCCAGCGACGCCCATGTCCCACGAATGAATATAAAAAAAGAGTAGCTAATTGTTTCTTAAATGATTTCTTGTCTTTTTCCTGCACTACTCAATCTAGAATTTTATCCCACTTGTTAGTCAATCGCTCTTGCTTTCAATTGTCATGTACAGTAAAGGCATGACCTACCCATAACCTTTTAATAGTCAGTGTGGAATCTTCTTGAGCTGGCTTTTATTTTATAAAATGCTGCAAAAGATGGCTGTCATGAGTCACCTGACTTGGACTGTGGATTCAAACTACCACACTGCCTTGAAAGGGCAAAAGGTCACATCCAGACTAAAATTCCATTGCTCATCTCCTGAAACCATCCAAAATATGTTTCCTGACTTGAATGGGTTGTTCTGAAACCAGGACAGTGATGGGTTTTTTTTTGAGAGAGTTGTCTCCTTGGTGAGTGCCAGCAAACAATAGCCAGGTTTTGGCCAATCCATTGAAACACACTATCTTTGGAAACGGGGATAGGGAAGCCATGTGGTATGGCAGCCATATTGGTTGGCCAGCCATCCTTTTAATTGAAAGTGTTGTCTGCAAGACATAACAACTGCAAACAACAGCAGCAGGAGAGAGAGCAGCAACATCTATGTCTTCATATCTGGAGACTGCAGCATCGTGAGGTCTCCAAGTCTGTTCTTTTTCAAGTTCACCAGTACAGAAAACCAACTGCCTGCTAACAAGACATGTACTAACTTTGTGGCCTGCAGAAAGTCCATCACGCCGACAGAATCCTGCAACATTTCTGCTCCTGGACTTCATCTATTGACACTTCAGGAGTGAAGAATGTGTTCTCCAAGCCAAGCCAATCACTTGAATTGCAAACTTTTCTTTTGCTCATAACCTGTAGAATTGCACTATTCTCTTGAACTCACCTCCTGACTCTCCAGAGCCTATCCACCATCTACAAGGCACATGTCAGGAGTGTGATGGAATACTCCCCACTTGCCAGGTTGGATGCAGCTCCAACAACACTCAAGAAGCTTGACACCATCCACAATAAAGCAGCACGCTTATTTGGCACCACATCTACAAACATTCAATCCCTCTACCACCGACGCTCAGTAGCAGCAGTGTGTACTATCTGCAAGATGCACTGCAGCAATTCACCAGAGATCCTTAGACAGCACCTTCCAAACCCACGACCACTTCCATCTAGAAGGACAAGGGGCAGCAGATAAATGGGAACACCACCACCTTCAAGCTCCCCTCCAAGCCACTCACCATCCTGACTTGGAAGTACATCGCCGTTCCTTTGTGGTTGCTGGATCAAAATCCTGGAATTCCCTCCCTAACGGCATTGTGGGTCAATCCACAGATCATGGACTGCAGCGATTCAAGAAGGCAGCTCATCACCACCTTCTCAAGGGCAACTAGGGATGGGCAATAAATGCTGGCCTAGCCAGTGACACCCATGTCCCACGAATGAATAAAACAAAAGAATGAATAAAAAAAAACTGTATTTTCCTTGAGTGTGAGTGGGTGAATGATTGACATTGTGTAATATTTTTGGGGTGAATGCATGAAGAAATAATCTTCTATTTAAACTCAACATAAGCTTGCTGCTGATCACATATTTAATTGTTCATACATTCAGGGGTTAAGAAGCACACACACCTTTTTCAGAAAACAGGCTGATTATGGGCAGTAAGGGAAGGAACGGGGTTTCTGTTCTCTCTCATCCCTTCTCAGAAAAATGAAGAAAAATTTCCTTATAACAGTCCAAATATGATCTGCTACTAATTTGAGCTTGAGTCCCCTTTCCATATTTTTTTTATATCATTCACTTCACATAATGATATATATCTATGGATATCTCACAGATGCCTGCCATCTACGCTAAAAATGTTTCCGAGCATCTGTCAGAACACAGGCCACAACTCACAACACTTAAGAAGCATTTAAATGAGCACTTGAAATGCCATAGCGTACAAGGCTACGGACCAAGCGCCGAAAAATGGGATAAGAATAGATAGGTGCTTGATGGCTGGTGCAGCCATGATGGGCTGAAGGGCCTGTAAAGCTCTATGACCCCTCTACTAGGGGTCAGCAGTGTGGATCCATGGTACTTGAATCTCGGCCTTGATTCTTGTCAGCTAGAACTGGTTGTGGTACACAGGGGGCAATCTGATACAAGCTTCACCGTGTACCTTGGCTGGCTGTTGTGTTGATTGCTGTTCTGTACTGGTTGGATATCTTTAGCATTGAGGCAACTAAGATCCCAAGTCTGTCTCCAGTTTGCATTTAGCTATTTTCTGACACCATTCATGGAGTACCTATCTTAATTATTTTATCTGCCTACTTATAAATTCTATCGAAAACATTCAGGAATTTCTGAGTTGTTTAGTTTACTTTATTTATTAGTGTCACGTATAGACTTACATTAAGACTGCAATGAGGTTACTGTGAAAATCCCCTAGTCGCCACACTGCAGTGCCTGTTCGGGTACACTGAGGGAAAATTTAGCATGGCCAATGCACCCTAACCAGTATGTTTTTCGGACTGTGGGAGGAGACTGGAGCACCTAGAGGAAACCCACGCAGACACGGGGAGAACATGCAAGCTCAACACAGACAGTGACCCAAGCTGGGAATTGAACCTTAGTCCCTGGAGCTGTGAGGCCGCAGTGCTAACCACCGTGCTGCCTCTAATTCCACTGTCCCTCTTTGTTTAACCACTTAGCATTATGTTTCTGAATCCAGGTAATTCATGCTAACTGGAAATAATGGAACATCCAATATATGAACACTGAGGACACCGTATCAAATTTACCCTCACACCTGCCCACTGTCTGGAGGTCAAGAGACAGGTTGAGGAGATAAGTCAGGCTGGATCTCCTCTCTATTTCTGATTCCATGTTGACAGTTTCTGGATTCTTCTTGTACATATGATCCTTAAGTTCACATCTGACCATCCCTTCTATTATTTAACATTAGTATAGGCATAAGACTAATTGTATTGCATGACTACAATCATGGTAGTCATGCGGCATGGTAGCACAGTGGTTAGCACTGCTGCTTCACAGCTCCAGGGACCTGGGTTCGATTCCCAGCTTGGGCCACTGTCTGTGCGGAGTTTGCACATTCTCCTCATGTCTGTGTGGGTTTCCTCCGAATGCTCTGGTTTCCTCCCACAATCCAAAGATGTGCGGGTTAGGTTGATTGGTCATGCTAAAATTGCCCCTTCCTGAGATGCGTAGGTTAGAGGGATTAGCGGGTAAATGTGTCGGGATATGGGGGTGGGGCCCCTGGATGGGATTGTGGTCGGTGCAGACTCGATGGGCCAAATGGCCTCTTTCTGCACTGTAGGGTTTCTATGATTCTATGAATGTGCACAGTTTATCTCTGCTTGTATAATTAAGGACTTACCAGCCTTGGAGGGAATGTAAGACTATAATAAGAACATATGAAATAGCAGCAGGAGTAGGTGATAAAGCCCCTCAATCTTGCTCCACCATTTATTTAGACCATGGCTCATTGATTAAGGCAAAATGCTGCAGATGCTGGAATCTGAAATAAAAACAAAATGCTGGAAAATCTCAGCAGGTCTGACAGCATTTGTGGAGAGCAAATAGAGCCAACGTTTCAAGTCAGGGTCTGACTTGAAATATTAGCTCTATTCTCTCTCCAGTAATGCTGTCAGACATAGCTGATTGATCCAGGCCTCAATCCCACTTTCCCACTTATTTTCCATACCCTTGATTCCCTCCCTATTCTTGTTGAAGGTAGTTATTATCTGCTACTTAGTGGAGTGAGTGTTACTTGCCACTTGTACTTACATACCCGACTGTTACCCATGTCTTGCTGCATGTGGACACTGGCTGCTTCAACATTGGGGCAGTTGTAAATGGAACTGAACACTGCAATCAGCAGCGAACATTTGCACCTTTGACCTTGTGATGGAGGGTAGACCATTGATGAAACAACTAAAGGTGGTTTGGCTGAGGGCATTCTGTAGGACAGAAAAGATTCATGAAAATGTCTCGAGGGCATTGTTCCGTATTGTGGCCTTTCTTGTTGTGTGTTTTACAGTTTAATAAACATGTTTTCTTTGAATGATTACAACAGTGCTGAATCTTGCCTTTCTGGTTTGCATATCTTTCCTCACATTATATCAAATTGCAAAATAAACAATTAAGGAGCAGCATTCCAAATCATCCTTCTGGTTTTTGGGATACTGTTATCACTGATTTCTTACAAGCTAACCACAGGAGAATCAGTACAGGTTAGGATCACTTGCATTCAAGCATATGCAGGGAGTGCACTACTTCAGAGGATTCTGAAGCAGACTCTGATGTTTACATGAAGGCTGCCTATATTTATATCATGCTTTGCACACGCACAGATGTTGTTTAAATGTCAATCTAACAATACATATAGGTTTTACCACAACAGGCACATCTTGTAGTCATCACATTTAACCTTGTCGTTGTTGCAGAGGCTTCCAGTTTATCTTTGTATGTCTACCCCGCTATCTCAAGTGCTGTGCTTAATGTCTGATTCCAAAACCTCATTATTGCTGAAAAGATCAACTTGTACAGTTCTGCCAGGCTCTTGCAGTTCAAACTTTTGCGGACTTTAAACTGGACAAGGTGCTAACCTTTGTAAGAGAGAAGGAAGCTGATTTTCTATTGTTTCTTATTAATTGTTAATTCTTAAATTTCACTACATAATCATATTAAAACATCAACATTTTGTCATTCTTATTCCCTCACCCCCAACAGATACTTTTGCATCTAACATCACGGGGTTCTTAACAGAATCTTTACTGACTTTTTAAAATTCATTCTTGGTACATGGGAATCGCTGGCTGGCCAGCATTTATTGTGTGGAGATGCCGGCGTTGGACTGGGGTAAACACAGTAAGGAGTCTCACAACACCAGGTTAAAGTCCAACAGGTTTATTTGGTAGCAAACGCCACTAGCTTTCGGAGCGCTGCTCCTTTGTCAGATGGAGTGGAAACCTGCTCTCAAACAGGGCACAGAGACACAGATCAAGTTACAGAATACTGATTAGAATGTGAATCTCTACAACCAACCAGGTCTTAAAGATACAGACAATGTGAGTGGAGGGAGCATTAAGCACAGGTTAAAGAGATGTGTATTGTCTCCAGACAGGACAGCCAGTGAGATTCTGCAAGTCCAGCAGGCAAGCTATGGGGGTTACTGATAGTGTGACATAAACCCAACATCCCGGTTTAGACCGTCCTCATGTGTGCGGAACTTGGCTATCAGTTTCTGCTCAGCGACTCTGCGCTGTCGTGTGTCGTGAAGGCCGCCTTGGAGAACGCTTACCCGAAGATCAGAGGCTGAATGCCCGTGACTGCTGAAGTGCTCCCCCACAGGAAGAGAACAGTCTTGCCTGGTGATTGTCGAGCGGTGTTCATTCATCCGTTGTTGTAGCATCTGCATGGTTTCATGGTACATTGGGGAAACCATGCAGACGCTACGACAATGGATGAATGAACACCACTCGACAATCACCAGGCAGACGCTACGACAATGGATGAATGAACACCACTCGACAATCACCTGTGGGGGAGCACTTCAGCGGTCATGGGCATTCAGCCTCTGATCTTCGGGTAAGCGTTCTCCAAGGCAGCCTTCACGACGCACGACAGCGCAGAAACTGATAGCCAAGTTCCGCACACATGAGGACGGCCTAAACCGGGATGTTGGGTTTATGTCACACTATCAGTAACCCCCACAGCTTGCCTGCTGGATTTGCAGAATCTCACTGGCTGTCCTGTCTGGAGACAATAAACATCTCTTTAACCTGTGCTTAATGCTCCCTCCACTCACGTTGTCTGTATCTTTAAGACCTGGTTGGTTGTAGAGATTCGCATTCTAATCAGTATTCTGTAACTTGATTTTGTGTCTCTGTGCCCTGCTTGAGAGCAGATTTCCACTCCATTTGACGAAGGAGCAGCGCTCCGAAAACTAGTGGCGTTTGCTACCAAATAAACCTGTTGGACTTTAACCTGGTGTTGTTAGACTCCTTACAGCATTTATTGCCCATCCCTAGTTGCACTTGGAGGGCAGTTAAGAGTCAACCAAATTGCTGTGGCTCTGGAGTCAATGTAGCCCAGACCAGATAAGGATGGAGGATTTCCTTCCCTAAAGGACATTAGTGAACCAGCTGGGTTTTTCCAACAATCGACAATGGTTGCATAGTCATCAGTAGATTCTTAATTCCAGATATTGTTTTATTGAATTCAAATTCCACCATCGCTGTGGCGGGATTCGAACCCGAGTCCTCAGAACATTTGGAGTTTTTGGATTAATAGTCTAGCGATAATACCACTAGGCCATCACCCCTCCCCTTAAATCAGCTCATACTTGACCAAATGCTCAGCCACTCTGCCTCGGAATCAGAAAACTGGGAAGGAAATATAGGAGAACAATAACATCTCCTTGTTGATGGATTTCATGATGGCTGAGATGTCAAATGTTGCAGTTAAATGTGATAATTAATCTCAATGTTTCTCACAATGTTAAACACATCAGTAAATGAAATTTTGTTTTCTGCAAACAGGTTATTCCTTTCAGCCCAGGCTACCTTTTCTCATTGTACAGCAGAGCATCAGGTTGATATGACCCAAATAGTCTACAAACATGGTAAGTCAAACTTCAGTTCATAGAATCTGCAGCATGGAATCAGGCCCTTCGGCCCAAACTGGCCCATGCCGACAAAATGCCCATCTAAGCTAACCCCATTTTCCTGCATTTGGCCCATATCCCTCTAAACCTTTTCTATCCATGTCGCTGTCCAAATGTCTTTTAAATGTTGTCAATGTCCCTGCCTCAACCACTTCCTCCGGCAGCTCATTCCACACACGTACCACCCTCTGTGTAAAAGAGTTGCTCCTCAGGTTCCCATTAATTTTTTCCCCTCTTAACTTAAACCTATGCCCTCTATTTTTCGATTCCCCAACCCTGGGACAAAAGACTGAGTGCATTAACCCTATCCATGCCTCTCATGATCTTATACACATCGATAAGATCACCCCTCAGTCTCCGAAGCTCCAAAGAAAAAAGTCCTAGCCTGTCCAATCTCTCCCTATAACTTGAGTCCTGGCACCATCCTTGTAAATCTCTTCTGCACTCTCTCCAGTTTAATAACATCTTTCCTATAGCAAGGCGAACAAAACTGAACACAATACTCCAGGTGTGGTGGTCTCCAATCTCCAATGACCATCTCCAGGCCTCACCAACGTCCCGTACAACTGCAACATTTGTTGTAACATTTACACAGATAGTGGTACGTTTGGTGTCATCATGCTTTCCATATTTAAAATATTTTTTTCACAAAATAGGTAAATATACAGTCTATCATTTGTTTTGCTCTAATATTGAATTCCTTTGTCTGTTTTGGCATTAACAGGAAATATAATTCTTTTTCAGGTCTCGATTGTTATGGATTCATCAAGCTTGTTAATTTTATTAGAATCACAGTAAGTTTTGATGAGTATGAAAATTATTTTCTGTCTATTTTTCTTTATCTTTTATGATGAACTCATTTTGGACATTCCTTATAGACTGTTCCACAAAGCACAAACTGTCATAGGATCATAGAATCTCTACAGTGCTGAAGAGGCCATTTGGCCCATCCAGTCTGCACTGACTCTCTGACAGAGTATCTTACCCAGGCCCTCTCTCTCACCCTATCCTTGCAAGCCCAAACAATTGCCATCCATCTAACCTATACATCTTCGGGCACTCGGGCAAGTTAGCATGGCCAATCCACCTAACCGGCACATTTTTGGACTGTGGGAGTAAACTGGAGCACCCGGAGGAAACCCATGCAGACACGAGGAGAACATGCAGACTCTGCACAGACAGTGTCCCAAGCCGGGAATTGAACCTGTGTCCCTGGCACTGTGAGGCAGCAATGCTAACCACTGTGCCAAAGACCTGGACAATATCTGGCTTGAGCTGACAAGTGGCAAATGACATTTGCGCCATTAAAGTGCCAGGCATTGACCATTCCCAACAAGAGAGGATTTAATCATCACCCCTTGATATTCAAAGGCATTGCCATCACTGAATCTCCACCATCAACATCCTGAGGGTTACCATTGACTAGAAACTGAACAGTCCTAGCCACATAAATACTGTGGTTAAAAGAGCAGGTCAGAGGGTAGGAATACTGTGGCGAGTAACTCACCTCCTGAACTCCTAAACCCGTTCACCATCTACAAGGCACAAGTCAGGAGTGTGATGGAATACTCCCCACTTGCTTGGATGGGTGCAGCTCCAACAACACTCAAGAACCTCGACACCATCCAGGACAAAGCAGCCCGCTTGATTGATACCTCTTCCACAAGCATTCACTCCCCCTACCACCGAGGAACAGTGGGAACAGTGTGCACCATTTACAAAATGCACTGCAGGAACTCACAGTGCTCTGAGGCAACACCTTCCAGACCCATGACTGCTACCATCAAGAAGGACAAGGACAGCAAATATATGAGGACACCACCACCTGAGGAGGTTCCTCTCCAGCCACTCACCATCCTGACTTGGAACTATATTGCCATTCCTTCAGTGTCGCTGGGTCTATGGACGGCACGGTGGCACAGTGGTTAGCACTGCTGCCTCACAGTGCCAGGGACCCGGGTTTGATTCCCGGCTTGGGTCACTGTCTGTGTGGGGTTTGCATGTTCTCCCTGTGTCTGCGTGGGTTTCCTCTGGGTGATCCAGTTTCCTCCCACAGTCCAAAGGTGTGAGGGTTAGGTGGATTGGCCATGCTAAATTGTCCTTTAGTGTCAGGGGGACTAGCTGGGGTGAATGTGTGGGGTTGTGAGGGTTGGGGCCTGGATGGGATTGTGGTCGATGCAGACTCGATGGGCCGAATGGCCTTCTTCTGCACTGTAGGATTTTATGATATTCTAAATCCTTGACCTCCATCCCTAACAGCACCTTGGTTGCACCTACACTACATAACCTGCAGTGGTGAAAGAAGGCAGCTCCACACCTCCAGGGCAATTCGGAATGGTCGATAAATGCTGGCCTAACCAGTGATGTCCATCCCATAAATGAATTGTTTAAAAAAAATCACTAATCCCGAACAAAATCCTACATGTTAAAGATCATAATACTGATTGTTGCTGTGTGAAATCTGGCAAGATTAACTTGGCTTTGTTTAGTGCTGACCAGCGAAGAATCCACAATCAGACAGAACAGTGTCTGCTTGGATCAGGAATTTTATATATTGGAGTGGAATTGTGGACAGGTCCACAATTGTATTCAAACACTCTGAACATCATACTCTAAATGCTTGACGTTATCCAAAGATGTTCAGTTGTAAACACATTGTAGGCAACATCATTTCATTACTATTAGTCTTGGTAGTTTAGTTTATTTAGTTTATTTTTTTAGTGTCACAAGTAGGCTTCATTAACACCGTAATGAAGTTACTGTGGAAATCCCCTAGTCGCCACACACCGGCGCCTATTCAGGTACACTGAGGGAGAACTTAGCATGGCCAATGCACCTAATCAGCACGCCTTTCGGACTGTGGGAGGAAACCGGAGCACCCGGAGGAAACCCACGCGGACACGGGGAGAGCATGTAGACGCTGCACAGACAGTGACCCAAGTCAAGAATCGAACCCGGGTTCCTGGCGCTGTGAGGCAGCAATGCTAATCACTGTGCCACCGTGCCGCCTGTGGTAAATAATGTATGTGCGAGACTTTGGTTTCTTAACCCAAGGACAGACATAATAGCGCTCGAAAGAGTGTGACAGACGTTCACTGGACTGGTTTCTGGGAGGAGGTGATCGTCTTGCGAGGAGCAATTGAGTAGACTAGGCCTGTATTTCCTTGAGAGGTGATGTATTTGGAACATAAAATTCTTAAGGGGCTTGATTGGTTGGATGCTGAAAAATATTTCCCCTGCCTGTAGAATTTGCAATACAATGTCACAGTCTCAGAATGAGGGGTCCACCATTTTGGACCGAGATGAGCAAGAATTTGAGCGTTGTGAATCTTTGGAATTCTCCACCCTGGAGAGCTCAGGCGTTGAGTATGTTCAAGAGTATGTGGTTCATAGATGTTCACGAAGATAACCTGGGGATAATGCAGGAAGGTGGAATTGGGCTCAAAGACTGGCCATGATCTTACTGAATGGCGGAGCAGGCTCCAGGGGCCATTTGGCCCACACCTGCTACTTCTTAGGTTCTTGTAATGGCCTATTGATTGATTAAAAGCAAAATACTGCGGATGCTGGCAATCCTTCTTCCTCTCTTCCATTTTTCCACTTCTCCATTCCCTCTCTCCTTGCCAGCTGTCCCTTCATGCCACTGCCTTAACCATCTGTACCTCTGTTCTGCCATTCACACATTCTGATCTCTTAATGGGCACTTTTAGCATCTCTCTCAGCTGATTTTCTCCTCATTTACATTCCCTTTGTCCTTTTACAGCCCCCCCCCCCCACCATCTTAGTATTAGTCTTTTCTCATTTGCTTTGTCCTCAGCTCTGACGAAGGGTCACTCGGACTCGAAACGTTGGCTCCATTCTCTCTCCACAGATGCTGTCAGACCTGCTGAGAATTTCCAGCATTTTCTGTTTTTGTTACTGATTGATTGATGTCTGAAAGTTATAGGTTGCTGTAAATAGCCGTCACCTTAATGATATAGGCAAAACTTAAAGCTGCACACCTTAGAAACATAGAAAATAGGAGCAGGAGGAGGCCATTCGGCTCTTCGAGCCTGCTCCGCCAATCATCATGATCATGGCTGATCATCCAACTGGCCTGATCCCACCTTCCACCCATATCCTTTGATCCCTTTCAGTTATATCTAACTCCTTGAAAACATACAATGTTTTGGCCTCAACTGTTCAGTGTGGTAGAGAATTCTGCAGGCTAATCACTCTCTGGGTGAAGAAACTTTTCCTCATCGCAGTCCTAAAAGGTTTACCCCATATCCTTAGACTATGATCCCTGGTTCGGTAACATCCTTCCTGAATTTACCCTGTCGAGTCCTGTTAGAATTTTTTAGGTTTCTCTAAAATCCCCCTCATTCTTTCGAACTCCAGTGAATATAACCCTAACCCACTCAGTCTCTCCTCATACATCAGTCCCCCATCTCTGGAATCAATTGTGTATTTTTTTAACTGTATTCTTATATCTCCATTTTGAACTCATCCCTTCTACAGTCTTAACACCTAAAATTCTAGACTCCATTATTTCCCCCAGTCACTTAAGTAAACATTTATTTGTCTGCTGCTAAAATAATTCATAGAATCACAGAATCTCTACAGTGCAGAAGGAGGCTATTTGCCCATTGAGCCTTGCACTGACAACAATTCCACCCAGGCCCTATCCACGTAACTCCACATATCTACTCTGCTAACCCCCCTGACACTAAGGGGCAATTCAGCATGGCCAATCCATCTAATCTGCACATCTTTGAACTGTGGGAGGAAACCCTTGCAGACACGGGGAGAATGTGCAAACTCCACACAGGTAGACACCCAACACCAGAATTGAATGCAGGTCCCTGGCTCTGTGAGGCAGCAGCGTTCACCACTGTGCCACCCTCTTAGAATCCCCACAGCGCAGAAGGAGGCCATTCGGCCCATCGAGTCTGTACCGACCACAATCCCACCCAGGCCCTATTCCTGTAACCCCACATATTTACCCTGCTAATCCCTGACACTAGGGTCAATTTAACATGGCCAATCAACCTAACCTGCACATCTTTGGACTGTGGGAGGAAACCGGAGCACCCGGAGGAAACCCTCGCAGACACGGGGAGAATGTGCAAACTCCACACAGACAGTCACCCAAGGCCCGAATTGAACCTGGACCCCTTGCGCTTTGAGGCAACAGTGCTAACCACTGAGCCACCCGCCTATTCACATATCAAAAACACTTTTGGACAGCTGCATTCTTATCAGTTCCTCTTTCATCCCATTCTTCAAACTTTATTCTATCCAAACGTGTTTAACCTTCATTGCATCCCATTCTTCAATCTTTATTTTGTTGAAGGATCTTGACACAGCTTATATTCAAGAACACAAGCTGGCATAATAAACCGATGCAAACAGAGTGCTGACCATATCGTAGTCCCCAGCCTGTTCGGTTCTCTGACTGAAATGAGTGTGGACACAGACTTGTATTGTATCTTCGTCACTTCAAACATGTTGAATTCCTCAGTCCTAGTTCTTGGAAGGTCTTTCCAACTTGGAAATAAACCGCATTTAATGGCCGTGTCCTTTCGGATACGAACGCTCTGACGATAAAACTGAAAAATGGCATTATCAGGGAAAGTCAGTGAGCAAGGCTTGAATCAAGTGTGAAATTGGATCGAGGCGCAAAGCCATATAGGTGTATTTATTGCAGTAAAATCTATTAGAAATTTTGCATTGTACTTAATGCAATGAAACAAGGAGAATAATAGTTACTGTTTCATCTTTTACACAGAAACCCTCTGCAGAATATTTCAGGTCCACGTTGGATCAAATCCCTTGGGATAATGAAGAATATATGAAACCACCCTCCACTGACGATCCTCTGCTCCAATTTGGTATGAATCACCTTCATCTTCTTCTGTATTATGAGGGAATTGAATTTAATATTTTGTGCAGTGTCTCAAAATTGCTCAAACTCTTTACTTTTCAGAAAGGATCCCCCCATTAGTGTCCTATTTAATGACCAATGTGAACGGGGCCATTAAATTGGATGGTTTTTGATTGTTTCTCTTGGAGTTGCCCTGCAGTATTGGCACAGTCTTGACCTGAGTTCTCATTGACCATGTTAGCTGCCGTCATGAGGAATTCTGATAACTAGCAGTCAACTTGAATAATGGCCCAGAAGTTGGTCCCTGTAGTAGTTGGAGGCCCACTTGCGAATGCTGGGGAGGCAAAGGAGACACACAACTAGGTTTTACTCAGGAGACTCGTGAGGTGCAATTATGGACCTGGAGCTGATTTATTATTGTCACAGTGAAAAGTATAGTTTCTTGTGCACTATACAAAGCATACCGTTCATAGAGAAGGAAATGAGAGGGTGCAGAATGTAGTGTTACAGTCACAGCTAGAGTGAAGAGAAAGATCAACTTAATGCAAGGTAAGTCCATTCAAAAGTCTGATGGCAGCAGGGAAGAAGCTATTCTTGAGTCGGTTGGTACGCGACCTCAGAATTTTATATCTTTTTCCCGATGGAAGAAGGTGGAAGAGAGAATGTCCGGGGTACTGGGGTCCTTAATTATACTGGCTGTTTTTCTGAGGCAGCGCGGAAAGTGTAGACAGAGCCAATGGATGGGAGCTGGTTTGCGCGATGGATTGGGCTACATTCATGACCTTTTGTAGTTTCTTGCGGTCTTGGGCAGAGCAGGAGCCATACCAAGCTGTGATACAACCAGAAAGCATGCTTTCTATGGTGCATCTGTAAAAGCTGGCGAGAGTCGTAGCTGACATGCCAAATTTCCTTAGTCTTCTGAGAAAGTAGAAGCGTTGGTGGACTTTCTTAACTATAATGTGGACATGGGGGGACCAGGACAGGCTGTTGGTGGTGACTAAAAAATTAACTTTTAATAATCACAGAAGTGCTTATCAGTTTACTTGCTGCAAGATTAATGATGTGGGCTTGAGATCACAAAAGAAACATACCTTGTCAAGTTCTGATCGCTTACTGATGACACTGTCATATTGTTTGATATTGGGCACACAGTTGCACTCCTGAACATAAGCTCGGATGGATTGCTTATCCAACAAATTCAAAACTTGCAACGAAAATAGAAAATGCTGGAAATTAAAGTTTATTTGCCAGTGTCACAAGTAGGCTTACATTAACACCACAATGAAGTTACTGTGAAAATCCTCTAGTCGCCACATTCTGGTGGAGAATTTAGCGTGGCCAATGCACCTAACCAGCACGTCTTTCAGACCGTGGGAGGAAACCGGAGCACCCGGAGGAAACCCAAGCAGACACGGGGAGAAGGTGCAGACTCCGCACAGACGGTGACCCAAGCCGGGAATTGAACCAGGGTTTCAGGCGCTGTGAGGCAGCAGTGCCAACCACTGTGCCACCGTGCCGCCCTTCTGTTATGCCAGAATTATGGATGAAATTGTTAACAATGATGACACAAGTTAAAAGCAAATTACTGTGGATGCTGGAATCTGAAACCAAAAGAGAAAATGCTGGAAAATCTCAGCAGGTCTGGCAGCACCCGTAAGGAGAGAAAAGAGCTGACGTTTCGAGTCCAGATTACCCTTTGTCAAAGCTAAAAGGCATAGGTGCATTTTAGCTTTGACAAAGGGTCATCTGGACGCGAAACGTCAGCTCTTTTCTCTCCTTACGGGTGCTGCCAGACCTGCTGAGATTACAGAAGTTAATTTTACGTGTCACATTTACTGGATATCATAATACAACTCGGCACACCAAAACATTTGTGCAGTGTGTGGTTGCGGGGTAAAAATAATCAGCCGCAGTTCAGGCAGCATCAGTTGGGAGTGAAACCAGAGGTTTTTTTTACATAATAAGGTTAATAATAAGGAGAATGTGCAGACTCTGCGCAGACAGTCACCTGAGGCCGGAATTGAACCCGGGTCCCTAGTGCTGTGAGGTAGCAGTGCTAACCACGGTGCCACCGTTTTTATTATGTCGCTGTCCCTTGCCTTGAGCACAAATATACAGAAAAATTAGAATTTTGTATGGATTGCATTAATGCTTCAATGCAATAATTATAACACTCACCACAGAACAGCACATTATAAATACTTCCTTTAAACTGATGGAACAAATTCTCGAACCAACGGCTGGGACATAATGACAATATGTAATTTTTAGCCTGCAGCCATGCACTGGACAAATGTTTTGGCGTGTCTTGTTATATTAGATATGATACCCACTAAATGTGACAAGTAAAATTAATTTGTGTAATCGTTGTTAACAATCTCATCCATAATTCTGACATAATAGACCAATGTTGCACCATTCACAGTGGAATTTGTCACGACTGGGTTATCAGAGCAATGGGATGGAGGGGGGTCTGGTTGTTCCCAGTTGCTTCTTTGTGGGAGTCGATTGGCCAAATGCAGAATGGAATCCTTTGTGTGATTTAGGATATGTATTGGGAAGTTATAGAAACACTTTTTTTATGGGAATGCTTTTGTGGCTCTGATGGGAATTTAGGATGTGGAATAGAGGATCAGCAACGACAGGAAGTAACGTATAAAATCAAAACGCTGCAGACGCTGGAATTCTGAAATAGAAATAGAAAGTGCTGAATAAACTCAGCAGGTCTGGCAGCATCTGTGGAGAGAAATGGAATTCATGTTCTGTTGTCTCTCCGTAATTGCACTAGAACTGAGTGACTTGTTTGGTCATTCCAGAGGGGGGTTAAGAGTCAGTCACATTGCTGTGTGTCTGGAGTCAGTTGGAATCTGTGTGTGTCTATGTGTGTGTCTATGTGTGTGTCTATGTGTGTGTCTATGTGTGTGTCTGTGCGCGTGTGTCTGTGCGCGTGTGTCTGTGCGCGTGTGTGTGTCTGTGTGTATGTCTGCATCTGTGCGTGTGTATGTCTGCGTCTGTGCGTGTGTGTCTCTGCGTCTGTGCGTGTGTCTCTGCGTCTGTGCGTGTGTCTCTGCGTCTGTGTGTGTGTGTCTCTGCGTCTGTGTGTGTGTGTCTCTGCATCTGTGTGTGTATGTCTGCGCTGTGTGTGTGTATGTCTGCGTCTGTGTGTGTATGTGTGTGTATGTGTCTGCGTCTGTGTGTGTGTCTGCGTCTGTGTGTGTGTCTGCGTCTGTGTGTGTGTCTGCGTCTGTGTGTGTGTCTGCGTCTGTGTGTGCGTCTGCGTCTGTGTGTGTGTGTGTGTCTGCGTCTGTGTGTCTGCATCTGTGTGTGCGTGTCCTAGCCTGTCACAATTTACACTGTTGGTGTTCCTGATTATCAGGTATCGCAGCCCCTCCAGGTACGAGTGCAGCTGTGTAAGCGTTTGTGGTAGCCATGTTTAGTCAACAGTCCTGCTCACTGGATATCTTCTTTGCAGATGTTGATGAGTTTTGGGAAGGTGTGGAGGAGCAAGCTTGTCCACCAGCACGGGTGGATGTGGAGAGCCAGACCCAAGCAGCCCAACTTCAGCGCCTACAAGGAGCGGAGAAGAGGGCGGAGGAGGCGGAAGCAGCTTTCGAAAGGATTATGAAGGATTTTGAGAAAATGAGGTGTGTTTATTATTATTTCTGAACGGTTGCATGTATTGAGCTACAACACTAGGGGGAGCACTTCTGCACACATGGGCAGATGCAGTCTGTGGCATCATTGTCAGCAATGTCCTGCCTGGCTGGACGAGGGAATTGGTTCCCTAATTCTTTAACGACAAAATAAAATAAAAGTGGCATTATTATGAAAAATCTGAGTGCAGTGGAATTGCATTTAAAAATCAAGAAGGAATGAATCTTGTATTAAGTCCAGACTGATCTTGGAGCAGGTTCTGGCAAAGAGAGATCCCCACTTGATCTTAGACGTTCAATTTACAATCTTTTAATGAATTGGAAAAGATCAATAAAAAAAAATTTTGAATAAAATATTAAAGTCTGTCGAATTCACAACCCAAGTCCCAGTTGGTTACAGATTTTCCCTAACCGTGTATGTGCCGATGGTCACAGTACAGGCCAAGTTTGCACCTGTATCAGTTCCTGTGTCTAATCTACATCAGGAATGACAGTGCTTAACAGAACAACAATGCTGGATGTGGAATCACAGAATCCCTACAGTGCAGAAAGAAGCCATTTGGCCCATCAAGTTGGCACCAACAAGAATCCCGCCCAAGCCTCATCCCC
Organism: Mustelus asterias; assembly: GCF_964213995.1. Classification (NCBI taxonomy): domain Eukaryota; kingdom Metazoa; phylum Chordata; class Chondrichthyes; order Carcharhiniformes; family Triakidae; genus Mustelus; species Mustelus asterias. The sequence goes on from NC_135809.1 coordinate 124,763,355, forward strand.
ATAATGCCATGGATTTACCCTGCTAATTTCTCCTGTCACCTAAGGGGCAATTTAGCATGGCCAATCCACCTAACCTGCTCATTCTTGGACTGGGGGAGGAAACCGGAGCAACCGGAGGAAACCCACAGAGACGTGGGGAGAACGTGCAAACTCCAAATAGACAATTACCCAAGGCTGGAACTGAACCCTGGTCCCTGCGGCTTTGAGGCAGCAATGCCTATCCGATGCTGAGGTAGGTTATACGGCTATCAGATTAAGAACAGGTAGAGATCTTCTCATACTGAGGAGGATGATTCCTGGCTTTTTGACACCATGGAAGTGTCACGTCAAGAATCCCAACTGGTTCTGCATGTGTAATGTTTTATGTAAGGCGAGAATGATACCCTACTGCTCAGAAATTGCACTGATATTGATATATTACACATCTATATAAAGTTTCCTGTCTGCTATTTTAACAATTCCACTCAAGTAGGTGTCTTTTTAGTATTGTATGAGATGCTGAACTTTTACTGAGTGGAGTTTGGGACAGTGTTTGGACGATTAGCTCGTGGAGAGGTTTTTCCAGATGGGATAATAATCGGCTGTAGAAGGAGAGGATCTGATGTTCTAATACTGAGGATCCATCCTCCTCAGTATTAGAACATCTCTAGCTGATAGCCATCACACAGGCCTCAAAATTAGATAGACATCCAGCACTAAGATAAAAACAAAATACTGCGGATGCTGGAATCTGAAACAAAAAAAAAATGCTGGAAAATCTCAGCAGGTCTGACAGCATCTGTGGAGAGAGAATAGAGCCAATGTTTCGAGTCTGGATGACCCTTCATCAGAGCTAAGGGCAAAGAAAATCAGAAAAGATTTATACTGTAGGTTGGGGGGGGTCTGTAATTGGACAAAGGAAATGTAAATGAGGATAAAGATGGCTAAGAAAGATGCTAAAAGTGTTCATTAAGAGATCAGAATGCGTAAGTAGCAGAACAGAGGTTCAGATGGTTAAGGCATGAAACATAGGCGTGGGGGGGGGGGGGGGGGTGGGTGGGGGCACAAGAAGGAGAGCGGGAATGGAGAAGTGGAAAAATGGAAGAGAGAAAGAAGGATTCCTAGCACCCGCAGTGTTTTGCCTTTACAAAGCTCTGGGTCCTGCTTGCCGTCGGACCGAAGGTGTTCAACAAAACGGTCACCCAGTCTGCGTTTGGTCTCTCCGATGTAGAGTAGACCGCATTGGGAGCAGCGAATGCAGTGGGCCAGATTGAAGGAGGTGCAGGGGAAACTCTGCTTCATCTGAAAGGGGTGTTTAGGACCTGGGAACGGTGAGCAGGGAGGAGGGAAAGGAGCAGGTGTTGCACCTTCTGTGATTGCATGGGAAGGTGCTGTGGGCAGGGGCTGAGGTGTTGTGTGTGATAGGGTGGCACAGTGGTAAGGGCGGCATGGTGGCACAGCGGTTAGCACTGCTGCCTCTCAGCGCCAGGGACCCGGGTTCGATTCCCGGTTAGGAGAACGTGAAAAATTCTTCACATTCTAATCTGCAATTACCTTGCAATTGTGTCTTTGCCTATATATGCCGGGTTTGTGAACTAACCTCCACTGGCCTAGCCAGTGATACCCACATCCCATGAATGAATAATTTAAGAAAAGTAATATTTTGCTAGTTTTTTGCAGTCAATTCAAATGAGGCAAAGTGATTCTTAACCTTGTTTTTAATGAAATCTCTACTGGTAAGATCGCATGAAGGAAATGTTAAACATTTCAGCCCCACTCTGGGTGCAGGCCAGCGTTGCTTATGCAGGCCCTGTTCCCAAGGAGAAAACTGAATGTCCTTCTTTGATCCGCACCACTGCACAGAGATGAATATGTCCCCCCCGACCCCCCCATTCAAATTATTTGTTTACGGCAGACAAACTTGCACAAGACTTCAAATATTGCGACTGAATTTTTGCAGCAGCTGCTGCACTGTAATAAGATTTATTTGAACAGCTGCTTTTATTGCAATTAAAATTTGCATATCCTTTGTGTTGGCGTCCTGTGAGCGAACTGATAATTGGCCGTGACTGGGGGGGGGGGAGCTGCAATTTAGCTGCTGAACCACCAGAGGGTGTCAGAGCATCAAAAGGCTTGAAGTTTATTGGAAAACTTCTATTGTTGTAGGATTTTTTTTTGTGGTTCAGTGAGCGTGCCTCAAGGGTGTGTTTTAAATTGATTACAGACAATATGTGCAGGATTTCGTGATAAATGCAGATGCCAGAACTGGTACATCAACCACAAACGCTGTAGCAGACCTGCGGGAAGATGAGGACAGTGTCTACTTCAGCTCTTATGGGCACTATGGCATACATGAGGAAATGTTAAAGGTGAGGTTGCAATCAAACAGCCCCGTCGGGTGAGGTTTTCAAGTGGAAACTGCTCGCGTTTTCCTGGGCCCGGAAGGTGAACCACATTTGCGGCATTTTCTTTTACCCGATCGTGGCTGCTTTTCTTCCATTGTGCGGAGTTTGCACATTCTCCCCGTGTCTGCGTGGGTTTCCTCCGGGTCCTCCGGTTTCCTCCCACACTCCAAAGATGTGCGGGTCAGGTGGAATGGCCATGCTAAATTGCCCCTTAGTGTGAGGAGGACTAGCTCGGGTAAATGCATGGGGTTATGGGGAATAGGGCCTGGGTGGGATTGTGGTCGGTGCAGACCCAATGGGCCGAATGGCCTTCTTCTGCACTCTATGATTCTATCATTGTTTGTCCAAAGTGGTTTGAAACTTGCCCGATGCCACAGAAATTAGTTCCTAATTTTCATAAGTTAAGTGTCATTTGTCAAGAGCTTGCTGTGAGAATCATAGAAGCTCCGCAGTGCAGAAGAGGCCAATTGGTCCATTGAGTCTGCACCGACATAGTATCTTACCCAGGCCCTCTCCCCTGCCCTATCCCTCTAACCCATTCCCCATGGCTAATCCACCTAACCTACACATCTTGGGGCGCTAAGGGACAATTTAACATGGTCAATCCGCCTAACCTGCACATCTTTGGAGTGGGAGTAAACTGGAGCACCCGGAGGAAATCCACACAGACATGGGGAGAACGTGCGAACTCCACACAGGCAGTAACTGAAGCCGGGAATCAAACCCAGGTCATAGAGTCATAAAGGTTTACAGCATAGAAACAGGCCCTACGATCCAACTTGTCCATGCCACCCTTTTTTTTAACCACTAAGCTAGTCCCAATTGCCTGCGTTTGGCGCATATCCCCCTATTCCCATCTTACTCATGTAACTGTCCAAATACTTTTCAAAAGACAAAATTGTACCCGTCTCTACTACTGCCTCTGGCAGCTCATTCCAGACACTCACCACCCTCTGTGTGAAAGAATTGCCCCTCTGGACCCTTTAGTATCTCTCCCCTCCCACCTCAAACCCACTCCCTCCAGTCCCGGACTCCCCCAGCCTTGGGAAAAGATGTTGACCATCCAACCGATCTCATTATTTTGTAGACCTCCAGAAGATCACTCCCAAGTCTCCTATGCTACAGGGGAAAAAGTCCCAGTCTATCCAGCCTCTCCTTATAATTTAAAACCAAGTCATACATTCATCTCACCCAATATTAACACAAGTGTTTTGGATGATTGCAAGTTTATGGAAGGTACAACTGGAAAGATGGCCAGGCCTGCCTTGATAGCCAAATCTGAAAGTAACAAAAGCCTGGAGAGTTTTAGCATAGCGCTGCTATGAGGCAGCAGTGCTGACCACTGTGCCAGCGTGCTGGCCTGTGTGCGTAGGCACAACCTTTTTGCATTTATTCAAATGGAAATCAACCAGATGACAAGTCCAATTTCACAAATGTGACTTTTTTAAAGAAGGTGTTATTTTTCCTGTTCAATATCTAAATGGAAGAGCATAATTGGAGAAAGGTTGGTGAACTGCAGTTCAAATCTTACTGCAGTGCGTTTAGGAAGTAGGAAACAGTGAGTAGGAGAGAATGGGAATGTTGTCTGATTAGCAGGATAGTTTTCCCCAGGTTTCTCAGCTTTTCATCGTATGTGTGAACATCTTGGGTGAGTGAATGCTGTTTTTTCTGTCCAAGATTGAAGAAGACACTGAATTCGGGAGCAAAGTGAATGGTGTGGATGGGAGCAGGAGAGAGGCAGATAAAATGAGTGGGTGCATCTAAATTTTTTCTTATTCATTCGTGGGACATGGGTGTCGCTGGCATTTATTACCCATCCCTAGTTGCCCTTGAAACTTGAGTGGCTTGTTTGGCCATTTCGGAGGGCAGTTGGGAGTCAACCACATTGCTGTGGCTCTGGAATCACATGTAGGCCAGACCAGATAAGGATGGCAGATTTCCTTCCCTAAAGGACATTAGTGAACCAGATGGTTTTTCCGACAATCGACAATGGCTTTATGGTCATCTGTCGGTTCTTAATTCCAAATATTTTTTATTGAATTCAAATTCCACCATTTGCCATGGCGGGATTTGAACCTGGGTCTTTAGAACATTCGCTGAGTTTCTGGATTAACAGTCTAGCGATAATACCACTAGGCCATCACCTCCTTATTTTCTTAATTGCAGTCACAGAGGAGCAAAGAGATAAAAGTTTTTTTTAACAAGTTTGAAAACATTTAATTATTAGTGCCACAAGTTGCTGTGAAAATCCCCTAGTTGCCACAGTTGCACCTGTTCGGGTACACTGAGGGAGAATTTAGCATGGCCAATGCACCTAACCAGCAAGTCTTTTGGACTGTGGGAGGAAACCAGAGCACCCGGAGGAAACCCATGCAGACACGGGGAGAACGTGCAGACTCTGCACAGACAGCAACCCAGTCAGGGAATCGAACCCGGGTCCCTGGCGCTGTGAGGCAGCAGTGCTAACCACTGTGCCACCGTGCCGCCCACAAAGAGATTTGGGTAACCAGAAGGTACAGTATTGGTTTTCACATGTTCACTGATAGCACCCAGCTCTATCTCGTCACAGTCACTCTTGATCCTCTGCTGTTGCTAGATTATCAGACTGCGCATTCAACATCTGGTACTGAATGAGCAGAAATTTCCACCTATTAAATATCGGGAAGGCTGAAGCCATTTCAGTCCCTGCTCCAAACTCCACTCTCCAGCTACTGACTCCACCCCTCTCCCTGGCAGCAGTCTGAGATTAAGCCAGTCTCACAATCTCAGTGCCACGTTTGACCCCGAAATGAACTTCTCAACAGTTTAGCACGGCCAATCCACCTAACCTTTGGACTGTGGGAGGAAGTGGAGCACCTGGAAAAAACCCACGCAGGCACAGGGAGAACGTGCAAGTGTGAATAGGTCTTTGAGGAGGTCCGGGGCTTAAAGGGTTAAAACGTGAGGTCAGGTCGCATGAACCTGGTGTGTTTTCCCTGGAGGTTAGGGGGTGATCAAGTGCGCTGTTTATAAATGGTGAAAGGGATTCCGAAGGGTGGATGCCAGGAAGCGAGCCTCCTACGACAGCACAATCTTAACACAGAGCGCGGATCTGTCCGGCAGCGAAATTACGAAGCGTTTCCTCCAGTCAAAAGGTTGTGGAAATCTAGAACTCTCTTCTCTCACCAGGCTGTGGATTGTGGATAAAATTGTAATTTTGAGGACAGATTCTTATTGAGTTAGGGTGCCGAGGGACGTGGGGGAAATGCAGTAAAATAGAGTTGAGTGTGCTCAGTGTCATCGAATCATGAAAAGAGGCTGGAGGGGCTGACGGGCTAAGTTGTAATCTGTAAGGCGGCCAGATAGAGACAATGAGGTTTACAGCAGGAAACAGGCCCTTCAGCCCGACTTGTCAATGGCTTTTTGTTTTAACCACTAAGCTAGTCCCAATTGCCCGTGTTTGGCCCATACCCCTCTATACCCATCTTACCCATGTAACTGTCTAAATGCTTTTTAAAAGACAAAATTGTACCCGCCTTTACTTCTGGCTCTGGCAGCTCGTTCCAGGCGCTCACCACCCTCTGTGTGAAAAAAATTGCCCCTCTGGACCCTTTTGCATCTCTCCCCTCTCACCTTAAACCTATGCCCTCTAGTTTTAGACTCCCCTACCTTTGGGAAAAGATATTGACTATCAAGCTGCTCTGTGCCCTGCATTATTTTATAGACCTCTATAAGATCACCCCTCAGCCTCCCTACACTCCAGGGGAAAAAAAAGGTCCCAGTCTATCCAGCCTCAAAAATATTAGCTTTTTTCTGGGCCTGGGGAGGAAATGAAAATGGGTCCTCGCATTATTATTTTTTCTTTGTTAAGTGTGAAAAATAAATGAGTGCAGTTGAGCTCTGGTGTCTGAAATCGCATTGAGGGCTGTCATTGATCAAGTTGAGGCAGAGCTGAAGGTTGAAGACTCTTGGCTCTGTAAGTCGCTTCACTTTCCAACCCAGTGCCTCACCGATGTTTGAGCAAATTCAGCTGCCAGATGGCATTCATGTTGGGACTGCTCTGATCCTGGCTTCAGTCCTGCCATCTATTTGTAATTCAGCTGTAATTAAATCCAACTCGCAAGAGTTTCTAATTTTATCCAATTACTAGTGTACAGAACCTCGCAGGACAGAACAAAACTCCCATCTTGCAAGAAAGAAAGCCCTGAAATTTATATAGTCTATTTCTCTCTCCTGAACCTTTTCTTTATGGCTAAAATATCCTTCTCGATGGGGACGTCATAAGGCTCAACATTAGGGTGGCATCGTGGCACAGCGGTTAGCACTGCTGCCTCACAGCGCCAGGGACCTGGGTTCAATTCCGGCCTCGGGTGACTGTCTGTGTGGAGTTTGCATGTTCTTCCCGTGTCTGCGTGGGTTTTCTCCGGGTGCTCCGGTTTCCTCCCGCAATCTAAAGATGTGCAGGTTAGATGGATTTGCCATGCTAAATTAGCCCTTAGTGACAGGGCGGCATTGTAGCACAGTGGTTACCACTGCTGCTTCACAGCGCCAGGGACCCAGGTTCGATTCCCGGCATGGGTCTATGGCTGTGTGGAGTTTGCACGTTCTCCCAGTGCCTGCGTGGATTTCCTCCGGGTGCTCCGGTTTCCCCTCTCAGTCCGAAAGACGTGCTGGTTAGGTGCATTGACTGGAACAGGTGCTGGACTGTGGCGACTGGGAATTTCACAATAACTTCATTGCAGTGTTAATGTAAGCCTTACTTGTGACTAATAAATGAACTTTATTTTACTTTAGGGAAACCAGGAGGATAAATAGGTAGGGCTACAGGGCCTGGGTGGGATTGTTGTCAGTGCAGGCTAGATGGGCTGAATGGTCTCCTTCTGCACTGTAGAGATTTATTGATTCAGTGATATCCTTTCTTTTTTTGCGGTTGATCCTGGTGCACTGTTTCTCTCAGATAGCCGAGCAGAAATGCACAACCTGTCTGAAGTTCGTCAAGTCTGAGACGCAAGTTTCAACTGCTTGGAGGTTGCAGGAGTGTTTTTGCTGAGGGGTTGGATCACTTGAAGCAAATCCCCAGGCTGCTTTGAAGGCTATTCCGCATTGCCGTGAATACTGCAATGTAAAGAAGCATCTGGCTTCTCCATGCAAACAGACTACAAGTTGGCTGTAAAGGGATTGAGACCTGAAGCGGCTCCTGCAACAATGCCAGCTTGCGACAGAAAACAAATATGCACAGAAAGAGGCCATTCGGCCCATCGAAACTGCACCCAGGCTCCCCCCCCGCACTATCCGCATAAACGCTCACATTTAGCATAGCTAATCCATCCAACCTACACACCTTTGGAAACTAAGGGACAATTTACCATGTCCAATCCACCTAGCCTGCCCATCTTTGGATACGAAGGGGCAATTTTGGAGTGTGGGAGGAAACCGGGGCACCCGGTCAGAAATCCACGCAGACACGGGGAGGATGTGCAAACTCCACGCAGACACCCAAGGCTGGAATCAAAGCTGGGTTCCTGGCGCTGTGAGGCCGCAGTGCTAACCACAGTGCTACTGTGGTTCCAACTTTATAAAATCAAAAATAAGATAAACTCGATTGTTAAATTTGGCAGGGTTTCTGAACACAAAATCCACAACCTGAAGACAGGTCATTGAGCTGTAACGATAAGTCTATGGGCCTGATTTTACCAAACCTTTCATCTGGACCTGATTTTACCGAAACGGCCATCCCTCCCGCTCTCTTTCCCCTGCAGGGAAGAGTAATCTGTGGCTGGTAGTGTACCAGTGATGATGTATCCCTTTACAGGCCCAGCTTGGTCCTTCTCCTGTGTCTCCTCTTGGACTTGTACTGATCTTGTAGCTGGTTTTCATGCGGATCCACTGTGGAATCGGCCGGTTCTGCTTCATCTTCTTAGCGAGGAATCGCTTCATCCTGAAGGTTTTGTGGGATGGCATGGCTGCACGTCCACTCCGGCAGGAGGGATCGGCCGCAGACTGGCAGCGGAACCCCCCCCGACCAGAGGATGATACGTCACACCCCCTCCCCTCCCACCTCCCCCCTACCCCGACCAGAGGATGATCGTCAGAGAGCCGTTCTCTCCGCTTTCTGCTTTTTCTTTCTTTTGCGCCCGGGCGTGCTTTGTCAGATTTTATTTGAACTGCGCCTGCGCAGTTCGGAGCTCCGATCGGTCCGCCAGCGCTAAGCCCCGCCCACAGCGGGAATCGGACCGGAGCCGACAAAACATGTATGGGCGCGCTGGAAAGAGGATTCCAGGCGCGGATCTATTTGACGCCCGGATTTGGCACTTAGACTCAAAATGGTAAAATCAGGCCCTATGTTCCTGTCTCCACAGATGCTGCCAGACCTGCTGAGTATTTCCCAGCAATTTTCTGTTTTTATATCATGGTGTTTTTTTCCAAGTTCCAACTAGGGTGGGGATGCTTTTGTTTTTACAGTGCACGCCCTCGCCCTCCATCCCCTTTCCTCTAACTCATATTTGCAAAATAATAATCTTTCAAGAAAGAGCTGTCAATGGGATACTATCAGATTTGAAAGTGATTCGCTGGTTTCTAAACATAAACTGCTCCAAACTCCATTCTCTCTTGATGGACATAACCACCAGGTGACAGCTCTGAGAGACATCAGCTGGACATACCTGCAGCAATGAAAGCTATGAGGCACGGTGGCACACTGATTAGCACTGACTGCCTCACAGCGTCAGGGACCCGGGTTCGATTCCCAGCTTGGGTCACTGCCTGTACGGAGTCTGCACTTTCTCCCCATGTCTGCGTGGGTTTCCTCCGGGTGTTCTGGTTTCCCTCTCAGTCCAAATATGTGTTGGTTAGTTTGATTGGCCATGTTAATTTGAACCTGGTGTCAGGGGATTAGCAGGGTAAATATGTGGGGTTACGGGGATAGGGCCTGGGTGGGATTGTGGTCGGTGCAGACTCAATGGACCGAATGGCCTCCTTCTACGCTGTAGGAATTCAATGAGGAAATGTCACCTATTGGCCGTAGGCTAACCAAACAGGTAGACACGAGTCACTTCAACTACCTGCAGAAAATATTTGATAATATGCATTTCCGACTGAAAGTATTTCTTCCAACTAATTATTTAACCATGAATTTGCATATTTGAGCAATGTTTCTTTTCAGTTCTCCACCGTCGATGCACAGTGGCAGCACCGTGTACACGTACAAGATGCACTGCAGCAACTCAATGAATCTGGTTCTGCAGACCCTTACAATGTCCATGACCTCCACCACAACAAGGGCAGCAGACTCATAGGAACACCACCACCCGCAGGTTCCCCTTCCAAGTCACTCACCATCCTGACTTGTGAATATAAGTGGGTGGCACTGTGGTTAGCACTGCTGTCTCACAGCGCCAGGGACCTGGGTTCGATTCCTGGCTTGGGTCGCTCTCTGCATGGAGTCTGCACGTTCTCCCCGTGTCTGCGTGGATTTCTTCCTGGTGCTCTGGTTTCCTCCCACAGTTCAAAAAACGTGCCGGTTAGGTGCATTGGTCATGCTAAATTCTCCCTCAGTGTACCCAAACAGGCACTGGAGTGTGGCGATTAGGGGATTTTCACAGTAACTTAATTGCAGTGTTAATGTAAGCCTACTTGTGACACGAATAAATAAAACATCACCGTTCTTCACTGCCGTTTGTTCAGAATCCTGGAATTCCCTTCCTAACAGCACTGTGGGTGTACCTACACCAGGGGGATTGCAGTGGTTCAAAAAGTAGCTCACCACCATCTTTCAAGGGCACTCAGAGATGGGCAATAGAGATGGGCAGCACGGTGGCACAGTGGTTAGCACTGCTGCCTCACAGTGTCATGGACCCGGGTTCAATTCCCGGCTTGGGTCACTGTCTGTGTGGAGTTTGCACGTTCTCCCTTGTCTGCCTGGACATCAGTAAGGCCTTTGACAATGGCAGACTGGTGCAGAAGGTGAAGTCGCATGGGATCAGAGGTGAGCTGGCAAGGTGGATACAAAACTGGCTCGGTCGAAGAAGACAGAGGGCAGCAGTGGAAGGGTGTGTTTCTGATTGGAGGGCTGTGACAAGTGGCGTTCCTCAGGGATCAGTGCTGGGACCTTTGCTGTTTGTAATATATATAAATGATTTGGAGGAAAATGTAACTGGTTTGATTAGTAAGTTTGCGGACAACACAAAGGTTGGTGGATTTGTGGATAGCGATGAGGACCATCAGAGGATACAGCAGGATATAGATCAGTTGGAGACTTGGGCAGAGAGATGGCAGATGGAGTTTAATCTGGACAAATGTGAGGTAATGCATTTTGGAAGGTCTAATACAGATAGGAAATATACAGTAAATGGCAGAACCCTTAAGAGTATTGATAGGCAAAGGGATCTGGGTGTACAGGTACACAGATCACTGAAAGTGGCATTGCAGGTGGAGAAGGTAGTCAAGAAGGCATACGGCATGCTTGCCTTCATCGGCCGGGGTATTGAGTTTAAAAATTGGCAATTCATGTTGCAGCTTTATAGAACCTTAGTTAGGCCACACTTGGAATATAGTGTTCAATTCTGGTCGCCACACTACCAGAAGGATGTGGAGACTTTGGAGAGGGTACAGAAAAGATTTACCAGGATGTTGCCTGGAGGTTGAGGGGCGACCTGATAGAAGTCTACAAGACTTGAGAGGTGGCATGGACAGAGTGGATAGTCAGAAGCTTTTTCCCAGGGTGGAAGTGTCAATTACTAGGGGGCACAGGTTTAAGATGCGAGGGGCAGGGTTTAAAGGAGATGTATGAGGTAGATTTTTTACATAGAGGGTGGTGGGTGCCTGGAACTCGTTGCCTGGAGAGGTAGTGGAAGCGGATACGGTCGTGACTTTTAAGGGGCGTCTGGACAAATACATGAATAGGATGGGAATAGAGGGATATGGTCCCTGGAAGGGTAGGGGGTTTTAGTTAAGTTGGGCAGCATGGTCGGTGCAGGCTTGGAGGGCCGAAGATCTTGTTCCTGTGCTGTAATTTTCTTTGTTCTTTGTCTGCGTGGGTTTCCTCCGGGTGCTCCAGTTTCCTCCCACAGTCTGAAAGACGTGCTGCTTAGGTGCATTGACCCGAACAGGCGCCGGAGTGTGGCAACTAGGAGAATTTGACAGTAAAGTTAAAATTTAAAGTTTTTATTTATCAGTCACAAGTAAGGCTTACATTAACACTGCAATGAAGTTACTGTGAAATTCCCCTAGTCACCTGTTTGGGTCAATGCACCTAACCAACACGTCTTTCAGACTGTGGGAGGAAACCGGAGCACCTGGAGGAAACCCACGCAGACACGGGGAGAATGTGCAAACTCCACACAGACAGTGACCCAAGCCGGGAATCGAACCTGGGTCCCTGGCACTGTGAGGCAGCAGTGCTAACCACTATGCCACCATGCTGCCTCTTCACTGCAGTGTTAATGTAAGCCTTACTTATGACTAATAAATAAATAAACTACAATTAAAAATAAAAGCCCTTACCAGTGACCCATGCCTTCCAAGAACAAATATAAAGAAGTCTGCTTGGTCCAAGATCTAATAAAAGAAAATGATTTTGCAGTCAATGTGTATTTTTTTTATTCATTTGCAGACTGTGGGTGTCACATGGCTGGCCAGCATTTATTGCCCAGCCCTAGTTTCCCTTGAGAAAGTGGTGGTGAGCTGCCTTCTTGAACCGCTGCAGTCCTTGCAGTGTAGGTACACCCACAGTGTTGTTAGGGAGGGAGTTGCAGGATCTTGACCCAGTGACAGTGAAGGAACGGCGATGATATTTCCAAGTCAGGATGATGAGTGACTTGGAGGGGAACCTCCAGGTGGTGGTATCCCCAGGTACCTGCTGCTCTTGTCCTTCTAGATGGTAGTTGTCATGGGTTCAGAAGGTGCTGCCTAAGGAACCTTGGTGAGTTCTTACAGTGCATCTTGTAGATGGTACACATGGCCGCTACTGTTCGCCAGTGGTGGAGGGATTGAATCTTTGTGGAAGGGGTAGCAATCAAGTGGGCTGCTTTGTCCTGGGTGGTGTCGAGCTTCTTGAGTGTTGTTGAAACTGCACTCATCCAGGCAAGTGGAGAGCATTCCATCACACTCCTGACTTGTAGATGGTGGACAGGCTGTGGGGAGTCAGTAGATGAGTCACTCGCTGCAGGATGCCTAGCCTTTGATCTATTCTGGTAGCCGTGTATACAATCCCCAGTCTTATGGGGATGAAATTAAATTTCAAGTATTTCTTTTAAAAGTTGGAACATGTCCAATATTTTGCTCCTTTTGATTTGAGGTAAAGGAAGCTTTGGTTTGGGGAATAAAATGTGCAATGGACTTAAGACACAAACGTGCCAAAATCTGGGCTAACAGGCTTAATTTGTGATCTTTTAAATGTGTACGTTAAAAAAAAAAATCAGTTATAATATTGTTTGTAGGAAAAGAATAAAGGATGAATTTATGAATGTTTTGGCAATTGATACAGTTTGTGATTCACTGTTTAAACTATCCGTCTGTTTGACTGTAAATTTACAGGATAAAGTGAGGACGGAGAGCTACAGGGATTTCATGTACTCCAATCCACATATTTTTAAGGACAAGGTGAGTATAACACAACCAGTGATGCAGTGACTGCAGTGCTTAGTTAGAGGCCTCCCCAGCTAGACGATGACTGGCAATAGAATTCGTCTGTGAAAAGATTTGATTCTATAGTCCTGGAGTTTATTACGTATGAATGTTTTTTTTCAGCAAGTAGAGACTGGTGTGTGCTGATAACGCAAGTGCAGATCATTGTTGTCATTGTACTGTACAGTATCCCAACGCTGTTATCTGCGGCGTATAATGGGACAGCTGGGGGAAAAGCAATTTTGAGTTGTTTATATGCACCTTGCTTGTAGAACCTGGAAAGTACATAGAAACATAGGGACGCACAGGACTGCAGCCCATCTGGCTGGTCACAAAAGTGTAAAGAAAAACACATTATACTCCCATCTCTTACGCTTTGTCTTGCGAGAAGACCCCTCAGTTTCCTCTGGCAAATACTGCTTCCCTGTGTCCCTGGGCAGTCTTACATTAGCCACTCTCCATGTGAAGTGCTTAAATCTGAACCCACTGTCCACTTTTTCTTTACTTGGTTAGACTCCGCACTTACCGCGGTTAAAGTGATCTGTGTTCAGTTACCGATACAATTCAGAATCTTGAGATCTTCAGCTAGTTCTGCATTGGGATGTGCCTTGTGCAAATATTGCACAGATCCAAAATCTTTCCTTGTACTTTGAAACACAAATATTAGAGTAGATGATTTAGCCCCCCCTCACTGCTCATCCCCCCGCAACATCTATTCCCCTATTCAGTGCTTGATCTGTGACCAAACTCTCCTTTGTCCTGTATCCCTTTAATAACTTTGGATAACACAATATATCAATCTTGGATTTAAAATTTACCATTGATCTAATATCGTAGAATCCCTACAGTGCAGAAGGAGGCCATTGGGCCCATCGAGTCTGCACCAACCACAATCCCACCCAGTATCCCTGTAACCCCACATATTTACCCTGCTAATCCCCAGACACTAAGGGTCAATTTAGCACGGCTAATCAACCTAACCCGCACATCTTTGGACTGTGGGAGGAAATCGGAGCACCCGGAGGAAACCCACGCAGACACGGGGAGAATGTGTGGACTCCACACAGACGGTGACCCGAGGCCGGAATTGAACCCAGGTCCCTGGCGCTGTGAGGCAGCAGTGCTAACCACTGTGCTGCCCCTTGTTGCTGTTAGCGGAAGAGCGTTCCAAACTTTTATCCCCTTTGTGTGTTTCCTATTTTCGCTCCCGATGTTCCCATCATGTCCCAGATTGTGTGCCATATTCCCTGTGGGACTGAACTAGTGCCCTGTATAAGCCGACTCCACTCTCTGGAACTTGCATCCTGTCCCACTGGCAACGTGCCCTATAATCTTGTTCGATTGTTTTTTTTACTGCAGTCGCACATTGTGCTGGTGTTTTTAAGGAGCTTCTGAAATTATGCACTGCGTGTTGTGTCCTTTAGTCTGCAGTTGTTGTCCTTGTAGCCCATCCATTTCCACTCAACGTCCCTCTATTCTCACTCTTTTGCATCTGTCCAAATGGAACTCTATTTTAATTTGTGTTATTGGCATTTTCATATCGACAGCCAGTTATTTTATTTATTATTCTTCAAGGAATGTGAGTGTCACTGGCTGGACCAGCATTTATTGCCCATCCCTAGTTGCCCTTGAGAAGGTGGCACAGTGGTTAGCATTGCTGCCTCTCAGCACCAGGGACCCCAGTTTGATTCCTGGCTTGTGTCATTGTCTGTGTGGAGTTTGCACATTCACCCCATATCTGCATGGGTTTCCTCCGAGTGTTCTGGTTTCTTCCCACAGCCCAAAGATGAGCGGGTTAGGGGGGTTAGCCAGGCTAAATTGCCCCTTAATGTCAGGGGGACTTGCTAGGGTAAACGCATGGGGTTATAGGGATAGGGCCTGGGTGGGTGTGTGGTCGGTGCAGACTTGATAGGCCATATTCCTTCTGCACTCTCAGGATTCTATGAGTCTATGAAGGTGGTGGTGAGCTGCCTTCCTGAACTGCTGCAGTAGTATACCCACAGTGCTGTTAGGGACGGAGTTCCAGGAATTTGAGCCAGCGACAGTAAAAGAACAGTGATATATTTCAAAGTCAGGGTGGTGAATGACTTGGTGGGAGGGGGGGATGGACTTCCAGTGATGGTGTTCTCCATTCTCTGCTACCCTTATCCTTTTAGATGATAGTGATTGTGGGTTTAGAAGGTGCTGCCTAAGGAGCCTTGGTGAGTTCCTGCAGTGCTTCTTGCAGATGGTACACACTGCTGCTACTGCGCATTAGAGGTGGAGGAACTGAATGTCAGTGGAAGGGGTATCAGTCAAGCGGATTGTCCTGAATGGTGTCGAGTGTCTTAAGTTTTGTTAGAACAGCACTCATCCAGGATAGGGGAGAGTCTTCCATCACACTCTGACTTGCAGATGAATTGCTCTACCCCACCTCGACCCCTTTGTTTTCATTCTATTTTATTTAATTTTTTACTGTTCTCTTCCTTTTATTTCTTTATTGTCTTTCTTCATTTTTCTTCCCCACCCCCACACTTTTTCCCCCTATTTTACGTCCCTTCTCTTACCTTTTCTCCCCCTCTGCTTCTCCTTTTCTAAATGTGATCTTTGTCCCATCCATTCCCCCGCGCCCCCCCCCCCCCCTTCTCTACCGTTTGTGGCCATTCACACCCTTTATTCTCCCTGTGGACAGCTATTAACTGGTTTCCCTGGTTTCAATGGCTATGATTCATCTTTCATTCCCTCACCCTACAGTATAAATATCTCCCACTTTCGATGCTTTTTAGCTTTGACAAAGGGTCGTCTGGACTTGAAACGCCAGCTCTTTTCTCTCCTTACAGATGCTACCAGACCTGCTGAGATTTTCCAGCATTTTCTCTTTTGGTTTTACTTCTGCAGTTATTTCCTCACGTTGAACCAGACCCGAGTCCTCCACAACCCAGATCCATGATCATGTCCATCATTGTAACGGCCGGCCTTGTTCCACTTCCACAGCATCACCCTCCTCCACCATTATCTTACCAGCAAAGCTGTTGGAAGTATTGCCAGCACATTCTCATTGCATCTTGAATCGATTTCCCTCGTGCTCTCCATGCTGACCTCCCTTTCTGTACACTCTGCAAACTCAAGTGTTGTCTGACTTGCAAACCTCATCCAAAGTGTGTAGCCAAAGATTAGAAACATTCGGCTAAAATGAGACAGAGATTGAGGAGCAGATCCCTCTGCTGAGCCAAATCAGGCTGTGCCACTTTTGATTGCCACTTACACCATAAGATATAGGAGCAGAATTAGGCCATTCGGCCCATCGAATCGGCTCTGCCATTCAATCATGGCTGATAAGCTTCTCAGTCCCATTCTTCCGCCTTTTCCCCATAACTTTTGGTCCCTTTACCAATCTATCTTTTTCTTAACTTCACTCAATGACCCGGCCTCCACAGCCTTTTGTGGCAATGAATACCACAGATTCACCAAGCCCTTTGGCTGACGAAATTCCTCCTCATCTCGGTTCTAAAGGGTTGTCCCTTTACTCTGAGGCTGTGCCCTCAGATCCTATTCTCTCCTACTAATGGAAACATCTTCCCCATGTCCACTCTATCCAGACTTGGTGAAGATTCTAAGCCATCTGCAGCATTCTTCACAAATGACGCCACAAATTGACTTTGCCCTTCAGAAGAATAGGCACAATTGTGAAATGTGATCAGTAAAATACTCATTAAAAGTTCTGAAATCCTGCAGCAAAACTTGTTTATTCAATTACTGAGAGCCACTGGTCCCAATTATAAAGAGGCAGCATCCCCAAGAGCATGGTAGAAATCCTGGTATCCTCTGTTGGTGAAGTGAAATTTGACCGATGCAGAAATCGTAAATCAGTGGGCCAACGTGTAAATGATCAATCTTATCTGAATGTTCTATCAGGCCAGTGGGGATCTGTGTCCTTTTGAAGCCAAAAGATGTTGTCACTAGTACTTCATAGTTAAAGCTTTAGAGTTTATTTATTAGTTTCGCAAATAGGCTTGTATTAACACTGCAATGAAGTTACTGTGAGAATGCACCAGTCACCACACTCTGGCGTTTGTTTGGGTACACCGAGGGAAAATTTAGCACCTAACCCGCACATCTTTCGGACTATGGGAGGAAACCAGAGCACCTGGAGGAAACCCACGCAGACACGGGGAGAATGTGCAGACTCCACATGGACAGTGACCCAAGCCAGGAATTGAGCCCAGGTCCCTGGCGCTGTGAGGCAGCAGTGCTAACCACTGTGCCACCATGCCACAAGATGCTGAGTAGAAAGCACAGCGCAAACAGATCAATACAAAGAACATTCTTTTATTTATTCTTGGGATATCAGCAGCGATGGCAAAGCTCCATTTATTGCCCATCCCTTGTTGTCCTGTTCATTGTTAAATGCAGTTTATGATCTGTATTGGATACTTAATAAGATTTGTTATGTTTTCTGTCGACCAATAACCTTTTAAAAGGAATTCCCACAACACCAACGGAAAAGGAAAATTGATGGACAAGATTTCACTTTTTTTTTCAAACTCTTACTGTAACAAACAAACCAAAATCAACGTAATCCAAACATTAATTAACAGACAAATGATACTTCAACTAAAGGGGTAAAGTTCGCTTTAAGTAGTTGATACAGTGAAGATAGAAATCATAAAATCACAAGCATTTACATTACTCCTTGCGCACAGGTTGCACCACATGAAGATCTAATGTTCTCTGACTTGGCTACCGGCATTTTCCATTCAACCGATTCTGCCCTTGAGTGTATTCATCAGCAGGGGTTTCTGTGTGAGGTTCCCGGGCATGGTTAACACTGACAAGATGCACATGTACAAATGCCCTCTCGTTCTGGCCATGTCAGTCCTGATGATGTAGCTTTGCAGAGTTTCTTTTCAACCAGCCAACCAACATCACCCAGGTCGCGATCTGAGCTCCTGATATAAACTCTTAAACGATTTCACATTCCTGAGCTATTCCCATCACTTTTAGGATCCAATCCCTGCTATCTCGCTCATACATCACTTCCCCAAGAGCTTCTGGAATTCTGATTTTCTCCTTACTGCCAAACAGAGAAATGACTTTTTTTGTAGAGAGCTTTGCTTGCATCTCTACACACAAATTCTGTGTTCTGCAACTGAGCTTGCTGCAGCAGAACAGGCTGGAACCCGACACCACCCCAATTAGCTTTAATTAGCTTTTTTTTTTGCTTTTGTCCCTTGGATCTCAGCCAGGATTTAACTTCCCTGAAATGGTGTCATATCCAAGAAACCCAATTAACCATCATTTCCAGAATGCTTCCCAGTTTCACTTTGGAATTAAAGGGACCATCACAAAAGAAAATACAGGCTTTTCCCAAAGGGCAAGGATCACCTCTTACACTGCATTAATTAGGTATTTGCTTGTAGCCTTTTTAAAAAAAAGTCAAATCTTTTAGGGATTTTGACGTATCAAAGCTTTTTAATTGAAATATCTAGTTTCCAAATTCTTAATATCTAACAATGGGTCCTCAGTTGTGCCATGACCTAATAAGATATGAATGAGTAGTATTTATCATAGAATCCCTACAGTGCAGAAGGAGGCCATTTGGCCCATCGAATCTGCACCAACCACAATCCCACCCAGCCCCTGTCCCAATTACCCCACGTATTTACCCTGCTAGTCCCCTTGACACTCTGGCCGGAATTTTACCGGCGGGCAGCCGCGGTTCGGAGAACAACATTCCCCGTTGACCTCGGGCAGGATTGTATGAACCTCAGGTGGATGTGCTGGTAAAATTCCACCCTAAGTGTAATTTAGCATGGCCAATCAACCTAACCCGCCAGCCTTTGGACTGTGGGAGGAAACCTGAGCACCCGGAGGAAACCCATGAAGGCACGAGGAGAACTCCACACAAACAGTGACCCGAGGCTGGAATCGAACCTGGGTCCCTGGCACTGTGAGGCAGCAGTGCTAACCACTGTGCCGTCCTATGAATCAAGTAGAATGGATTAAGCATGATGCCAGCGATACATAACAAACAAAAATCAGTGAAGGCAGTGTGGAAGTTTCTTAACCCTGAGAGCCCAGGTTCCCTCGAGTGCTAACAGCATAAGCAAAGTCTTTATTCTTCTGTCTCTGAAGTGATGTCGAACTGTGTCTCAGAAGAATTACACCACAGAAGCAGTGAAACTGTGCCGGTAAAGACTCTTGAGTTCTCAACTTTTATCAATATTTTTGACTTGCTCTGGTTCCTTATTAGGAAAAGTCTGAATTAGCGCTTTTCATTGGCTAAGAGGGAGGGTCATTTGGTCAAACTCCGTGGCCAAAATTCTCCCCAAAAAATTCCAAGTGTTGAATTCGCGGGAAAACTGGAATAATTCACATTATTTTTTTCACTGGGAGTTCACACTAAAATCTCCCACGCTCTGTGCACTGCCAGAGTAAATGTGGGGTTATGGGGATAGGGCCTGAGTGGGAATATGGTCGGTGCAGACTCGATGGGCTGAATGGCCTCCTTCTGCACTGTAGGATTCTATGATTCTATGTGTTGGAGGAATACATTCCTTTTAGACATCTTAGCAGTTTTATACAACTGAGTAGCTTGCCAGGTCGGAGTCAACTGCATTGCTGTGGCTCTGGAGCCACATGTGGGCCAGAATAAAGGACATTAGTGAACAAAATGGCTTTTCTGTTCACTACTCGCTTTCAATTCCAGATTTTAAAAATAATCAATTGAATTGAAATTCCATCAGTTGCTGTGTAGCGATTTGAACCCTTGTTTCCAGAACATCCTGGGCTTCAGGATTGCTAGTCCGGTGACATTAGCACTATGTCACCATTTCCCCCTAGTTTGGTAAACTGCTCTCTCACCACTCTTTGTTCAAGTCCCTTAAGTTTGACTTTAATTCTATTTGTATAAATGGCATTTGCCTCCATCATCTTGCCAGTCTCACACCAGCTTTAACTCTTCCTGAAGTTTCCTCAGTTGGCTAGTTGTTTTTATTATTCATTTTACGGGATGTGGATGTCGCTGGCTGGGCCCAGCATTTGTTGCCTATCCCTAACTGCCCTCCATTTCCGAGGGCATTTGAGAGTCAACCGCACTGTTGTGGCTCTGGAGTTACATGCCGGCCAGACCGGGTAAGGACAGCAGATTTCCTTCCCTAAAGGACATTTATGAACCAGATGGGTTTTTACAACAATCGTCAATGGTTCATGGTCACCAGTAGACTTTAATTCCAGATTTTTATTGAATTCAAATATCACCACCTGCCATGGCAGGATTTTTACCCGGGTCCCCAGATCTTGCCCTGGGTTTCTGGATTACTAGTCTAGTGACAAAACCACTATGCCACTGCCTCTCCCTAGGTGGCGAGAGTGTGATGCAGAATGATACCAGCTGTGGTAGTTTATGGAAGTTACCTCTTTGCCTTGACCTATGTTTGATGTGGACTGGTGCCTCCTAAACTCCATAACCAATTATCTCTTTGACAGGAATACCAGTGGTCCCATGTGGACTATGACTAATGACCTAATTTCCTATCCATTTCCTCTCTAATGTTGTTTTTTAGCAACTGTACCTCTTTGCTTTCCCCCGGACACGCTCAGAACCTCTAGAAGGATCCCTCTAGCCTGTGTACTATCTCTTGGAATGTCACCCACTGATATTATCAGTGTTGTCTCTCTACCACCTCACTCAATCCATCGATTCAGTGGTAGGTTGCTTGGCTGAATGAAATCTTGGGTGGGTCACAACTTTGGCCAACTCAGACTGACCATAGCCAATCCTGCAATCTCTACTCTCTCGCCATTGGCTCCTACATCATTGCTAATCGCCTTATGCTCGACCAGGCCATTCACAGTTTTGACATCCTGCATGAACCTGAGCTGACTTTTGAACTGCACATCCTATTGGAGTTCAGACGAATGAGGGGGGTATCTCATAGAGACTTATAAAATTCTATCAGGACTAGACAGGGTGGATGCAGGAAGGATGTTCCCGATGGTAGGGGAGTCCAGAACCAGGGGTCACAGTCTGAGGATTCAGGGTGGACCATTTAGGACAGAGGTGAGGAGACATTTCTTCACCCAAAGAGTGATGAGCCTGTGGAATTCATTACCACAGGAAGTGGTTGGTGCCAAAACATTGAATGTATTCAAGAGGCGGCTGGAGATAGCACTTGGGGTGAATGGGATCAAAGGTTATGGGGAAAAAGCAGGAATAGGCTATTGAGTTGGACGATCAGCCATGATCGTGATGAATGGCAGAGCAGGCTCGAAGGGCCAAATGGCCTCCTCCTGCTCCTATCTTCTTAGGTTCTATTTTTTGTTCAGACAGCTAACTTCTAGCTCCAAACATTGGCTGTTACATTAGGATGAAGGTGCAATACGAATGCATCTTTGTTGTTGTACTATCTGGTGACATAAGGCTGTTCCATTAACTTTAGGGAGTGCAAAGTCTGCTATATTTATTCAGTATTCTTTTAATATCAAAGTTATTCATTATAAAAAAATGAAGAGAACAACCTATGGCCTAAAGCTTTGCGGGTTCAATGGTAGCCTGCCATTATTCTTAATATCTTGCGCTTCTAAAATGTGTTTGAAAATCCATTCTTATCTGCTGCATTAAAATGAGCTGCATCAATTCTGCAATGACAGCGTTTCTCATGAAGAATACATGGATGAGTAGAGCTTCTGGTAAAAGTCTGTTTGTCGCAGCGCGGTGCGATCCCACATTATCCCAGTAGCTTCATAATGCTGTCCTTTTTACTGTCATCAGAAATCTCAAAAGGAAATTTAACTGCAATATAGGAAAGGAATAGTGATACATAACAATCCATTAAACCTAATCAAATCCTATAGCTAAACATTGCATCAGCCATGAACTCCTTGAATTTTGGCAGGTCTTATATTTAGGCTGATTATCCATTTTGACTAATTGTATCTTTAAATGAACAAATATAGATTTAACCAATTTACACCTCTCTGTGCAGAGAGATAGCATATATGCATTTAATCCATTTTAAGGCACTGTTTTTCATATCATTTAACATCATTTGGGGGGAGGAAATTACTGACTGCCTCCATAGCTGGACACTATATTGAGTCAGAAAGTATGTAATGGCTATAGTTGATTTATTGGGATTACTGTATGTTACTGAGCAGTACTTAGAATCATACGGCACAGAAGAGGCCCTTCAGCTCATTGAGTCCGCACCGACGCATTAGAAACACCTGCACTTCAGCCGGGGGGTGATGATCTGTGGAACTCTTTGCCACAGAGGGCTGTGGAGGCCAGGTCATTGAGTGTTAAAGACATGTCGTTAAGACAGAGATAGATAGGTTCTTGACCAATAAGGGGATGAAGGGTTACAGGAAGAAGGCAAGAGAATGGGGATGCGAATCATATCAGCCATAATGGAATGGCGGAGCAGACTCAATGGGCTGAATGGTCAGATTCTGCTCCAATATCTTATGGTCTAACTCTCACCTAATCCCATCTGCCAGCATTTGGTCCATAGCCCTGAATGTTATGATGCGCCAAGTGCTCATCCAGATACTTTTTAAAGGATGTGAGGCAACCCGCCTCTACCCACCTCCCTGGCAGCGCATTCCAGACCGTCAGCACCCTCTGGGTAAAAAAGTTTTTTATCACATCCCCCCTAAACTTCCTGCCCCTCACCTCAAACCTATATCCCCTTGTGACTGACCCTTCAACTAAGGGGAACAACTGCTCCCTATCCACTCTGTCCATGTCTCTCATAATCTTGTACACTTCGACCAGGTCGCCCCTCAGCCTTCTCTGTTCCAACAAAAACAACCCAAGCCTATCCAACCTCTCTTCATAACTTAAATGTTACATCCCAGGCAGCATCTTGGTGAATCTCCTCTGCAGCCCCTCCAGTGCCATCACATCCTTCCGAGAATGTGGTGACCAGAACCGCACACAGTACTCTAGCTATGGCCTCACCAAAGTTCTATACATGACTTCCATGCTTTTGTAATCTATGCCTCGATTGATAAAGGCAAGTGTCCTATCTGCCTTTTTCACCACCTTATTAACATGTCCTTCCGTCTTCAGAGGCCTGTGGACAAACACGCCAGGTCCCTTACTTCTACAGAACTTCCTGGTGTTATGCCATTCATTGAATACTTCCTTGTCAAATTACTCCTTCCAAAGTGTATCACCTCACACTTTTTACTTCAAGGTTTTTCATGTGATAGCACTATATAACAATATATAATTTTCGATCCTATTTTGGAGGAAACAAACTTTCTTAAATCTTAAATTCACAGTTCATGTTATTGGTTTAATGAGATTTAAAAAAAATATATTCTTGAAGTATCATTTGAGTGCACTTTTAAAAAAAAACCTAAAATATACCAGAGGGTTTTCTTTTAATTCTTGATAGCACGAGGCAACGTTGGGTACCTAATTTTGACAAGGAAAATAAAAGTTATTGTTCATTCTTAAGATGAAAAAAAAAGCTCTTCCATTCTGTGGTTCCATCGCGCACAAAAAATAACGCTAAACATGACCTCAAGTGATGTATAAAATCTTAACCGTCATCAAAAAGCTTCAGCTGACGTTTTAATTGGCCAGTTTGATGTGAAGATAAAAATGAAGAGGCATCTTATAAAATAAAATTGGTTTTCATGCAATATGCCAAAGTGGGTTTGAAATCTCTAGCTACTGTTCTCTCAGAATTCAGATCCGGTTAATGTAATGACTGAACCTCTTATACACCACATTGAGGGACGCTGGCCGGTGTAGTTTTATTCTGGGCCGTGGATCGAGAGTCGCGTTGCCGGTTCCTCATGAGGAAAGCTCATACTTGATATAAAATAATTGTGCTGAGGAGGGGAAATGTTCGGCCCAGTTCTGATGTCTGTTCAATAAATTCCTGATTTGATTTGACTTATTATTGTCGCAATTATTGGTGTACAGTGAAAAATATTGTTTCTTGTGCGCGATACAAAGCACACTGTACATAGAGAAGGAAATACGAGGGTGCAGGATGTAGTGTTACAGTCATAGCTAGGGAGTAAATTCCAGTGGTATTCAGTGTTGGTGATTGTTTTAGGAGGATCGCATTGGCTGTGATAGAATGGCCTTCCATTCCATGGCACACTGTGTACATTTACACGTGAGGGCTTGCCACTTGGCATTTAGAATTTGGAACTAGAATCAAGTAATTTGTAAGTGCTGGGCGGCACGGTAGCACAGTGGTTAGCACTGCTGCTTCACAGCTCCACGGACCTGGGTTCGATTCCCGGCTTGGGTGACTGTCTGTGTGGAGTTTGCACATTCTCCTCGTGTCTGCGTGGGTTTCCTCCGGGTGCTCCGGTTTCCTCCCACAGTCCAAAGATGTGCAGGTTAGGTTGATTGGCCATGCTAAAATTGCCCATTAGTGTCCTGAGATGCGTAGATTAGAGGGATCAGTGGGTAAAATATGTAGGGGTGGGGCCTGGGTGGGATTGTGGTCGGTGCAGACTCGATGGGCCGAAGGGCTTCTTTCTGCACTGTAGGGTATCTATCAAAGATCATTTTGAAAACAAAACATTTAAAAGTTGTGGATACCTTTCCGCAACTGTGATATTTTGGGACAGCGTGGTGGCACAATGGTTGGCACTGCTGCCTCACAGTGCCAGGGACCTGGGTTCGATTCCCGGCTTGGGTCACTGTCTGTGCAGAGTCTGCACGTTCTCCCCGTGTCTGCGTGGGCTTCCTCCGAGTGCTCCAGGTTTTCTCCCACAGTCCAAAAGACGCGTTGGTTAGGTGCATTGGCCATGCTAAATTCTCCCTCAGTGTACCCAAACAGGCGCCAGAGTGTAGTGACTCGGGGATTTTCACAGTAACTTCATCGCAGTGTTAATGTCAGCCAACGTGTGACGCTCAAGAATAAACTTAAAACTTATCTGCCAATCAAGCCTTAACATGTTAAATTGACTTCCAGGTAATTTTGGATGTTGGATGTGGAACTGGGATCCTATCCATGTTTGCAGCTAAAGCAGGGGCCAAGCATGTGATTGGAGTTGACCAGTCTGAGATCATTTACCAGGCCATGGATATTGTAAGGTAAAATGAATTTTGTACTTGGCTTTTTTCCTCCCTGAGCTTCCAGGGCCATTGTTTCTGGCATTGTCTTTAAAATTACTGTTTTAATGAGATTGTTCTTTTGCCATGGAAGTCAGGCAGGAGACGGATTGGGGGTGCTGGGAGAAAGAGATAACAGAGAAGGACAGTGATAAGGATCATGCATAGGAAATAAATTTTTTCCAGCTTGAGTAATTATTCTGTCCAGTGTAACATTAGCTGTCATGATAATGGCATATTCAGGAAGATGGATATGGTGCGTGCTGGGCCAGGGAATCATTAAAACTTAAGGAGGTAGAAGTTGCCCGCTGATTGGATTTCACTGTTTACATCCAGGGATCCCCAATAAACAGCACTGAGGGAGAAACACAGCACGGGGCTGGCGTGGCCTCATTCCCCACCAGTTCTGCCCCATGCAGTGAGTTAGTAAGATTGCTAGCTAAGTGAGTTTCATTGATGCAGGGAAAAGACTTTTGGTTTAAAACAGGGCAGGATTATCAACAGATTAACATGATCTTTAGGATACTGAGGCTGACTGTCTCTTCGGACCTGGTACTTAGGTCCTGGGGAAAGTCTTGTGCAGGTCTGACAACTTGTTATCTGAAGTTTTGGTTCTTGTTTCTTAGAATAGAATCCCTACAGTGCAGAAGGACGCTATTCGAGTCTGCACTGACCACAATCCCACCCAGGCCCTATTCCTGTAACCCCACATATTTACCCTGTTAGTCTCCCTTGACACTGGGGTCAATTGAGCATGGCCAATCAACCACCCGGAGGAAGCCTACGCAGACATGGGGAGAATGCGTAAACTCCACAAATACAGTGACTCGAGGTCCGAATTGAACCCGGGTCTCTGGTGCTGTGAGGCAGCAGTGCTTGCCACTGTGCCATCCCTAAATGCTACCAGTCAGACACTCCGATGCAATGGAAATCCAAAGTGACAAAGTTGCATTGCATTTCGACCTGTACTTTTTGAAATGAATTTTTGGTCTGCTCTGTGCAATAATTCAAGTTGTATGGTCCAGACGTCAGATTGCTGCCTTTTCAAAGCTCATTGGCCACGTATTTGTCAATTGTGCCTTTTTGTCTGACAATTCTAGAGTCGTTTGTCTCTCTAACAAACCTCTTCTGTGTTTTGGGGAGGCAGCTGAGTATTAAAGATTTGAACTGGTGTCCCGTAATTGCAGTGGGTAACAGCTACTCTCTTCAGTAACTTGCATAATTCTTGCCTGTTCCCTCTCTCGTTTTGTTTCCTCTCACTACAGCCGTTTCCACGGTGGCACAGTGGTTAGCACAGCTGCCTCACAGCGCCAAGGACCCAGGTTCGATTCTGGCCTTGGGTGACTATCTGTGTGGAGTTTGCACATTCTCCCTGTGTCTGCATGGGTTTCCTCCGGGTGCTCCGGTTTCCTCCCACAGTCCAAAGTTGCATAGGTTAGGTGGATTGGCTCTGGTAAGTGCGCGTGGTTACAGGGCCTTGATGGGATGCTCTTTTAGAGAATTGGTACTGACTCGATGGGCTGAATGGCCTCCTTCTGCACTGTCAGGATTCTAGGACTCTGGAAGCTTTTTACACAGAGGATGGTGGATGCCTGGATCTCGCTGCCGGGGGAGGAGTGGAAGCAGATATGATAGTGACTTTTAAGGGGCGCCTTGACAAATACATGACTAGGGAATAGAGGGATATGGTCTAAGGAAGGGTAGAGGGTTTTAGTTCAGTCGGGCAGCATGGTTGTTGCAGGCTTGGAGGGCCGAAGGACCTGTTCCTGTGCTGTAGCTTTCTTTGTTCTTTTTTTTTTGGAAGTGCTGCTGCAGAATTGGCCACCGGATGATGTGCATAGTTTGATTTGCATTTTGATTGTATTTTCGATCATCTGAAGAAAAATGCTATTTTCAGGCTCTCAACATTATTACAGAATGCTGATAATAGCTTTCATTTAATCTCAGCTGCGTGTGAGATGGGAAAGGAGAGCGGAAGTTGAGATTTTAAAAATTCATTTATGGGCGTGGGCATTGCTGGCTGGGCCAGCATTTATCACCCATCCCTAACGCCCTCCATTTCAGAGGGCATTTGAGAGTCAACATTGCTGTGGATCTGGAGTCACATGTAGGCCAGACCGGGTCAGGACAGCAGGTTTCCTTCCCTAAAGGATATTAGCGAACCGGATGGGGTTTTTTACGACAATCGACAATGGTTTCATGGTCATCCAGATTTTTATTGAAGTCAAATATCACTATTGTGCTGCCCAGGGAGGTGGTTGGAGCAGGTAGGATAGCGGCATTTAAGGGGCACCCAGACAAATACATGAATAGGATAGGAATGGAAGGATATGCACTCTGTAAGTGCATACGGCTTTAGTTTAGGCAGGCATCATGATCGGCGCAGGCTTGGAGGGGCAAAGGGCCTGTGCTCTACTGTTCTTTGTCCTTTGATCTGCAGTGGTGGGATTTGAACCCAGGTCCCCAGATCTTGCCCTGGAACTCTGGATTACTAATCCAATGACAATACCACTATGCCACTGCCTCCAATGGAATGTGGCGGAGGCTTTTCATCGCATGGAAGGAGGCCATTCAGCCCATCCTGTCTGTGTCAGCTCATTGAAAGCACGATCCAGTTATTGCTGCTCCCCTGCTCTTACCCCTGATCCTTATGTTATTTTTTTCCCTTTTCAGTTATAATTCCATTCCCCTTTTGAGCATTGCGATTGAACCTGCTTCCACTGCCTTTTCAGTTAGTGCATTCATCGTAACTCACTGCGCTCAGCAAATTTCTCCTTATCTTCCTTCTGCTTTTTTTGCCTGTCATTTTCTGAGTTCCTGTTCCCAGTCAGTATACTGCTGACGTGGGCAGTACAGACATTCTCAGTGCGAGAGAGAGAAATGGAAAGGCTAATTATCTTGTATGAATGTTGCAGCATTTATACTGTGGGTCAGTCATGACGGTAGCACTTTAGTGAAGTCTGGAAGTAGCTCGCTTGCCTGATGTCTTGACTGGGCTGCAGTGCAAAATAAAAATATGGCTATACACCATTATAATGTTCACTTTAACCGGTGAAACCTTTATTAACATTTGCCAAGTAGAATCGTAGAATCCTATGGTGCAGAAGAGGCCGTTCGGCCCATTGAGTGTGCTACGACCACAATCCCACCCAGGCCTTATCCTCATAATCCCATGCATTTACCCTAGCTAGTCCCCCTGACACTAAGTGGGCAATTTAGCATGGCCAATCCACCTAACACCCACATCTTTGTACTGTGGGAGGAAACCGGAGCACTCGGAAGAAACCCACGGGGAGAACGTGCAAGCTCCACACAGACAGTGACCCATGCCGGGAATTGAACCCGGGTCCCTGGCGCTGTGAAGCAGCTGTGCTAATCCACTATGCTACAGTGCCAACCACTGTGCCACCGTGCCGTCCGTGTAAGAACTGAAATGACGACAAGGGCCAATTATTCCATTGACCCGCAGACTGCAGAAGCTATTGCGTTTGAATCACCTCTGCTTTTTGTCTTTCCCATATCCTACGTCTCGCAGATGTGTTCTCACTTTTTAATTCCCTCCTAAGAACCTTGAATAGAGGTGGAAACATGTGAAGATGCCAAACATGGTTTTTTTTGTAGACCCAAAACTGTAAGATCCCTGAAAGTGGCCACGTAGGTAGATAGGGTGGTAAAGAATGGGGGGCATGGTGGCACAGTGGTTAGCACTAATGCCTCACAGCACCAGGGATCTGGGTTCGATTCCCGGCTTGAGTCACTGTCTGTACGGAGTCTGCACGTTCTCCCCATGTCTCCATGGGTTTTGTCCGGGTGATCCGATTTCCTCCCACAGTCCAGAAGACATGCTGGTTAGGTGCATTGGCCATGCTAAATTCTCCCTCAGTGTACCCAAACAGGCGCCAGAGTGTGGTGACTAGGGGATTTTCACAGTAATTTCATTGCAGTGTTAATGTAAGACTACTTGTGACACTAATAAATACATTTTATAAAGTTTAAAGAAGGCATATGCCTTTACTGGTCAGGGCATTGAGTACAAGAGTCAGATATCATGTTAATCATAGAATCACTATATACAGAAGGAGACCATTTGTCCCATCAAGTCTGTACTGACCACAATCCCACCCAATCCTATTCCCATAACTCCACACATTTACCCTGCTAATCCCCCTGACACTAGGGTCAATTTAGCATGGCCAATCAACCTAACCTGCACATCTTGGGACTATGGGAGAAAACCGGAGCACCCGGAGGAAACCTACGCAGACACGGGAAGAACGTGCAAACTCCACACAGATAATGACCGAGGCTGGAATTGAACCCAGGTCCCTAGCGCTGTGAGGCAGCAGTACTAACCACTGTACCACCGTGCTGCCCATCCACTGTACCACCGTGCTGCCCAACCACTGTACCACCGTGCTGTCTGTGTTGCAGCTATATAAAACTTTGGTTAGGCCGCACTTAGAGTATTACATTCAATTCTGGTTGCCACGTTACAAGAAGGATGTGAAGGCTTTGGAGAGGGTGCAGTAGAGATTTACCAGGATGCTGCCTGGATTAGAGGATATGAGCTATAAGGAAAGGCTGGACAAACTAGTGTTGTTTTCTCTGGAGCGACAGAGGCTGAGGGCAGACCTGATAGAAGTCTATAAAATTATGAGAGGCACAGATAGGGTTGACAGTCAGAATCTTTTTCCCAGAGTTGCAATGTCTCTTAGTGGGGGACACACACTTTATTAGTCACAAGTAGGCTTATATTCACGCTGCAATGAAGTTACTGTGAAAATCCCCCAGTCGCCACACTCTGGCGCCTGTTCGGGTACACTGAGGGAGAATTTAGCGTAGCCAATGCACCTAATCAGCACATCTTTAGAAACCAGAGAGAGAGGCGGAAAGTAAAAAGGAGATGTAAGGGGTAAGTTTTTTTACACAGAGTGGTAGGTGTCTGGAACACGCTGCTGGGGTGATAGTGCAGGCAGATACGATAGGGGCATTTAAGGGGCTTTTAGATAAGCACATGAATATGGACCAAGAGCAGGCAAAAGGGATTAGTTTAATTTGGCACAACATCGTGGGCCGAAGGGCCTGTTCCTGTTCTATGTTCTGAAGTCAAATCAGAGGGAGTGGGAAGTAGCCCTGAGTATGCTTTCTTAAACCTGGGCTAGTGGAACGTTTGAGGGTGACCTGCTAATTGCTATATTAGCCTCTTTACTCTGTGGTAGGCAGAGAGATCTAGGTGCACTGTCAGGTTGAAGAAAAATGTCTTTCATTTATAGAGTGGAAATTATTTTCCATGGAAATTGCGCCATAAATTTTCACTGAGATGCCCTGTGCATTCCATATGCCAAGGTTATTGGTGGATTGTCTTAAACTATTTGGATGAGTTAGTTAATTTGCTCTACTCTGCTCCTTCAAGGTATAGACAACAAACTTTTCATCTCCCTTTTTTAACGCTTGTGAACAAAATAAAAAATCTCTATGTCCCTCTCTTTGGCTCCATAGTTTAGCCTGTTGTCCCCTTTGTCCTCCTTTTCTCTTCCATCCTTCTTCCTGTCAGGCACCTTTAGAAATTTATGTTCCTCTCTGTCCCTGGTTGTCTCTATTATTCATTCTTTCTTTACTTAATCACACTTTTTTCTGTCGGTCAAGGCAGCACAGTGGCACAGTGGTTAGCACTGCTGCCTCACAATGCCAGGGACCAGGGGCTCGATGCACGGTTTGGGTCACTGTCTGTGCAGAGTCTGCAGGTTCTCCCCGTGTCTGCGTGGGTTTCCTCCTGGTGCTCTGATTTCCTCCCACAGTCCGAAAGACATGCTGGTTAGGTGCATTGGCCATGCTAAATTGCCCTTTAGTTTCCCAAGATGTGTAGGTTAGATTGGTTAATCATGGTAAATTTGTGGGGTTATGGGATAGGGCGATGGAGAGGACCTGGATAAGAAGTCTGTCAGAGTGTCAGTGTAGACTTGATGGGCCGAATGGCCTCCTCTACACTGTAGAGATTCTTTGATTTGAGATTCGCAGCCCAAATTATTTAATCAGTCTGTGCTAGCATGTGACCAATGCTGTAAGTTAAGTGGCCTGTGATTCACACGGGTAGCATGTTGTAAGTTTATTAAAATATTAGCAATGTGGTATTGCAGACAGGTTTGTTGTAATTATGCAGCGAAATTAGTTGCAATTTTATTAGCAAGCTCCTTTTTATTCATTAATGGGACATGGGCATAGCTGACTGGGCCAGCATTAATTGCCCATTCCTCATTGTACTTGAAATGAATGACTTGCTAGACCATTTCAGAGGGCAGTTGAGAGTCAACCACATTGCTGTGAATCTGGAGTCACATGCTGGCCAGACTAGGCAAGGACGGCAGATTTCCTTCCCTAAAGGACATTAGTGAACCAGATGGGTTTTTCTGACAATTGACAATGGTTTTATGGTCATCAGGTGGAAAGAAAGTCCACCCACTGACAAAAAGAAACAACACCAAGAGAATAGCTGAGGATGAAGCACCAGCAGACAGCATAGAATCATAGAACCCCTACAGTGCAGAAGAAGGCCATTTGGCCCATCGAGTCTGCAGCGACCACAATCCCACCCAGGCCCTATCCCCACAACCCCACGCATTTACCCTAGCTAGTCCCCCTGGCACTAAGGGGCAATTTAACATAGCCAATCCACCTAACCCACATAGCATGCCAAGGATCTGACTTTGGGCAGAGGGTGTAATTGGCCACCTAACCTAATGTATCCACCCTTGGTTTGATACCAGATTGTTGTCTGATGACACTCCTGTGGAACCCCACGGGAACTTTTAATGTTTTCAAGGTGCTATATGGCAATGTCAGTGACAGGAAATTTGATTGATGGGTTTCAGTATTAAGTTACTCTATGGGTGCTACACCATTCCATGTTTTTAAGTAACTTCTTCTCACTTGTACTCCCAGGGAAAATGAACTGGATGGTGTCATCACTCTCATTAGAGGAAGGGTCGAGGATGTCGAACTTCCAGTTTCCAAAGTGGACGTTATTGTTTCAGAATGGATGGTGAGTCTTTCGCCGGAGTTCTACTGGCCTACCCGCCACGGGAATCGGAGCGGGCGAGGGGCCAGACCATGGAAAGGTCCATTGACCTTGGGCGGGATTTTCCATCTCGGGTCGAGCAAGGCCGGAAAATCCCCCCCATCTGTTTTTAAAAATGAGAAATGCGTAAGGTTGTCACAATGTGAATTGTAATTGCCTGACTATACCGGAGCAACAGCACTTTTCAGGTCGATAAGTTACCATTTGCTTTCAAAATCTTTTCTCTTCACTTCTTTGGCAATCCATTGGAGTTGAGGCTGACTTGCTTCCCCATTAGAAATCAGTTCTCAGGTGACTAAGGAGTCCAATGGGTGACCCATAGTTTCTGTCACAGGTGGGGCAGACGGTGGTTGGAGGGGCGGGTGGATGGGGTGCCCAGATTGCTACGAGCTCCTTTCACTGTCGAGATCAGCTTGTCCTCAGCAATGGAACTCAGTGTATTCAGCTCCAACCTGGATGCCGTTCCTCCACTTGAGGTGGTATTCGGCCAGGGATTCAGCTCTGATGAAGGGTCACCCAGACTCGAAACGTTGGCTCTATTCTCTCTCCACAGATGCTGTCAGACCAGCTGAGATTTTCCAGCATTTTCTGTTTTTGCTTCAGATTCCAGCAGTATTTTGCGTTTATTCCCAGATGTTGGTGGGGTTTTTTGCATTTTTTTCAAGGAGGCTTTGAGGGTGTCCTTGAAGCGCTTCCTCCGCCCTCCTGGGGCTTGTTCGCCATGTCGAAGCTCCGCGTAGAGCACTTGTTCTGGGGGTCTTGTATCAGGTATGCGGATGGTGTGGCCCACCCAGCAGAGCTGATCGAGCGTGGTCAGTGCTTCGATGCTGGAGATGTTGGTCTCGGCCTATTCTCTCATCTGCCCTGGTGAAAGGGTTGATGATGTCTTGGAACTCGGCCTGTAGTTCAGTGACAGGGGATGGGATGACATTGGACTTGGCCTCCAAGCGGCGGAGGTTGAACGGATTCCCGTTTGTTCTGGAGTACAGCTCCACACTAGTGGGGGGCTTGCTGAGGGTGAGGTGGAGCATTGCAGCAAGGAAGAAAGGGAAGAGTATTGGTGCGATTACACAGCCTTGCTTGGCCCCAGGCTGAATGGGAATTGGGCCTATGGTTTGCCCCAGGCCAATGGGAATTGGGCCTTTGGTAGATCCATTGGTCAGGATCGCAGCTTGCATGTCATCATAAACTGGGCGGAGGATGGTGACGAATATTTGGGGACATCCAAAATGGAGAAGAACGTTCCATTATCCCTCATATTGGACAGTGTCAAAAGCCTTTGTGAGGTGAAAGAAGGCCATGTACAAGGGTTGGTGCTGTTCCCTACATTGCCCTAATAGTTGCCGCGTGATGACAATCATTGTTGTGCCCCTTAGTAGGCAGAGTCCACATTGCGACACTCAGAGGAGCCCTTCAGCCACAGGGAGAAGGTGAGTAAGGATGACTCTTGCGATGACCTTCCCTGTGCTGACAGCAGGGAAATTCCTCTGTCGTTACTGCAGTCGCACGTATCACCTTTCTGAAGATGGTCACGATTACGGTGTCTCTGGGATCTCCCCCTTCCAGTTAAGGGAAATAAGATTCTATTTTTGCACCAATAGTGCGTCTCCGCCATGTTTTAGTGCTTTGGCGGGGATTCCGCCTGCCCCTGATGCCTTGATGTTCTTTAGCTTTTTCTACCTCATGCTGGGTTGGGGGTTGTGCTGAGATGTTGTCAGATGGCATGCTGCGGGATGGAGTCAAGGACACTCACATTGAAGACAGAAGGTGGGATTTTCCGGCCGCGCTCGCCCCAAGACTGGAAAATCCCGCCCGAGGTTAACAGACCTTTGCATGGTCCATATCTCACCTGCTATGATTCCTGTAGCTGGTGGGATGGAAAAATTCCGCCAAGAGTCTGTGTTAAGGAGGTCTTTGTAGTGCTCCTTCCAGTGGGCACTGACTGCCTTTCTGTTCTCAATGAGCACCTTTCCATTCTTTGTCAGCAGTGGGGTGGGGCCTTGGGTGCTGGGGCTGTAGGTGGCCTTGACTGAGCTGAAGAAACCTCGCGGTTATGGTTGTTAGCTAATTGCTGGATCTCCTGCGCTTTCTCAATCCACCAGCTGTTCTTTAGGTCATGGGTCTTTTTGCTGGACCTCTGCCTCCAGCTGTCTGTAGAGCTGCTTTCTTGCTCTCTGGCTGGGTTGCTGTTTCAGGTTCAGAAGTGCCTTGTGTTCGCAGCTTATCAGACCCTGGATCCCCTGGTCGTTCCTATCGAGCCCGTCTCAGTGTTTCCTGGTCGAGTGACCAAGCGTCTCTTTGCAGGTGCTGGTTATGGAGCCTTGAGGGCAGCCCAGGCGCTGTGAACACTCTGTGTCTCTGGCTCACCAGGAGTTGTCAGATTGGCAGTGAGGCACTTGCTGAATGTGGGGCAATCTAGAACAAGAGGCCCCAGCTATAGGTTGAGAGGTGGTAGATTTAAAACTGAAATGAGGAGGAACTACTTCTCGCAGAGGGTGGTGAATTTGTGGAACTCGCTGCCCCATCGCGCAGTGGAGTCTGAATCATTGAATGGCTTCAAGAGGGAGATAGATATATTTCTAATAAAAGAAGGGAAAGAGGGATATGGGGAACAGGGGGGAGGTGGATTTGAGACCAGGGAGTGATCAGCCATGATCTGATTGAATGGCGGAGCAAGCTGTAAGGGCTGAATTGTCTACTTCTGCTCCTAATTCCTATGTTCCTTTATGCGTGACAAATCTATTGGAATTCTTTGAGGATGTAACTAGTAGAGTTCACCAAGGAGAACTGGTGAATGTGGTTTACTTAGACTTTCAGAAGGCTTTTGACAAGTTCTCACATAACAGACTATTATGTAAAGTTAAAGCATATGGGATTGCTGGTACTGTCTTGAGATGGATAGAAAGC
The DNA here is from genome assembly GCF_964213995.1 of Mustelus asterias. NCBI lineage: Eukaryota > Metazoa > Chordata > Chondrichthyes > Carcharhiniformes > Triakidae > Mustelus > Mustelus asterias. Next base: position 124,798,393 of record NC_135809.1, read on the forward strand.
AGGTTAACAGATAGGAAGCAAAGAGCTGGCATAAATGGGTCTTTTTCTGGTTGACAGACAGTAACCAGTGGGGTACCCCGCAGAGATCTGTGCTAGGACCCCAACTGGTAACATTATATATTAATGATTTGGAAGAGGGAACGAAATGTATTATCTTCAAATTTGCAGATGATACGAAGTTGGTTGGGCGGGTGAGTGTTGAAGAGGATGCAGAGGTGCTTCAGCATGATTTGGACAGGCTGAATGTGTGGGCATATGCTTGGCAGATGCAGGATAATGTGGATGAATGTGAGGTTGTTCACTTCAGTAGCAAGAATAGGAAGGCAGATTATTACTTGAATTGGTGCAAATTGAGAGAGGTGGATACTCAGCAAGACGTTGGTGTTATCGTGCATCAGTCACTGAAATGAGCAGGGGTGGGGTTCAGAGTCGATGTTGAGCACTCCCAGAGCAACTCCCGCCTGGCTGTGTGCCACTCTGCTGCCCACCTCTGCTGGGTCTGTCCTGCGCGGCTGCACAGCAACTTGGAAGATGCCACGTACTGTGTTGAACATCACGTGCACCTTAGCAGGAACACTGAGATCTTGATGTATTTTTACTGCTGGATTAACGAGGCTTCATTAAGTAGCATCTCTCATTTCCCTTGCTGGTTCTCTTCATTTCTGCAGCTTCTCCAGATATCCTTTGCTGTCAGTTTCAAATTTATTTCTGCTGTTTCAGAATTATAATGATTTCTTTCTCCTTGTTTATGTCTCTGTCTCCCCCCTGCCTCCTCCCACTCCCTCACACACACAATGTTCTTCTTCCCTCTATGCTTTGCCTTTCCTGCCTGTCACTCTTACTGTGTTTGACACGATTCGAATCTCTGTCCACTTCTGAAGCTGCCTTGCCCATTCTTGGATGTTGGCATTTTCTGTACCTTTTCTAAAATGGAGTTAAATCTGTCACGATGTAGTTGACTGGATCGGGGGGTGGCGCGGTGGCACAGTGGTTACCACTGCTGCCTCACAGCGCCAGGGACCTGAGTTCAATTCCAGCCTCGGGTCACTGTCTGTGTGGAGATTGCACATTCTCCCTGTGTCTGCGTGGGTTTCCTCCGGGTGCTCCGGTTTCCTCCCACAGTCCAAAGATGTGCGGGTTAGGTTGATTGGCCATGCTAAATTAGCCCTAGTGTCGGGGGGATTAGCAGGGTAAATATGAGGAGTTTGGGAATAGGGCCTGGGTGGGATTGTGGTTGGTGCAAACTCGATGGGCCAAATGGCTGCCTTCCACACTGCAGGGATTCTATGGACTGGTGAGTCAGGCTAACCGGGCTGAATGGCTGATTCCTGTCTCTGTGTTTTCTCGGTCCGTCAAATCAGTCTGCCTGCTCCTGCCACTGACTCGGGGGTCACAATATTTACTCAGGGCCAGGAAGGAGGCTGAGGGCGATATTCAAATGGAACGCCGGGAAGTGTATGACCTGGAGGGCTTTGAAGAGATTTCCCCACCCAAATTCCAGCCAGATTTCCAGGCTGCCTGGTGTGAAGGTAGCCGGGAGCAGATATCTGGTAGATTGGATACTGGGGTTGGACAGTGGGGGGGGGGTTGTTGTTCATTGTCGGGTTGCATTGTTTTACTGTGCCTTTACTGTTGGCATAAGAACAAGAAAAGGAGATAGCGTGAGAGTGAAAAAAGAGGAATTGTTATTTATTCATTTTTATTTATTAGTGTCACAAGTAGGTTTACATTGAGTCATTGAGTCATAGAGCAATACAGCACGGAAATAGGCCCTTCGGCCCAACCGGTCCATGCCGACCATGGTGTCCTTTCAGCAAGTCCCAATTGTCCCTGCAATGAGGTTACTGTAAAAATCCCCTCGTCGCCACACTCCAGCGAATGTTCAGATACACAGAGGACGAATTTAGCATGGCCAGTGCACCTAACCAGCACATCTTTTGGACTGTGGGAGGAAACCGGAGCACCCGGAGGAAACCCACGCAGACATGGGGAGAATGTGCAAACTCCACAGAAACAGTGACCCAAGCCGGGAATCGAACCCGGGTCCTCGGTGCTGTGAGGCAGCAGTGCTAACCACTGGGCCACAGTGCCGCCCCTGAAGCCCCTGGGTGGGGAACTGTATGGGGAGCGTGCGGGAGCTGGAATGAAGGCAGTCTCATTTGGAGAGGGTGTCTGGGAAATTCATCGGTCTGCGGTTAGAGGGGTGGGGGGTCGGCGGGGTGGAGGGGGGGGGGGGGGGGGATTGGGAACGTACAGCGTGCTTGGTAAACATGTGAGGCAGCTTTCATGTCGAATCAGGAATTTTAATTTCCAATTTTCTTCGGGTCAAAACTGCCAGAGTTCCCAAAGGAGTGGCAGCGCTGGCAGAGCAGCTGGACTGTGACAGGTTAATGTAGTGGAGGTGAATGCAGTACCTGGATAATAATACTGCAGCATTATTAATTTATTACGGTATTGTTGCGATAAAGAGAATCCTTTTAAAATGATTTCTTTATGTGGGTGGTAATATTTTTTTCTCGGTCCTGAATCACTGCAGTTCAATGGCGTGTCACAGAGTTAAGTTCTTTTAAAGGTCACTGCGTGTAAGAATGGATTTTTGGAAATATCTGCAGTAATTAGGCCAGGCTCGAAAAATTGCGAATAAATATACTGCGCAGCTGTTTAATATTCATTATTTCCCCCTATTCAATTTAAAAAACAATGGGTACACAGAGCAGTTTTACAAGCTTAATGGTTCACTTTCTAAGCTGTAACAGCTCACTGGTTGCGTATGAAAATTAAACATTGTGAGTGTTTGTTCCAACTCGTGTGAATTGTTGATTAATGTCGTGTTTTAGACAGATAATGCAGGGAGCACAGTGCTGGCGAACAGTCCCAAAGCAGGATGATAAAAAAATGAAGAGAATACGTTTCAGACTTTGAAACAGTCTGATATTTTTATTAGCTGCTGTGCACAGTCAGAATTTAGGAAGCTTCGAAGTGGTTAAGGAGGCATATGGCATGCTTGTCTTCATCAACCGGGGCATTGCTTATAAGAGTTGGAAATCATGGGCCCGATTCTCCCATCGCGACGCGCTAGTTTTTTGGCGCGTCAGATTGAGAGATGCGCGTGGGGATGCATGCGCATCTCCCACCCCGGAGAGCAGGCGCAGTTGGGACCGCGCTGCGAACCGGCGGGAAGACCAGGTAAGTGATTTGAATCTGTTTGTAATCTATTTTAAATGTGATTATCGGGCCCCGGACTGATAGCATCTCCCCATCCGCCAGGAGTATTTCACTCCGGTGGGGTTTACAGTAGCTCCCCATTTTTGGGGAAGTAGCAGGAATCCCCGCTGCAGTGAAAGGGGGGGGGGCAGTCGGGCCCCCCAGAGGTCAGGCAGCCCAGGTGTTCCCCCTGGGCATGGGCAGCCTGGCAGTGCCAGCCCATGTTCCCTGGTACTGCCCAAAGGACAAAGTGTCCATGCACAGGTGGGCACCTGGCACTGCCCACTGGACAGTGGCCAAGGGGTTGGGGCCTATGGGGCAGTGCCAAGGGGGCGGGGCCTATTGTTGGGATCGAACGGTGATCGGTGGGTATGGGGGGGGGGGTCCTGCTGCCACTCTGTATTGGGATCGGTTGGGGTTGGAAGGAGGCCAGCAATTTTGAGGGGGGTGGGGGGGGGGGGGGAAGTGGGGGGCAGTGGTCTGCCTCCCATGGGGAGAGTCTGTTTCCCTGGGGGGGGGGGGTGATTGTCACTGCTGGGGGATGGGGGGGACTGGAACTTGCAGTGCTCTGGGACGGGGGGGTGGGGGGAATGCTTGTGCAGGCCGCGATCGGGCAGTGGGGGGTGTCACGAGCGGCAGCACTGCAGGGGTCCCGGGCTGGCCAGCAAACTGCAGGCTGACAGTTCGGGGCCACTGCGCAAGCGCAGAGTTCCGGAACTTTCAGACTCCGGCGTGAATAGGTCCCGCCCCCCCGCCAAGCTTTTAATGATATTCACAATTGTGACCTCTGCAATGCACAGAGTGTGGGAGATTTGAGTCTGAACTCCCACTGGGAAAACTATCGTGATTTACGTCATTTTTCCCACCAATTCAGCATTTAGAATTTTTTTGGGAGAATCGCCCCCACCTTGTCTGTCTTGAAGAGGCCCAACAGAGGTCACTATGGTGAAATGCCAACCTTAGACATACTCGTAGAACTTTTTCATCACAAACACCACGACAAACTGTCTTTTTGGATCTGGGAATACCTCCCCTCTGCATCCATTAGGGTTTGTGATGCGTATGCGACTGGGCGTCCTGTCCCATCATCCCAGTGGTGTGATAATACCATTCCTATCCCACAGTTTTCAATGAGTGGTCTCAGGGAGTCATAATAGGCTAGTATATTTGTTGAGACAAATTGTTGCTTGACTTCTGCAAAGGCTTTCTCTTGTGGCATTTACCATGGCCATTCCTGATTTTCTTGACCGTTTGTGTCGCCAAGTTTAGTATGAATTTCCCATAATAATATATGAAAACTAGGAAAAGCTTCAGCTCCGTTGTGTTCCTTGGAGTCAGAGCCCCTTTTACGGCCTTCACCTTCTCTTTGACAGGGTGTAATCCATCCTTGTCAGCTCTGTACCTGAGATATGTTACCTCGTTTACCTGGAACACACTTTTTAATCGGACGCCAGCATCAGAAAAAAGCCCTAAGACCTCCTCCAAACTCTCCAAATGTTCCTTTGCAGTAGCCCCACACTGGGCACCCCTTGAAGGATGTTCTCCGTCACCCTTTGCAAAATGGCACAATTTGAAGACACCCCAAAGGGCAAACGAGTATGCTCATACAGTCCTTTGTGAGTATTTATGGTGATGTATTTCCTGGGTGACATCGCCAGTTGGAGGTAGGCGTGGCTTATGCCTAATTTGGAAAATATGTGACTGCCAACCAACTTCGCAAGCAAGTCTTCTACGCGCGGGAAAGGGTATCTGTCTCAGCGGGGGGCTCTGTTGACCATCAACTTATAACCACACAGAGATAGACTGAATTGTCACGTTTTAAAATTGCGGCCCATTCAGCAAATTGTACCAGGTGCATAATGCCAAGTTTCCTCTAGAAGTTTCAATTTGGCCTCAACTTTGGCACACAGGGCAGAGGGGACCACTTGTGCCTTGAAGTAGTTAGGTCGGGTCTCTGGGTTCACGTAGATCTTGGCCCTAGTGCCTCTAAAGTTCCCGAGGCCTTCTTGGAACACTTTGGGATCCTTCCCGATGACTTTGTATGAATTGCCAGTACCCATTTTAAAGAACTGTTGCCAATCCAGGTGGATTTTCTGTAGCCAGTCCCTTCCCAAAAAGCTGGGCCCTAGCCCTTGCACCACAATTAGGGGAAGTCGGGCTGTCTGTTGACCAGGCAAAACTGGGGTTACAGTGGTCTCAATAATACGTAAGGGCTTCCCAGTGTATGTGTCCACAGGTTTGAAAGCAAGATACCCAATCAGAGTCCCCAAAGGTTTACTCCCTATTAATAGATACAGTGGCTCCTGTGTCTACCTCCATGTCTCGGGGGTGGCCACTTATCTTGATTGGAGCCACTTTGGGTGCAGTGATGCAATTTAGCCGTATCAATTTCTCACTCTCAGACTGGTCAATTTGTAAAGCCCTGAGGTGGCTTCGCCCTTCGGCCCGGGCAATACGCTGAACTTTGCCTGTTTCAGTAGCCTTACCTGGGGCAAACCCAGTGACTACAAATGCAGCATGGATATGCTTGCTCCACACCATATTGTGGAGAGACTTCCTGTCTCATTCTGGAATCTCACGGCACCTGATTCCAATCGCCCTTTCTTGGCAGCAAATGGAAAACGTGAGAGTTATCCATTGGGGATCCGGTTCTGTGGTATGGGGGTCACCCAAGACTGAGGATGGTACCGTCTATGGGTCCCTAAAGCTCCTGGGCCCCTTTTTCTCCTTTCTTGAGGTCCAGGGTTGGTTCAGCCAGTAGCTTCCTTTGGGTTGCAATATTATTAATTCCACATTCTCCACCATCCCTTAACATTTCCCGAAATGCTGATTTGTACTTAGTGTTCCGCCAATTTCTGCAGTCTTGTCAAGAATTCAGTGACTGGTTCCCCAGGGAGTCTAGTTGTCGTGTAGCGTTGTGATATAATGGACAGTTCTGGGTCAAAGTGGTTCGATATTATATCTACCAATCCTTCAAAAGATTTTGAATCTGGGGCTACCAGGTAAGTTAAATTCTTTATGATGATGGAAGTCGGAGCTCCACAAGTGGTCAGGAGGATGACTTTTTGCCAGTTGTCCCCTTCTATCCCGTTTGCCCGGAAGAAATCTCTCATTCTTTTGGCGTTCTGGGGCTAATCCAACACACCCGCATCAGAAATTTCCAGTTTCCCAAACAGTGGCATTTTGAATTTCTCCCCATCACTACCTTACCAGGTTTGTTGAAAGACAAGGCTGTGTTAATGGAGATCCTTGCTCCAGTTATTTGATGGACATGAAAACTTTTATCTTTAAATTAAATTACATGTTTATTAGGAGAATGTAACAAAACTTTAAATATTTAGGACTGCTGACAAGGGGCGGCACAGTAGCATAGTGGTTAGCACTGCTGCCTCACAGCGCCAGGGACCCGGGTTCGATTCCCGGCTTAGGTCATTGTCTGTGTGGAGTTTGCACATTCTCCCCGTGTTTGTATGGGTTTCCTCCCACAGTCCAAAGGTGTGTGGGTTAGGTGGATTGGCCATGCTAAATTGCCCCTGAGTGTTAAGGGGTACTAGCTAGGGTGAATGTGTGGGGTTGTGGGGATAGGGCCTGGGTCGGGGATTGTGGTCGGTGCAGACTCAATGTGCCGAATGGCCTCCTTCTGTACTGTAGGAATTCTATGAAATCTATAAAAGACTGATTCTTTTACACTCTGTCACAATTAAATGCTTCTTTTCCCCTATAAATCTACTATAACAAGTATACAAACATAGATTTTAACTACTTATATTTAACTAATGGACCAGGAAGGGCATCTTTAACCACTTGTGCTGGACAAACATAGAGAGGGTTCAGACTTCATCAAGCTTGCTGCTTGAGACTCCTTCTGCTGTTCTTCTCTTGTTCCTGATTTCAAAACACGCTAATATTTATTACTTGCAACCATCTTGGACGCACATAGGCGCAATCATAGGCGTAACATCCAAACTGATTTATTGCAATTGCTTGACTTTAGCTCAGTGTCTTAAGCCTGTTTAAAACTTAAAAATCAGATTTTCTGGCTCCATTGGTAATCAGTTCTGTCCATTTGATCTATTGGAATGACTTTATTACCGTAGGCTTGTTGTTACAGACCTGGGGAGTCAATTTGCTCAGTTGGCAGGCCAGCTGGTTTGTGATACAGAGCGACATCAACAGTGTGGATTCAATTCCCATTCCAGCTGAGATTATTCATGAAGACCCCGCCTTCTCAACCTTACATGAGGTGTGGTGATCCTCAGGTTAAAATCACCACCAGTCAGCTCTCCCACTGCCCCACGCACCCCCCCCCCCCCCCAACCCAAAGTGGGGAGCAGCCAATGGTCATCTGGGACTATGGTGACTTTACCTTTTACAGGTTACAACTATAGGTTGAATTTATTTGTAACTAGATTTACAAAAAACAAAACTATAGATAAAAATTAAGCAGCACAAGTCATAGCCTGCAAAATTTCCCAGGTGACCCTTTGTTTTCCAATTTCCTCCATTTGTAAGATGCAAACAGCTGCCTGTAGTTCAAACCACGCAGTAGAATATTGCTTTGTGACAGACCAGCTGACTAGTGAAGGTTTGTGTGCTATATATACCTTTGCTGCAATATTTATTTTGAAACCTGCAACAAAGTTAGAATCTTAAATGTCTCAGAAGAGAGTGAAAATTGTTTCTGCTACCTACAATTTTCCAAATCTCTGTCAGCCTTATTTTATCCCTTGACAATAATACACTCACACCGTGTCGTACTGTTTCAATGAGGTTAGAGCACAGTGTGACAGGGTCAATCTGTCAGCGAATGAAATTGAATACATTTAAATAGAGTAGGCACATTTCCAATGGAGTTGGCATTTATGCTGAGCACTGATACTTTGCGGATCTTTGTACTCATCGTAGAGAGACTTCCTGAGTTAACTCTCATAAGAATTCTGTGCCTGTTGCAGAGGTGATTTGATTTGATTTGATTTATTATCACATGTATTAACATACAGTGAAAAGTATTGTTTTTTGTGTGCTATACAAACAAAGCATACCGTTCATAGAGAAGGAAATGAGAGAGTGCAGAATGTAGTGTTGAGAGTGCAGAATGCGGTGTTGAGAGAGTGCAGAATGCGGTGTTGAGTGCAGAATGTGGTGTTGAGAGAGTGCAGAATGCGGTGTTGAGTGCAGAATGTGGTGTTGAGAGAGTGCAGAATGTGGTGTTGAGAGAGTGCAGAATGTGGTGTTGAGTGCAGAATGTGGTGTTGAGTGCAGAATGTGGTGTTGAGTGCAGAATGTGGTGTTGAGAGAGTGCAGAATGCGGTGTTGAGTGAGTGCAGAATGCGGTGTTGAGAGAGTGCAGAATGCGGTGTTGAGAGAGTGCAGAATGCGGTGTTGAGAGAGTGCAGAATGCGGTGTTGAGAGAGTGCAGAATGCGGTGTTGAGAGAGTGCAGAACGCGGTGTTGAGAGAGTGCAGAACGCGGTGTTGAGAGAGTGCAGAACGCGGTGTTGAGAGAGTGCAGAACGCGGTGTTGAGAGAGTGCAGAACGCGGTATTGAGAGAGTGCAGAACGCGGTGTTGAGAGAGTGCAGAACGCGGTGTTGAGAGAGTGCAGAACGCGGTGTTGAGAGAGTGCAGAACGCGGTGTTGAGAGAGTGCAGAACGCGGTGTTGAGAGAGTGCAGAACGCGGTGTTGAGAGAGTGCAGAACGCGGTGTTGAGAGAGTGCAGAACGCGGTGTTGAGAGAGTGCAGAACGCGGTGTTGAGAGAGTGCAGAACGCGGTGTTGAGAGAGTGCAGAACGCGGTGTTGAGAGAGTGCAGAACGCGGTGTTAGTGCTGTACTGCCATTTGAGTAACTCAAGTGGCCACCACTGAAAGTGGTTTGATGGTCCTAACACAATATCATTCCGAAGCAAGAACTGGAAATATCAGCAAAATAGATTTAATGTTGGGACTTTATTCCCTGGAGCGTAGAAGATTGAGGGGAGATTTGATAGAGGTGTATAAGATTTTGATGGGTATAGATAGAGTGAATGCAAGCAGGCTTTTTCCGCTGAGGCTAGGGGAGAAAAAAACCAGAGGGCATGGGTTAAGGGTGAAAGGAGAAAAGTTTAAAGGGAATATTAGGGGGGGCTTCTTCACGCAGAGCGTGGTGGGAGTGTGGAATGAGCTGCCGGATAAAGTGGTAAATGCGGGGTCACTTTTAACATTTAAGAAAAACTTGGACGGGTTCATGGATGAGAGGGGTGTGGAGGGATATGGTCCAAGTGCAGGTCAGTGGGACTAGGCATAAAATGGTTCGGCACAGACAAGAAGGGCCAAAAGGCCTGTTTCTGAGCTGTAATTTTCTATGGTTCTATGGTTCTATGTAGGTAGCTGTGCTCAGAAAATTGAAAGTTAATTGTTGAGTGGAAATGCAATTATAAGGACAGATGATGTCATGATCACAATGTGGCAGAGATGAAGGATTATTGGCCAGCTGTGTTTAACTTTGGACCTTAATGAGGTGCTATTTTATCTCGCAGTTAGTGCTGAACAGTTGGACCTTTAATGTGGTGCAAAAGATTGAATAAACACCAGTTTCGAACTGAAGTACTCAGCACACTTAATGTGCTGCCAAGAGTATCTTTGCATCAGACTGCAGTAGAAAATGGTTGGCACCTTTTGGCCGGTTTTAAACCATTGCCCAGTTTAAATGGGAACAACTTTTTTTTATTCATTCATGGGTGTCTCTAGCTGGCCAGCATTTATTGCCCATCCCTAGTTGCCCGAGGGCACTTGAGAGCCAACCATGTTGCTGTGGCTCTGGAGTCACATATAGGCCAGACCAGGTAAGGATGGCAGATTTCCTTCCCTAAAGGACCTTAGTGAACCAGATGGGTTTTTCCAATAATCGACAATGGTTTCATGGTCATCGGTAGACTCTTAATTCCAGATTTTTAAAATTGAATTCAAATTCCACCAACTGCCGTGGCAGGATTCAAACCCAGGTTCCCAGAATATTAGCTGAGTTTCTGGATTAATAGTCTCGCGATAATACCACTAGGCCATTGCCTCCCCACTGCAGTGTAATTTGAAAAGGATGTAACCTTTAACTCAAGGCAGAGTTCCCACCTCTGGTGGGAGGTATTCCCAACAGCGCAACCTGATAATATTTGGAGCAAATGATGCCTGATTACGTCGCGTAGGTTGATGTTAAAGCATTTACCTTCTTTGTGTATTTCGGATCCCCTGCAGTTGAGTATCTTTGCTGGTGGTTTCCTGCCAACACCTGTGGTGGGTGCGAAGTTCTGGGAATCGCAAGGCCACACACAAGTAGGCAAAGAGGGAAAACCTGGGGGCAGGAAGAGAGGAAGGGAAAGTTGGCAGTGGGATTTGCACAGGGGAACCCGGAAACGGGAGGAACTTTGATTCCCAGTCCCCAGGCTTGCATTTTCTCCAAAACTGCACCCAGCCCCCATTCCATTGACATTCTCTTCCCCACAGTGAATTCCTATCCCCGACCCTATTCTTCAGTCTCCCTCTTTCCCCCAGTTCCCGTTGTCCAGTCTCCCTTTCTCTTCATCTCTATTTTAGGCAGCCCTTTGGGGTTGACGATGACTTGCTTCCACTCCCCGTTTAATGGGTTTGATGGAAAAGTTCAATGCATGACCTGCAGACCTTGCCACCTGGAGGACACTTGGTGCTTAAACGGTCAGGTTTTTTGGGTAGTTTGGAGTTTTGTGCACCCTCTTTGGCACCTTGGCTTCACCTCTGTTCATTCCCAGTCTGCTGATGTGTTTGGTGCCTTGCTGGATGGGCCTTCACCGTTTTGGTCGGTCACAAGCCAGGTTCTCCAATAAGTCAGCTTAGATGTTTGACCTCTTCACCATCTTGCCCTTTGACCATCTGATCCCCTCAATTCATGGTCAACCATTTCCCCCGAGCCTCAATTCCCTGCACCCTCAACATAACTCTCTCTCCCTCACTCATCGGACTTTCTTTTCTGTTCCTTTTTGAGGCGCTACAATCATAGAAAGTTTACGGCACAGAAAGTCCACTTGGCCCATCATGACAACCCACTTTCTGGCATTTGGACAGTGGCTCTGCAGTTTACAGGCACTTGATGTGCATCTCCAGAACACTCTTAAATGAGTTGAGGGTTTCTGCCTCCACAGGCAGAGAATTTCAGACCCCTACCACACTCTGGGTGAAAAAAGTCTTTCCCCATCTCCCCTCCAATCTTTCCACCAATCAATTAACTGCTCCATAGAAACTCAGTCTCACATTGGGACTTTGACCAGAACAGTTACTCTTTTGTTCTGGTTAAAGAACAAAGAATAATACAGCACAGGAACAGGCCTTTCGGCCCACCAAGCCTGCGCCGATTCCCAATCCTTATTTAGACACATTACTATTAACCATACAAGGTTTCTATCCTTCTGTTTCTGTGCACCAAGGACTCAGGAGATAACACTGCAATGCAAAGCTGTCCCACTTTTATTTTGGCATGAGTCCCTGTATGAAATGGTTTGGTTGGCTAAATAAATCACGCCTTGCACTTCCCAAACATGTTGTGAACGCGGATCCCAAGAGTCTTCTGTTGTTACACTGCCAGGATGTTGCTGCAGCTAGCCGTTTGTAATGTGTGGAAGAAAAGCTCTGGGTGCTGAGATAGCCCTTGGATTAGCTCAATCCCTCATCAGGTTTATTAGCTGGAGAGCTGAGATTCTCCTGACGTCATCTCTGATTTTTTTTTTAGTTGGTGCAGCAGTGACAACTTCAGATAAGCTCTTCAGAAATGTGCAAGGTAGCAATCTGAGCACTGTCGCCGGAGACAACTGCTTCCATTTAACCGTCGTCACTTATATTGCCCTTTTCAATAGCCTATTACTATGGGCTTCGTGTTTAGATTTCTCAATTTAATAAAAGCTTTCTCACAAGTCACTGCAGTGAACACTGCGTGTAAAGAGAGAGACTTGCGTTTATAAGAATGCCTTTCGCAGCCTCGGGACAGCCTGAAGTCCTTGCCAGCAAGTAAGTGCTTTTGAAGTGTAGTCACTGTTGGAATATGGAAAAATGCGACAGCCACTTTGCACCACATCCAAGTCCCACAAACAGCTTTCCTCCTCCTCCACCTGAGAAGGCAGACAGAACCTTGGCTTGAAATATTATCCATATAGCACTCCCGCGATACTGAGGGGTGTAAGCCTAGATTTTGTGCCCCAGGCTCTAGATGTATCTACGTGTGATATAACTTTCATTCCTAGAATAGAACAGAATCCATACAGTGCAGAAGAGGCCATTTGACCCATTAAGTCTGCACCGACTCTCTGACAGGATATCTTACCCAAGCCTTATCTCTGTAACCCGTCATGTTTCCCAGGGCTCATCCACCTAATCTACACATCTTGGGCCACCAAGGGGCAATTTGCCATGGCCGATCCACCAAACCTGCACATCTTTGAAGTGTGGGAGGAAACGTGCAGACTCCACACAGAGAGACATACGAGGTCGGAATTGAACCCGTATCCCTGGCACTGTGAGGCAGCAGTGTTAGCCGTGGCTTGAAGTTGTAAGTTTGTGGACCCAATTCCATTTCGAGGTACCTGATCACATTACTCAGGCTGATGCTCCAGCGCAACACTGAGGGATTGCCGCCGTGCGCAGTATGTTGGCACAGTGGTTAGCACTGCTGCCTCACAGCGCCAGGGACCCAGGTTCAATTCCCGGCTTGGGTCACTGAATATGTGAAGTTTGCACGTTCTCCCCGTGTGTGCGTGGGTTTCCTCCGGGAACTCCAGTTTCCTCCAATGTTCAAAGATGTGCGGGTTAGGTTGACTGGCCATGTTGAATTGCCCCTTAGTGTCAGGGGGACTAGCAGGCTAAATATGTGGGGTTATGGGAATCGGGCCTGGGTGGGATTGTTGTTGGTGTAGGCTTGATGGGCCGAATGGCCTCCTTCAGCATTGTAGGATTCTATGAGTGCACCCTTTCAGATGAAATGTTAATCAGAGCCACCCCCCCGCCGCCCCCAGCAGCCCACTCAGATGGGCTGAAAAAAATCCCATGGCATTATTTTGAAAATGGGACAGCACGGTGGCACAATGGTTTGCATTGCTTCCCCGTCAGTGCCAGGGTCCCAGGTTCGAATCCCGGCTTGGGCCACTGTCTGTGTGAGTTTCCTTCGGATGCTCTGGTTTCCTCCCACAGTACAAAGATGTGCGGGTTAGGTGGATTGGCCATGCTAAATTGCCCCTCAGTGTTACGGGGATGAGCTGGGGTAAATGCATGGGGTTATGGGGATAAGGCCTGGTTGGGATTGTGGTCGGTGCAGCCTCAATGGGCCGAATAGCCTCCTGCACTGTAGGGATTCTATGATTCTATGAGCAGCGGAGCGACTGCCGGATGCCCTGGTCGATACCCACCCCCCCACCTCCCCTCCCCCTCAGCCAGCATGAGGGATTTAAAAAAAAGATTATGTGGCTTTTTAATCGCGTTTCTGCTGCAGGATCTGGTTGTGCAGAAATTATCTGCTGCCTTTCCTGATTTACAATACTTCAAAAGAATGTAATTGTGTGTGGAGTGCTTTCGAATATCCTGAGGTTATCAAGGATAGCATTTAAATGCAAGAGCTATGCGGCAGCCTGCTTTTCATACGTAACCAGTTTGACTGTTTTCACAAGATTATTTACCTTAAATGCATGAATTAAGCGGAACAACTTTCATCTGAATGTAAAATTCAAGACAACGAGTAAATTGCACGTTGCCACGTGATTGGTTCGGTTGAAGGTGACCACCATTGCCTTTCTAAGCTTAAATGATGAGACATTCAAATTCCAGGCAACACTGCGAACTCTTGCTCTCTCGATTTTAATCAATGTAAAATGGCTGCAAGCGAATAGTGGCCGGGTATCCTCGGTCCACGAATTCAGCGCGTTTTAAAATTCGGCACGGGATTTGTACAAAGAGAGAGGTGGAGATCGGCCACTCCGATATGTATTTTCTGTCGCAGTTCTTAATCCCATGAGATCTTTTGTTAAAACAATTAGCTTGGACTCTTGGGCTTATGTCAGAATATATTCGAATGCTGCTTCAAAGAGCATCTGCAGAGGATTAGTTTTTGTTTGTGGTGACTGTCAGCTGTCACCTGACCAGTCAATTCATTATTCAAACTCATGCGTCCGTCAGTTTAAAGTTCCCGTCCTCCTTTCTCTCTCCTTTTTGTCCACGACCCACTTGCCATCTCCCCCCCTCCCCCCCCCCACATCCCCCAACGACCAGATAAAGGCCAGAGCTCACGGTAGTCATTCTGAATGCTGACACCCAGAATAGAATTCCTTCTTTTAAGGACGATAACTCCATGTTCCACACCATGACAAACTGCAGAATGTGAAATCGCTGACTCAGCTAACATTCACATCAAAAGCTATATTTTGGCCTAAGCACTGCAACTGTCGTGAATCTTCAATGCATTGCGTTTCCATAATAAGAAGCTGAAATTCCACTCTTGTGGGTGGCACGATGGCACAGTGGTTAGCACTGCTGCCTCTCAGCACCAGGGACCCGGGTTTGATTCCCGGCTCGGGTCACTGTCTGTGTGGAGTTTGCACATTCTACCCGTGTCTGCGTGGGTTTCCTCCGGGTGCTCCGGTTTCCTCCCACAGTCTGAAAGACGTGCTGGTTCGGTGCATTAGCCATGCTAAATTCCCCCTCAGTGTTACCCAAACAGGTGCCAGAGTGTGGCGACCAGGGGATTTTCACAGTAACTTCATTGCAGTATTAATGTAAGCCTATTTGTGACACTAATAAATAAATTTTGAATTTTGAAATTTTTGAATTAGTGGTTTCAAAACGGGAAGTCAGAAGAGAACACGCTTCCATCACTTGATTCTAGTTGCATTGCAGTATATGAATCTGGAAAGTTGCATAGCTTGATCCACGTAGCTTGCGTTGACTTTTCTGAACTCATGCCTAGTTTTAATTTGGTGGCTGTTTCCTTAAATCAAGCTGCTTGTTTCAACACAGTTTCATTGTAGGCTGTTTCGAGAAATCATTCAAATTTGAACATTCATCGATCATAGAATCTCTACAGGCCTATTGAATCTGCACTGACCACAATCCCACCCAGACCCTATCCCCATAACCCCATGCATTTACCCTGCTAATCCCTCTGACACAAAATGGCAGTTTAGCTCAGCCAATCAACCTAACCAGCACATCTTTGGACTGTGGGATGAAACCGGAGCACCCGGAGGACACCCATGCAGACACGGGGAGGATGTGCAAACTTCACACAGACAGTCACCTGTGGCCTGAATTGAACCTGGGTCCCTGACGCTGTGAGGCAGCAGTGCTAACCACTGTGCCACCCTGCACACAACATTGTTGTCTGACTGACCCAGAATTTTCTAGTAAACTGATGGCAAAATTAAAGTGTCTGCCATCGAGCAGTTTGTGGCAATGAAGCGATACTTAATGAATTGTGAATCATCGCAAGCTGTTGGACAGTTTATGCCCTTCAGCTGTTGGTCTTGTGGAAAGAGCATTTTGCCTTCAAACTCCCCACGAATTTCAAGAAATTGTGACTTTGCATATTAACTAAAAATTAAACACCCCATATAAGGTTAACAGTTTTAATGACAAAATTTACTGTTCTTGCAAAGCCACTCAACTCTCCAGTAATTGAAACTACAATGTCTCATTGCTGCAGGTATGAATTGTTCTTGGAGATTTTTAAAAAAATATTAAATTCTCATTTTTTCTCTCTTTCTCTTTTCTCTCTCATTCATTCCAATTGGTTGAATCTTATACATCCTATATCCTTCTCTGACATTCCTCTCAATCCGGAAGTCACATCGGTTGAGGAGATGGATAGTTGGTCCACTCATTCACTAAGATCTCTCCATAGAATCTCTCCAGCTCAGGAGAAGGCCATTCAGCCCATCGAGACTGCACCGACTCTTACCCAGGCTTACTCTGCAACCCCACATATTTACCCTGCTAACCCCTTAACCTTGATCTGTCATTTTTCATAACAGTAGCACTCCCAGCATTTTGTGGTGCTGAAGCCTTTTGACTTGAAGGGCACGAGGATAAAGTCTTCAAGGAGGAAGAGCAAGAGGAGGAAAGGGAGGAACTAATGGGATGTGTTCTGCATCCAAAAATCCTGGGTCATTAGCTCAGTTTTTATGAAACTAATCCATCCTTTTAAAAAATTAAAATAGTAACAAATGCAAAATTTAGGAAGTCTGGAAACATTCTTTCTATGAGTCATGGGGCGGCACAGTGGTTAGCAACGTTGCCTCACAGCACCAGGGACCCAGGTTCAATTCCGGCCTCGGGTCACTGCCTGTGCGGAGTCTGCACATTTTCCGCGTGTCTGCATGGGTTTCCTCTGGGTGCTCCGGTTTCCTCCCACACTCCAAAGATGTGCGGGTTAGGGTGATTGGCCATGCTAAATTAACCCCAGTGTCAGGGGGATTAGCAGGGTTAATGTGCGGAGTTACGGGAATTGGGCCGAGGTGGGATTGTGGTCGGTGCAGACTCAATGGGCTGAATGGTCTCCTCCTGTACGGTATGGATTCTATGATTCGATGAGACAAAAAAATGTTTAAGTTGAAGAGTGAACTTTGAGCTTCATTGAGAGGGGAAATCAGTTCGTTGGAAACTTACTGCAGGAATGTGGGGAGCCGAGGTGCCAGGAGTAGCACCAGGAGAGGTCGAGGTAGAAACCTGATACAGTGATAGACCCATCCCCACCAGGTAGAAACCTGATGAAGCTGCAAGACACTAAACAGTGGAAGTAGCACATTATTAACTGAGGAAAATGACCCAGCAATCATCTGCCGTCGAGCCACATTGACATCCAGTGCAGGCATGAAATCATGAGAGAAAATACAGCACCAAAAAATATTTTCAGAACAACATTATCCAACATCTTCTACAATAATAGATGAACTATTCTCTCCTGCATTCCCAAACTGGGCCTTTTGCAGTCCTGGTCATTATCTTACGGTGCTGCCCCAGAAGCTGCAGAGTGGCCGGGAGAAAGCCACTGATTTTCACTGGGGGAGATTGAACATGTTCGAGTGTAGTCCTTGTAGGACACCCTGGAGCTGCTCTGAACCTTGAAGGCCTGGGATTTGGACTGAAGCACCTCGACCAGGGGAGCTGCAGTCTGAGCTGGCTGGATGGCTGACAAGACCCATTGTCAAGAGTGGCAGCGAATGGAGTACAAATCCAGACAGCAGATCTATGGAGCCACTGTCCCTGGAACCTCAACAGTTCTCGGAAACTGCGAGACTGCTGGAGCACAGATTTGATTGCCAGACTGCAGTGAGAGGCTGCATGCCCATTTTGAGTGCTGGTATCTGCAGCCATGATAGCCGGATTCTGAGCCTGCATGGCAGAAAGCATGAATCTGAGGATCTACTTCTGAAAATCCACCGCAGCATCTGGACATTTGATTTGATTTATTATTGTCACATGTATTGACACACAGTGAAAAGTATTGTTTCTTGCGTGCTATACAGACAAAGCATACCGTTCAGAGAGAAGGAAACAAGAGAGTGCAGAATGTAGTGTTACAGTCATAGCTCGGGTGTAGAGAAAGATCAACTTAATGCAAGGTAAGTCCATTCAAAAGTCTGACAGCAGCAGGAAAGAAGCTGTTCTTGAATCAGTTGGTACGTGCCCTCAGACTTTTGTATCTTTTACCCGAACGAAGAAGGTGGAAGAGAGATGTTTGGGGTCCTTAATTATGCTGGTTGCTTTTCTGAGGCAGCGGGAAATGTAGACAGAGTCAATGGATAGGAGGCTGGTTTGCATGATGGATTGGGCTAGATTCACGACCTTTAGTAGTTCCTTGCGGTCTTGGGCAGAGCAGGAGCCATACCAAGCTGTGATACAACCAGAAAGAATGCTTTCTATGGTGCATCTGTAAACGTTGGTGAGAGTCGTAGCTGACATGCCAAATTTCCTTAGTCTTCTGAGATAGTAGAGGCATTGGTGGGCTTTCTTAACTATTGTGTCAGCATGGGGAGACCAGGACAGGTTGTTGGTGATCTGGACACCTAAAAACTTGAAGCTCTCGACCCTTTCTACTTCATCCCCGTTGATGTAGATAGGGGCATGTTCTCCTTTATGCTTCCTGAACTCGATGACTATCTCCTGCTTTGTCCTGGATGTTGTCAAGCTTCTTGAGTGTTGTTGTAAGCCAACCCATTCAGGTAATTGGGGAGTATTCCATTACACTGCTGACATGTACCTTGTAGATGGTAGATAGGCTTTGGGAAGTCAGGAGGTGAGTTACTCGCCACAGTATTCCTGACCTCTGACCTGCTCTTGTAGCCACTGTGTTTATGTGGCGAATCCAGTTGAGTTTCTGGTCAATAGTAGCTGCAAGGATGTTGGCAGTGGGGATTCAGTGATGGTTACACCATTGAATGTCAAGGGACGGTGGTTAGAATGTCTCTTATTGGTGATGGTCATTGCCTAGCATTTGTGTGGCACGAATGTTCCTTGCCACTTGTCTGCCCAAGCCTGGATATTGTCCTGATCTTGTTGCATTTGAACATAGAACATAGAAAAGTTGCAGCACAAACAGGCCCTTTGGCCCACAAGTTGCGCCGAACAATTTCCTTACCTTCTAGGCTCATCTATAACCCTCTATCTTACTAACCTCCATGAACCTATCCAAAAGTCTCTTAAAAGACTCAATCGAATCCGCTTCCACCACCACTACCGGCAGCCGATTCCACGCACCCACCACCCTCTGAGTGAAAAACTTACCCCTAACATCTCCTCTATACCTACTCCCCAGCACCCTAAACCTGTGGCCTCTCATGACAACCATTTCAGCCCTGGGTAAAAGCCTTTGAGAATCCACTCTATCAATACCTCTCAACATCTTATACACCTCTAACAGGTCACCTCTCATCCTTCGCCTCTCCAAGGAGAATAGACCTAGCTCTCTCAACCTATCCTCATAAGGCATACCACTTAATCCCGGCAACATCCTCGTAAATCTCCTCTGCATCCGTTCTATGGCTTCCACATCCTTTCTGTAATGAGGCGACCAGAACTGGGCACAGTACTCCAGGTGGGGTCTGACCAGGGTCCTATACAGCTGCAGCATTATCTCCCGATTTCTAAACTCAATTCCTCTAATGATGAAGGCAGTATTCCATATGCCTTCTTAACCACAGCCTCTACCTGCGACGCCGCTTTGAGCGTCCTATGAACCCGGACCCCAAGATCCCTCTGTTCTTCCACACTGCCGAGCGTCTTACCCTTAATATTATATTCTTCCATCCTATTCGACCTGCCAAAATGAACCACCACACACTTATCTGGGTTGAAGTCCATCTGCCACTTCTCCGCCCAGTCTTGCATCTTATCTACGTCTCGTTGCAACTGCTGACATCCCTCTACACTATCCACAACACCTCCAACCTTTGTGTCATCAGCAAACTTGCCAACCCATCCTTCCACTTCCTCATCCAGGTCATTGATAAAAATCACAAAGAGCAAGGGTCCCAGAACAGATCCCTGGGGCACTCCACTGGTGACTGACCTCCACTCTGAAAAAGACCCATCTACAACCACTCCTTGCCTTCTGTGGGCAAGCCAGTTCTGAATCCACAAAGCAACATCCCCTTGTATTCCATGCCCCTTCACTTTCTCCAAATGCCTTGCATGGGGCACCTTATCAAATGCCTTATTGAAATCCATATAAACCACATCTACCGCTCTTCCCCTGTCTAAGTGTCTAGTCACATCTTCAAAAAACTCAATCAGACTCGTAAGGCGTGATCTGCCTCAGACAAAGCTGTGCTGGCTACTTCTGATCATACTATTCCTTTCCAAATGTTCATAAATCCTGCCTCTCAGGATCTTCTCCATCAACTTACCTACCACTGAGGTTAAACTCACCGGTCTATAATTTCCTGGACTATCTCTTCTCCCTTTCTTGAATAACGGAACCACATCCGCCATCCTCCAATCCTCCGGAACCTCTCCCGTCTCCATTGACGCCGCAAAGATCATCGCCAGCGGATCAGCAATCTCTTCCCTCGCCTCCCACAGTAACCTGGGGTACATCCCATCCGGTCCCGGCGATTTATATAACTTGATGTTTTTCAACAGCTCAAACACATCCTCTTTCCTAATGCCCACATGCTCAATCTTCTCAGTCCACTGCAAGTCTGCACTGCAACTACCAAGATCCTTTTCCACTGTGAATACTGAAGCAAAGTATTCATTGAGTACCTCTGCTATTTCAACCGGTTCAATACAGACTTTCCCACCGTCACATTTGAAAAGTCCTACTCCTTCACATCTTATCCTCTTGCTCTTCACATACTTGTAGGATGCCTTGGGATTTTCCTTTATCCTGTCTGCTTCATGGACTGCTTCAGTATCTGAGGAGTTGCGAATGGTGTTGAACTTTGTGTAATCAGCGGCGAACATCCCCACTTCTGACCTTATGACAGAGAAAGGTCATTGATAAAGCAGCTGAAGATGGTTGGGCCGAGGACACTACCCTGGGGGATTCCTGCAGAGATGTCCTGGAGCTGAGATGACTGACTCTCCACTATCATCTTCCCGTGTACCAGGTCTGACTCCAACCAGCAGAGAGTTTGCACCCTGATACCCATTGATTCCAGTATTGTTAGGGATCCTTGATGGCATACTTGGTCGAATGTGGCCTTGATGTCGAGGGCTGTCACTTTCACCTCACCTCTGGAATTCAGCTGTTTTGTCCATGTTTGAACCAAGGCTGTAATGAGGTCAGGAGCTGAGTGACCCAGGCAAAACACAAACTGGGCGTCACTGAGCAGGTTATTACTGAGCAGATGCTGCTTGATAGCACTACTGATGACCCCTTCCATCACTTTACTGATGATCGAGAGTAGACTGATTGGGTGGTATTGACCGGGTTGGATTTGTCCTGCTTTTTGTGTACAGGACAAATCTGGGCAGTTTTCCACATTGTCGGGTAGATGTCAGTGTTGGAACTGTACTGGAAGAGCTTGGCGAGGGAAGCAGTAAGTTCTGGAGCACAAGTCTTCAGTACTACTGCCGGAATGTTATGAGGGCCCATTGTCTTTCCAGTATCCAGTGGCTCTAACTGTTTCTTGATATCACAGGGAGTGAATCGAATTGGCTGGAGACTGGCATCTAAGATGCTGGGGACCACTGGAGGAGGCCGAGATAGATCATCTACTCAGCACTTCTGGCTAAAGATTGCTGCGAATACTTCAGCCTTATCTTTTGCGCTGATGTGCTGGGCTCCTCCATCATTGAGGATGCGGATATTTGTGGAGCCTCCTCCTCCAGTGAGTTGTTTAATTGTCCACCACCATTCACGACTGGATGTGACAGGACTGCAGAGGTTAGATCTGATCCATTGGTTGTGTGATTGTTTAGCTTTGTATATCACTTGCTGTTTTTGCCATTCGGCATGCAAGTAGTCCTGTTTGGTAGCTTCACCAGGTTGACGCCTCATTTTTAGGTATGCCTGGTGCTGCTCCTAGCATGCCCTCCTGCACTCTCCATTGAACCAGGGTTGATCCCCTGGCTTGATGGTAATGGTTGAGTGGGGGATATGCCGGGCCATGAGGTTGCAGATTGTGCTGGAGTACAATTCCGCTGCTGTTGATGGCCCACAGCGCCTCATGGATGCCCAGCCTTGACTTGCTTGATCAGTTCAAAATCTGACCCATTTAGCACGGTGATAGAGCCACACAACATGATGGAGGTTATTCTCAATGTGAAGGCGGATATTAAGGATTCCCAGGGCAACTCCATCCCGACCGTATACCACTGTGCTGCCACCTCTGCTGGGTCTGTCCTGCCAGTGGGACAGGACATATCCAGGGGTGATAATGGTGGTGTCTGGAGTGTTATATGTAAGGTATGATTCCATGAGAATGACTGTGTCAGGTTGTTGCTTGACTAGTCTGTGAGACAGTTCTCCCAATTTTGGCACAAGACCCCAGATGTTAGTAAGGAGCATTTTGCAGGGTTGACAGGGCTGTTTGTTTTGCTGTCTTTTCCGGTGCCTGAGTCGATGCTAGGTGGTCCGTCCGGTTTCATTTCTTTGTTGAGACTTCGTAGCGGTTGATACAACTGAGTGGCTTGCTGGATCATTTCAGAGGGCAGTTAAGAGTCAACCACATTGCTGTGGCTCTGGAATCACATGTAGGCCAGACCAGGTAAGGACGGCAGATTTCCTTCCCTAAAAGACATTAGTGAACCAGATGGGTTTTTCCGACAATCGACAATGGTTTCATGGTCATCAGTAGATTCTTAATTCCAGATATTTGTTATCGGGTTCAAATTCCACCATCTGCCGTGGCGGGATTCGAACCTGAGTCCCCAGAACATTAGCTGAGTTTTTGGATTAATAATCTAGCGATAATACAACTAGGTCATCGCCTCCCCCTGTGACAGTAATAAATCAAATCAAAGTGATATGGGCAGGAAAGACTAGGTTCCACCATGATCTTATTGAGGTGTGAAAAAAGGTATATATGTTATGATATCACAATTATCCCTTCTCTTTCCTTCGGCTGCTTTGAAGTCGGAACTATTCTCATTGGTTGCTTCAGTTCCTGTCTGACAAAAGCCTGGGAGATTTTATGGTTTAACTGAGTAAAAGCAGTAACTCGAGCTGTAGCTTGATGATACTGGTGTAGTCTTGGACGAAAATGTTTTTGTGAAGAAATTGTAACTTAAATAACTAATGAAAACATAATAAATATACAAATGCATGTTGTTTTCAGTTGAACTGGAGTGGTGACATGAGATAGAACTAGGTTGTAGAGGAACTGCTCCATAACTTTTATCATATTGAGACAGATTTTTAATCAGTAAGGGTATCAAGGGATATAGGGATAAAGCAGGAAAGTGGAGTTGAAGATTTTCACATCAGATCCGTCATGATGTCATTGAATGGTGGAGCAGACTCGATGGGCCGAAAGGCCTACATCTGTTCCTGCGTTTTATGGTCTTATTTTTAAAAAATGGAATTGTGCATTCATCATCAAATAGACCAGTCAAGCTCGTGGCATAAATTAGCCAGCAGAATTTCAAGTGCAGTTAAACTTTTATTTATTAGTGTCACAAGTACACTTACATTAACACTGCAATGAAGTTACTGTGAAAATCCCCTAGTTGCCAGACTCCGGCACCTATTCGGGTACACTGAGGGAGAATTTAGCATGGCCAACGTACCTAGCCAACACATCCTTCGGGCTGTGGGAGGAAACCAGAGCACCCGGAGGAAACCCACGCAGACACGGGGAGAACGTGCAGACTCCGCACAGACAGTGACCCAAGCTGGGAATCGGACCCTCATTCCTGAAGCTATGGGGCAGGAGTGCTAACCACTGTGCCACCCTGCTGCCTTCACTAGATAAAGGTGAAATTGCCATAGTCCCAGATGACTGTAGGCTGCTCTCCCCTCTCAGGGGGAGAGCTGACTGGTGGTGATTTAACCTGAAGATCACCACAACTTAGTTGAGGAACAAGGTTGATAAGTGGGACCTTCATGAATAACCCCAACCGGTACGGAAATTGAGGCTGCATTACTAACCAGCTGTCCAGCCAAAGGATCTAACCGACTCCCCTACTGCAATATAACTGGAAAATAGGTCTGAATGCGTGGAGGTATCAGTGGCGACGGGAGATGAGGAGTTTTGCTGCAGTGTCATTCTGATAGTTGTCCTGTTGCATCACCAGCACTGGATGACCTGTTATTTTAAAGCTAAACCAATGATCCAGAAAGTTCTTTGTGCTGCCAGAGCAGAGAGCCACCTCAGGGGTCAAGAAACAGAATCGATTATGGAGAAGATAAAATGAATGAATATTCTGAACTTGATGGAAAAAAAAAACCTTCAGGAATGAGGGCAGTGAAGGTGTGTTTGTGCTGAACTTCGAGTAAACAGAGATCACAGAATCACAAAATACTACAGTGCAGAAGAGGCCTTTCAGCCCATCGAGTCTGCACTGACGCATGAAAGGCCCAGACCTGCCCACCTAATCCCACTTGCCAGCACTTGGCCCATAGCCTTGAATATCATGGTGTGCCAAGTACTCATCCAGGTACTTTTTAAAGGATGTGAGGCATCCCGCCTCCACCAGCCTCCCAGGTAGCGCATTCCAGACCATTCCAGAGATTGGGGGGGGGGTGTCAATTTTGTGATTGGGGCGAAGATGCAAGATCTGCGTGCAGAAGGAGTTTTGTCATAACGGGTCAAATCGTGGTTTTTCGTTCCATGTTTTCCTCTGCATCATAATGTTTTACCTCCGCTCTTAACCGTAATGCAGGATGAAAATATCCTCTCCTCTATCTGAAATCATTTTTATTCCTATTTTATGATAAATAATTTTGTCGAAGATGAATTTGAGTTTGTGAAGAAGAAAAACTGGAACCAGAATCAGATTACTCATAAAGGTGAATATTTTTGCTCAATTACCTTTATCAATCATTATGATTGTTACATTCTCTTCCATGAGAAATATCTTCAAATATAAACCCTGGACAAATATGAAACAAATCCATGCTGCATTAAACATTTCATTTTCACTTCAATTTCTTTCATTGTTTAGTTTAGTTTATCTATTAGTGTCACAAGTAGTCTTACATTAACGCTGCAATGAAGTTACTGTGAAAATCCCCAAGTCGCCACACTCCGACGCCTGTTCGGATACACTGAGGGAGAATTTAGCACGGTCAATGCACCTAACCAGCACGTCTTTCGGAATGTGGAAGGAAACCGGCGATGGCCTAGCTGGACTATTAATCCAGAAACTCAGTTCTGGGGACCCGGGTTCGAATCCCGCCACGGCAGATGGTGGAATTTGAATTCAATAAAAAAAATCTGGAATTAAGAATCTGCTGCTGAACAGGAAACCATTGTAGATCATCAGAAAAACCCATCTGGTTCACTAATGACCTTTTAGGGAAGGAAATCTGCCCTCCTTACCTGGTCTGGTCTACATGTGACTCCAGAGCCGCAGCAATGTGGTTGATTCTCAACTGCACTTTGAAATGGCCTAGCAAGCCACTCAGTTGTATCAGTCAAGGGCAACTAGGGATGGGCAATAAATGCTGTCCAGCCAGCGATGCCCATGTCCCACAAATAAATTTTAAAAATATGCATTAGCCATCCTAAATTCTCCCTCAATGTATCTGAATAGGCCCCGGAGTGTGGCGAATAGGGGATTTTCACAGTAACTTCATTGCAGTGTTAATGTAAGCCTACTTGTGGCACTGATAAATAAACTTTAAGCAATTCCTTTTCTTCTGACTAGTGCAAGGAATGTAATACAAATGGAAGATGAGTGGTTAACAATACAACACCTTGGTGTATATGACAGCATCTAATTTAGCATGTTCCTGTCATTGAAAATCATTCCAAATTTGACAAGAGCTTAAATATATTACAGGAAGTAGTGATCCTTTCTGAAAAGGTGGAGTTATGCTGACTAGCGAAAAATAAGCCAAGTATCGCAAAGCAAAAATGGTATCAACAATAATTCCCTCACCACTTATATGGGGGAAACGGTGGTGTTGTGATATTGTCACTGGTTTAGTAATCCAGAGACTCAAGTTAATGCTCTGGGGAGCTACGTTCAAATCCCACTTTGGCAGATAGTGAAATTTGAATACAGTAAAAATCTGGAATTAGAAGTCTAACAATGACTATGAAATCCTGGTCGATTGTTCAAAAAACCCATCTGGTTCAATAATGTCCTTTAAGGAAGGAAATCTGGCATCCTTACCTGGTCTGGCCTACCTGTGACTCCAGAGCCGCAGCAATGTGGTTGATTCTCAACTGCACTTTGAAATGGCCGAGCGAGACACTCCGTTGTATCAGTCAAGGGCAACTAGGGATGGGCAATAAATGCTGTCCAGCCAGTGATGCCCATGTCCCACAAATAAATTTTAAAAATATGTAAATGCTGGTCCAGCCCACATCCCATGAATGAATAGCCAGCACATCCCTGGCACTGTAAGGCAGCAGTGCTAACCACTGTGTTAATTGTTCGTTAGTTATTCTGATCTAAATCTGTGATTTTCAAACTTTTTCATCCATGCGGCAAAATACCCCCTGGACCACCCACTGGTCCAACACTTCTCCTTTTGCTTGCCATAGCAAATATACTCCAACACTAATGGAAACTTTTGGAAACTATAAATATTTTGCTGATTTTTCGTACTGAATGGAATAAATTTTTATACATTATTTTTTATTAACTATCAGAAGTAAATTGTTAATTCACACCAGAAACAAAAGTTTTTAGGTGTCCAGATCACCAACAACCTGTCCTGGTTCCTCCGTGTGGATGCTATCGTTGAGAAAGCCCACAAACGTCTCTACTTTCTCAGGAGACTAAGGAAATTTGGCAAGTCCGCTACAACTCTCACCAACTTCTACAGCTGCAC
Source organism: Mustelus asterias (assembly GCF_964213995.1). NCBI lineage: Eukaryota > Metazoa > Chordata > Chondrichthyes > Carcharhiniformes > Triakidae > Mustelus > Mustelus asterias. The sequence continues at coordinate 124,825,024 of NC_135809.1, forward strand.
CATAGAAAGCATAATTTCTGGTTGTATCACAGCTTGGTATGGCTCCTGCTCTGTCCAAGATTGCAAGAAACTACAAAGGGTGATAAATGAAGCCCAGTCCATCACTCAAACCAGCCTCCCAACCATGTTTACACTTCCGGCTGCCTCGCAAAAGCAGCCAGCATAATCAAGGACCCCCACGCGCCCCGGACATATTCTCTTCCACCTCCTTGGGGCAGCGCGGTGGCCTCACAGTGCCAGGGACCCAGGTTTGATTCCCGGCTTGGGTGACTGTCTGTGTGAAGTTTGCACATTCTCCCTACGTCTGCGCGGGTTTCCTCCGGGTGCTCCGGTTTCTTCCCATAGTCCAAAGATGTGCAGATTAGGTTGATTGGCTATGCTAAATTGCCTCTTAGTGTCAGGGGGACTAGCTAGGGTAAATGCATGGGATTATGGGGATAGGGCTTGAGTGGGATTGTGGCTGGTGCAGACTCAATGGGCTGAATGGCCTCCTTCTGCATTGTAGGGACTCTAAGATTCTATCGTCGGGGATAAAGATACAAAAGTCTGAGGATTTGTACCAACCGACTCAAAAACAGCTTCTTCCCTGCAGCCATCAGACTTCTGAATGGTCCTACCTCGCATTGAGTTAATCTTTCTCTACACCCTAGCTAAGACTGTAACACTACATTCTGCACTCTCTCCTTTCCTTCTCTATGAATGGTATGCTTTGTCTGTACAGCGCGTAAGAAGCCACACTTTTCACTGTATATTAATACATGTGACAAGAATAAATCAAATCAAAAGATATTTCGCGCTGAATGGAATAAATTTATATACATAATTTTTAAAAATTAATCATCAGAAGTAAATTGTTAATTCATGCCCGAAACAACAGTATAGACTTTTTCAAAGAACAGAGAACAATACAGCACAGGAACAGGCCCTTCGGCCCTCCAAGCCTGCGCCGCTCATGTGCCCAACTAGACCATGCGTTTGTATCCCTCTATTCCCAGTCTGTTCATGTGGCTATCTAGATAAGTGTTAAACGATCCCAGCGTGTCCGCCTCAATCACCTTGTTTGGCAGTGCATTCCAGGCCCCCACCACCCTCTGTGCAAAATACGTCCCCCTGACATCTGTGTTGAACCTTGCCCCCCTCACCTTGAACCCGTGACCCCTTGTGTTCGTCACCTCCGACCTGGGAAAAAGCTTCCCACTGTTCACCCTATCTATGCCCTTCATAATTTTACACACCTCTATTAGGTCGCCCCTCATCCTCTGTCTTTCCAGGGAGACCAACCCCAGTTTACTCAATCTCTCCTCATAGCTAAGACCCTCCATACCAGGCAACATCCTGGTAAACCTTTTCTGTACTCTCTCCAAAGCCTCCACGTCCTTCTGGTAGTGTGGCGACCAGAACTGGACGCAGTATTCCAAATGTGGCCTAACCAACGTTCTATACAGCTGCAACATGATATGCCAACTTTTATATTCTATGCCCCGTCCAATAAAGGCAAGCATGCCATATGCCTTCTTGACCACCCTCTCCACCTGTGCTGCCACCTTTAAGGATCTGTGGACTTGTACACCCAGGTCCCTCTGTGTGTCTATGCTCCTGATGGTTCTGCCATTTATTGTATCGTTCCCCCTCATATCACAAGTATTAATATCACTAAATTTCATGTTTATCTGAAATATTTTAATTTGTTAGAAAATCATCACAATCTTTTGAGAAACCTATACTTATTTTCCATCTTTACTAATCAAACAAAATCAACATTGTTACAGTAAGAACTCTCACAACACCAGGTTAAAATCCAACAGGTTACTCACCCGATGAAGGAGCAGCGCTCCGGAAGCTCCAAATAAACCTGTTGGACTTTAGCCTGGTGTTGTGAGGCTTCTTGCTGTGCCCACTCCAGTGCAACGCCGGCATCTCCACATCATGGCTACATTATTGTTGCTTGCTTTTATGATAACTTGTGCTGCACATAGGGATCGGGTCTGTTGCGTGACATCAGGTGAGTGGTGGATAATGACCTGTTCTCTTGTATAGTCTTCAGCTGTGGAGCCGTGCATCAGTGACTTACCTCTTGAACCAGCTGGCAGGGCACCTGGAACATCCTTGTAGTCAATGGACCACACTCTGAGAACCACTGGTCTAAATTATTTACTCTGTGGTTTCTTGGAACATTTTCAGGTACAGATTCATACAGTTGGTGTTTGGCTGTAGCTACAATCTGGCTTCCTGTGACCTTGCGGATTTATCTAATCTTCTTCAAAGCAAATATTCCCAGGGCTTGACAGGATGTTTCTAATCCATTTTGAAATATTTTCTCTGCAAAAATAAGATCCTCCGAGGCAGCAGATGGTTCAAGCAATATTCCACCAACTTGCCACCTCAATTGCTTGTGAAATCAAGATCCATTTCTCTTGAGACGGAGCTAGTTGTATCACAAATTTCAAATTTGTTTGAAAATGGCACCCTCTATGATTTTTCAGCTTCATTCCTGCCTCAGGTGACCTCAAATTTATCAATGTTAGCCCATTGGTCAAGTAATGTTTGCAAAATATAGGATTTCACAGAATCTTGATTAAGAGAGACAGTAGTTGGGTTGAAGTTATTTATATTGTATGTCATGGCCTGTCTAGTTGTTGGCTTTTACTTTTGGGGACAGGAAACCTATATTTTACAACGTGTGGTGATCCCTTTAAGAATTTGAATTTAATTTCTGGTTTTAAAAAAAGCAGTTGAGTTTCAGCAAGTGATCGTGTGACCAGGTTGCCTGGGAGATGAACAAAATAATAGTGAGGAATGAGAGGGTTGTGTAGAATGTAGGGATGGTTCACTGCTCAGGAACCTTACTTTGGGAGTTTGGAACAAACTAGAGTAAAGGAAACTTTTTTCAACAGAATTCAGTTGAAATTCCCTGCGTCGGCTTAAAATAGTTGAAATTATTGTCTTTACTAACAGTGAATTGAATTTCTGGTATAGCCACACTGAGGAGAAAGAGAGAGAATTCTAAATCCAAAACTACGTAGCTAAAGGGTATCAGACCTGGGGGGGTTCTAACGCGAGGTGGCTATGCTTTAGATATCAGAGATGCCTATGTTGTATGGCGAGTTTGCAACCTTAGGATGATTGGAGGAAATTTGGAGGGACCACCTTGCCAGAAGTAAATGCAAGATCCAAGAAATCTTAGGTCGTAAACATATCATTGACATGGTACCCAGACCAAGTAGTTAATCTTCCACGTTTTGAGGAGTATCTGAGTTGAAAACTTTGGGATGCAAGTCCTTTGGGTGTTGAAGGAAAGTGGAGTTAAGACCTTTGATTTGGAGTGTAAGAAAATGTGTTCATTGTATTTTTATTGTTTTTAAGATAACCAACTATTTAAGATGGAGTGCAATATAATTGTCCATGTTCTTTGATTTTTTTGAGGTAAAATTATTTTGTTTAAATAGTGAACCTTGTGGCTTCATTCAGTTCCTGGGGTTTCAGATTCTGAAACAAAGCTTAACAAAAAATGTTACCAGAAGGCCTTTGACAAGGTGCTGCATAGGAGACTGTTAGATAAGTTAAGTGCCCATGGTGTTCAGGGCAAGATCCTGCAATGGCTAGAGGATTGGCTGACTGGCAGAGGGCAGAGTGTGGGGATAAAGGGGTCTTTCTCAGGATGGCAGCCAGTGACTAGTGGTGTGCCTCAGGGGTCAGTGCTGGGACCACAACTTTTCACAATATACATTAACGGTTTGGAGGAAGGAACTAAAGGCACTGTTGCTAAGTTTGCAGATGACACAAACATATATAGAGGGACAGGGAGTACTGAGGAATCAGGGGGGCTGCAGAAGGACTTGGGCAGGTTCGGAGAGTGGGCAAAGAAGTGACAGATGGAATTCAATGTGGAAAAGTGTGAGGTTATGCACTTTGGAAGGAGGAATGGAGGCATAGACTATTTCCTAAATGGGGAAATGCTTAGGAAATCAGAAACACAAAGGGACTTGGGAATCATTGTTCAAGATTCTCTTAAGGTTAATGTGCACGTTCAGTCGGCAGTTAAGAAGGCAAATGCAATGTTAGCATTCATATCGAGAGGGCGAGAATACAAGAGCAGGGATGTACTTCTGAGGCTGTATAAGGCTCTGGTCAGACCCCATATGGAGTTTTGTGAGCAGTTTTGGGCCCCATATCTAAGGAAGGATGTGCTGGCCTTGGAAAGGGTCCAGAGGAGGTTCACAAGAATGATCCCTGGAATGAAGAGCTTGTCATATGAGAAACGGTTGAGGACTGTGGGTCTGTACTCGTTGGAGTTTAGAAGGATGAGGGGGATCTTATTGAAACTTACAGGATACTGCAAGGCCTGAATAGAGTGGACGTGGAAAGGATGTTTCCACTAGTAGGAAAAACTAGAGCCAGAGGACACATTCTCAGACTAAAAGGACGATCCTTTAAAACAGAGATGAGGAGGAATTTCTTCAGCCAGAGTGGTGAATCTGTGGAACTCTTTGCCGCCGAAGGCTGTGGAGACCAGGTCATTGAGTGTCTTTAAGACAGAGATAGATAGGTTCTTGATTAATAAGGGGATCAGAGGTTATGGGGAAAAGGCAAGAGAATGGGGATGAGAAAAATATCAGCCATGATTGAATGGCGGAGCAGACTTGATGGGCTGAGTGGCCTAATTCTGCTCCTATGTCTTATGGTCTTATGGTTACTGGCCTCTACCCTGATCTGAACAGGTCCCACTCTTGAAAGATGTGTTGATGTTTTGGAACTTACTTCAGGTCGTATTGTACCTCAATTTTACATTTTTATAATATGTATGCATGGATGATTTTTATTGCCTTTTTCTTTTACCAACAAAAGCTCCAAAGATGTGCAGGTTAGGTGGATTGGCCATGCTAAATTGGCCCTTAGTGTGCAAAGATATGTAGGTTAGGGAGATTGGCCATGCTAAATTAGTGTCCAACGATGTGCAGGTTTGGTGGATTGGCCAAGAGAAATTGCCCCTCACTTTCCAAGATGTGTAGGTTAGGGGTATTGGCCATGATAAATTGTCCCTTAGTGTCCCAAGATGTGTAGGTTAAGTGGTTTGGCCATGCTAAATTGGCCCTTAGTGTCCAAAGAGGTGTAGATTAGTGTCACAAGTAGGCTTACGTTAACACTGCAATGAAGTTACAGTAAAAATCCTCTAGTTGCCACACTCCGGTGCCTGTTCGGGTACACTAAGGGAGAATTTAGCATGGCCAATGCGCCTAACCAGCCCACCTTTTGGACTACGGGAGGAAACCACAGACATGGAGAGATCATGCAGAGTCCGCACAGATGGCGACCCAAGCCGGGAATCGAACCCGGGTCCCTGGGTGCTGTGAGGCAGCAGTACTAACCACTATGCCACCGTGCCACCCCAACTATGGTAAAATGCATGGCGTAATGGGGATAGGGTCGGGGAGTGGACCTGGATAAGATGCTCTTTGGAGAGTTGGTCCAGACTTGATGGGCCGAATGGCCTTCTGCACTGCAGGGATTCTATGCACAGGTCTGTAATACATCAGGATTCACATGGAAGTCTTGTGCTTGTGGTGATTTGGCAAGTACTGATAGTTGAAGGTATTCACTCTATAATGCAGGTAAATGTTATTAACTATAGATCCTGTAGCAATTTAATGCTATTGGAAAGAAACCCATTGTCCAGGCAGACTATTTGTGTTCTGCACATTTTATCATATTATTTTAATCTGCCATTGAAATAACTGGAGCCACTTGCTGTCATCAGAAAATGGTGGTCAAGTTGTGTAATTTATGTATTTTTCGCAATTATGTGATTCTTGTAATAGCTGACTTAATTAAATGAGATTTACACATGTTCTGTAAATTCATAATTAACACCATTTTCACCTCATTATCTTCAATGTCCCATGTGTAAATAGGAGATATACTTGGGGAAAGTTTCAGTAATAAAACAGTCGAAAATCCCTCATGTATTACATTAAGTCAAAGATTACAACTGTTGCAAAAGGTGCAGGGGGTGCACGTCTTGACTGAAGGAATTTGTAAGTGCTATCTTCAGAGACAGTGAAGTAATTAAATTGTGATTGGTCCCTCGAAGGAAATAATTATAATCCTTGCTTTCCTAAATTTGTTCCTCTCACATACCAGAGTTAAACGAGTAAAGATTTGCATAGCTGATAGGAAGAAGCAATTCTTCACCGAAGATGTCAAATGCGCCTTCTGTCTCACTTAATTGGAATGCGATTCTTCCTCATGCACCACTCCTGTGTTTGCTGACCTACATTGATTTTAGATTTATTGCACTCCTCCTTATCTTCAAATCCCACCTGGTCCTTGCGCTACCTGCTTTACTTTAGCTACACAGCCACCTCACATCTGCTTCTGCACCTCACCCTCCCATATCATACACTCACTCTTCTGTTTGACCTCTTGCGCAACCTCTCAACTTTCACCTCTCCTCCTCATCATCAGCAGCCAGGCGCACTGCTCCTCAAGTCCTTCTCTCTTCTGCGCTGCCCGAACTTCTCTGCTTGTGCATCTGTTTTTTTTAAAATTAATGTTAAGAGGGAGTATATAAGTGAAAGCTGTTGTTGATTTTTAAATTTTTTATTCATTTGTGAGACATGGGCGTCGCTGGCTAGGCCAGCATTTATTGCCCATCCCTAGTTGCCCTTGAGAAGGCGGTGGTGAGCTGCCTTCTTGAAACGCTGCAGTTCACGTGCTGTGGGTTGACCCACAATCCCGTTAAGAGGGAATTCCAGGAATTTGACCCAGTAACTGTGAAGGAACAGTGATATATTTTCAAGCGATGGTGAGTGGCTTAGAGTTGATTGTGTTCCCATGTATCTGCTGCCCTTGTTCTTCTAGATGGAAGTGGTCATGGGTTTGGAAGGTGCTGTAAGAAGTCTCACTATACCGGGTTAAAGTCCAACAGGTTTATTTGGTAGCACAAGCTTTCGAGCGCTGCTCCTTCATCAGGTGAGTGGAGAGTTGGGTTCAGCTGTCTCAGGATCTTTGGTGAATTACTGTAGTGCATCTTGTAGATAGTACACACTGCTGCTACTGAGTGTTGGTGGTAAAGGGAGTGGATGTTTGTGGATGTGGTGCCAATCAAGCGAGCTTTGTCCTGGATGGTGTCAAACTTTGAGTGTTGTTGGAGCTGCACCCATCCAGGCAAGTGGGGAGTATTCCATCACACTCCTGACTTGTGCCTTGTAGATGGTGGACAGGCTTTGGGGAGTCAGGAGGTGAATTACTCGCCACAATATTCCTAGCCTCTGACCTGCTCTTGTAGTCACTGTGTTTTTGTGGCTAGTCCAGTTGAGATTCTGGCCAATGGTAATCCCAAGGATGTTGACAGTGGGGAACTCAATGATGGTAACATCATTGAATGTCAAGGGCTGGTGGTTAGAGTGTCTCTTATTGGTGGTGGTCATTGCCTGGCATTTGTGTGGGTGAATGTTACGTGTTACTTGTCAACCCAATGAAGGACAAGGAATATAAAGTCTTAACAACAACAGATGCATTTTGAAACTACTGTGGAAGAGTTTGAAGAGATGAAAGCAATGAACGTTTAAAGGTGAGCAGAGAAGTAAATAAACAAAAGTGTTCAGCAAGCTATTCCAGAAAGTGGGGTTGAAGGCACTGCCATCAATGTAGGAGAGAAGAAATGAAAGATGTCCACCTTAGATTGAAGTCTCAAGTTCAGACAGCACCAGAGTGGTAGAAGACTGGACGAGATGGAAATAAAACAGGGTGCAGTCTTGGAGAGAGTTCTTCCATTCAGTTGCAGGACAAGAGGTCATTGAGGGTGTGGCTTTATGTACGAGTGAGGCAGGATGAGGGTAGATGAATTTTACAATATTTTGATTTGTGGGCGATGGGAAGCCATCAGTTTGGAGATGATAGAACCAGCAGTGGTGAGAATATATAACAGCAGATGTAGAAGTAATCAGTCTTGGTAATGGATGGAATATATGTTTCGAAGCTCAGTTGTGGGTCACTAAAGATACTGAAGTTCACATCGCCTGATTCAGCCTGAGTAAGTGGGCAGGGAGAGCTCCGAGCTTGTGGTAAAGGAGTAGTATTTGTGCTGGGGCCAATAAATCAGAGGTTTAGTCTTCGCAATGTTTAGTAAACAAACAAGAGATTCTAATTTCTACCATTTATGAGAGAGAGAGAATCTTCTCTCATTTAATTTTTTGTTGAATGACATTTTAAAGGCAAAGAAAGTTTCGGTGAGGAAAACATTGATAGTGGGGGTGAGGAGGAGAATCGGTTAAGAATGAGCTCTGACCTCTTAGCATCCACCCTAGACAAGTGGCAACTGCGGAGGGAGTATGAAAGATCAAGACTTAGGTGAGTTTCAGTGGAGCAAAGGGGAGGAGAGGATGCATGTGGTTGAGCAGACGCTACAAAGAGGGAGGAATTATGATGAAAAGTGAATGGATTTCTCTCTCAAGCTGCAGTCGCCTGTCCTTCGAATCGGCCATCATCACCCCTCTCCTCAAAAACTGGCCCTTGATGCATCTTTTTAAAAATTCATTCATGGGACAGGAGCGTCGTTGGCTGGTCAGCATTTATTGCCCATCCCTAGTTACCCTTGGATGGCAGTTGAGAGTCAATCATATTGCTGTGGCTTTGGAGTCACACGTAGGCTAGACCAGGTAAGGATGGCAGATTTCCTTCCCTAAAGGACATCAGTGAACCAGATGGGTTTTTCTGTAATCGACAATGGTTTCATGGTTATCAGTAGATTCTTAATTCCAGATTTTTTAAAAATCAAATTCAAATTCCATCATCTGCTGTGGCAGGATTTGAATCGGGGTCCTCCGAATGTTAGCCGAATTTCTGGATTAATAATCTAGCTATAATACCACTAGGCCATCGCCTTCTTCTTGCTAACCTCTGCTCCAGCTCCAACCTCTCTTTCCTCCCCAAAGTCCATGAACGTGTTTTTGGCTTCCAATCCATGCCCATATTTCCAGAAATTAATTATTTGAATCCATCCGTTCGCATTTCCAACCTATTACAGTGTCATAATGGCTCTCATAAAAGTCACAACTGACATTCCTTGTGATTATGACAAATCTAAGCTATCCTCATCCTTTATGGCCTGTTTGCAACCACGCCATCTTCCTCGCCAAGGTCCTCGAGCTGGGCAGGACAGCACTCACCATATATCTATCTAATCCTGATCAGAGAAACAACTGCAATGGCTTCTCTTTCTGTTCCCACACCATTACTTCTGGTGTTTCCCCTTCCTATTTTTCACCTACATGCAGGCCCCAGCGACATGATCTGAAAACCGGTGTCAATTCTTTATATTTGCTGATGGTGGCCACCCCTTTCTTACCAGCACCTCTCTCAACCCTGCCACTCTTGCTAGTCAGACTATCTGTACTGGATGATTGCCTCGGGGAGCATTTGTCGTTAGTCCCTTCAACATACTCTGCCTCCGATATACTGACTCCATCCGTCTCCGTGCCAACTGTTTGAGGCTGAGCCATTTGACCCTGAGATGACCAAATATCCACACTATCACTAAGACCACCAATTCACACCTCTACAACATGCTCTGCCTCAGCCGATTTGTTACAGAAACATTCATCCATACTCTTGCTACCTTCAGACTTGACTATCTCGACGCCCTCCTAGCTGGTCCCCGACATTCTACCTTCTATGAACTTCAGATCATCCAAATCTTTGCCACCCCACATCCTAAATCGCATCTGGTGCCTGTGCTATTGCAGCCCTCACTCACCCACACTGGCTGCCAGCAATGCCTCGATTTTAAAATTCACATCCTTCGATTTTGGTACAATTTTGCCTTTTAAGAAGCATTTAGACATGGGTAAGATGGGTATAGAGAGATATGGGCCAAATGTGGGCAATTGGGACTAGCATAGTGGTTAATAAAAAGGACGGCATGGACAAGTTGGGACAAAGGACCTGTTTCCATGCTGTAAACCTCTCTGACTTTGATTTTGATTTGATTTATTATTGTCACATGTACTAGTATAGAGTGAAAAGTCTTGTTTCTTGCGCGCTATACAGACAAAATATACTGTCCACAGAGAAGGAAAGGAGAGAGTGCAGAATGTAGTGTTACAGTCATAGCTAGGGTGTAGAGAAAGATCAACTTAATGTGAGGTAGGCCCATTCAAAAGTCTGATGGCAGCAGGGAAGAAGTTGTTATTGAGTCGGTTGGTACGTGACCTCAGACTTTTGTCAATGACTTCAACCATCCTTCAGCTAATCTTTGCCCAATGTCTGGTGCTAACTTAAAGAACATCTTTCAAATGATCGGAATTGTTTTCATTTTTCTATGGAGGGCATTGCATTATATTTTCTTTCCCAATTACTTACTAAACCATTTTGTTAAATGCGCCTCGCGATTCGTTTGAACCACCTTGTTACAGTAAGCTTGTCACCTGACCTTGTACCTATTTGCTGTATCCCTACCCATGATGGTTTTTAAAAAAAATGTTGCACTAGGTTTTCACAGGTGATTCTCACAGCAGTGATGCCAATTAAGTTGCACTGCTTGACATCTGTAAACTTAATTTGTGTGGATAAGATAGACCTCATTCCTGATACACCCCAGAATAACGTACTAACCTGGAAGTGTGTAGATTTCTTTTCCTTCTGTTTTCATCTTGCGTCAATCCACTGTGATATCGAATAATAAATGTAAGCCTTTAGCAAAGATTACTCGAGCGTTTGGGGAAAAGTGGATTCATTTAAAAGATAGTAAGTTGTGGTTTTTCATTTAACTTGTGCTATAGGTATCAGTAATGTACTATAATGTAAGAACAGATGCTGTCATATGTTACATTTTCCTGACTTGCAGTTTTGGCATCTTGCGTCTTTTTCCCCTTTTTCTTTGCACTCATCATTTTTCTTCCTAATAATGGGCATTTTCACCAAATGATTGGACAATTTGCATGCTTATGATTAATATTCTTGCATGTGCACACACATCATTTAGGGGTTAAGTATAAACTAATTTTTCATCCTGAAGCCATGATTATGGATGGCTTTTAAAAAATTTATCCAGTTTAAACTGTTGTATAATGAACGAGGTATTATGGTTATTTGCTCCACGAGGAATAAAAAAAAACCCTTATTTTGATGTCTAGTTTAACCCGCCAAAAAAAAAGCCTATTGGATCTTCAGAAAGCCAAACGTAAAATTATTCCTTCACATGAAATCTGAGTTAGTGAATGACCGAATACACTGTGTTCATTTTTTTTTGGCTTATTTGTGCTTTAGGTGAATGCTGCAGGTTGAATGTCACACCGTCTGAATGTATTTCCTCTTGCATCCCGCTCACCTTTTATGATTCGGAGGCAATATAGTCGGTGTCTTTATTGACAGGTTAAATGTATGTCCTATGAAATGCTCAGTAAGCAATCAACATACTTATTACCCCCGAGGCGCTTGCTGCAGTACATCAGCTTTCATCAGCTTTCATCATTCTCCTCGTACATCACATCTCCAGAAATCACGGTGATTTTTTTTTTAACCAGGGCTGAATTCTTAATTTTAAACTGCCCGGGTGTCGGGTCCGAGCTCCGTTTTGTTGGGAGGGCAAAAGTTTTCTCCCTGCAGTGCTCTGATTTGAAAAGAGAATGGTATTGTGTTCGTGGGGGCGTTAACTTCACATTCAAATTCAAAATTCCAGCAGAAACTCTCTTATTGCTTCCCCTGGCTGGAATGGAGGTGATTTTTGTTTAGTTGTCCCCAGCAGTTAAAAGCAGCCTTTTGACTGTTGCCGTCAAAACTAATATCTTGCTATCCATTTGTGTTTGGAAAGTGTTCCTCCCCCTCCCCCACCTTACCCACAATCCAGGGTTCTGAAATTGATGGGATTGCAAAACGCCACTGCTTCTTGCAAAGGGTTTTAGATCTTGTGCTGGATGTGTGTGTGGGGGCGGGCGGGGGAGGGGGGGGGAGGTTGAAACAGATTATTTCAATATCTGTGGCACGCAAAATAAAATTGCAAGGAAAAAAAATGAAAGATAAATTTTCTCACGGTGGTATTTTGCTTTGATGAGAAATGTGGGAATGTGGAGCATTCTAGATGTTAAGCACTAAGTTAATAGCTTTTTATCAGCTTGAACTGTTAAAATTAAAATGGCTTTTTTTGCAAGGCTGGAATACATTAATTGAACATTGTGTGAACAAAAAATAAAATTGTGGGCAAATTCTGGAAGGAGCTGTTTGACAAAACACAAGACCCTGGAGAGCGTCAGGGGCAGGGGAGAGAGTGTGACAGGTATAATTCTCCAGCCAGATGGCACCCCTACAGGTGAGGCAGTGGCCTGTGAAATTACATTCTAAATTACTCTGCAGATGAGACCCAGCGCACAAGTGCAGAGAGAGCTGATTGTTCAGATATCGGTTGTAAATTACACAATTCAGCACCAAGGACAGTGCTCACTCACTGTCGTAACTCAGGGGAAGAAGGGCCTGGTGGAGGTGGTGGTCTTAGATTCGAGAGAGGAGCATCAGCGAGGAGAAAGGTCAGCCAAAGGACAATGGCCCATGGAAAATGATGAAGCTCTGCCAAATTCTTGGGAACAGGATCATGGGGCTTTTTTTTGGTTTGCAAATGGCACAGCAGATTAAAGACACTTGGGAAGTTTGATGGCATTTATTTCTCTGAGGCTGGAGAGCCCCCCCATCTGTGTACAATCAGTAATCTAAAACCTCCTTCAGAGATTGGGGAGGGTGTTGAGTGTTGACATTTCGAACAACTGGTGTTTGCATGGGTCTTGCAGTTTGTTAATTGTTTTCCTTTCAATCTCATTGCGAAAGCCACAGTGAAAGCTGCATGTGCAAGCACTTCATTGCGTTGGCAATTTAAATTAGATCAGGAAACAAAGCAGCTTAATTTGCGTATTTGTATTTCACAGGATAGATTTGCTTTGAAAAAAAGCTCGGAAGTAATCTAGCAGAATAAACATACTCAACTTCTTCATTATTGTGACTGCATAAGTGTTACTTTTCATGGTGCTTATAACAACATACGATTTCCAACAACACATGCCATGTCTATCAGCATGACTAATCTATCGGCAGCATGGTGGCACAGTGGTTAGCACTGCTGCCTCACAGCGCCAGAGACCCGGGTTCAATTCCGGCCTCGGATCAGTCTGTGTGGAGTTTGCACGTTCTCCCCGTGTCTGCGTGGGTTTCCTCCAGGTGCTCTGGTTTCCTCCCACAGTGCAAAGATGTGCAGGTTAGGTGGATTGGCCATGGTAAATTGCTCTTGGTGTCAGGGGGATGGCTAGTGTAAATGCATGGGGTTATGAGGATAGGGCCTGGTAGGATTGTGGTCGGTGAAGACTCGATGGGCCGAATGCCTTCTTTCTGCACTGTAGGATTCTATGATTAATGGAATTTTGTGAATCCTATCAAATCACAGGTGTCTGTGCACTTGGTTGACGCCTGGTGGGTTACATTTTTGCCACGTCACATTGTGTGTACTTAGAATATTAAATGCATGTGAAGTTTTCAGATTAGGAACTAAAGTGGGTCATTCAGCCCCTCAAATCTGTTCTGCCGTTCAGTTGGGTAATGGTGGATCTTTCCTTCAACCCACCTTTGATTTACATTCCTTGATCCCTTAGCTGAATGAAAAATCCTGTCTTGGAACCATCAACTGACTCCCAGGATCCATGGCCTTTTGAGATGGCGATCCTTGATTTCCGTGACCTTTCGTGTGGGGAAAATGCTTCCTGGTTCCATTCCTAAATAGCCTGACTCTAATTTTAGGAAAATGCCCTCCTTTTCTGGATTTGCCCCACTAGCGACTATTAATTCACTGAACCAAGTGTTTTGATCATTCTAAAACTTTGAATAAATTATCCTTAAATCAAGGAATACAAACTGAGTTAATGTTCAACCTATCTTCATAATGTAGCCCCTTTAAGCTCTGGTATCAGTTTAATGAATCTGAATTGTATCCTGTCTAAGGCTACCATATCTTTCCTCAGGGAGTGGTACCCAAAACTGAATGCAATACCCAAGCTGGAATTTGACCAAGGTTTTCTCAAACTAAAGCACAAGTTCCTAATTTTTCTATTCTAAACCCCTTGAGATGAAGGCAACCTTCAGAGAATCATAAAATCCCTGCAGTGCAGAAGGACATTTGGCCCATCGAGTCTGCACCGATAACAATCTCACCTGGGCCCTATCCCCTTAACGTCATGTATTTACTCTGCTAATCCCCCTGACACTAAGGGGCAATTTAGCATGGCCAATCCACCTAAAATGCACATCTTTGGACTGTGGGAGGAAACCAGAGCATCCGGAGGAAACCCATGCAGACACAGGGAGGATGTGCAAACTCCAAATAGAGAGTGACCCGAGGCCGGAATTGAACACGGGTCCCTGGCGCTGTGAGGCAGCAGTGCTAACCACTGTGCCACCGTGCCACCCTGGTTAATTTCTTTTATCACTGTCCACTGACTTTTAATGATGTGTACATAGACACCCAAATCCTTTGCTCCTCCATAATTCTCGCAGCTAAGAAACACAGTCAAGGGCCAAATAGCACAGGTGAAGGAGCAATAAAAGATATTTCTGTGCTGTGCCTTGATTAGCATGGTTTTGTTTCCAAAGCCTTTTTTTCAAGGTTCTCATTATTTCTTTGTATGTGTATCCATTTACCAGTTAAAAATATTATTGCCTGTCATGATCACTCTGCATGATCATAGATGTAGTGATGCGTCTTAGTTTTTTGCTTGGTTTTGCTCATTATGGATCTAGTGTTTTGGCTTTCTCAATGATCTAACATATTTCATTGACAAGGTAATTGAATGATGAAGTGGGGCATTTCAGGAAGGTTTGCTTCTCTGTTGTCTCATTGGCTTGACATGTTGCAGTTACAGGGCTAATGAAGTGGGACAACCTTAATAAATCTGAGATTGACGGCAGTGGCCCAACCAATGAAAGTGGTTGGCATGGGCACCTAAAAATAAAACAGTTTCGGTCACCTTTACAGCGCTCGCAAACAAGAGTTTCGGTGGCGAGATATTCAACCTGAGAAAGCAGTTTAAGGCTCAAATACTTTACTATTTAGGTCAGTAAGATTTTCAGCTTATTGCTGGAAGCAAAGTCATTTCTAAGAATCTATGATGTGGAGATGCCGGCGTTGGACTGGGATGGGCATTGTAAGAAGTCTCACACACCAGTTTAAAGTCCAACAGGTTTATTTGGTATCATAAGCTTTCGAAGCACTGCTCACCTGATGAAGGAGCAGCGCTCCGAAAGCTCGTGATACCAAATAAACCTGTTGGACTTTAACCTGGTGTTGTGAGATTTCTAAGAAGCATTTGTCCACATTGACAAAGGTTTGACAGGTGCTTAACAATACTCCATTTCAAAAACAAACTTTTCACCTTTGTAATTTTGTCCATGTACAAAGCCATTGGCACTGTACTGAACCACCGAGCCATTGAAAAGTTATGGTGCAGGTAAAGGCCATTCAGCCCTTCATATCTGCGCTGGCCAAAAATAAACTAGCCACTCATTTTAATCCTACTGTCCAGCACTGGTCCATAGCCTTGCATCTTACAACTCTTCAGATGCAGATCCAGGTATCTTTTTTAATGAGTTGAATGTTCCAGCCTCAACCACCAACTGAGGCAGTGAATTTCAAACACCCACCCACCCTCTGGTGAAAACGTTTTTCCTCATGTCTCCTCTAATCCTTCGACCAATCACTTCAAATCTATGACCACTGACAATTTATCCCTCAGCTGGAGAAACAAGTCTTTCCTGGCTACCTTATCAAGCCCCCTCGCAATTTTGTACACCTCAATTAGGTCACCCCCTTAGTCTCCTCTGTTTGAAGGAAAACAATGCTAGCCTATCCAGTTTCTCCTCATCACTGCAATTTTCAAGCCCTGGCAGCACTTCTGTAAACCCCCTCATCAATTCTTCTTGGTGCTTCCTCAAACAATTCTGTTAAGTTAGTAAGACATGATAGAAACTAGAAGCAGTAGTATGCCTTTCGGCCCTTTGAGCCTGCTCCGCTATTCATTTTGATCATGGCTGATAATTGAATTCAATATCCTGATCCCCTCTTCCTCCCATATCCCGTGATCCCTTTAGCCCAAGAGCTATATCTAATTTCTTCTTGAAATCAGACAATGTTTTGGCCTCAACTACATTCTGTGGTAGTGAATTTCACACATTCATCACCCTCAGAGTGAAGCAATGTCTCCTCACCTCAGTTCTGAAAAATTTACCCCTTATCCTCAAACTATGACCCCTAGTTCTGGACTCCCCCCACCATTGGGACCATTCTTTCTGAATCTACCCTGTCTAACCCTGTTAGAATTTTATAATTTTCCATGAGATCTCCTCTCACTCTTCTAAACTCCAGTGAATATAATCCTAACCAACTTAGTCTCTCCTCATATGATAGACCTGCCATCCCAGGAATCAGCCTGGTAAACCTTCGCTGTACTCCCTTTATAGCACGAACACCCTTCCTCAATAAGGACACCAAAACTGCACACAGTACTCCAGGTGTGGCCTCACCAACACCCTATGCAATTGCAGCAAAACATCCCTATCCCTATACTCAAATCCTCTCGCTATGAAGGCCAACATATAATTTGCCTTCTTTACTGTCTGCTGTACCTGCGCGCTTACTTTCAGCGACTGATGCACGAGGACTCCAAGGTCTTATTGAGTATCCACCTCTCCCAATTTACACCCATTCAAGTAATAATGTGTCTTCCAATTATTGCTACCAAAGTGGATAACCTCACACTTATCTAAATTATACTGCATCTTCCCCTAACATACCATGCTGACTATCCCCCATCAATCCCTGCCTTTCTTAGTGACAGTTTCTCCTGCCTCTCAAAATTATTTCCAATAATTTGTCTACCACCAAAGTCAGACAAAGCGGCCTATCCCTCGCACCCTTTTAAAATAATGGCAAAATATTTGCAAGCCTCCAATCCTCTGAGACCTCCCCTGTATCCAGTGATTTGATTTGATTTATGAATGTCACCTGTATTGGGATACAGTGAAAAGTATTGTTTCTTGCGCGCTATACAGACAAAGCATCGCGTTCATTAAGTACATAGGGGAGAAGGAAAGGAAAGGGTGCAGAATATCGTGAGAGTACAAAATGATCCTCCGAGCATCTGCTATTTGTCTTCCTTCCGACTGACATATAAGCAAATGTTTTGAGCACAATAGCCACATGTTCATTGCTTTCAAAGCTGACATCTTCCAAGTAATGGTTGTGCATGCTATTGACAATATGCCAAAAAAGCCTTTAAGTTCTTCTGTTTTATGCCAGAAATGCTCGTTATGGGTTGGATTTTCACCTTTGCTGCCTAACTAGTGATCTGACCATGTTAGTTGTCTGCCATAACTAGAAACTGCCCAATTTGCATTCCATTGAAAATCAAGTGGGTTCCGTCAAATTCTGGTCACTCAAATCCATCAAATTCCCACCCAGCTGGGGAAGGCAGATAGAGTTTGCTCCCATATATTCTCTCACTATAGATGGATGCAAGTGTTTAAATTATACCATAAATCTGGGTAAGAAATTTTATGAGGCCTATATATCTTTATGTACACTGTATATGTGATGGAATACTCTCCAGTTACCTAGATGAGTGCCGCTCCAACAACAGTCAAGAGGTTTGACGCCATCCAGGGCAAAGCAGTCCATTTGATTGGCACCTCACCCACAAAAATTCACACCCTCCACCACACTGGCAGCAGTGTGTACCGTCTACAAGATTATAGAATCCCTACAGTGCAGAAGGAGGCCATTCAGCCCGTTGAGGTTGCACTGACAACAATCCCACCCAGGCCCTTTCCCCACAACCCCACGTATTTACTCTGATAATCCCCCTGACAATTTAGGGGGCAATTTAGCATGGCCAATCCATCTAACCTGCACATCTTTGGACTGTGGGAAGAAACCGGAGCACCCGGAGGAAACCCACGCAGACGCGGGGAGAACGTGCAAACTCCACACAGACAGTGACCCAAGGTTGGAATTGAACTCATCAAAACTTCTCAGGCAGCACCTTGCAAACTACGATCACTACCATCGAGAGGTTCAAGTGCGACAGCCACCTGGGTCACCACCACCTGGAGGTTCCCCTCCGAGCCACTCGCCATCCTGCACTGTCGCTGTGTCAAAATCCTGGAACTCCCTCCCTAACAGCACGGCGAGCGTACCTACACCATACAGATCTGCAGCAGTTCAAGATGTCAGCTCACCACCACCTTTTCCAAGGGCCATTGGGAGATGCAGTAAATGCTGGTCTAGCCAGCAGCACCCACATCCAAACCTGATAGCCTAATCCTGCTGGGCTGTTTGACCAAAGATAGATTGCGTGTTCTTGCAACATTCTGAAAAAACAGATTTGTGGGAATAAGAGATTTGAAGCTTATAGCTTTTACATCGGAACCGGGACGTAGGCCATTTAGGCCAAGTCTGTTTCGGCATCCAGTACAATCATGGCTGATCCGTGCTCTAATTCCTTTTGCCCATCTTTGCCCCGTACTAGAATAACAAAAAACTTAAATCTAAGGTTTAAAATTGACAGTTGACTAACATCAAATACAATTCGCAGAAGATGGTTCCAAACATTCAGAACTCATTGTATGTGGAAGTTTTCCTCAATTTTGGTCCTGCAAGGCTTGGCTCTTAATTTTTAGACTATTCCTCAGACTCCCCAGCCAGTGGAAATGTTGTTTCCTCCAACTACCCTCTCCATTGCCCTGAGTATCTTGAAAACTTCAAATCACTCCTTAATCGTCTAAATTCCAGGGAATATAATCCTAGATTGGGTAATCGCTCCTTACACTTTAACTCTATCAATTTGTTAAGTCTATGGATGGGATTTTCGGTGCAACCCGCTGTGTGTTTCGTGGAGGCGGCACGCCACTGACCGGTGGTGGCATCTTCTGGTCCTGCCATTGTCAACGGGGTTTTCCCTTGAATGCACTCCCCCTCTGTAATCATTTTAAAAAGGCCCATGAAGTTGGTCTCTTGGAGTATGGGCTCCCTGATAGAGGGGAGCAATTTAACATGGCCAATTCCCCTAATCTGTACATCTTGAGACACTAAGGAGCAATTTAGCATGGCTGATCCACCTAACCTGCACACCTTTGAACTGTGGGAGGAAACCAGAGCACTGGAAGGAAACCCTCGCAGACACGGGGAGAATGTGCAAACTCCACACAGGCAGGCACCCAAAGCCGGAACAGAACCTGGGTCCCTGGCGCTGTGAGGCAGCAGTGCTACTGTGCCACCCCATGTGTTATAATTGCCTTCCCAATCGGGGGAGCCTTACCTGTATATAAAAATGGGAGTGTCAGGCCCGCTGACACTCCTGACTCTGGCTTTGTATTTGAAGCACTCCAGGCGTGGAATAGAGTTTGCAAAGGAAATCTGGTAAAGAGACATCGACCTCTGAGGAGCTATTTCACCCTCTCCGTGGGAAACCCGCAGTGGGTGGGGAGGCGGGGGGGGGGGGGTTCACTGTCAGTGGGACAGGAAGATCCCACTGACCTGAATTGCTGGAAAATTCCAGCCTATGTCTCACTTCTTCCAAGGCCAACGTATCCTTTCTAAGGTGTAGTACCCAGAACTGCTGATAGTATATCATTAATATTTGCTATAGATTTGATCATCAATCAAACCTGTGAAGTAATTGCATTTATTAAAATATCATAGTCTGGAATGATTGAAATATTCATCGTAATGGCTGCATGTGTTATGATATTTACGTGACTTGGATTTATTTTCGGTTTTTGGACTGATTCTTTTTAGCTAGATAAATAGTTGTGAGTTTGTAATTGTACCTGCCATTCATTAATAATTTCTATCTCTTTCCACGCAGGGTTATTTTCTGCTGTTTGAATCGATGTTGGACTCGGTCATATACGCACGGGACAAGTACCTGATGGAAGGCGGTGCAGGTTTGTGTTTTGAGGAGGGGAAGAAAAATTAAATAAAACTCAATCTTGTCTCTGTCGATTTTTGGAAGCCGTATGTGCATTCCTCTCATGCCGTGCTATGCACCACTGTGAAAGTTTCCACTAGAAATGAAATATGCCCCCATTACTGACAGCTCGCAGGCATCAATTTACTTTAATGGCTTTCAAAAGGAAGAACACTTTAAGTGTTTTTTTTTGGAGATCTAGGGTTGAATCCACACATTCTTTATTTTAAAGACCTTTAAAACTTACATTAAATAATTAATCATGATGGTTTATCAAGAACGTAAATGGGGAAGTTGTTAGTGTGGGATACTGTTATTTCCAACGAATCCATAGAATCCCTACAGTGCAGAAGAGGCCTTTCGGCCCATCGAATCTGCACCGACTCTCTGACAGTGTATCTTTCCCATGGCTAATCCACCTAATCTACACATCTTGGGACACTAAAGAGCAATTTAACATGGCCAATCTACCTAACCTGCACATCTTTGAATTGTGGGAGGAAACCTGAGCACTGGGAGAAAATTCATGCAGGCACAGGGAGAATGTGCAGACTCCACCCAGACAGGCACCCAAAGCCAGAACAGAACCTGGGTCCCTGGCGCTGTGAAGTTTATTGGGCCATTTTAGAGGGCAGTTAAGAGTCAAAACATGTTGTGGGTCTGGAATTCCCCTCCAAGCCACTACCATCCGGGCTTGGAAATATATCGCCGTTCCTTCGCAGTCGCCGGGTCAAAATCCTGGAATTCCCTGCCTAAAGGCATTGTGGGTCAACCCACAGTAGGTGGACTGCAGCGATTCAAGAAGGCAGCTCACCACCACCTTCTCAAGGGCAACTAGGGATGGGTATTAAATGCTGGCCAGCCAGCAACACCCATGTCCCATGAATGAATTGAAAATAACTGAGATGTATTACGTTCAACCAATACAACTTGTCTCTGCATCATGATGCAAAATGATGAGAATCCTATGCCTCACCACCACCTTCTCAAGGGCAACTAAGGATGGGCAATAAATGCTGGCCAGCCAGTGATGCCCATGTACTACGAATGAATAAAAATAAAGGAAAACATTAAGTTGTTTTACAGGTACAGTACAGGTAAAAGGATAACTAGGGAAAGAGTAGGTCCCATTAAGGACCACAGTGGTAATTTGTGTATAGTACCAGAGGACGGAGTAGGTTTCTAAATGAATGCTTGGTGTCAGTGTTCACTAGTCATAGAATCATAGAAACCCTACAGTGCAGAAGGAGGCCATTCAGCCCATTGAGTCTGCACCGACCACAATCCCACCCAGGCCCTACCCCCATATCCCTACATATTTACCCGCTAATCCCTCTAGCCTACACATCTCAGGACACTAAGGGGCAATTTTAGCATGGCCAGTCAACCTAACCCACACATCTTTGGACTGTGGGAGGAAACCGGAGCACCCGGAGGAAACCCACGCAGACACGAGGAGAATGTGCAAACTCCACACAGACAGTGACCCAAGCCGGGAATCGAACCCAGGTCCCTGGAGCTGTGAAGCAGCAGTGCTAACCACTGTGCTACCGTGCCGTCCAGTGAGTGGGACAATGTGAGCATAGAAGTCAGCGAGTACTATGATTCAATTAAATAAATTAATATAAACAGAGAAGAGGTTCTGAGTGATCTGGCAGGCTTAAAAGTAGATAAATCTCCAGGTCCGGATGAAATGTATCCCAGGCTGTTGAGTTAGGCAAGAGAGGGGCACCCACAATAATTATCAATTCCTCTCTGACCGCAGGAGAGGTGCCGGAGGACTGGAGAACAGCCAATGTGGTACAATTATTCAAGAAAGGAGGAAGGGGTAAACCAGGAAATTACAGGGCAGTCAGTCTAAGCTGAGTGATGGAGGAACTATTGGAAGCAATTCTGAGGAACAGAATGAATCTGCATTTGGAAGGCAGGGATTAATCAAGAACAGTTGACATGGTTTCATTAAGGAGAGGCCAACATGATTGGATTTTTCGAAGAGATAACCAGGTGTGTAGATGAGTGCAATGCATTTGATGCAGTTTACGTATCTTCAGTAAGGCTTTTGATAAGGTCCCATATGGGAACCTGATTGTTAAGGTAAGAGTCCGTGGGATCCAAGGAAATGTCGTAAATTGGATCCAGAATTGGCTGAGTGGCAGGAAGCAGAGAGTGATGGTCGGGGACTGTTTTTCTGACTGGAAGCCTGTCTCCAGTGAGGTCCTGCAGGGATGAGTGTTGGGGCCCTTGCTGTTTACGCTTTATACAAATGATTTAGACTTGAATGTAGGAGGGTTGATCAGTAAGTTTGTGAATGATATGAAAATTGGTGGGGTGGTCAATAGGAAGATATCCTCCTGTAATCTCAGGCTACAGACAGGCTGGTCAGATGGCTGATCAGTGGCAAATGGAATTCAATCTGCATAATTGTGAGGTAATGCACTTGGGCAGGACAAACAAGACAAGGGATTAATACATGATGAACAGCAGGACCCTAGGAAGCACCGAGCATCAGAAAGACCTTGGTGTGCATGTACACCGGTCCCTTAAGGTAACAGGACCAGGTGGATAAAGTGGTTAAGAAGGCATAGGGTATACTTGCCTTTATTAACTGAGGCATAGAATTTAAGAGCAGGGAGGTTAAGCTGGAACTGTGTAAAACATTAGTTAGGCCGCAGCTGGAGTATTGTGTGCGATTCTGGAATCCACATTTTAGGAGGGATGTGATAGCATTGGAAAGAGTACAGAGGAGATTTACCAGGATGTTGCCTGGGCTGGAGAGTTTTAGCTGTGAAGAGAGATTGGATAGACTGGGGTTGTTTTCCTTGGAACAGAGGAGACTGAGGGAGGACATGATTGAGATGTATAAAATGATGAGAGGCATAGACAGACGGGAGAAAGCTTTTCCCTCAGGTGGAGGAATCAATAACTCGGGGCCTAGATTTAAGGTAAGAGGCAGAAGATTTAGAGGGGATGTGTGAAAACAAATTTTCACACAAAGGGTGGTGGGAGTCAGGAACTTACTGCCTGAAAGGGTGGTGGAGGCAAGACTCTCATAACATTATAGAATAAAATCCCATAGAATTTAAGAAGTATTTAGATGTGCACCTGCGATGCCAAGGCTCTGGGCCAAGTGCTGGAAAATGGGATTAGAATAATTACATGGTTGTCTTTGACTGGCACAGATACGATGGGCCAAAGGGCCTTTTCTGTGCTGTAGACCTCTTTGACTCAGCTGTACCAAAACGTCTAAAGACTGCTCTTTAGATTTACTTCTTACACAAGATCGTTTTAAGGTTACTTAGATTAAAGAGAGAAATTCCTTGCCTTTAAAGCAAGTGGTAAGAGAAGCAATTAATTTGAATCCCTACCCCTTCAATCAATAGGTGCTGAATGTTCAGAACGGTGTGAATGCTGGTGTGAGGCTTATCCCTTCCTGCCCCTCCCATTCCCCATCCCCTGGCATCTTGGACTTGGTGTTGGTGGAACTTTGTCCTGATAAAAATATCTTTTTCTTTTCTGCCCTGGATTGGAGTTTGCTTTTGGAATATAGCGATGAGCCAAAATCAAATTCACCTTCTGGAGATCTTTCAATGTTAAGTCGACCATAGATAATAGCTGGTGCTATTAGATATGAATAGTAAATAGGTTCTAAAACTTAGCGGGATAATCTTTGGAAGGCTTGCAAGAGTACAGCTTTTTTAAAGCCTACACGTTAACAATTGGAACTTCTCTCCCGTGATGTTTCTACTCATTCTTTGCATAAAAGTCAACATCCGTTGTTAAGTCCATGCAACCTAATAGCATTATGTTAAGTATCTGTTATACCAGTGAACAGGACGTACAATCTAACATTATGCTGTTGAGGTTTGCATTGAAAGGGGTTTATGTTGCTAACCATTCCTTCTCATCTTTGCTAAGTTGTAAAGCATCATGTCAACAGCCAATGTAGCTGAGGCTAAAATGACACACTCGCTGGAATTCTACCGCCCCGCCCACCATCGGAATCGGAGTGGGCGAGGGGCGGAACATGGGAAGGTCCATTGATCTCGGGTGTGATTTTCCAGTCTCGGGTCGAGTGAGGCCGTAGAATCCCACTCATTGACTTTATTACAGTAAAGGAATATACACTGAAGTGTGTTAAATTCAAATATAAACACATCAAAGTGGCGCTTAACTTTCATTACAGCCTCACGAGGCATCATTAAAAATTCTGAAGTCTTCGCAATCAATTCTCTTTAGTGATTGTTGAATGTGACTGCAGAGGTTGTCTGGGTAATTATTCAATCCTATTAAACCCCCAACCCGCCTATCCACGGAGCGACAAAATAGCAAGGCTGAAGAGCATGGTGATTCAGTCCCTTCCTGTCACATTGATATACAAGCTAGCACAATGACCAAACAGAGTTACACAAGGAACGAACTTCAACAGATAAGGACTCACCAAGCAAATTCAATTTAATTCGATTTGGATCCTGGGATTTTTATGTATTTTTTTCCATGTGTTAAATAGACAGACTATTCAATGTTAAATTCAGCTGCTTGTTTACCATTATAGAATAGAATCCCTACAGGAGACCATTCGGCCCATTGAATCTGTACCGACCACAATCCCACCCAGGCCCTATTCCCACAACCTCACGCATTTACGCTGCTAATCCCCCTGACAATAAGGGGCAATTTACCATGGCCAATCAACCTAACCCGCACATCTTTGGAGTGTGGGAGGAAACCCACGCAGACAAAGGGAGAATGTGCAAACTGTTACCCAAGGCTGGAATTGAACCTGGGTCCCTGGTGCTATGAAACAATCACTGCGCCACTGTGCCGCCCCAAATAGAACACCAAGTTACATAGGGTGAGAAAGTGGGATATGCAATATTCTGTTTGTTCCATCCCAGTGTGGCTTGTTTGCTCAGTTGTAGCCATTGTGCCCCTAAACCATCCACCTCAAGAGAGGGGCCTTTACCTCACCCACCACATGCAGGCAGCCATTTCATCCTCAATACGGTGCTCTGGAAAAAAGCCCGGTGGGGGCTTTTGAATTCCGGGCCTTCCTGTATTAGTCCGGCCTCAATCATCCTCTGAAAGGCTTGCCCAAGGTGGTCAAAAAAATGTCCAGTGAATTAAATCTTCCAAAGCTATATTTGCGTGCTTTGTTAGCGCATTTCTGTTAAAAATTGAGCATTACTGGATGTAATTTTTTGTTTTGTGAAAGGATGTTCTTGCATCTGGGAATAGGATTATCTTTTCCCAAGGTTGGCTAACCTGCATAGCTGCTGTGTGAGGTGGAAGTACATTGCCCATTCGGTGAAACAAGGCCAGTTTTTCTTTCAAGAGAAACAACAATACTGAATCCGCAAGCCCAGTTTGTTGGAGTAATATTTGATTGGAGACTAAAGAGGAATCAGTTCGGAGTGTGTATGTGTGTGTGTGTGTGAATCCTCCCAGTTGGATCCATTAGTCAGGCTTGGCTAATCATCAAGGCAGCTTGCCTGGAAAGCCTAGTTGTGCCAGGACTCTGCGTTATTTTTATTTCCTGGGGCAATTTTTTTATTAGTGAAAAATAACAGTTGTGAGAGGGTGCTGGGTTCTGAGCAGTTAGTGCTAAGTAGCTGCTGATCGCAGCATGTTTTATATGGAATGTACATTAAAAATCACATTTGCTGTGGTCATTAGTCAGCTTGAATGTGCTATGCTGGGGTCCTGGCTTAATATCAAGGGTTCTTTTTGACACCCACTTAAAATGTGTCCGCGTTCCAAAACAAAAACTGGAATTTAAAAATGATCTGAAAAATGAAAGGGAGGCAAGTCCTCTCAAAGTTCTCCTTTATAAACACAAACCCGATCTATTAATGCGCAGAAAATGAGAAGAGTTTTATTTCAAAATGTCATGAAAACCCTGCACTGTATGCTGTACTGACTATAAGCCCGATACAAGAGCACATATCGTTCAACCTGGAGCACTAGCTCCTTTCAATTCTCGACGTTCTGCGATTTGCGAGCCATTCTGAAAGTACAGAGAACGTCCCTTTTACAGGGGCGGCTTGGTGGCACAGTAGTTGGCACTGCTGTCTCACAGCTCCAGGGACCCGGGTTCAATTCCAGCCTCCATGTGGAGTTTACCCATTCTCCCCCTGTCTGTGTGAGTTTCCTCTGGGTGCTCAGGTTTCCTCCCACAGTCCAAACTTGTGCTGGTTAGGTGGATTGACGATGCTAAATTGTCCTTTAGTGTCTCAAGATGTCTAGGTTCGGGGATTAATGGGGTAAACAGAAAGCATTCATTCTGGTTGTATCACAGCGTGGCATGGCTCCTGCTCTGCCCAAGATTGCAAGAAACTACAAAAGGTTGTGGATGTAGCCCAATCCATCACACAAACAAGCATCCTATCCATTGACTCTGTCTACACTTCCCACTGCCTCGGCAAAGCAGCCAGCATAATTAAGGACCACACGCACCCCAGACATTCTCTCTTCCACCTCCTTCTGTCGGGAAAAAGATACAAAAGTCTGAGACACCAACCGACTCAAGAACAGCTTCTTCCCTGCTGCCATCAGACTTTTAAATGAACCTACCTCGCATTAAGTTGATCTTTTTCTACGCCATAGCTATGACTGTAACACTACATTCTGCACTCTCTCATTTCCTTCTCTAGGAACGGTATGCTTTGTCTGTATAGCGCGCAAGAAACAATACTTTTCACTGTATACTAATACATGTGACAATAATAAATCAAATCAAATGTGGGGTTATGGGGATAGGGCCTGAGTGGATGCTCTTTCGGTGAGTCCTCTTATGCAGACTCGATAGACTGAATGGCCTCCTTCTGCACGTGGGGATTCTATGATTCTATGAAATCAGCCACGTGAGCTTCAGTGAAAGGAGAGCTAGCTTTGGGCAGTGAATCGAGAAGGACGCAGATGTCATTGCTGTGAATCATTGTGAGCAGCCCAGAGAGCTCTTACTCCCTGTCCAATCAACGCGTTGTTAATTCTGCCCGTGTGCAGTAATAATTATTCAATTACTGCGCTAATAAGAAAAGAATGAAGTGACAAATATGTTGTGTTGGGAAGTTTAAAGGTCTATGGAGCAGAGGCAGCAGGGTGACAATTATTGTCTCTTTTCTCCCCCACCCCCCGATCTTGAAAGGCCGGACGTAACGATTTATAAATATAGATTCGATTTGAGATGTTTTCTTAAAAAAACGACACCAACCCCACAGCATACATATTATAGATTTCCTTCAGATCTCCCACTCGGCTCATGAATACCTTGTGTAAGGTTAGAGGAGGAAATGTAGCAATAAGCTTTGTGAGCTAATTGAAAACACAAGCCTGCATTTAGCCTTGGGAAAAGATTCCTGCTACAATGGTATCACCTTAGTCGATTGCCCGCTGTGTTATATAAGATCAATGGCATTTTATGTCTCATGGCATGAGACGTTTGTCACTAACTCCGGTCCGTTTGAGATCCAATAAATTAGAATGCAAATTATCAAGAGTCCAAGTTTAGCGATCTGGTGTTTTTTTCCCCCTCTGCAGTCAACTTAATGCACTTAATGCTTCCTTGCAGTGTACCCCGATATCTGCACCATTAGCCTGGTAGCAGTGGGAGACAGGAAGAAGCATGATGAACGAGTAGCTTTCTGGGAGGATGTGTACGGCTTTAAGATGTCCTGCATGAAGAAGGCAGTGATCCCAGAAGCTGTGGTGGAAGTGCTAAACCCTGACACCCTCATTTCGGAGCCCTGCACCATCAAGGTATGTATTGCTCTGCCAGCCAGGGGTATTCATCAGATAAGATGGTGAAGACGTTGTTGACACAATTTTTAAAAAAAGTTTATTTATTGGTGTCACAAGTTTAAAGTTTATTTATCAGTGTCACAAGTAGGCTTACATTAACACTGCAATGAAGTTACTGTGAAAATCCCCTAGTTGCCACACTCCGGCGCCTGTTCGGGTACACTGAGGGAGAATTTAGCATGGCCAATGCGCCTAACCAGCACGTCTTTCAGACCGTGGGAGGAAACTGGAGCACCCGGAGGAAACCCACACAGACACGGGGAGAACGTGCAGACTCTGCACAGACAGTGACCAAAGCCGGGGATCGAAACCGGATCCCTGGCGCTGTGAGGCAGCAGTGCTAACCACTGTGCCACCGTGCCACCCTTGGGTGGACCGGCAGAAAAAAAACAGTGATTAAATAAAGGAAGAATGAATGATAGAGACAACCAGGGACGGAGAGGAACATAAATTTCCAAAGGTGCCTGACAGGAAGAAGAATAGGGGAGAAAAGGAGAACAAAGGGGACAACAAGAGGCTAAACTATGGGAGCCAAAGAGAGGACAAATGCCTCTGTTCCTGCGTGAAGAAGGCAGTGATTCCAGAAGCTGAGATGGAATTGCTTAACCCCGACACCTTCATTTTGTGGCCCTGTACCATCAAGGTATGTATGTGCCTGAGGCCCGGCTTGGGTCACTGTCCCTTCTTCATGCAGGAACAGAAGCATTTTTTATTTTGTCCATAAGTGTTAAAAAAGGGAGATGAAAAAGTTTGTTGGAGTAGGCTTACATTGCAGTGAAGTAACTGTGAAAATCCCACACTCCGGCGCCTGTTCGAGTACACTGAGGGAGAATTTAACATGGACAATGCACCTAACCAACACGTCTTCATGGCAGAAATAAATGCAAGCTGTCGGGATCATGAACAGGCTTCACCGTCAGGGATAAAAGCTGGAATGGTTCACGTTGATTAGGCAGGGTGCCGCTGCAGTCCCGTGTTGGAACATAAACTGCCAGGTAGCGCCAAGCTCGGCTGAGCCTGAGAGTTCCCGCTTTGTGCATTGTGTGATGATCTGTCATCTCTCAATGTGTGCCGGAGAGCAACCCAGAACAGAAATTCTGTCACATAAACAGGTTTTTTTTCACAAATACCAATGGAGCGTAAAACAGGAAATTGGTTCCTGCTTACAGCAGCATTGTGCTATCTTGAAGCAAGCCGAGATTTCGGAAAAATGGTGTTTGGGGAAGATTGCAGCACTGCATTTAAAAGAAAGAAACATGATTGTCTTAAAAATCTTAATTCATTTTCAGCCTCCACTGTGAAACAATTAATGAATCATACATTTAACGGAAAAATATTTGTATCACCACCGAGTTAAAGGATAACAGAGCTATTGTGATTAAGAAATTGTCTGATTTGCTTTTGAAAATTACGAGTGAATCTTCCACTGCTCTTTCGGGAAGCACATTTCAGATCATCATCTCACTGGATAAAGAAAATCCCTTCTTCTTCCCCTGCTTCTGTTACCGATTTCTTTAACCGTGTGCCCTCGACTCATCAACCCTCCTGCCAGTGGAAAAAGTTTCTCCCTATCCAGTCCATCAAAAACCTTCACCATTTTGAACACCTCTGCTGAACTCTTGTTTTTTTTGATCTAATGGAAGCATCGTGCCTTGGCTTTCTCCCCACCACCTTTGCCCGACCAAGTTCATAAGATATAGAAGCAGAATTAGGCCATTCGGCCCATCACGTCTGCTCTGCCATTCGATCATGGCTGATATACTTCTCATCCCCATTTTCCTGTCTTCTCCCCATAATCCTTCAACTCACTGCCAATTAAAAATCTTTATAACTCCTCCTTAAATTTACTCACTGTCCCAACATTCACCGCACTTTGGGGTAGAAAATTCCACAGATTCACAACCCTTTGGGAGAAATAGTTTCTCCTCAACTCTGTTTTAAATTTGCTACCCCTTATCCTAAGACTATGACCTCTTGTCCTAGAATGCCCCACAAGGGGAAGCATCCGCTTCACATCTACTTTATCCATACCTTTTATCATCTTGTATACCTCAATTTGATCTACCCTCATTTTTCTAAATTCTAGAGAATGTAGGCCTAAACTGTTCAATCTCTCTTCATATGACAAAGCCCTCATCTCTGGAATCAATCTAGTGAACCTCCTCTGAACTGCCTCCAATGCCACTACACCCTTCTTCAAGTAAGGGGAGTTAAGACAGGGAGTGCTCCCAGTATGCTGCTTTGCAACGAGAACACTAAATGCTGTGGGCTTTATCTTCCCAAGGAGTGGCAGTCGACAGTGACTGCCAGAGCTTTGCGTTTCTTGCTCGGACTCCTGAACCAGGCCCCTTCAGTACCTGTTCTCGGAGTCCATCCTTCTATTGCAGGATTGTCGGGGGGAAGCCAAGCCTCGCTCTCTTCTCAGCAATTATTTTAGTAAGCCTTCATTCAACAATACACTGCAAAGCTTTGGGATGTTTAGTTTTCACTCTAAGTGAATAAGTGAGCTAAGTGGGTACAATGCCAGCTAGGTAGGGTGGTAGGGTGGGTAGAGTGTCAGCCGGGTAAGTTGGTAGTGTGGGTTGAGTGCCAGCTAGATAGGGCGGCAAAGTGCTGGTTGAGTTGGGCCCCCCACCCTGTGCTGGTGGGGCAGAGGTTCTGGAGGGGAGTCAGATGGTCAGTGGGGAGTCAAATGATGGGAGGGTCAGTTGGAGGATGTGGTATGAGTCAGATGCCAGTGGGGGTTGAAGGGGAATTGGGAGGGGCAGGGCAGTGGGATGGTCAGGGGTTCAGTTAGGGGAGTCGGGTATGAATCGGGTGTCAGTGGGGGAGTCGGAGGGCTGAGGGAGGCAGTGGGAGGGTTAAGGGGAGTCACAGGGTCAGTCGGGGGAGTCACAGGGTCAGTTGGTGTTGGTGGTGGGAAGATCAGTTGGGGGGGTTCGGATTTGAGTTCGATGTCAGCAGGGCAGTCAGAGGCTAGGGCGATGTCAGAGGACTGGGGGGTAGTTAGAGAGACACGGATGCTGCCAAAGGGTCAGGGGCAGTTGGTGGGTCGGGGTGGAGTAGTCGGAAGTTGGGGAGTGGGTGGGATGGGGTGTTCAGTAGGAAGTCAGTGGGTCAGTTGTAGAGTTACCCAGGCGTTAGATATGCTTATGCCTTTCTCCTGTCTAACATTTCTGAGGTAACTGTCCAGATATGCAAACCGACACTAACTCAAAATTGGAGAGCTTTTTGGAGGGCTCTGGTGCAGCAGAATTGCCCATCAGAAGTTGAAACTTCCTGGGAAACTCCCATGGAGTCCTTGCGTTGGGACTTCCAAGAGATATGGGCGAGGTGTGGACAATGGAAACGGAACGTTGACCTCAGGCGGGAATTTCCGGTCTCGCTCGAGTGAGGCTGTAAAATCCTGCCCGTAATCCTTTCCGCTGTGCTATTTGTTTTTAACATCAGCGTGTTTACCATAGAATCCCTACAGTGCAGAAGGAGGCCATTCGATCCATCGAGTCTGCATCGACAATGATCCCACCCAGGCCACCCCGTAACCCCACAGATTTACCCTGCTAATCTCCCTGACACTAAGGGGCAATTTAGCATGGCCAATTCACCTAACCTGCACATCTTTGGACTGTGGGAGGAAACCGGAGCACCTGGAGGAAACCCACGCAGACACGGGGAGAACGTGGCAGACTCCGCACAGACAGTGACCCAAGTACTTGAATAAAACTTAAAAATACATTCCGAAAGATCAAGGACAGAAATATTGCTGCTTAAATTTAAAACTGCAGCCAATGAGAAATAATCTGAAACAAAGGCAACAATAAATATGTGATCCCGGGTTGATATTTGCGTGAGGATGGGTAAGTGCTGAGTGAAAAAGTCTGAGCTTCAATGCTGGGACTCCAGTATTGGTTAGGTGCATTGGCCAAACTAAATTCTCCCTCAGTGTATTTGGACAGCCAACACAGAGTGTGGCGACCAGGGGATTTTCACAGTAACTTCATTGCAGTGTTAATGTAAGCCTACTTGTGACACTAATAAATAAAACTTAAATAAATTGAGACCTGTGATCTGGGTTCAGCAGTTCTAAATTGGCAGAGGGAGGAGGGGTAACAAATTGAAGCCGCCACGGACACATAGAAGGAGAGGAATGAAATATATAAGGAGGCAAGAGATTGTATCGATATTTACATCCTCAGGATATTCAACAGCGCTCGACGGCTAATGCATTACTTTTGAAGTGTGGCCACTATTTTGCGGCAAGCACAGCAGATGAATGTTTAATCTGTCTGGTTTTTAACGATGTTGGTTGGAGATTGGTTATGGTTTAACCGCAGCAAAGCGTGATGCACGGTCATATCAAAGTAAAGAATTACACCCAAAGCTGGATTTGAGGTTTCAGGTAATGTAGGCCAGGTGGCCAGCTCAACACCTGCCCACCCAGCCTCTGGTTCACCCCCCTAATATGCGAGGTGGGTGCACACTGAAATTGGCAACAACCCACCCAACTGTCATTAAATAATTAAGCATAATTTAGGCATGTTAACAAGCCCATTGACCTGAGTCATACGCAGGTTGGCAAGGGCAGTTTGGTGAGAGTGGGCAGGCCATTTTTAAAAGCTTACCTGAGCAAAGGTGGAAAGTGGGGGAGGGAGGGAGGGGATACCTCATTCAGGGGGTGCTCTGCACTCATTAGGGGCACCACCACCCCACCTTGATATGTGACCCTCCCCCATCACATTCTTGCTTTGCTGCCTACCTGACACTGGATTCTAGGATCCCTGCCCACTCTAAAAGCCACAAACTTGTCCTTGAGGTAGCCATCAGTCTCTTTGGCCTTTTTGCTGCAGTCCTCCATGGCAATGGTAAAAGAGTCTTAATTCTCATCAATGCAAACATCACTTCGTTTTTAGGAGCAATGAGTCGCCATTTATTAATCCATGTCTGGATCTAAGACTTGACAAGTTTACATAAAGAAAGCCGGATTGAAATTAGCTAAACATTGCTAAGAACAATGCGGTGGTTAAAATATGGGCAGTGGTCTCTGGGTAATTTATTATAGATTCTATTTCACACTCTGCAGCACATGAGCATTTAACGGACAGTGGTTTTATAATGAATGAAACGTCAGTGAGTGACATTAAGGCTAGGTACTTCCACGTGTTCATTTGCCCAAAGGAATGTTTTCCTGGTTTATATTCCTTACAAGTACGTACTTCTTAAAGTGTCAGAAAATAACAATGTTAGCTTTCATTTGCTTGATCTAATGCTTTTTTGCTGTGGCGTAGAAGCTCCATATTGATGTTTAAGTAGCTGAATAATACAAAGGTTGGTGTAGAACTCTTATTTATCACTGTTGTGAAATGCACTCAGCCGCACAGAATGCCTTTAGGGAATGTTTCCACAGTTCCTTGAAATCCAATTTCATTAGGTTAAACATCAAATGGAGACAATTAATGAAAAGAACCTGTAATTCTCATTTAATATGTAAATAAAATGAATCCAAAGTAAAATTAGTCATCCTTGTGTTTGGGGAGTTTGCGATGACGAAACTGATTCACATTATGCTTTAAATTGTGTTCCTTTTGATCTTTCAACAATGTGGCAGCTCTAATGAAATGAGCTTTAGAGAATTGTACAGCACAGAATGAGGCCATTCAGCCCATCACTTGGAGACGAGGATGAGGAATTTAAAAAACAAAAGCAACGTTAGCTTTCATTTGCTCAATCTCATCCCAGCTGGCTCCTTGAAAGAACCATCTAGTTAGTTCCTGCCGGCCAGCTCTTTCTCTTTAGCCCTTTATAACATTGTACCATTTAGTTTATATTGCATCACCTCATCCTTCAGTGGGGTTGACTGCTTTACGCAATAGTCATAAGTAAGAGATGTACACTAAGCTTTCCATCAATCAGCTCCTGAAAAATCACTTCACTGGTTGTGCAGTTTGTACTCAATTGTCTGCTCGTTCTCACAATGTCTTTGTTATATGGTTACTAGACACAGCTTTGCACATGACCACGAGTCTAAAGTTATTCACCTACAGCATCAGTCATCACGGTTTACCAATTTTATGGCCAAGTTGCATTTGAACATACGAATTAGGAGCTGGAGCAGGCCATTTTGCCCCTTGAGCAGGCCATTCTGCCCCTCGAGTAGGCCATTCTGCCCCTCGAGCAGGCCATTCTGCCCCTCGAGCAGGCCATTCTGTCCCTCGAGCAGGCCATTCTGCCCCTCAAGCAGGCCATTCTGTCCCTCGAGCAGGCCATACTGCCCTCTGAGCCTGCTCCGCCATTCAGTAATCTGTTTCTGTTTTTCAAATTCCTTATTCCCATCTACAAGAGGTGAAGCTGGAAAGGTTGAACAATATAAGGAATCTTTTATCAGCCCTGTGACGTGGATCTGTGGATGAAAACCAAAATATTGCAGCGCTAGGAAATCTGAATACAACACAGAAAATGCTGGATAAAGGCAAAATACTGCGGACACTGGAATCTGAAACAAAAGCAGAAAAATGCTGGAGAAACTCAGCAGGTCTGACAGCATCTGTGGAGAGAGGATAGAACCATTATTTCGAGTCAGGGTGATCCTTCATTGGAGCTGAAACACTCAGCAGGTCAGCCGATATCTGTGGAGAATTCATACGAATAGACAAATTAGGACAAAAGTAAGCCATTCAGCCCCTTGAGCCTGCTAATAAGATCATGGTCAATCTATTTGTGTTTCCAATTGCTCATTCGCATCTACCCCCCACCCCGCCCCCAATAACCTTTGATTCGCTTGCCCAACAAGAATCTTTCTACCTCCCCCTTAAAAACATTCAACGACCCTACCTCCGCTGTTTACTGAGGCAGAGAATTCCAAAGTCGCACAATGCTGAGAGAAAAAAGTTCTCATCTCTGTCCTAAAAGGTTAACAACTGAACTATGACTGTTGTTGGTTTGTATAACTCACAAATCAGAAATTGGATTCCTTTTGCAGTAAAGTAAAATATCTGGAACTCCCACCCTAACAACAGATACACTGTGGGTGTATCTGCACTACACAGACTCCAGCGGTTCAAAAAGTTGGCTCACCTTCTCATAGTCACTTGCAGATGCACAATAAATGCTGACCTTGCCAGAGATACGTACATCCGACAGATGAATATTTTAAAAAAAGCATCAGTGAACCTGTCCGATATGTTTGATGCAGAGGGTTTACTGATGGAAACACCGTAGAATTAGACAGAGATGTACAGGTAGCGTACCTCAAATCTGACGACATGCAGGCTTCCAAAACCGGGACATTTTCTTCCTGAGCTCCAAGTTACTCAGGGAACGTTGACGCCCCTCCACCCAACCCAACCAATCTGAAAGACGTGCTGGTTAGGTGCATTTACCCAAACAGGCGCCGGAGTGTGGCGATTAGGGAATTTCACAGTAACTTCATTGCAATGTAATGGAAGCCTGACTTGTGACGAATAAATAAACCATAAACTTTAACCCAGTTCGGAAATGTTTGAGAAGTTGCTGCATTGGAGCGTTGGAGTTCCAAGTATTGATTGACTTTGTGCGCTTGATGTTTAATTTTCAGTTCCAACAATGGGGTATATTTAACAACTCTTCAGTTTGATTCATCCTTTCTGTTTTTAAACAGGGTACACTTAGAACGGGGAGTGGGGGAGGCATGAAAGAGTTATTAGATCCAATGAGTGAGAAGTGAAATAATGTGAGTAATGACATGGCCATTAACATAAAGTGGCTTTCAGTAATATCATTTGGTTTTCCTGTGTCTCCTCTTCACTGAATAAATGGATTCTGATTATTATTTTTCCGAAAACCGGTGTGTTCCAAAACCTGGCACAGAGTCGGCCCCTAGGTTACCAAATATGAGGTGCTCTACGTGTAATAAGTTTCCAACACATGCCCAAAATTAGTTGTGGATTTGATTTGATTTATTATTGTCACATGTATTAATATACAGTGAAAAGTATTGTTTCTTGCGCACTATACAGACAAAGCATATTGTTCATGGGAAGGAAAGGAGAGGGTGCAGAATGTAGTGTTACAGTCATAGCTCGGGTGTGGAGAAAGATCAGAACGTGGTGTTTCAGTCTTGGCTGGGGTGTGGAGAAGGATCAGCTTAATATATGGTAGGTCCATTCAGAAGTCTGATGGCATCAGGGAAGAAGCTGTTCTTGAGAGAGTTGGCCTGGAATCTCAGACTTTTGTATCTTTTTTGCAACTGAAGAAAGTGGAAGAGAGTATGTCCGGGGTATATGGGGTCCCTGTTTATGTTGGCTGCTTTTCCAAGGAGGCGGAAAGTGTAAACGGAGTTAATGGATGCAAGAGGCCAGAAGAATGCAAACTTGAAGGGGAGCACTTTTGCCGTATCGTATTCCAGGAACATCTCGGATCGCAAGTGATGTTGACTACTCCTTCTGACCGTTGCCCTCAATCAAGACCATAAGTGTATCATTCAAGAGTAATGTTTAACACTGGTTCAGGAAAAGCATCAAGAGTCAAGGGATTGATTCCAGCTAATTTACACTTATTGTGTCTGTATGATATCCCCTTTTGTTATGCTCAACTTCCTTTGGACGCACAGGATTGTTTTGTACAAACGAGAAAGGGAGATTTAAAATGCAGTGCTAATTTATATCAAAAATGCCTTGAACTGGATCAGGTGATTATTGACTCCTTGGGCGGGGTTTTACAGCTTTGCTTGACCCAAGACTGGAAAATCCCACCTGAGGTCAACGGACCTTCCTATTGACCACCCCTCGCCCACTCCGACTCCAGTGGAGGGTGGGGCGGTAGAATTCCGACGCTTATTAACAATCTGTGTGAACTATGTAGCATATACTAAAGTTGTATTATTTGTGCGAAGTGATCTTTGTGTATGAAATTGTTTTTTATGATAGTCATTGGTGCTGCAGTTCTGAAATATGGACTTTACATCAATCAGTGTTGCAACTAATGGTGAAACAGCAATACATTAAGAACATTGGAATATATTTAAGATATTACTGCTGAGTTGAATTACTCGACCAACATCGAAACAATGTTGGAAAATTATCAGGTTGTTCAGAATGAATTCCGAAGTGGCCTTGCTCTCAGAGTCAGAACTTCATAGTACACAAACTTGGCTTGAGTCAATGAATGTGGCATTAGAAACCAGATGGGACAGTTTGGAATCCTGTTTTTGCAGTTTTCAGAGTATCATAGAATCCCTATAGTGCAGAAGGAAGCCATTCGGCCCATCGAGTCTGCACCAACAACAATTCCACTCAGGCCCTATCCTCATAACCCCATAAATTGACCCTGCTAATCCCCCTGACACTAAGGGACAATGTAGCATGGCCAATCCACCTAACCCGCACATCTTTGGAGTGTGGGAGGAAACCAAAGCACCTGGAGGAAACCCACGCAGACACGGGGAGAACGTGCAGACTCCTCACAGACAGTCACCCAGAATCGAACCCAGGTCCCTGGCGCTGTGAGGCAGCAGCGCTAACCACTGTGCCACCGTGCAGCCCCAACAGAACACCAAGTTACATAGTGTGAGAAAATGGGATATGCGATATTCTGTTTGTTCTGTCGTAATATGGCTTGTTTATTCGGTTGTGTTGGTGTATTAATGAATACTTCCCTGGAAACCTTCCCTTGTTTTCCAGGCAATAGACTGCAATACAGTCAGAATTTCAGATCTGGATTTTACCTCTGAATTCTCACTGAAGATAACAGAGGATCACGAATGTGTGGTGAGTTGGTTCACTTCAACTGAAAACCAAATTAGAACTAGAAGATGGATACATCTACTTACTGATGTAAATTAATTTGGTAATAGTCGAGTAATGAAGTGAATTAATGTTTAAAGAAATAGCTATAGGTATTTGCTTTGTTCATTGAGTGGTTATACATCTTAATCAAGTTAAATCATGCCAGTTTGTTAATTCCATCACAACTGCCTGCAATCAAATGTTAGGCATATTTATGGGTCTGTTAACAATGTTTCTTGCCACTGTTTTGCCTTTCATAGTTACTTCCATTATTTCCTTGTATATTACAATGAGGTTCCCAATTCATGGAATAAAGTGACGGCAGCAACATGGAAACAAAGTTGTCTGAATAATAGGAAGCTGAGAGTAATGGTCAGTGGATATTTTTTGGGCTGGAGGAAGGTTTGTAATGCTGATTCCCAGGAGTCGCTATGGGGACTCTTGTTTTTCCAGATATACATTGAAGATCTAGATCTTGGTGTTCAGGGGATAGTTTCAAAGTTTGTGGATGATACAAAATGTGGAAGCATTGTAAACTGTGAAGAAAACAGCGTGGAACTTCAGAGGCACAGAGACAAGTTGGTGGAGTGGACAGATAGGTGGCAGATGATTTTCAATGCAGAGGTGTGCGAGGTGATACATTGTGGTGAGAAGGACATGGAGAGACAATATAAAATAAGGGGTAAAATGTTAAAAAGGGAACTGGAGCAGAGGGACCTGGGTGTATATGTGCATAGATCATTGAAGTTGGCAAGACAGGTGGAGAGAGCAGTTAAATGCAAAGCATGCAGTATTCTGGGCTTTACTAATAGGAGCATAGAGTACAAGAGCAAGGAGGTAATGCTGAACTTAAACAAGATACCAGTTAGACCTCAGCTAGAATATTGTGTACAGTTCAGGGCACCACACCATCAGAAGGATGTGAACATATTGGACAGAGTGCAGAAGCGGTTTACAAATATGGCTCTCGAGATGAGAAACTTCAGTTATGAGGGTGGACTGGAGAGATTGGGACTGCTCTCCTCGGAATGAAGAAGGCTAAGAGGAGATTTAGTAGAGGGGGCTGGACAGAGTAGACGTTCCCCCTCGTAAAAGGATCAAGAACGAGAGGGCACAGATTTAAAGTGATTTGTAAAAGAAGCAAATCTGATGTGAGAACATTTTTCTTCACACAATCAGTAGTGAGAGTCTGGAATGCACTGCCTGGATGTGGTGGAGGCAGGTTCAATCTCTGATACAGTTACAGCTTAGTTATTGATAACATGCTATACATGTATACAGCACTTAGTAATATATTTTACAGATTATTTATATTTTCTTTGCCGTTGAACCTGATGCAGACATCACAGAATCCTACAGTGCAGAAGGAGGCCATTTGGCCCATCGAGTCTGCATCAACCACATCCTACCCAGGCCCTATCCCCATAATCTCATGTATTTACCCTAGCTAGTCTCCCTGACACTAAGGGGCAATTTAGCATGGCCAATCCACCTAACCAGTACATCATTGGACTGTGGGAGGAAACCGGAGCACCCGGAGGAAACCCACGCAGACACGGGGAGAAAGTGCAAACTCCAGACAGACAGTGACCCAAGCTGGGAATCGAACCCGGATCCCTGGCACTGTGAGGCAGGTAACCACTGGGCCACCAAGCCGTAAGGCAGTTAGTAATCCTCTGTTTTTGTTTCCACCCCTTTCATCCCAAAAGAAATACACCTGAACTCGCATTTTGAATATTTACAGCTTGGTATTAGAATTACAGAACATGTGGCTTATGGGAATTGATGATCTTTCAGCTAAAGTCAGTGCTAATTAAATCTAAATGATATGCTGCCAACTCATTTACAACAACAACCTGGGTTTTTAAATCTGTTTTAACGTTGCCAAATGTCCCAAGGCATTTCACAGCAGGATTTTCTAATTCAAACTAATAGCCAAATAGATGAATATAGACAATATGGTGAGACAGGTTTTAAGAAGCAATTTAAAGGAGGGGCAAAGAGTGACACATTTTAGGGCCAAGATAGCTGAAGGCATTACCACCAATGGTGGCTGTGTGGTACCCACTTCCTGAGTGCCAAAAGCCTGTCCACCATCCACAAGACACAAGTCAGGAATATGATGGAATACTCTCCACTTGCCTGGATGAGTGCAGCTCCAACAACACTCAAGAAGCTCAACACCATCCAATACAAAGCAGCTCGCTTGATTGACATTATACCCACAAACATTCACTCCCTCCACCACTGACACACAGTAGCAGCCATGTGTACTTCTAGAAGATGCACTGCAGGAATTCACCAAGGCTCCTTTGCCAGCACCTTCCAAATCCGTGACCTCTACTATCTAGAAGTAGAAGGGCAGTAGCTACATGGGGGGGGAATTTTACCATTTTGAGCCTAAGTGCCGAATCCGGGCGTCAAATAGATCCGCGCCTGGAATCCTCTTTCCAGCGCGCCCATACGCGTTTTGCCGGCTCCGGCCTGATCCGCGCTGTGGGCGGGGCTTAGCGCTGGCGGACCGATCGGAACTCTGAACTGCACATGTGCAGTTCGAATAAAATCTGACAGAGCGCGCCCGGGCGCAAAAGAAAGAAAAAGCAGAAAGCGGAGAGAGCGGCTCTCTGACGATCATCCTCTGGTCAGGGGGTGGGGGGGCGGGACCCAGATCATCCTCTGGTCGGGGGGGGGGGGGGGGGGGGAGGGGGTGTGACCGATCATCCCCTGGGGTAGGGGGGGGGCGGGAGAGGAGGAGAGGGGCTGTCCTGTCTGGAGACAATACACATTTCTTTAACCTGTG
Source organism: Mustelus asterias (assembly GCF_964213995.1). NCBI lineage: Eukaryota > Metazoa > Chordata > Chondrichthyes > Carcharhiniformes > Triakidae > Mustelus > Mustelus asterias. Next base: position 124,865,370 of record NC_135809.1, read on the forward strand.
CCTAATGCTCCCTCCACTCACGTTGTCTGTATCTTTAAATGTAGCTGTAAAGATTCGCATTCTAATCAGTATTCTGTAACTTGATTTTGTGTCTCTGTGCCCTGTTTGAGAGCAGATATCCACTCCATCTGACGAAGGAGCAGCGCTCCGAAAGCTAATGGCATTTGCTACCAAATAAACCTGTTGGACTTTAACCTGGTGTTGTTAAAACTCTTAAGATGTATCTACACCACATGATCTGCAGCGGTTCAAGAAGACAGCTCAGCAATACCTTCTCAAGGGCAATGAGGGATGGGCAATAAATTCTGGCCTAGCCAGCGATGCCCACACCCCAAGATGGAATAGACAAGAAAATTAAAACAGGTGGTGTGCAAGAGGCCAGAATTGGGGAGATGTTTATATCATCAAAGGTTGTAAGGGCATTACAGACACGGGGAGAAGTGAGGTCATGGAGGGATTTGAGTTGGCTGTATGGCGGTCAATGTAGGTCAGCAAGCACAGGGTCAATGAGTGAATGGAACGTAACCCAAGTTAAGATATGGGCAGCAGACCTTTGGATGACCTCAAGTTTATGAAGGAGGAAAGGCACCGGCTGTGCTTTCAACTCTCTTGGGCCCTAAGCTCTGGAATTCTCTCACTCGCTGCCTCTGCACCTCTCTCTCTTCCTTTACAACCTACCCCTTTGACCAAGATTTTCATCATCTGTCCAAATTTCCTGCCCCGCAATGTTGACTGTACTTCAAAAGTACATCATGGGCTGTAAAACGCATTGGGATGTCTTGAGGTGTGAAAAAGTTTTGTTTCTTGAATATCTTCTTACATTGCTGAGAGTCAAACTTCATTTGCCAGCACTCCTGTATATAGACAATACAAGTAGAAATGTGGAGCCAGTCTCTTATGGGGCCGGCATTAGAAAAATCTCAAAATCTAGTTTCATCAACGCACAAAACTGTGATAAGCATCAGGAGCATATTACCAATGCAATAATACAACTATAACGTCACCAAGTCAGAAGGTCAGAAATGGGGATGTTTGCCAATGATTGCACAAGGTCCAGCACACTTCGTGACTCCTCAGATACTGAAGCAGTCCATGTTCAAATGCAACAAGATCTGGACAATATCCAGGTTTAGGCTGACAAGTGGTGAGTAACATTCGCACCACACAACTGCCAGGCAATGACCATCACCAATAAGAGACACTAACCACCGCCCCTTGACATTCAATGGTGTTACCATCACTGAATCCCCCACTGTCAACATCCTTGGGATTACCATTGACTAGAAACTCAACTGGACTCACCACATAAACACAGTTGCTACAAGAACAGGTCAGAGGCCAGGAATACTGCGGCGAGTAACTCACCTCCTGACTCCCCAGTGCCTATCCACCATCTATAAGGCACAAGTCAGGAGGGTGATGGAATACTCCCCACTTGCCTGGATGAGTGCAGCTCCAACAATACTCATGAAAATTGGCACCATCCAGGACAAAGTAGCCTGCTTAATTGGCATTACATCTACAAATATCCACTTCTTCCATCACCGACACTTAGTAGCAGCATTGTGTACTATTTACAAGATGCAGTGCAGCAGTTCACCAAAGATCCTTAGACTGCACCTTCCAAACCCACAACGCATCTAGAAGGACAAAGGTAGCAGATACATGGGAACACCATCACCTGCAAGTTCCCCTCCAAGCCACTCACCGTCCCGACTTGGAAATATATCACCGTTCCTTTGCAGTTGCTGGGTCAAAATCCTAGAATTCCTTCCCCAGCGGCATTGTGGGTCAACCCACAGAACATGGACAGCAGCGATTCAGGAAGGCAGATTACCACCACCTTCTCAAGAGCAACAAGGGATGGGCAATAAATGCTGATGTGGAGATGCCGGCGTTGGACTGGGGTAAACACAGTAAGAAGTTTAACAACACCAGGTTAAAGTCCAGCAGGTTTATTTGGTAGCAAAAGCCACAAGCTTTCGGAGCCTTAAGCCTCTTCCTCAGGTGAGTGGGAATTCTGTTCACAAACAGGGCATATAAAGACACAAACTCAATTTACAGAATAATGGTTGGAATGCGAATACTTACAGCTAATCAAGTCTTTAAGGTACAAACAATGTGAGTGGAGAGAGCATCAAGACAGGCTAAAGAGATGTGTATTGTCTCCAGACAGGACAGCCAGTGAGGCTCTGCAGGTCCAGGCAAGCTGTGGGGGTTACAGATAGTGTGACATGAACCCAATATCCCGGTTGAGGCCGTCCTCATGCGTGCGGAACTTGGCTATCAGTTTCTGCTCAGCGACTCTGCGCCATCGTGTGTCGTGAAAGCCTTCGATTTCCTTCCCCAAAGGACATGAGTTTTTACAATAATTGCTAGTATCACAGTCACCATTCCGAAGACTAGCTTTCAATTCCAGCTTTGTTAATTGAATTTAAATTGCCCACCCGCTGTGTCTCCAGAACGTTAACCTGTGTCTCTGGATTATTGGACCAGAAACATTACTACTATGACAATGTCTCCCCATAATTCTTTTTTTAATGGATGATATAAGGATCATCATCTTAAGAACAAGTCCAAAGATGTCCGGATTAGGTGGACTGGCCATGCTAAAATGCCCCTTCGTGTTCCAAAATGTGTAGGTTAGGGGATTAGTGAGTAAATGCATGGGATTAAGAGAATCGGACAGCAGAGTGAGCCTAGGTAAGGTGTTTTGTTGGAGAGTCGGTGCAGATTCAATGGGCCAAATGTCGGGATTCTGTGATTCCATGATCAGATGGCACTGCCCAAGGGGCAAAATGCCAATGTCCAGCGGGCACCTTGGTACTGTCCACCGGGCATGGGGAGGTTTCGCTGCAACTCTACACTCGGGCTGAGTGACAGGGGGAGGGAAGCCAGCAATCGGGGCTGTGCATTGCGGTGGCAGGGGGGTGCCAGGGCTGCCATTGGGGGTCAGGATTGTGGGTTCAAGAAGGTCAGGGGTGATCAGGGCTGCTGGGGAGGGGAGGGGGAGATTGAGGCAGGCTGGGGGCTAGGCGGGGTGGCGATGTCGAGGCTGGCCCGGACACAACAGGGGGGGGCCAGCAATTGGGCGATGTGGGGTCGCGGGGCTGGCCAGCAGTTGAGCAATCGGGAGGCTGGCAGTGTGGATCTACTGCGCTGATCCCGGCGCTGACAGATCGGTGCATGCGCAGTGGCCCGCTCAGCGCTATGTTGCTGGCCTCTCCACTGAAGTTTTGCAAGATTTACATGAGTGCACAGAGTGTGGGTGATTCATTTTGAAAATCCTGCTGAAAAAACCAGCGGGATTTACTCCAGTTTTTACACAAATTCGACACTTAGAAATGTTTTGGGAAAATCACCCCTGCCACTTTTTTCCCTTAGAGAGCCCGTGATTATTCCAGTTTTCTCATTGAACACCTGTGGACCCACTCTTTGTTTCCTCTCTTGTGCCATGACCATCCCCCTTTGCCCGGTCCCGTCATACCTTTGGTCATTTAAGATCTCCTGCTTTCCACTCGATCAGACTTTCCCTGACTGTTCTCCCCTACTTCCAACACACTGACCAGAATTTTCCCGTCCTGCCCGCCATGGGAATCTGGTTCACTCATGTCCTTTAGGGAAGGAACTGATCCCAGTGCAGAGTGGCAGCGGAGGCCCCAGTGGCCCTGCCCCCCCCCCCCCCATTAAGCCCCACCCGTGCCCAGTGGGCAGTGCCAAGGTGCCCCCTGAGCATTGCCACTTTGCCCCTTGGACAGTGCCAGGGTGCCAGGCTGGCACTGCCAAGCTGGCAATGCCTGGGGGGCATCCCTCCAGCCCCTCACCCCTGACCTCCTGGGGGACCTCGATGGCCTCCCTTCCCTTCACAACTCAGGTTGCCAGGTCCCCACAAGTGGGGAGCTATTGTAAACCCCGCTAGAGTGAACCACTCTTGGCGGGGGCAAAGCCTCAAGTGGGCCCGGAGATTTCAGTCCTGGGCCTGCGAATGAGATTTAAATAAATTAGACAGCTCTGTGCTGATTTCTGGCGTGGAGCTGACGGCGGCGGAAATCCGGTGGCCGGAGGCTTACAGAGGCCATGGCGTCCAGCGGGAAGGCCGCTGAATGGCGTCCAGCGGGAAGGCCGCTGAATGGCCTCCACTTGAGTCTCATGGTTGGGAGAATCGCGCCCCCCCCACCCCCACATATTTTTAAAGTTAGGAGTAAATCGGGTTTGATCATTATCTGTTATTGTGCTTACCTGACACTTCCGAGTTGGATTTTTGGTTTTTAAAAACTCCTTGTTTTCTTGAAAGATTTTGACCTGAGGGAATTTGTGGGAAAAAAATTCTGTTTTCAGTAGGATCTGGATAATTTGTGTTTTGGTGCTTTTGACATTATATGGGTAAATAAAGTCTGTTGGTTTTATAATTGAATCTACTTCGATTTTGTCTTTGAGGCTACATTGATCCATTGCAGCAATACATCTAACCTTGCGTTGCAGAACCATAAAGCAAGTTTATAGCTTCCTGCTCTTCATTCCAAGGTTTTATTATGAGCGGTGTGTTTTGACAAGTGGCACCCACATAGTTATAACACTTGTAGGCATTCTGTCTTATTCTAATTCTTAGTAGCTACTATCTGTTGTTCTTCGACCAAAAGAGGATGAGGATTAATGATTGAGATGGTTAGATTATTTTCATTTTGTGAAACACAGGATGCAGTTCCAATGCAGTTGTAGCATTGGGTTGTTTTACACTGATTGCCCACAGCTATAATATACGGAAGGACAAGGGCAGCAGGCACACTGGAACAACACCCCTCCAAAGCCACAAACCATCCTGACTCGCAACTATACTGCCATTCTGGGGACCTGGTTTCCTTCACTGTCTTTGGGTCAACATCCTCCCTAAGACTGGACTGAGCAGTTCAAGAAAGTATTTCAGCAAAGCCTTCTCAAAGGCAATTAGGAATGACTTGCCAAGGACACCCGCTCCCATCCCATGAATGAATAACAATAAATAGATGCAATCTGAGTCAGGATCTTTTTAAAGTTTAATTATTAGTGTCACAAGTGGGCTTACATTAACACTGCAATGAAGTTACTGTGAAAATCCCCTAGCCGCCACACTCTGGCACCTGTTCAGGTACATTGAGGGAAAATTTAGCATGGCCATTGCACCTAACCGGCATGTCTTTTGGACTGTGGGAGGAAACCGGAGCACCTGGAGGAAACCCATGCAGACACAGGGATGCACAGACATGGGTAGACTCCGTACAGACAGTGACACAAGCTGGGAATCGAACCCCAGTCCCTGGCGTTGTGAGGCAGCAGTGCTAACCACTGTGCCACCGTGCTGCCCTGATGCTAGAGCCAAAGGGGATCCTTCAAGAATGGCTTCACGTCGGACCCTGACTTTGCATTTGAAATATTCAGGAGTTTATTGGACTGAATATTCTGCACCATCTTTTAAACTGCAGTGCATTTAGATTTTCAGAAGGCTTTCGACAAGCCCTCACGTAACAGACTACTAGGTAAAGTTAAAGCACATGGGATTGCAGGTAATGTCTTGAGATGGATAGAAAGCAGGTTACCAGATAGGAGGTAAAGAGTTGGCATAAATGGGTCTTTTTCTGATTGGCAGTCAGTGACTTGTGGGATTCTAGTAGGGATCTGTGCTAGGACCCCAACTGTTCACATTATATGTTAATGATTTGAAAGAGAGAACTGCATGTATTATCTCCAAATTTGCAGATGATTCAAAGTTGGATGGGAGGATGAGCTGTGAGAAGGATGCGGAGATGCTTCCGCATGATTTGGACAGGCTGAGTGTGTGGGTATCTGCATGGCAGATGCAGTATAATGTGGATAAATGTGAGGTTATCCACTTTGGTAGCAATAATAGGAAGACAGATTATTACTTGAATGGGTGTAAATTGAGAAAGTTGGATACACAGTGAAACCTTAGAGTCCTTGTGCATCAGTTGCTGGAAGTAAGCGCGCAGGTACAGCAGGCAGTAAAGAAGGCAAATGGTATGTTGGCCTTCATAGCGAGAGAATTTGAGTATAAGGATAGGGATGTTTCGCTGCAATTGTACAGGTAAAGCCACACCTGGAGTATTGTGTGCAGTTTTGGTATCCTTATCTGAGGAAGGATGTCTTGGCCATTGAGGGAGAACAGCGAAGGCTGATTCCTGGGATGGCAGGTCCGTCATATGAGGAGAGACTAAGTCGGTTAGGAACATATTCACTGGAGTTTAGAAGAGTGAGAGGGGATCTCATAGAAACTTGCAGGGTTAGACAGGGTAGATTCAGAAAGAATGTTCCCAATGGTGGGGGAGTCCAGAACTAAGGATCCTAGTTTGAGGTTAAGGAGTAAACCTTTTAGAACTGAGCTGAGGAGAAATTTCTGGTGGTCAATGTATGGAATGTAGTTGAGGCCAAAACGTTGTCTGATTTCAAGAAGAAATTCGATATAGCTCTTGGGGCTAAAGGGATCAAGGGAGGAAGGGGGGATCAGGATATTGAATTCAATGATCAACAATGATCAAGATGAATGGTGGAGCAGGCTCGAAGGGCCGAATGGCCTACTCCTGCTTCTAGTTTCTATGTAAATCCACCCTCAAATAAACTGAAGTGGGCAAGTTACTGGAACAGATTCCGAACACAAACCATTTTATCTGAATCCTAATTTCATCTGATGGAGTCAGTATTTGTTAACGGTCTGAATGAGCAATTAAAGATGTGTTTTGGATTTTACTTCATCCCAAAGCGATAGGATGGAATTTTGTCTTTCAATTGATTTTAAGGAAATGCACTTGAGTCGAAGTGATTGGACTAATTTGATGCAGTGCAATGGTCAGAAAAATTCCTGTCGATCTGAAATTACCCTACGATCTGTTCTTATTTATGTGTTTGAAGCTGATAATATTATGAGAAATAATGAAGCATGTTTGTAGCCATTCCTTATTAATTTGACCCTTTATTCTGCAGTGCACAATGGCAACAATGAATGGCTTTGGAAAAGCATTGGCTTAATGGGCTGGATTTTACAGCCCACATCCCAGGGGCGAGGGGCCAGCAGGTTTAGGTTAACTATGGCAAAGGACAAAGAACCATCTGGAGTAAGCGTTATTAACTCGGGGAAAGCCAACATCAGTGGGGTAAGAACAGATTTGGGCTGAATAAATTGGAGCCTAAAAGATTGGCAGAAAGGTTGGTAGCTGAAGAGTGGACCATGTTCAAAGAAGAGATAGCGTGGGCACAGTCGAGGCATGGCCCCTCAATAGCGAAGGGTAGGGCAAGCAAAGCCAAACCTCTCTGGATGACAAAGGGGATAGAAATTATGATAAAGAAAAATAAGTGTACTTCTAACAGATGTCAACTAGAAAATGCAGTTGAGAACATGGCTGAAGATAGAAAGTTCCCAGGGAAGATGCAAAAGGAAATAAGAGAAACAAAGAAGGAGTGCAAGAATCATAGAATCTCTACAGTGCAGAAGGAGGCCATTTGGTCCATCGAACCTGTACTGACAACAATCCCGCTCAGGCCCTATCCCCGTAATTCCATCTCTATACCTTGCTAATCACTCTAGGGTCAATTCAGCATGGCCAATCCACCTAACCTGCACATCTTTGGACTGTGGGAGGAAACCGGAGCACCCAGAGAAAACCCACGCAAACAGGGAGAGAACGTGCAGCTCCATACAGTCAGTCACCCGAGCCTGGTGTTAAGCCCGGGTCCCTGACTCTGTGAGGCAGCAGTGCTAACCACTGTGCCACCGTGCCGCCCTGGCCCTAGCAGCTCAAAGAGGAACCCCAAGTTTATGAATACCAAAAGTATGGTAAATGGAGGAGTAGGGCCAGTTGGCGACTACAAAGATATTTATCCATGGATTCAGGGGGCTTATTGTTGTTAACCTTCTTACTGTGTTTACCCCAGTCCAACGCCGGCATCTCCACTTCAGGGGGCTTAGCAGAGCTATTAAATCTGTCTTTACCAAGGAAGACAGTGTTATCCAAGTCATGGTGAAAGAGGAGGTAACTCAGACAAAAGAAGGATTTAAAATTGATGAGGAGGAAGTATTGGGCAGCTTAGCTAAACTTAAAGCTAATACGGCACTGGGAGTGGATGAGATGCATCCAAAGATACCAAGGGAAGTGAGAGTGGAAATTGTGAATGCACTGGCCATCATTTTTCAGTCTTCCTCGGAGTCCACGGTGGTCCCAGGGGACTGGAGAATTGCGAACGTCGCTCCCTTGTTCAAAAAACGATGTCAAGAAAAGCCCACAATCAGTTTCACATCAGTGGTAGGGAAATATAGAATCCCTACCATGCAGAAGGAGGCCATTCAGCCCATCGAGTCTGCACCGACCACAATCCCACCCAGGCCCTACTCCCGCAACCCCTCATATATTTACCCAGCTAATAAGCATACCCCCCTGATACTGGGGTCAATTTAGCATAGCCAATCAATCTAACCCGAACATCTTTGGGTTCCGGAGCACCCGGAGGAAACCCATGCAGACACAGGGAGAATATGCAAACTCAGACAGTGACCCGAGGCCAGAATCGAACCCGGGTCCTGATGCTGTGAGGCAGCAGTGCTAACCACTGTGCCACCGTGCTGCCCAAATAACATCTAGAAACAATGAATGGAATTTTATGATTTTTTTTTCAAAGTGCTTTTTCAGGTGGGACAATGGAGGGCAACCTTCCAGCTGTCTGTCCCGCCAAATTTTCAAGCACTTTGGATAAAGAAATGCAAGGGGATCCAAGATGTCATGCTGGCAGAGCCCACCGTGCCAGCGACCTTGGCCCCTGATATGCCGGGGGCACTATTTTGTAAAGGTCACCGCGATCTGTCAAACAATAAAGACTAAAAAAAGCACAAATACTCCATGGAACAGCCACCCCCTCCCCCACAGAGTTGGGAAACCACCTCCCCCAGGGAGCCGTTAATAAAGTCTCATAGACTTTGTCCCTGTGTTTTATTTTTGTCACTCATTCGTGGGACATGGGCGTCGCTGGCTGGCCAGCATTTATTGCCCATCCCTCATTGCCCTTGTCAAGAGGGCAGTTGAGAATCAACCACCTTGCTATGGCTTGGAGTCACATGTAGGCCAGGCCAGGTAAGGACAACAGATTTCCTTCCCTAAAGGACATTAGTGAAACAGATGGGTTTTTCTGACAATCGACAATGGTTTTATGATCATCAGTAGATTCTTACTTCCAGGTTTTTTTTCTTGAATTCAAATTCCACCATCTGCCATGGCGAGATTTGAACCCAGGTCCAAAGAACATTAGCTGAGTTTCTGGATTAATGGTCTAGCGATAATACCACTAGGACATCGCCTCCCCTTCCAGGGGCATAGCGTACAAGAGCAAGGAGGTTATACTGAATTTGTATAGGACATTAATTTGGCCTCAGCTGGAGTTATGCATCCAATTCTGGGTGCCACGCTTTAGCCAGGATGTGGAGAGAGTGCCGAAAATATCAATTAGCTCTTTGAAGGGGTACTTCCTCTCGAATGAGAAGCGGGAATCCCACCTCCGGCAAATTAGGGCTCCCGGGAACAATAAATGGCTGCAAGGTAGCCAAAATCAGCCAAGAAATCCTCCATCCAAAAACTCCTGCCCAGTGTTACCAGCTACTGGAAAACGACCTTAAAGCTCAGAACATTCTTAAGTAAGGCTGAGATTTTTTATTATTTTTGCTTCCGTCTGGTCCCTTTCTACCTGTTCGATTAGATTAAATCAAATTTCATTTTCTGCTTGGGCTTCTCGAATGGAACTTTGCCTTGGGCTGATTTGAATCTGTTCTAAGCTTGAGGAAATCCAATGACTCTTGATTCATGGGAAATCTGTCATTTTCCAGGGCGCAGTGCAGTGAGTTTTATTCTGAAAACAGTTGTGCTCTCAGCAGGCAATACAGATCAGAGGGAAATAAATACCCTCGACAGTTGAGTAAATCATTTGGATTTATCTTTAATTCTTTAATTGTAAATCTTTAATTAGCCATCACAAATGGCTTCACAGAGACATAATCAAATCAAATGGCCACTGAGCCAGCAATGACGAGAGTGCAGAAAGCTTGGTCAGAGCAGTAGGTTTCCTGATTTTAATTACGCAAGTATATGAAGGGTTACGGAGTCAGGATGGAAAGAGTGGTTGCCTTGCGTTGTTACCGGTGTAGTGCATTGCAAAGAGGGTGTACAGTTTAGATTTGGAAAGAGTGGGAATCGGTGCAAAGAGGGAAAGACGTTAGTGTGGAGTTTGCACGTTCTCCCCGTGTCTGCCTGGGTTTCCTCCGGGTACTCAGGTTTCCACCCACAGTCCAAAGATGTACAGCGTAGGTGGAATGCCCCTGCTAAATTGCCCTTTTTTGTCCCAAAATGTACAGGTTCGTCGAATCATAGAATCCTCAGTGCAGAAGGAGGCTGTTTGGCCCATTGCATCTGCACCGACCACAATCCCACCCAGGCCCTATCCCCATAACCCCATGTATTTACCCTAGCTAGTTATCATAACACTAAGGGACAATTTAGCATGACCAATCCACCTAACCCGCACATCTTTGGACTGTGGGAGGAAACCAGAGGAAACTGATTCAGACACGGGGAGAACATGCAGACTCCACACACACACTGACCCAAGCCAGGAATCAAACCCGGGTCCCTGGCGCTGTGAGGCAGCAGTGCTAACCACTGTGCCACCCTGCCGCCCAGGTTAGATGGATTAGCCATGGTAAATGTGTGGGGGTAATGGGATAGGGTGGGGGAGAGGGCATGGGTAAGATACTCTGTCAGAGAGTTGGTGCAGATTCAACGGGCTGAATGGTCTCCTTCTTCACTGTAGGGATTCTGTGATGATTCTATGAAGTGCTGCCTTTGGCTGCCAATGCTTTTTGATTGTATAAGCCTGAGGCAGTAAATATTGAAAAGTATTTTTCTGTTACTCTTTTTTTGTGAATTTGAGCATTGCTGGCTGGGCCAGCATTTGCTGTTCATCTCTAATTGCCCTTGAGAAGGGCACTTTCTTGCCACTTTCTTGAACTGTACCCTCCCATCGGGCGCACAATGTTTTTACAAAGGGAGTTGATGAATTTTGACCCAGCGACAGTGAATGAATGGCAATGTGATTCCAAGCCAATGTTTAAAAAGAAGGGTTTGCCCACTTAAAACAGAGATGCAAAGATTTTGTTTATCTCTCAGAGGGTTGAGAGTCTTTGGAACTCTCTTCCTGAAAAGGTGGCAGATTCTGTGAATATATTTGAGGCACAGGTGGGTAGATTCTTGGTAAGCAATGGGGTGATAGGTTATCGGGAATAGGCGGGATGCAGATTACTATCAGTTCAGCCACTATCTTGTAAATGGCGGAGCAGGCTTGAGGGGCTGAATGGCCTATTCCTGCTCCTTGTTCGTATGTTCATAAGTCAGGATGGTGTGTGGCTTGGAGGGGAACTTGCAGGTGCTGGCGTTCCCATGCTTTTTGTCCAACTGGATGGTGAAGGGCGGTGTGTTTGGAAGGTGCTGTGAAGGAGCCTTGACGAGTTGTTGCAGTGCACATTGTAGATGGAAGAAGTTTATCCAATGTTTGAGGACTGAGTGTAAGTTGGCATGCGAAAGAACGAACCTTGCAACAGACCAAAATGTAGAAAAACGTCATTAAACTAAGATAGGGAGAGCAGGTTGTCTGGACTGATGCATGTGCAGTTTGCAGGTATCTTGGAGATGCTCCGACACCTCAGGTGGAGAAAGAGCTCTACAGTGCAGAAGGAGGCCAATCAGCCCATCGAATCTGCACTGACTCTCCAAAAGAGCACTTGCCCTCCATCATAAAGTCAGAAGTGGGGGTATTCACTGATGATTGCACAATTGTATTAATTGCCCACTTAAGGGTCTCAGTTGGATCACAAGTAGGCAGCCCACCCACCCTCTGCCACCCATAACATCCTGGTGGGGGTAGCAGGCTGACACACTGCCAGTGGCACAGTGCCTGAATGTACAGGACACCTGTTTTCCTGCCTGCACATTGCCCATAAAATTCAGCCCACACAGCAGTGTGTACCATCTACAAGAAGCACTGCAGCCATTTGTCAAGGCTCCTTCGACATCACCTTTCAAACCCACTGTCTCTACCACTTAGAAGGATAAGGGCAGCTTAGGAAAGCCACCATCTGCAGGTTCCCCTCCAACACACCCTCCACCTGACTTGGAACTATATCACCGTTCCTTCACCGTCGCTGGGTCAAAATTGTGGAACTCCTTCCTTAACAGCACTGTGGGTGTTTCTACAAAAGGGACTGCAGCGGTTCAAAAAGATGGCCCACCGCCACCTTTTCAAGGACAATTAAGGATGGGCAATAAATGCTGACCTTGCCAGGGATGCCTCTATTCCATGAATGAAAAAGTCAGGAATTTGATAAAGTTCGTTGTAAGAGACTGTTAGCTGAATTTGAAGCTCTTGGAATTAAAAGCAAATTATTGACCTAGTTCAGAAATTGGCTAAGTACCAGTGGAGAGAGAAGAGGGAGGGATAATGCACAGGTAGTCTAATTAGCAGGATGTGATGAGTGGTGTTCTGCCAAGATCTGTTGCGGCCTCAACGACTCATATTTATGAACAATATGTATGATGGGATAGAAAGCCAGATATACAAATCTGCTGGTGACATAAAAATAGGTGGTATTGGATTTGATTTGAATTATTATTATTAGTATACAGTGAAAAGTATTGTTTCTTGCGCGCTATACAAACAAAGCATACCGTTCATAGAGCACATAGGGAAGAAGGAAAGGAGAGGATCATAGAGAAGGAAAGGAGAGAATGTAGTGTCACAGTAATAGCTAGGGTATAGAGAAAGATCAGCTGAATGCGAGGGAAGGTCCATTCAAAAGTTTGATGGCAGCAGGGAAGATGATGTTTTTTTGATTTGATTTGATTTATTATTGTCACATGTATTAACATACAGTGAAAAGAATTGTTTCTTGCGCGCTATACAGACAAAACATACCGTTCATAGAGAAGGAAATGAGAGAGTGCAGAATGTAGTGTCACAGTCGTAGCTAGGGTGTAGGGAAAGATCAACTTAATGCAAGGAAGGTCCATTCAAAAGTCAGCAGGGAAGATGATGTTCTTGAGTCGGTCGGTAGGTGACCTCAGACTTCTGTATCTTTTTCCTGACGGAAGAAGGTGGAAGAGAGTATGTCTGGGGTGCGTGGGGTCCTTGATTATACCGAGGCAGCGGGAAATGTAGACAGAGTCGATGGATGGGAGGCTGGTTTGTGTGATGGACTGGGCTACATTCATAACCCTTCGTAGTTTCTTGCGGTCTTGGGCAGAGCAGGAGCCAAGCCAAGCTGTAATACAGCCGGGAAGGATGCTTTCTGTGGGTATTTTAAATATACAATTATAAAGATATATTAATAGATTTGCTGAATAGTTAAAACTGTAACAAACAGATTCAGTGTAAGCAAGTGTGAGGTCATCTACAGTGGACCCAAAAAGGTTAGGATATGGTGCTTCTTAAGTGTTGAAAGCGAGAAACAGTGAACATCCGAAGAGTCTTGGAAATCCATATACATAGTTCATTGAAATGTCATGAACAGATGCAGAAAATAATTCAAAAGGCTAATGGAACACTGGCCATTATTTCTAGTGAAGTAGAATAAAGTAGGGTAGATGTTATGCTACAGCTATACAAAACCTCGGTTTGGCCACGTCTGGAGTACTGTGAGCATGAAGATTGGTGATGTGGTAAATGGAGAGGAAGGAGGCTTTGGATTACAGGAGGATATAGATGGGCTGAACAGTGGCAAATGGAATTTAACCCTGAAAAGTGCAAGGTGATACATTTTAGGAGGACCAACAGGGCAAGGGAATATACAATGATATTAGGAAGTACAGAGGACCAGAGAGACCTTGGGGCGAATGTCCAAAATCCCCAATGGTGGCAGGACAAGTAGATAAGATGGTCAAGAAGGCATATGGGATGCTTGCCTTTATTAGCCAAGGCGTAGAATATACGATCATCGAGGTTTATGATGGAGCTCTATGCAATGCTCATTAGGCCACAGCAAGAGTACTGCGTACAGTTCTGGTTGCCATACTATTAGAAAGGTGAGATTGCACTAAAAAAGGTGCAAAGGAGATTCACCAGCATGTTGCCTGGGCTGTAGCATTTCAGCAATGAAGGGAGGCTGGTTAGGCTGAGGCCATTTTCCTCAGAAAAGGCTGGCGGGCGGGGCAGGGATCTCATCAAGGTGTATAATATTATGAGGGATATAGATGAGGTAAATGGGAAGAGGTGGAGGGGTCAATAACCAGGGGGCATGGATATAGGGTAAGGAGCAGGAGATTTTGAGGGGATTTGAGGAAAAACCTTTTCACTCAGAGGGTGGTGGGAATCTGGAACTCACTGCCTGAAAGGGTGATAGAGGTGGGAATCATAGATTTCTCCAGTGCAGAATGAGGCCATTCGGCCCATTGAGTCTGCACTGACCACAATCCCACCCCAGCCCTATCCCCATAATCCCATGCATTTACCCTAGCTAGTCCCCCTGACACCAAGGGGCAATTTAGCATGACCAATCCACCTGACCCACACATCTTTGGAGTGTGGGAGGAATCCGAAGGGCTCGGAGGAAACCCACGCAGACACAGGGAAAACATGCAACTCCACACAGACATGAGGTTAGGAACCCTCACAACATTTAAGAAACATTTAATTGAGCACTCAAAATGCCTGAGCATGCTAGCCTACGGACTAAGTGCTGGAAATGGGGTTAGAATAAATAGGTGTTTGATGGCGGCACACGCACGATAGGCAAAGGGCCTCTTTCTGTGCTGTAAAACTCTATGATTATGACTTCGGAACAACGTTTGGTAGGATGGACATATTGTGGCCTTGGAGGGAGTGCAGTGTAGATTCACCAGAATGAAGCTTGATCCAGTGATTACATCGCAAGGGCATATGACACAAACGAGGATTTATCCCTGGAGTTTAAAAGGTTATTATGGGGTAATTTGACACATGTTTTTGAGACTTAAGGGGGAACTGATGGGGAAGAGAGAGAGAATTGTTCTGCCGGTTGTCTAAGGATGCGTCTAGGACAGGGTGCGTAGTTAGAGCCAGACTTTTCAAGAATGAAGTTAGGAAACATGTTCAAAGGGTGGTAGAGGTTTGGATGTTTCTAAATGTCAATTGATGCTAGATTAATGGTTAATTTTAATCTGAGATTGTTAGATTAGTGTTGACCAGAGGTATTAAGGGATATAGGTAAGGTGGTCCATAGAATTAGATCAGAGGTCAGCCATGGTCTCAGTAAATGGCCATAGAGACTCAAAGGATCTAATGTTCTACTCCTGTTCCTGTGTTCCGAGATAAAGTTACTGTACAAATCAGCCAAGACCTTATTGAATGAGGTGGTGGGGTGGGGGGAGAGAGGCTGGAGGGAGGTTCAGTAGTTGAGGATACTGATTTGAATATTACCAACAACTTGGAAGAATTTACAGTTCAACAAAAACAACAGTATGCATTTATTTAAGGTATTGGACAGCATGGTGGCGCAATGGTGAGCACTGCTGCCTCACAGCGCCAGGGACCCAGATTCACTACTGGCCTTGAGTGACTGTCTGTGTGGAGTTTGCACATTTTCCCCGTGTCTGCGTGGGTTTCCTCCGAGTGCTCCGTTTCCTCCCACAGTCCATAGATCTGCGGGTCAGGTGGATTGGCCATGCTAAATTGCACTTTAGTGTCAGGGGGACTAGCTGGGGTAAATGCATGGGGTTATGGGGATAGGGCCTGGGTGGGATTGTGGTCGGTGCAAAGTCGATGGACCCAGGCCCTACCCTCGTGACCCCATGTATTTACCCTGCAAATCCCCCTGACACTAAGGGGCAATTTAGCATGGCCAATCAACCTAACCCGCACATCTTTGGAGTGTGGGAGGAAACCCATGCAGACAAGGGGAGAATGGGCAAACTCCACTCAGTCACCCGAGGCCGGAATTGAACCCGGGTCCTTGGCGCTGTGAGGCAGCAGTGCTAACCACTGTACCACCAGTAAAATTGAATTTGAATTCCACCATCTGCCATGGTGGCATTTGAGCCCAGGTCCCCAAAGCATTAGCAACAACAACAAAAGGTGCTGGAGAAACTCAGCGGGTCTGACAGCATCTGTGGAGAGAGAATAGAGCCAATGTTTTGAGTCTGGATGACCCTTCCTCAGAGCCCTGCTGTCAGACCTGCTGAGTTTCTCCGGCATTTTTCTGTTTCTGTTTCAGATTCCAGCATGTGCAGTATTTTACCCTCACCCAGGGTCTCTGGATTACTAGTCCATAGATGATGCCACTACACCAAGGAGTGGAGTTGCCCAAGACCTGGGATAGTTAAACAAGGGAGGGAAGCGTTGAATGGAATTTAAAATAACAACTCTTTCTGTGCATGTTAAATTAAGCAACCGGACGATAAATGCTCGAGACGAAATGATTCTCTGACAAATTACTGGGGAGTACATCCAGTCTGTGTGACTGCATAAAACATGCATCTCTGTCGTTCCATTGTGGCTCTCAAAATTGTCAGGTCCTGTACTAGATTGGCCTCTTCTGCACTCTGGTTCACTCGCTGCATCTGTCTGCATTACTGCGGTGTTTCGCTGCTCATTTCAGCAGGCGGTACGGCGTTAACTGACAAATGTCTCAAAAACGGCTGAGCAAAAGAAAAACACAGCTGAGCGAAATATTCACCAACATTCTGAAAGCGAGAAGCGGTGCGTTGTGTCCAGGGGATGGGTGCAGCCCTCCTTGCACAGACCGCGAGTGTTTTAATCTCCACGCTTGGATAAACTCCATCAAAAGCACATTATCCTCCCACCCTTGTGACCAGCTGCCTAATTGTATCGGGTCCGAACACACACTGTTGGAGCATGATAGGAGTAAAGAGGGAGAAAAGGAGATAAATGACATTGTGGTGATGATGATAATTATTAATGCTTTCACTGCATCGAGCGCTAGCCGCAATTTCCTTTGCTGGGTTTCCCGATATTAATGAGCACTGTCTGTTTGTCTATCCACTTCACAAGATCTGTGTGAATCATTGCTTTGACTTTCCTCAAGTGCTCCACTGCTGACAGCTCCCAGCATTCGATCTGACAGGGTGAAGGCTAAAAATGCTAATTAAGTAAACAACCCCTCACAGTCACTCAGTCTTTTTTTTTGGGAAGGACATGCTCTTCAGTTATCTCAGTTATAGCTTGGTGCAGCTTTCAGTCGCGTCGCCTGTTCAATATTTGCTCTAAATCAGACGTCCCGAGACTGTTGTGCATGAGGTGGTGTAACTCAGTTCACAGACCTTATCAACTGAATGGTTAGCAAACCTTATCAGCTAAATATGTGTGGTGTACACCAACCAGCAAGTGCAGGAGATTTGCATCTTTTAATCCCCCTGAATTTGCTGCCCAATTTGCACATTAATAAGGGCATGCATCCTTAACGTGCCATTATCTTTTTGTTAAAGATTCAGCCCATTCTAGGTAAATGCGGTGAATTAATTATTTTTGTGGATCTGGTATCATCACCAGCAGGTCTGAGGCAGTGTTAAAGGCCGATAGATACGATCGATGAAATGCATGCAACTGATAAATGTGTCTCAGGAGGGTGGGAACATCTATACAAAATGTTAAAGTACTCCCTCCCGTGAAAGACCTTTGCCGAGTACCGCATCGGTAATTAATTCATTGAAAACATCATTAGTTTGTGGATTGATGTTTGGAAATGGAGAAACTTCCCTCTGCCATTATCGTTTGCACTGGTCCAGTTGTCTTCAATAAGTTGCATAGCAGTTCCACTGTTCATTAAGGTTCAGTAAGGCTAACTCATGTTGTTTTGCTCTGAAGCCTCGCCAGAGTGAATGAAGAAATCAGGAACTGTTCAGATTAGAATGGCAAAGTGAGTCAAAGTCTGGCACTGACAATGTTTCACAGTGCGTACACCTCGGTAGATCAGAATTACTCAGTTCCACAGGCAGAAATGAGTCTGGTGGATGGTGGACTGATCCCCCCCCCCCCCCCCCCCCCCCCCCCCCCCGCCCCTCCACACCACTTTATTGTCCATCGATTTTATTTTAAACTTCTCCCAGCAGATTTCTGGGTTGGGAATGGAGAATAAAAAGTAACTAGTCATAATGCAACAGGCATCATAGAATCCCTACAGTGCAGAAGGAGGCCATTCGGCCCACCGAGCTTATACTGATAACAATCCTACCAACCCAAGCCCTATCTTCGTAACGCCACTAATCCCCCTGACACTAATCCCCTTGGTGATACGGTGGCGCATTGATTAGCATTGCTGCCTCACAGCGCTAGGGACCCGGGTTCAATTCCTGGTTTGGGTCACTGTCTGTGCGGAGTTTGAACATTCTCCCCGTGTATGCGTAGGTTTCCTCCGGGTGCACCGGTTCCCCCCCACAAGTCCGAAAGGTGTTCTGGTTAGCTGCATTGGCAATGCTACATTCTCCCTCAGTGTACCCAAACAGGTGAGGGAGTGTGGCGACTCGGGGATTTTCATAATAACTTCATTGCAGTGTTGATGTGAGCCTACTTGTGGCACGAATGAAATAAACTTTAAACTAAGAGGCAATTTATCATGGCCAATCAACCGATCCTGCACATCTTTAGACTGTGGGAGGAAACCAGAGCACCCAAAGGAAACCCACGCTGACACGGGGAGAACATGCAGACTTCACACAGACAGTCACCCAAGGGGGGAATAGAACCCAGGCCACTGGCACTGTGAGGCAGCAGTGCTAACCGCTGTGCCACCATGTTGCCCTGCTGTAATGAGTATAGGTTGGGCTTGATGGGCAGGTTGGATTTTTCCTGCTTGCCACTTTTGTCTGTTTCCCTTTTGTGATGGGAAACGATCTGAGGGCTGAGTATATGAATTCGTCCTGGCATTTCTGCTCCTCAAGGTCACACTACTCAAATTGGTTCTATTGACTGTCATGGCTTCTCCTTGGATGGATACTTCTCATTGGACTCTTGTAAGAAGGTCAACAGACTAACTAGTCCTGATTCTTCAGGGGTCTGTCCCTATATGGTCTCTGACAATCAGAAAGACCCGGGAATCGGTGTCTCGAATGTCACTTGACTTTGAAGAGGTGAGGGAGCCTTTAACGAGAAATTGGAATGGGTGCCATCATATTGACTCCACCAACACATAACACGGTGCCAAACCATCTCTGAGCACCATCTGAAAGTGCTAATTGTGCCAGTGTTTTGTTGTTTGGAAAAACTGTGCCTTCCTTCTTGCCTGGTCTGTTTGTTTTTTAACCAATAAAGTCGAATATTGTGAAGCAACATCCTTAAATGCTTAGCAATAAAAAGGGGCAACAGTGTAGATGGCATCACCATTTTGCAGATTGTGTGTGCCAGTGCTTGCAAATTGACTGGTTGGTGTAAGGCTTATGTTGCTTGATTTCACTCGGATGGCATTCTGCGTAGATTTTTAATACATAAATTCATTATGGTGAATAAAAAGTACAGAGCTGCCTCAAAGAAAATTGACAGAAACTACCGCCTAGTGTGGCCGATGCAGTTGACTGAAACATCTCCTTTACAGAACAGCAGGAAAGAAAGCATTGACAGGATACTGAAAATATATTCAAATGGCACAGCTTATCTCTATTTTCCAATTTACTGAAGAAAACATTCAGGTTGCAGAGCAGAGTAACCTGAATAAAATCATCACGTATCATTTTAATGGAACATGAATGGCAATATTTTCTTCTTTCTGTTGGCGTGTTAGATTCAAATGTCTACAATGTGCCCCCTTAAAAGAAAAGCAATTTAACAATTTTAAAGGCTAAAATAGCTGGTGAAATGTACACCGAATTTCAGATGTACTATGTCCATTTAGCCATTGGAGCATGAAAATATTTTTTTTTTCCTTTTCTCTTCTCAAGTTGAAGCTAAAATAGGTCTGTTAAACATGGATATTTCCACGTCTAGGTCCTGCCCATCGGTAAAAGTCCAAGGTGCCAGTTAGTTGGCTCACTCTGGGTAAAGGAAGGGAGCATTAGGGCAGCACAGTGGTTAGCGCTGCTGCCTCACAGTGCCAGGGACCTGGGTTCGATTCCCAGTTTGGGTCACTGTGCGGAGTTTGCATGTTCCCCTCGTGTCTGCCTGGGTTTTCCCCGGGTGCCCTCGTTTCCTCCCACAGTCTGAGATCTTTGGACTGTGGGAGGAAACCGGAACATCTGGAGGAAATCCATGCAGACACGTGGAGAACATGCAGACTCCACACAGACAGTGACGCAAAGTCAGAATTGAACTCAGGTACACATATGGTACAGTTGGATGTAATGTAATCAAATGTTTTAGGGTGTTTTTATAAAAAAAGAAAGCAGTGGCATTTACATAGAGCCTTCGTATAATCGGGATGCTCCAAAGAGCTTTACAGTTAGAATTTAAAGTGTTATCACTATTGCAATGCAGAAAATAAAACTACTAATTTGCATATGGCAAGATCCCACAAATAGCAGCGTGATAATAACCATAAACTCCCACTTACTGCACCCTGGACTGGATTGGATTTAAATGCTTGGATTTGGCAGTTTTTGGCGTAGTTTCCAAAATCATTCTTATTACGATTGAGTTAGTGTTGGTGATGTCAGTCAAATATTTGTGCATCATATTTCTGCGCATGTTCACTTATTCTATAAAATAGGAGGTATCGGTGACAGGATTCATGTGAATACTAACTTTATAGCCACAGCTCAGTTGTAATATTTGCACCCCTGTGATGGAAGATTGTGACCTACATCTCCACTCTTAACAACTTGAGTGCAAAATCTGGGTCGGCATTTCAATGCAGCAACGAGGGAGTGCTGCACTGTTAGAGGTGCCATTTTTCAGATAAGGTGGCCATTCTCCCCAAGAAATTCTAAGTATCGAATTCGCGTAAAAACTGGAATAAATCCTGCTGGGTTTTTTTTCTTTTTTTTAGCTAAAGTAGTGCAGTGGGCTGGGGGAAATCGCCCCCAAGGTATGAAATCGAGGTCCCTTTCCCCCCTCTCAAGTGGGCTTAAAAATCGCACGACTGGAGGAAGAGAATAATATTTCCTCTGCCAACCCAGTTGATATTTATCTCACAGTCAACATACATAGAAACTAGAAACAGGAGTAGGCCATTCGTCCCTTCGAGCCTGCTCTGCCATTCATTTTGATCACGGCTAATCATTAAATTCAATATCCTGAACCTTTCTTCCTCCCATATCCCTTGATCCCTTTAGGCCCAAGAGCTGTACCTAATTCCTTCTTGAAATCACACAATATTTTGGCCTACTTTCTCTGGTAGTGAATTCCACAGATTCGTCACTTTCTTGGTGAAGAAATTTCTCCTCACCTCAGTCCTAAAAGATTTACCCCTCATCCTCAAACTATTACCCCTAGTTCTGGGCTCCACCACCATTTAGAACGTTCTTTCTGAACCTTGTTGGAATTTTATAAATTTCTATGCAATCCTCTCTCACTCTTCTAAACTCCAATGAATAGAATCCTAACCGATTTAGTCTCTTTTCATATGACAGTCCTGCCATCCTAGGAATCAGCCTGGCAAACCATTGCTGCACTCTCTCTATAGCAAGAACAACCTTCTTCAGATAAGGACACCAAAACTGCACACAATACTCCCGGTGTGGCTTCACCGTCACCCTATATATTTGCAATAAACCGTCCCTATTCCTATACTCAAACTCTCTGACTATAAAGGCTAACATACCATTTGCCTTCTTTACTGCCTGCTATACCTGCGCAATTACTTTCAATGACTGATACACAAGGACACCAAATTCTCGCTGAGTATCCATGTCTCTTAGTTTACACCCGTTCAAATAATAATCTGCCTTCCTATTTTTGCTACTGAAATAGGTTATCTCACATTTATCCACATTATACTGTATTTGCCATGCATATGCCTGCTCACTCAGCCTGTCCAAATCACACTGAAGCATCTCTGCATCCTTCTCACAGCTCACCCTCCCACCCAACTTTGTATCATCTTCAAATTTAGAGACAATACATTCAGTTTCCTCTTCCAAATCATTAATATATAATGTGATCATTTGGGGTCCTAGCACAGATCCCTGTGGTACCACACTAGTCGCTGCCTGCCAATCAGAAAAAGACCCATTTATTCCAACTCTTTGCTTCCTGTCTGCTAACCAGCTTTCGATCCATCTCAAGACACTACCCGTAATTCCATGCGCTTTAACTTTGCATCATAATCTGCTGTGTGAGACCTTATTGAAAGCCTTCTGAAAGTCTAAATAAACCGCATCCACCAGCTCTCCTGGGTCAACTCTCCTAGTTTCATCCTCAAAGAATTCCAGTAGATTTGTCAAGCATGATTTCCTCTTTTAAATCCATGCTGATTTTGTCGGATTATACCACTGCTTTCCAAATGTTGTGCTATGAAGTGGAGCTGCCAGCGTTGGACTGGGATGGGCACGTTAAGAAGTCTTACAACACCAGGTTAAAGTCCAACAGGTTTATTTGGAATCACTGAGCAGTGCTCCGAAAACTCGTGATTCCAAATAAACCTGCTGGACTTTAACCTGGTGTTGTGAGACTTATTGTGCTATGAAATCCTTGATAATGGACTCTAGCAACTTCCCTACAACCACATCATGCTCACTGGTCTACAGTTCTGTTTTCTCTCCACCCCCCTTTTTGAATAGTGGACTTACATTAGCTGCCCTCCAATCAGTAGGAACCATTCCAGATTCCAAAGAATTTGGAAAATGACCACCAAATTTGGAAAATGATCTATTATTTCCAGGGCCATTTCCTTAAGTACCTGGGATGAAGATTATCAAGCCTTGGAAATGTATCCCATTAATTTCCTCAAAACCGTTTCTCTACTAATGCTGATTTCATTCAGCTCCTTATAAAACTTGTGTTTCTCGGAACTTATGATACATTATTCATGTCTTCCTTTGTGAAGACAGAAGCAAAGTACGAACTTAGTTCCTCAGCCATTTCTTTCTTACCTGTTATGAATCCTCCTGTTTTGAACCGGAAGGAGCCTACATTAGTTTTTGTCAGTCTTCGTTTCTTTGCATACTTATAAAAATTGTTACAATCAGTCTTTATGTTCTTACTTACTTTCTTGCTTACTTTCATACTCTATTTTCCCCTTCTTAATCAATCCCTTGGCCCGCCTTTGCTGAATTTTAAACTGCCCTCAATCCTTGGGCCTATTGCTTTTTCTTGCCAATTCGTGCGCCTCTTCTTTGAATCTGAGGCTATCTCTAATTTCCCTTGTAAGCCATGGTTTGACCACACTTCTCTTTCCCCTATCTTACCAAATAGGAATAAACAACTTTTGGAATTCAACTATTTGTCCTTTAAGTGCCTGCCATTGCCCGTCCACTGTCTTTCCTTTCAGTAATGTTTCCCAGTCCATCATGGCCAATTCATGCCTCATACCATCAGTTACCTTTATTGAGATTCAGGACCCTGGTTTCAGAATCAACTACCTCACTATCCACCGTGATAAATAATTCTATCATATTATGGTCACTCATCCCCAAGGGTTCTCTCACAACTAGATTGCCAACTAATCCTTTCTCATTGCACAATACCCAGTCCAAGGTGGCCTGTTCCCATCATCAGAAGCAGATTATCTGGTCATTTATCTTATCACTGTTTACGGGAATGTGCTGCTTGCAAATTGGGCGCAGCATTTCCCTGTGGTACGATGATGATTACACTTGACAATATTTTATTGACTTTGAAATCCCTTTGGGACATCCTGAGATCCTGAAGACAGCTATAAACTTGCAAGCTCTTCCTTTTTTACATATAGTTGGGATTGTGTACGTTCTTGTTACAAACACTGCTTTCCCAGCATTTTACCTCATTCGAGGTACTTTCTTTCATTATTCTGCATCATTTATTTCTGTGTTCTATCCCTTGCAATTTGAATTTCTAACCTCGAGACACAACCCACAAACGAAAGGACATTGGTGAGTGATAATGGGCTCCCTGGAGTGAGCTGTACATGGTGGGCTATGCTCACAGAGTGTGTCATTGTTACACGACAACATTTGTTCACAGTTAATTCTTCAGAACTATATATAAGTTACTTGTTTCTGATTGTGTTTAACATGCTGATTTGTTACATACGCTAAGGTTAAGATTGTTTGCTTCCATAGAAAACTTGGGGGTTATATTTTTTTATTTATTCATTCATTCATGGGATGTGGGCTTTGCTGGCTCGGCCAGCATTTATTGCCCATCCCTAATTGCCCTTCAGAAGATGGTGGTGAGCTGCCTTCTTGAACCGCTGCAGTCCATGCGGTGTAGGTAGACCCAGAGTGCTGTTAGGGAAGGCCATTCATGCCCACTGCCACTGCAAGCGAGATTGGAGAATTTGGCACCCAGCCAAATCTCTGTTCACTGCAGCGGGACCAGAGAATCCCGCCGGCGTGAATGGTCGGAGAATTCCGGCCTATGTGGCTGCAAGTTAGGATGGTGCCATCAGTTTGTTGCAGTTCTTGTTTGGCTTTCATATGGAATTCCAGGATAATTGACTCATTAAAAATGAGCTACCTGATGTTTGCAGATACTTATTAATTTTTGTACTGCTTAAAATTTCAAATATGGAGAAAACGACATTGCTGTCTAATCATAGAATCCCTACAGTGCAGAAGGAGGCCATTCGGCCTATCAAGCCTGCACCGACAACAATCCCACCCAGGCCCTATCCCTGTAATCCCATGTATTTACCCTGCGAGATTTAGTGTTCACCCACCAGATATTTTCCTAACTGCAAATGTGCCGGTGGTCACACTGCAGATCAGGTTGGCACGTGCATCAGTTCCTGTGTCTAATCCACATCAGCAATGACAGTGCTTAAGAGAACAACAATGCTGGATGAGGAATCATAGAATGCCTACAGTGCAGAAAGAAGCCATTCGGCCCATCAGGTCTGCACTGACAGCAATCCCACCCAGGTCCTATCGCTGTAACTCCACGTATTTCCTTATGGAGCCATAGAGGTTTACAGCATGGTAACAGACCCTCTGGCCCAACTTACTCATGCCGCCCCTTTTTTTTAACCACTAAGCTAGTCCCAATTTCTCGCTTTTGGCCCATATCCCTCTATACCCATCTTACCCATGTAATTGTCTAAACGCTTTTTAAAAGACAAAACTGTATCCACCTCTACTGCTGCCTCTGGCAGCTCATTCCAGGCACTCTGTGTGAAAAAATTGCCCCTCTGGAACCTTTTGTATCTCTCCCCTCTCATCTTAAACCTATGCCCTCTAGTTTTAGACTCCCCTACCTTTGGGGATTTACCCTGCTCGTCCTGACACTAAGGAGCAATTTAGCATGGCCAATCCACCTAACCTGCACATCTTTTGAGTGTGGGAGGAAAGTGGAAGAAACCCACGCAGACACAGGGAGAAAGTGCAAGTTCCACACGGGCAGTCACCCGAGGCCGGAATCGAACCCAGGTCCCTGGCGCTGTGAAGCAGCAGTGCTAACCACTGTGCCACCATGCAGCCCTGATTGAATCTAATGTCTCTAATGTCTAATTGAATCCCGGCACTTGCAGTTCAAAATACAACAGAATACATTTGAACTAAATGCCAGACTCAATTCAAAGCATGATGTTCCACAAAAAAAGTCTCCGTGCTTAACTTTCTTCACCTGCCAGAAATTGTTAATTTTTATGGATTCCTTGTCTGCTTCTGCAGAAGGTAGCAGGTGGTCTGTTTTTTTTTAAAGAGGGGAATTCATTTATTTTAATTTTTCTGGAAGATTAACAAGAATCTTTAGTAAGTGCTGCAGCTGTTGGCTTTTAAGGATTTCAATTTATTTGTCCTTGACCCATGCTGGTTTGCCTTGACGAGGTATTTATCGGGAACAAAAGGCTGAATTACCGCCAAAATTGCGACACCTCCCACCCAGTCCCATTTCTCTGCACGGACTTGTCAGCGTTCAGCTGCCGTTATTTATCCTTGGGTGCCTGGTAGTCACCATTTCCCGAGCTGCTGGTGTAACTCAGAAATGAGTGGATGGATTATAAATACAGTCAGATAACTTGAGTCCATCAACCCGGCTCTCCCGGGAGCTGTGGAATGGGGGGCGGGGGGGGGGGGGAAGTGCCGGAGAATGCAGTC
Source organism: Mustelus asterias (assembly GCF_964213995.1). Lineage (NCBI taxonomy): Eukaryota > Metazoa > Chordata > Chondrichthyes > Carcharhiniformes > Triakidae > Mustelus > Mustelus asterias. Next base: position 124,891,538 of record NC_135809.1, read on the forward strand.
ACTTGTCTCTCATTTTCCTCACTTAACATTAACTACGGGGGGACTGTCAGCGCAAGAGCCTGCTGCACATTTATAGACTGCCGTGGCAGCAGACAGACCCGCGGACAGGAGCTGAGTGAAGACAGTGTGTGAAGGGAGGGAGAGAGGGCAATGTGTATCGATCACTGTGGTTCCATAACTGAGCATGATAACTTGCACTCTTCAGCAGCGAATTCATCAGCCCCTGTCATACAGCTTTTGTTGCACAAACCTCCTTCAATCTGACTTGTCCATGTCAATATACACTAATTTGCATTATTCTGTTCCGTAGGCGAATTAACAAGCTTTGCAGTGATTAACTGGAACAATCCCTAGGAGGCAACTGTAAATGTATAACAATTATATGAAGTGCGGATTATGTGCTGTACCTGTCAGCAACCACATAGGATTTCACCTACTTCAGTCTTCTCATCCGAGCATTATCTCCCATAATGTATGGTCTTTGGCTCAAAAGCCATATCTTGCATACGACTGAATTTAAAGGCATTCCCAGGTACTTTAAATGAAAGCAACGACCAAAAGACACCAGCTCTAAATTTCTTTCTTCTCACTGTCGCAGGGCCTTGCTTCCCCCAGTATGACAAAGATGGCTTCATACCTGTGCAGCTCCTGTTTGTGCTGGGTAACAACTCAATTGTGACAAACGCTCTGAAGAGCAAAGGAGAAGTGCTTTTAATCTTCGGCACTATCCAGAGAGGTTGATTTTGACTCAACCCCTGCAGAATAAGTGGACTGAGTGCGCAGTTCAAATTGATTCTAAAAAACCTGCTGTCTAATTATGCCCTTTGCCGCTCTGTCTGGGTACTTTTTACATGCAACCGAGGTGCCTGCCTGATTCAGGTAGGGCACTCATCAATACATACAAACTGGCTCAGTACGATCAGGTGTGGGTGAGGTAGAGTCCTTCTAATGCAAGTTTTAAACTTAACCTCGTGGCGTCAAAAGAAGCAGGAATGTTCTTCTGGACCTCACAAAGAAAGCCCTGGACTCACCTGCTCTTGATCTCGCCTCCCCTTCCAGCCATGAAGCTTTGCCAAAGCAGGGTCCCTCCTTCCCAACTTGCCTGCATGTCATTCCCCTGCGGCTCTGAGGGTATGTGGCTAATTATCTCCTTACATACATTTCTGGTGGGTGGCTGAATATAAATGAGGCCAAGGAGTTCAAATAGATTAGGCTGCCAACTGATGACACCACCGGGCATTGAGGTGATGCTCACCATGCTAATTTAGAATTGCTCCAATTCTTAAAGTCCTGGGGACCCAGGTTCGAATCCCGCCACAGCAGCTGGTGGATTTTGAATTCAATTTAAAAAATTGGAATTAAGAATCTACTGATGACCATGAAACCATTGTCGATTGTCAGAAAAACCAATTAGGTTCACTAACATCCTTTAGGGAAGAAAATCTGCTGTCCTTACCTGGTCTGGCCGACATGTGACTCCAGATCCACAACAATGTGGTTGGCTCTCAACTGACCTCTGAAATGGCCTAGCAAGTCACTCAGTTTCAAGGGAAACTAGGGATGGGCAATAAATGCTGGCCAGCTAGCGACACCCATGTCCCACAAATGATGAAAAGAAAATCCACCAGCAACACCCCTCCACTCATCCCCCACAACATGGGATCTGGAGACATCAATAATATTCCATTATTGTGACTCTAGCAATGGCTTCTCTTCCTGGTCCCAAATAGTCACCTCCAGAATTTCCCAAAGATTTGTCTGAACAAAGAACAAAGAAAAGTACAGCAGAGGAACAGGCCCTTCGGCCCTTCAAGTCTGCACTGACCATGCTGCCCGACTTTACTAAAACCCCTTACCCTTCCGGGGACCATATCCCTCTATTCCCATCCTATTCATGTATTTGTTGAGACACCCCTTAAAAGTGTCTATTGTATCTGCTTCCACCACCTCCCCCGGCAGCGAGTTCCATGCACCCACCACCCTCTGTGTAAAAAAACTTGCCTTGTGCATCTCCTTTAAACCTTGCCCCTCGCACCTCAAACCTATGCTCCCTGGTAATTGACTTTTCCAACCTGGGAAAAAGCTTCTGATTATCCACTCTGTCCATGCCTCTCATAATCTTGTAGACTTCTATCAGATCGCCTTTCAACCTCCACCGTTCCAATGGGAACAAACCAAGTTTCTCCAACCTCTCCTCGTAGCTAATGCCCTCCATACCAGGCAACATGCTGGAAAATGTTTTCAGTACCCTTTTCTGTGTCTTATCTTCTTCCTCATTTGCATACTGCCCTTCAGTGATGTGGTCCACAACCATGGATCAGTCAGTGTACTGATGACAGACCATAGCTCTACCTCTCCAGAACATCTCAGTGCTGTCAGCCTGCCTGTCCAACATGAAACGTTGGCAAACTCCGGCTAAATGTGTGGAAGACCAAAGCCGCTGTGTTTTGCTCCCTGCCATAAGCTCCTCCCCTTTGTAACTGATGCCACTCCCCACCTTGGCCACTCAAATCAAGCTGAATTGGACTGTGCAAAAAAAACCCCAGTGTGCTGATGAACTGATCTTCAAACCCCATGCTCCATCCGTCACCATCAAGATTGTTTGCTTCCATTTCCGAAAGGCCTAGTGATCGATCGGGCAGCCCGGTGGCACAGTGGTTAGCACTGCTGCCCCACAGTGCTAGGGACTCGGGTTCAATTCCAGCCTCGGGTCATTGTCTGTGTGGAGTTTGCACGTTCTCCCCGTGTCTGCGTGGGTTTCCTCCGGGTGCACCGGTTTCCTCCCACAGTCCAAAAGACATGCTGGTTAGATGCATTGGCTGTGCTAAATTCTCCCTCAGTGTACCTGAACAGGCGTCGGAGTGTGGCGACTAGGGGATTTTCACAGTAATTTCATTGCGGTGTTGATGTAAGCCTACTTGTGACTAATGAATAAACTTTACACTTTGCACCTTTGGCTACTCCAACTCTGGGATTTCCCCCGCCTCCAATTTCTTTACCAATCTATTAATGGCAGAACCTTTCGGTAACACATTTCCATTTCCTCCTGTATTATTTGTTTCTCAAAATGTGGTCTTTTGTGCACCCAAACCCCTTTCCTCTGCCCAGAACAATGGGTGGCAAAACCTTCAGGTGCCTCAGCCCCATACCCTGGAGTAAAGTTCTTCAAATACCGTACATGCTTATAGAATGCAGTGCAGTGCAGAAGTCTGCACTGACCACAATCCCAGCCAGACCTTATTCCCGTAACCCCACATATTTACCTGCTAAACCCCCTGACACTAAGGGGCAATTTATCCCTGGCCAATCAATCTAACCCGCACATCTTTGGAATGTGGGAGGAAACTGGAGCACCCGGAGGAAACCCACGCAGACACGGGGAGAATGTGCAAACTCCACACAGACAGTGACCCGAGGCCGGAATTGAACCCGGGTCCGTGGAGCTGTGAGACAGCAGTGCTAACCACTGTGCCACCGTGCCACCCCAAGGTATATAGTGCAGGTTCTGTACTGTACATTACTGCAAAGCACAGTGGGGAATTCTTTCAAAAAGACAAAGCCACAAAGTTCCTCAACGAGTACAGCAGAAAAGCAGTATAAAAATGAAGTTTAGTTAGGGGTGGAGGGGAAGGATGTGAAAACACAGCAAAAAACCAATGTTCTTCGGATGTCGCTTGTGTGAAAGTGGCATTTTTGAGACCAGGCTTTTTGGCAGAATATAGCGGGGGGCGGGGGTGGGGTGTGGAGGGGTTGACTTGGACGCAGGTAATATTTTTGAAGGGTTAAAATCTATGCCTTTTCTTGGGAACAGCTGATAATGACTCTGGCTGATTGGCTGCTGTCCATGGTGCTGAATTCAGTCGGAACCTGCTGACCCAGGCCACCTTTCCACCACAGCTTAAATGAGAGAACAGCAATTGTGACAAAGATGGATTAGACTATTCCCGACGTCCCTGCTCCCAAAACTAGTGCGAGGCATATAAAAATTTAAGGATTTTTGGCCAAAGGTCGGGGTTAACTTACACACGAGATCAACTATTATGTGAGTATATACAGTATTCTGGGGACCCATCTTTTTTGAACATGTCTTTTTTTCCGCCTAACTCTTCTTCTGTGGCTCAGTTTCTGTCCCTTTATCCCCTTCAATTATCACTCTGCAACCTTTTCATAAAAAACAGATCATAGAATCGCAGAAGGAGGCCATTCAGCCCATTGATTCTGCCCTGACTCTCCCGACAGAGCCTCCCACCCAGGTGAAGCAGCCTGCAATGTTTTCGGTGTTGATGATGCTGTATAAATGTGGGCTGGAACCATGTGTTTCCGTTTCCTTAAAAAAAACAAATATGAAGCTTTACCATACCAGAAAACTCAATTCATTGCTGCTCAGCACATCAGCACTCCTTTGTGCCAGTAACAGTTTGTCAATAACGTGCAAAGAATCCAGATCCTAGCAAGCCACTGAATCTTACAGTAAATTTCTGTTTTAACTATTCCCTTTGAAAGTAGTTTCGTTTTAAAGGGCATTTAAAGTTGCATCAACATGCAGCGTTCCCTGTTTTAACAGGTGCACGCAGTGTGATGATGTCATCACGCGGCAGACATGATGACATCTTCGAGCATCACGGTGGCACAGTGGTTAGCACAGCGCCAGGGACCCGGGTTCAGTTCCAGCCTCAGGTGGCTGTCTGTGTGGAGTTTGCACATTCTCCCCGTGTCTGCGTGGGTTTCCTCCGGGTGCTCCAGTTTCCTCCCACAGTCCGAAGATGTGCAGGTTAGGTGGATTGGCCATGATAAATTGCCCCTTAGTGTCAGGGGGACTAGGGGGGGTAAATAAATGGGATTACGGGGATAAGGGGAGGGTGAGGAGAGGTTGCTGCTGCAGACACAATGGGCCAAATGGTCTCCTTCTGCACTGTAGGGATTCTATGATTCCTCACTCGACCAGCCCCGGCGATTCTGAGAGTGGAGTCTGGCTTGTGATTGTTTAAGTGTTGATTTGTCCTCGTTGTACATTCAAGGAACATTGTGTTTTTGTTGCATTTTCACATACTGCATTCCTCTCTCTCTCTCTCTCTCTCTCTCTCTCCCCCCCCCCCCCCCCCCCCCAACTAAACTTCATTTTTAAACTGCTTTTCTACTGTACTTGTTTCGGAACTCTGTGGACTTTGTTTTTTGAAATAATTCCCCACTGTACTGTGCAGTAATGTACAGTACAGAAACTATATACCGTAAACTAAATACTATATACAATAAGCGTTTTTCCAATTTCTTTGCTGTTTGTACAATGTATATCTGAGGACTGCTGAGGCTTTGAAAGAATTCTTTGCTGTACTGCTCTGTACTGTACATTACGGTGTTTGCACTGGAGAGTGTGCAGAGGAGATTCACCAGAATGATGCCTGGGATGGAAAGTTTCAGCTATGAGGAGAGACTGGATAGACTGGGTTTGTTTTCCCTGGAGCAGAGGAGGCTGAGGGGGGATCTAATTGAGGTATGCAAAATGATGAGCATAGATAGGGTGGGTCATAAAAATCTTTTCCTAATGGCAAAAGTGTCTAAGACTAGAGGGCATAGGTTTAAAGTGGGAAGTAAGTGGATTAGAGGGGATCTCAGGAGAAAGATTTTCACCCAGAGAGTGGTGGAAATATGGAACGCGGTGCCTCAGAGCATGGTGGAGGCAGGTTCTCACGCAACATTTAAGAAGCATCTGGATGAGCACTTGAATCGCTAAGGTGTAGTAGGCTATGACCCCCCACAAGCGCTGGTAAATGGGATTAGTATGGAGTGGTAGTTGATGGTCAGCATAGACATGGTGGACTGAAAGGCCTGTTTCTGTGCTGTATGATTCTATGGCTAGTACCTGTGTTTAAGAACACTGTTGGAAGAAGTCACTTACTGTAATTCAAGGTAGTATGATACAGTGTTTCAATTTTTACATTGAATTTTCTGGGCCAATATTTTTCTTGGGAAGCTAACCCTGGCTTCAACATTGATTCCCATGGGAAACCATTCTTCACTTCAGGGGGTTTCGTTAAAAGTGACAATTTTCAGGTATGTAACCACCCCACTTAAGTGAGGAGTCCCTGTATTCTTACCGAAAATGCTAATGAATTCCAACATAAACATAAGTGCCATTTAACAGGAAACACATACTTTCAGAAACAGTTTTGGGGCTGCAGGGAAAGAGAATCATAGAATCCCTACAAAAGGAGGCCGTTCGGTCCATCGAGTCTGCACCGACCACAATCCCATTTACCCTAGCCAGTCCCCCTGACACTAAAAGGCAATTTAGCATGGCCAATCCACCTAACCCGCACATCTTTGGACTGTGGGAGGAAACCGGGGCATCCGGAGGAAACGCACGCAGATATGGGGAGAATGTGCAAACTCCACACAGACAGTGACCCAAGCCAAGAATCGAGCCTGGGTCCTAGGCGCTGTGAGGCAACAGTGCTAACTGTGCCACCATGCTGCCTGAAAGGAGAGGACTGCAGGATTAACACAAACATAAGAAATAGGAGCAGGAGTAGACCATATGACCCGTCATGCCTGCTCCGCTATTCAGTGGCTGATGTTGGGCTTCGACTCCATTTTGCCACCTGCTCCCCATACCCCTTAATTCCCTGAGACACCAAGTATCTGTCTATCCCAGCCTTAAAAACATTCAGCAAGGAGCATCCTCAGCCCTTTGAGATAAAGATTCTCAACCTTTAGTTGAAAGCAATTTTCCCACATCTCAGTCCTAAGTGATCACTCCCTCCCCCCCATTATCCTGAGACTATTTTAGCTTCCCCAAGCAGCGGAAACAATCTCACTGCATCAAACCCATCAAGCCCCTTCAGACGTTTGTAGGTTTCAATGAGATCACTTCTCGTTCTTCTAAACTGCAGAGAATGTAAGCCCAATTTATTCAGCCTCTCATCATAAGGCAGCCCTCTCCACCGGAACAGATTTAGTGAATGACTGCCGTACCGTTTCCAATGCAAGTATCTCCTTTCCGAATTACGGAGATCAAAACAACACAGTGGCATTCCAGATGCCGTCTCTCCAAAACCCTGTATAATTGCAGGAGATTTTTAAAATTCTTGTACTTATCTAATTGGTGGCAGAGTGGTTAACACTGCTGTCTCACAGCGCCAGGGACCCGGGTTGGATTCCCGGCTTGGGTCACTGTCTGTGCGGAGTCTGCACGTTCTCCCCGTGTCTGCGTGGGTTTCCTCCCACAGTCCAAAGACTTGCTGGTTAGCTGCATTGGCCATGCTAAGTTCTCCCTCAGTGTACCCAAACAGGCGGCGGGGTGTGGCGACTAGGGGAATTTCACAGTAACTTCATTGCAGTGTTAATGTAAACCTACTTGTGACACTAATAAATAAACTAAACCATTAGATGCTACACCACAGAACTAACATGGATTAGGATGGGCTGAATGGCCTCCTTCTCTGCTGTATCATTCTGTAGTGCTATGGTATCTGTACCTGCTAGTATCCCAGCACATTTTGTGGTAATAAATTAATGCAGTTTCTTTTACTGCCAGCATTTGCATTAATTGATTCTTGCTTGGTCTAAAGTACGTTCTGAATATCCATTAAATTTTACTGATCAATTTGGTTACAATTAGACTGGGAGTAAAATATGAAAATGTGCCTACATTTTTTAGAATGGCTGCCACAAAGTGCATCCAAACCTTAGCAGCATTGGCCTGTGCTCTGCTGTCATTCAAGTGAATAGGGTCAGGAAGCTCACTGACCTCTCATTGAAAATCGGACATTTTAGCCTCCAGCTGAAATTAAATGGCAGAAGGAAAAAAATGTGTACAACAGAGACGGGTGACGCAATCCACACTCACCAAATGGTTCAGAAAGAGAAATAAGGAGAGGCATCTGGAAGGTTGAAGGAAATACGCTGGTACTCAGTGCACATCCTCTCCTGATAATGTGGCAATTAAGTGTTAATAGTTTGAAAACGGAACCTTAATTGATCGAAGTAGATCAGAAGCAAACAAAACCAAAACGAAACAAGAGCCAGAAGTGAATACTGGCTGTTGCCAGAGGAGAAAAGGACCAGTTAATGTTTCAGAGAGTGTTACATCTTCAGTATCTCAACAGAATCAGAAACATCGTGGGGTGGCACGGTGGCACAGTGGTTAGCACTGCTGCCTCACAGTGCCAGGGACCCGGGTTTGATTCCTCGTTTGGGTTACTGTCTGTGCGGAGTCTGCACGTTCTCCCCGTGTCTGCGTGGGTTTCCTCCGGGTGCTCCAGTTTCCTCCCACAGTCCGAAAGACGTGCTGGTTAGGTGCATCGGCTATGCTATTGGATAGTCAGAAGATTTTTCCCAGGTTGGAAGAGTCAATTACTAGGGGGGCATAGGTTTAAGGTGTGAGGGGCAAGGTTTAAAGGAGATATACGAGGCAGGTTTTTTTACACAGAGGGTGGTGGGTGCGTGGAACTCACTGCCGGGGGAGGTAGTGGAAGCAGATACGATAGTGACTTTTAAGGGGCGTCTTAACAAATGTATGAATAGGATGGGAATAGAGGGATATGGTCCCCGGAAGGGTTTTAGTTCAGATGGGCAGCATGGTCAGTGCAGGCTTGGAGGGCCGAAGGGCCTGTTCCTGTGCTGTAATTTTCTTTGTTCTTTGTTCTTAAATTTTCCCCCAGTGTACCCGAACAGGCGCCAGAGTATGGCGACTGGGGAATTTTCACAGTAACTTCATTGCAGTGTTCGTGTCAGCCTACTTGTGACATTAATAAATAAATGAAGGGGACCAATAACATTTGAGCAGGTACAAGAAGAAAAGTAAATATCTTAACAGCCAGAGTGATATGACATTGGCTTTGGGTTTGACTTGTGGAGAGCAGCTTGCACATATCACAGTCACACATTTATGAAGGTTGCCTCTTGTCTTGACTGGGTCCCACATCATGAACATGCTGATCCTGCACAGGTCCTTGGGCCTTTGCACTTGGGCAATTGCGCGCACACAAAGTATCAAAGCCTTTCGTGGCCAGCGCCCGCACATACCAGCACCAATGCTGACTCGGCATGTTAGTTACATGATCGACAGAGGTCTTACCTACAAGTAGCCGATCGGAAGACCCAGAAAAAGCTATCACAGGCCTTTATAAAGACAGTAAATTTATCTCGGTGGCAATAGAGCGTCAGCAATCAGAGCACTGTGTAAAAGCACCAGAAAAACGCTGCGGCAATGTGCTTCGGTGCTGCCCATGATCAGAACAATTTGACAAGGTAAATCGCACGGGACACGCGCATGTGGAAGAAGTGACCTTGGTGGGAACATGAATTTTTCTCCTGATGGAGGCTGTCCAAATTTCTAAATTACAATTTAGTATGTGCTTAAGATACATTTATATGCCATTAAATATGAATAGGTGGGAAAGCAGGATTTGTGGGGTGGGAGGAAATGTCCCAAGCTCCCTCTCTCTGCCGGCCTTTGGCCTCAGATTGAAGGTGATTCCATCGGTTACCAAACAGGCAGTATTTATACGCACAGGCCTCATATACATATCCAGATGTTTCCTCATTCATCAAGCTGCACTTACAAATTGGACATTACTGTCATCCCATGTGGGAAAGCTACCTGGGGACACAGCCTAATTTGAAATTTCCCTTCAGGCTCCTTTGATGGTTCAATGAGTAAACTACATTGCCTAACATATTACAGAGCAACACAGACAGACCTCAAGAGCTCCCAGATTTGATCCCTGGTCTCGACTGAGTTCCAGCCTTTTTATATTTAGTACACTGATAGCCGAGGCTGCAGGAGGACAATTTCGCATAAGGGGGCTGATCTCGCAAGCATGCTGCACTGCAGATTTTTCTACAGATCCCCACAGACCGCAAACACTCAGGCTACCTCCAGCATTTATGTTACTCTCTCTCTTATTGAATTCATAGACCCGGATTTCTTGGTCTACAGTGGAGTTAAAATGAGGAGGCAAGGTTCACTTACACTGTAGGACAAGTTCAGGTCTCCCTGCCCTTCCCAGATAATGTATAAGAACCAGATGTTTAAGTTGGTGTGAGGTTGCTGGGCGGAGGGAAGTGGGGGGGGGTGGTGGGGTGGTACACACAACAACTGGGAGGGGGAAGGAACATCAGCCAGGTCATAAATTATATAAGTGTTATATTGTGTGGATACAGTTGGGTTCGCCTGCAAAGTGAATAAACTGTTGGCACATGAGAGCTGATTTTAACACTGCCTGCACAGTGGAAACTAAGTGATCGTGCAGTTAATATTGAACGTGAAACCGTATCGATCTCAGAAACTGGCTGGGGCCAGCATTTATTGCCCATCCCTAGCTGCCCTTGAATTGGATAGTTTGTTCGACCATTTCAGAGGGCAGTTGAGAGTCAACCACATTGCTGTGGCTCTGGAGTCACATGTAGGCCAGACCGGGTAAGGACAGCAGATTTCCTACCCTGAAGGACATTAGCGAATCAGATGTGATTTTCCGACAATCGGCAATAGTTTTCTGGTCATCAGTAGACTTTTAATTCCAGATTTTTATTGAATTCAGATTGAATCCAAATCTGCCATGGTGGGATTCAAAACCAGGTCCCCCAAGAATTATCTGGGTCGCTGGATTAATAGCCCAGTGACAATGCCACTATTTCACCGCCTCCCCACAGCATTGGAGCTCAATTTGATTTGATTTATTATTGTCACATGTATTAGTATACAATGAAAAGTATTGTTTCTTGCACGCCAAACAAACAAAGCATACCATACATAAAGAAGGAAAGGAGAGAGTGCAGAATGTAATTTTACAGTCATAGCTAGGGTGTAGAGAAAGATCAATTGAGTGCGAGGTAGGTTCATTCAAAAGTCTGACAGCAGCAGGGAAGAAGCTGTTCTTGAGTTGGTTGGTCAGTGGCCTCAGACTTTTGTATCTTTTTCCCAATGGAAGAAGGTGGAAGAGAGTTAAATATGGGCTTGAGTGTCATCCCCAGAGTCAGGGCCAAAGGAGGCCCAGGTAGGCCCAGGGGCAGCACGGTAGCACAGTGGTTAGCACTGCTGCTTCACAGCGCCAGGGACCTGGGTTTGATTCCTGGCTTGGGCCACTGTCTGTCTGTGTGGAGTCTGCACATTCTCCCCGTATCTGCATGGGTTTCCTCCAGGTGGTCCGGTTTCCTCCCACATACTGAAAGACGTGCTGGTTAGGTGCATTGACCCGGAGTGTGGCGGCTAGGAGAATTTCACAATAACTTAATTGCAGTGTTAATGTAAGCCTTACTTGTAACTAATAAATAAACTTTAACTTTACTTTAGATCGTGTTCTTGTTTTATAAATGTCCTTCTGGGGCCAGAGGAAGGTGGAATAGCACTTGGGCTCCACAAGAAATGTGTTGTCCTCCCAGACCAGGCTTCTAACCTCTCCACCCACAACCCCCTCCCCCCACCCCCCCACCCCCCAACTCCCCCACCCCATCTCCCCTCGCAGCAAGCCACACACACTACCCCCTCCCCCCCATTCCTTCCCCCATTCCCCCAAACGCCACCACTGCCCCTTGACCAACTCACCTCAATGCCAGGAACCGTTGTGTTCATGTCTGCTGCCCTGCTATCAGTTCCTTCCTCGTGCCAGAGGGGGCATGCTGGCTCAGAGACCAGGCTCTGACCTGATCATTGTTGCATTCCAAAATATTCTGTGGTTCAAGTTCCACTCCAGAGACTTCAGCCCACAATCTCGAGCTAGCACTCCAAGTTCAGTGCTGTGGGCGCTGTTAGAGGTGCCACCTTTCAGATGGGATGCTCAATCAAGACACTGCAAGGTCAGTGTAAGAGATTCCGTAGTGCTATTCAAAGAAGAACAGCAGATTTCACCTGGTTAAAAGCAAATTACTGCGGATGCTAGAATCTGAAACCAAAAGATTTTGTAAAAAGTTTTGACAAAGGGTCGTCTGGACTCGAAACGTCAGCTCTTTTCTCTCCTTACAGATCCTGCCAGACCCGCTGAGATTTTCCAGCATTTTCTCTTTTGCTTTGAGATTTCTCCTGGTGTCTTGGCCAGCTCTATCCCTCAACCTATCCCTACTCTTTCTCTTCTGCCACATGAGGGTACACCCCCATTCACCACCCCACACAAGAAAAAAACTAACACGAATCATAATATGTAATATATAAGAAGAAAAAGGCCCAGGCGGCAAGAAGAGAAAAAGCCACAAGATAAGAGCAAAGCATCACAAGGGGGCAACAAGGGTTGGACGTGAGCCGAAAGAGAAGTGGAAGATCACGAAGAGAAGAGGACATGTTCTCGCTCTGTCCGACCCCAAATCTCAAATAGATTAGCAGATCATTAGCTCACCTCTGTTTTGCAGGGCCTTGTGTACGATTTGGCTGCTTTTTCCCTTACGTCGCAACCGTGTCTGTGATTCTAAAATACTCTGATAGCCATGAAGCATAGAGCCATAGATAGAATCATAGAGGTTTACAGCATGGAAACAGGCCCTTCGGCCCAACTTGTCCATGCCGCCCTTTTTATTAAACTCCTAAACTAGTCCCAATTGCCCACATTTGGCCTATATCCCTCTATACCCATTTTACCCATGTAAATAGAGCAGTGTGGAACATCCCGCCGTCTTTAATGGCGCTACATAAATGAAGCATTTTTCTTTCAAAATGAAAATATGGTTAAACTATCATTCAGATGTAAAACTGTGACTAATATCTCGACTGCAGAACACTTATCTTTGGATCTGTGATCGTGCTTAAATTAAATCCCGGTTAACTGGTTTGTAACGTGTTGGTCAATGATAGGGTTGGAAACTTCCAAGAACACTGGGTGGAATTCTCTGGCCTGGCTGGTCTAAAAGCCGGAAATTCCCGCCCGACCGTCAATGGCGTTTCACGTTCTCCGCAACCCGCCCGCTAAAATTCCAGAGGCGGGTGGGATGGGAGAATTCCGGCCACTGTCTCTCCAATTCTGGCCCCAAATCCCAAAATCCCTCCATCTCTTCACACCGCTCCTCATCTTTATAAACTCTCCTCTGATTAAAATAGGGGAGGCAGTAGCCTCGTGGTGTTATTACTGAACTAGAAACCCAGCTCTGGGACCTGGGTTCAAATCCCGCCATTGCAGATGATGAAATTTGAATTTAAATTAAACAAAATCTGGAATTAAAGTCCAATGATGACCATAAAAGCATTGTCGATTACTGTAAAAACCCACCTGGTTCACACTAATGTCTAAGGGCGGGCACAGTGGTTAGCACTGCTGCCTCACAGCGTCAGGGACCTGGGTTCAATTCCGGCCTTGGGTCACTGTCTGTGTGGGGTCTGCACGTTCTCCCCGTGTCTGCGTGGGTTTCCTCCGGGTGCTCCGGTTTCCTCTCACAGTCCAAAGATGTGTGGGTTAGGTGGATTGGCCATGCTAAATTTCCCACTTATGGTCAGGAGGATTAGAAGGGTAAATATGTGGGGTGACGGGGATAGGACCTGGGTGGGATTGTTGTCACTGCAGACGCGATGGGCCAAATGGCCTCCTGCACTGTACAAAGAACAAAGAAAATTACAGCACAGGAACAGGCCCTCCAAGTCTGCCCAACTGAACTAAAACCCCAAAGAACAAAGAATAAATGGAAATATCAGGAGTGTAGATTAAGGTGTATCGTTAAGCTTTTGGTAACTATCTTGATGCTCCCTCGCGTGGCTCGATGTCAAATCTGCCTGAGAAAAACTGCTGTGAAGTGCCTTGGGATGTTTTTCACCATTCGCGGTGCTACACAAATGCAGGCTGTTGCTGTTAGCGGTTGAGGGCTTCCCTGTGAAGAGGCAATTCTGCAGCTGCCTGCACAGTTACCATTTTTAATAGTCCGCTGGGAAAATAAAATGTCACACAAATGGTTTAAGATGATGCAGTACTATATTTGTGATAAATATTTATTGTGGCTATGGGAAACAAATAATTTTAAAAATGCAACAAAGACCAAGTCTGAGAGCGAATGCCAGCATTGACTAACCACCAGTGAATTGCGCCTGCTGTCACATTATTCAGCGAGTTGAACACATTTATGTTTTTTGATTTAGTGTTGTTTTCTCTTAAAGGCAATTTCTGGCCACTTCGATATTTTATTCGAGAAGAATTGCAGCAATAAGGTAAGGATCCTCGCTCTGCAAAATGCATTTATAATGATCTAATTTTTATCAAATTAAAGGACCAGAACTGATTTATGGAATCTCAATGTGCAGTAAGAGGCTATTCGGCCCCCTGTTACTGTGCTGGTTCTTTTGAAGATATCCAATGATTCCCCTGCTCTTTCCCTGTAGCCCTGCAGGTGTTGCTTTTGCAGGGTACAATTCCCTTTTGAAAGTGACTTGTGAATTTGTTTTGCCCACCCTATCAGGCAGTGCACTCCAGATAATAGCGACTCACTGTGTGAAGGAAAAATATCTTCTCACTGATCCTCTGGTTCACAGAAACAAAGCGAAACATTTATAGAATCTAGTCATAGAATCCCTGCAGTGCAGAAGCAGGCCATTTGGCCCATCGAGTCTGCACCAACTCTTCTTCAGAGCATCCCACTTAGACACGATCCCCGTAATCCAACATATTTACCCTGCTAATCCCCCAACCTACACATCTTGGGACACTAAGAGGCAATTTAGCATGGCCAGTCACCTAACCCGCTCATCTTTGTGACCTTGGGAGGAAATCAGAGCACCTGGGGGAAACCCACGCAGACACGGGGAGAACATGCAGACCCCACACAGACAGTCATAGAATCATAGGATCCCTACAGTATAGAAGGAGGCCATTCAGCCCATCAAGTCTGTATTGACCACAATCCCACCCAGGCCCTATTCCCATAGCCCCACACATTTATCCTGCTAATCCCCCTGACACTAAGGGGCAATTTAGCATGGCCAGTCAACCTAACCTGCACATCTTTGGACTGTGGGAGGAAACTGGAGCACCCGGAGGAAACCCATGCAGACATGGGGAGAATGTGCAAAATCCACACATACAGTAACCCAAGGCCAGAATTGAACCTGGGGCCCTTGCGCTTTGAGGCAGCAGTGCTAACCAATGTGTCACCGTGCCGCCATGGCATAGAAGGAGGCTCTTCGGCCCAATGTGTCAAAGATATAAAACGTGCTATGGAATTGTGGTTGGTGCAGACTCGATTGGCCGAATGGCCTCCTTCTGCACTGTAGGGATTCTATGAGGTGTCCTTTCTAATCCAACTTCCTACACCCAGCCCATTGCCCTGTAATTTACAGCACTTAAGGTGCAGCTCCAGGTACCTTTTAGAAGAGTTTAGGTTCTCTGCCTCCACCACCAACTCAGGCAGCTAATTCCAGACACCTACCACCCTCTGCGTAAAAAAGTTCTTCCTCATGTCATTTAGGAATCCCACGATATTGTACATTCCCTTGCTTTTTTTGTCTTCCCCAAATGCATCACCTCTCAGTTTGAATTCCAATTGCCACTTATCTGCCCATCTGACCAATCCATGAATATCTTCCTGCAGTCTACAGCTTTCGTACTATTCAGCCATCGAGCCACTTTTTGTAACTTTTCCAATTTCTGGATTTCTCCCTCCAGTTATGTTTAAATCATTGATACTTATCAAAACCAAACCCAAACAACCTATCACAAAACCCTGTCAAACTCCCACTGGAAGCAGCTTTACAGTCACAGAAACATCCATTGGCCATTCCCATTGTCTTCCTGCCACTGAACAACCTGCAACTTTCCCATGGATCCCACAAGCTTTTACTTTTCTGACCATTGTGCCCCATCAAAAGCTTTGCGAACATCCATTCCGTCTACTTCAATAGGCAATACTGCTGAAGACGTGCTCCTGAACTTGCCGCACCCCTGGCCAAGCTGTTCCAGTGCAGCTACAACACTGGCATCTACCGGCAATGTGGAAAATTGCTCAGGTATGACCTGTACACAAGAAACAGGACAAATCCAAACGGCCAACTAGCGTCCCATCAGTCTACTCTCCATCATCAGTAAAGTGATGGAAGGGGTCATCAACAGCACTATCAAGCGGCACTTGCTCAGCAATAACCTGCTCACTGATGCTGAGTTTGGGTTCTGCCAAGGTCACTCAGCTCCTGACCTCATTCCAGCCTTGGTTCAAACATAGACTAAAGAGCTGAATGTCAGAGGTGAGAGTGACAGCCCTTGACATCAAGGCAGCATTCAACCGAATATGGCATCAAGGAGCCCGAGCAAAACTGGAGTCAATGGGAATCAGGGAGAAAACCTTCTGCTAGTTGGAGGTGTTTGTTGGAGATCAATCATTTCAGTTGATTGATAATCACTGGACATCACTGCAAGAGTTCCTCAGGGTAGTGTATTAGGCCCAACCATCTTCAACTGCTTCATCAATAAACTTCCTTCCATCATAAGATCAGAAGTAAGGATGTTTGCTGATGATTGCACAATATTCAGCACCATTCGTGACTCCTCCAATACTGGAGCAGACCATATCCAAAAGCAGCAAGTTCTGGGCAACATCCGTGCTTGAGCTATTGAGTAGCAAGTAACATCCGTGCCACACAAGTGGCAAACTATGACCATCTCTACCAAGAGAGCATCTAACAATTGTCTCTTGACATTCAATAGTATTACCATTGCTGATTCCCCCCCCTATTAACATCTTGGGTGTTACCATTGACCAGAAACTGAACTGGACTAGCCATATAAATAATGTGGCTACCAGAGCAGGTCAAAGGTTAGTAACCCTGTGGTGAATAACTCACCTCCTGACTCCCCAGAGCTGTCCACCATCTTCAAGGCACAAGTCAGGAGTGTGATGGGATGCTGTCTACTTGTCTGGATGAGTGCAGCTCCAACAGCACTCAAGAAGCTTGACACCAGCCAGAAAAAAAAGTCAGTTTGATTGCTACCCCTTCCATAAACATTCAATCCCTTCACCACCGATGAATGGCAGCCATGTGTACCATCTACAGGGTGCACTGCAGGAACTCACCAATGTTCCTTCGGCAGCACCTTCCAAACCCATGATCACTACCATCTAGAATGACAAGAGCAGCAGCTACCTGGGAACACCTGGATGTTCCCTTCCAAATCATTCATCGTGCTGACTGCTAAATATATCGCTGTTTCTTCACTGTTGCTGGGTCAAAATTCTGGAATTTCCTTCCTAACAGTGCTGTGGGTGCACCTACACCACAGGGACTTCAGCGGTTCAAGAAGGCAGCTCTCACCATCACCAACTTCTAGCAACAAATGCTGCTCTATCCAGCAACACTCACATCCTGTAAATTAATTTTTAAAAAACTTCAAAAACACTTTTCCCTTCAAAATTCTTTGTCAAAGAAAATAAATTATGTTAGCCATGCAGGATTTTTGATTAACAAAGCCTTGCAAACAGTCCCTGATTAATCCATGGCTTTCAAACTAATGATTTATTCTGTCCCTCAGAATTTTTTTCCATCAATTTGCCTACCACCACGGTTAGGTTGACAGGCCTGTAATCCCTTTCTCTCTTTTTAAACACCACTACAACATTTGGAGTCTTCTAGTACCATTCCTGTATTGAGAAAGGATTGTTATTTGATGGTTAGAGGCTCTGCAATTTCCTCCCACACTTCTCTTAACATTTTAGGGTACATTTTGTCTGGGTCTAGCAAAGCATCTACTCTCAAAGGTATATTTCCTCCCTCACTATGGCCAAAATCTTCCATCCACGTCCGCAGTTGGGATTTTCCAGTGCTGCTGAAAGTAAATGGAGTTTTGGCTCGAATGCTAAATTCTCCATTCTCACTCGCAATGGGTCCCATCACAGACAAAACCGGAGAATCGCAACCTATGTTTGTTCCATCCGATATTTCCCCCCTTCTCCTGAATTACAGAGAGAAAGAACCATTGTTTTCTTCTCGCAGCCCAGGCAGCAACTCCAGTTATTTTAAAATGAAACTGAAACAGAATTTCTTGCCTGTAAGCTTGGCTCCACCCATTAATCACATGACTCTGTCTACCTAGTCTGAAACCCCAGGAGAACTTAAATAAACAAAAGGTCCATTAATTCTACAAAGTAACTCATTCCGAGCTAAAATCAGTTATTGGGCTGCATGCTTCGCATCTACTACATGTTTACCAGACAAATCGACTCTTGTAATAAAACATTGCCTCTTTAAGCAACCCCACCATAAGCATAAAATGTAGCAAAAAGTAGCACAGTATCATCACAGACCCCTCTGTGTCTGGTCCTTGAATGTCTCCCACAGAATTAACCTTAACATGACTGTTTGTAGTCATAAGAACATAAGAACTAGGAGCAGGCATAGGCCATCTGGCCCCTCGAGCCTGCTCCACCATTCAATAAGATCATGGCTGATCTTTTTGTGGACTCAGCTCCACTTACCCGCCTGCTCACCATAACCCTTAATTCCTTTGCTGTTCAAACATGTATCCATCCTTGCCTTAAAAACATTCGATGAGGTAGCCTCAACTGCTTCACTGGGCAGGGAATTGCACAGATTCACAACCCTTTGTGTGAAGAAGTTCTTCCTCAACTCAGTCCTAAATCTGCGCCCCCTTATTTTGAGGCCGTGCCCCCAGTTCTAGTTTCACCCGCCAGTGGAAACAACCTCCCTGCTTCTATCTTATCTATTCCCTTCATAATTTTATAAGATCCCCCCTCATTCTTCTGAAGTCCAATTCAGCTGAGTCATGTCTCTGCCTAATAGAAGGGCCTTTCCCCAATTTAAAACCTTTACTTCTGATTAGCCTTTATCCTTTTTCATAACTACATTAAATCCAGCGGAACAATGGTCACTAGCACAAAAATACTCCCCGACTGACACCTTTCCTTTGCAAGTTCCTAAAATGTAAAGGAGGAAACTCCTATACCAGTCCTCCTCTTTTCTCCCCACTTCCTCCTGTGCCCTGTGATGCACTGACATTATGTGTCCTGTGATGTAGAGATGTTGGTATATTTGTTGAGGTTAGATCTTTGCTGAGCATCTGACAGCAACAAAGTGAACCGGCAGTTCTGAAAATACACAACAGCTCTGCTTGGATTTATGCAAAGACTATTCTAAATGAGCTGGCTACCTGGCTCACTTAAGCAGTGATGTGACTTTTTTTGAGGTGGTGTTTCATGTGGAAGGGTGTGGTGCTGTTATGTATGACCTATTGTTTTTCATCAGGTACGTTTGACATCTCTTTCTTAGGTCAAGTTCTCCACTGGTCCGAGAAGTACCCAAACACACTGGAAACAAACTGTCTTTCTCCTAGAACAACCGGTCCCAGTCAAAAAAGGTAACTGATTGGTCCAACATGTACCTGTACACAGAGATGAGGCATTCATGAGGGATGTGGCTTTGGGGATAGCTGATTCTCACTTGTGCAGTGTTGGATAACTTCAGAACACAACTTAACGCGGTCTATCCTTATAGAATCATAGAATCCCAACAGTGCAGAAGGAAGCCATTCAGTTCATCGAGTCTGCACCGACAGCAATTCCACCCAAACCCTATCCCCATCGGCCCCACATATTTACCCTGCTAATCCCCCTGACACTGAGGGGCAATTTAGCATGGGCAATCCACCTAACCCACACATCTTTGGACTGTGGGAGGAAACCGGAGCACCCGGAGGAAACCCATGCAGCCAAATCTTTTTCTCTCTATTAATTGTTGTCAATTTCTTTTTAAACATGGGCTTTATGTGAATTTAATGGGTAGGATCGCGCACACGGTCGATATGGTCCATGAATGGCAGCAGCGAGAATAATGGCAAACAGAATTATGAGCCATGACCATCCAATGTGTATTCAAAGATTAACCTGGGCCTCTGCCAGTGGAAAGATTTAGTCAGCTGCCTTCCACTTTGGGTTCTACCTTGAAGATATTTGTACTGCATGATATGAATTAACTGGACAGATGCTAGCAGAGCACATTGCCTCTGGTTAATACTCTTAAGTTGAAGGGCACTGTTCCTTTCAACCCCATCAAGTGCTATTAAAAACAAACTGTGACTGAGGTCTGATGAGTTCCATCTGTTAAAATCAAGGTTAAAAGCAGGCTAAACACTAGTTATTGAAAATGAGTAAACTCTAAGATCGCTCCAAGTATAATTCACAATACTCCTTGTTACATTTTCTGTGCCACCTTTGATGTTTCTGCTGACAGATGAAATGATATTGTGTGTCATCTTTGCGAGTCAAATTATACTTGCTCTTCCATGGAAAAGATAAACAAATCTGTTATCTTACATTATTATAGGCATTATTGGACGGCGCGGTGGCACAGTGGTTAGCACTGCTGCCTCATAGCGCCAGGGATCCGGGCTCGATTCCCAGCTTGGGTCACTGTCTGTGCGCAGTTTGCACGTTCTCCCCGTGTCTGCGTGGGTTTCCTTCGGGTGCTCCGGTTTCCTCCCACAGTCCGAAAGACGTGCTGGTTCGGTGCATTGGCCATGCTAAATTCTCCCTCAGTGTTACCCAAACAGGCGCCAGAGTGTGGCGACTAGGGGATTTTCACAGTAACTTCATTGCAGTTTTAATGTAAGCCTACTTGTGACGAATAAATTAAAAAAAAATAGAAAATCTATTGTTTAAAAATGCATGAGGGCACCCATTCAATCCTCCCTATTTCACGGCTTTGCTCAATAAGGTGACATTAAATTTGTCAATGGGGACCTTGAACTTTTGGTTACAACAAGTTGGGGCGGCACGGTAGCACAGTGGTTAGCACTGCTGCTTCACAGCTCCAAGGTCCCGGGTTCGATTCCCGGCTCGGGTCACTGTCTGTGTGGAGTTTGCACATTCTCCACGTGTCTGCGTGGGTTTCCTCCGGGTGCTCCGGTTTCCTCCCACAGTCCAAAGATGTGCGGGTTAGGTTGATTGGCCAGGTTAAAAAAATTGCCCCTTAGAGTCCTGGGATGCGTAGGTTAGAGGGATTAGTGGGTAAAATATGTGGGGGTAGGGCCTGGGTGGGATTGTGGTCGGTGCAGACTCGATGGGCCGAATGGCCTCCTTCTGCACTGTAGGGTTTCTATGATTTCTATGATTTCTATGAACTATGGGGGGAATTTTCCCGTCCCGTCTGCCATGGGAATTGTAGCTTGGGGGTGCGGACCATGCAAAGGTTCATTGACCTTGGGCGGGATTTTCCGGTTTTGGAGCGAGCGCAGCTGGATGATCCCGCCCCATGTCTGCCCCATTCCCCCCTTCTCATTCAGCTGCTTACCAATTACTTGTCTGTGTCAATCACCCCCATCATTCTCTTCCATCATCAGGCCAATTCATCGCCAAGTTAACAGACCTGCAGAATGGCAGGGAAGATCTGCTGCTCAGTGTAAATAATCTACTGTTTTGACGAAAGAAATCATCAATGTGCAGCTAACCAATGACCATTTTCTCAGGAACAATTTCATCCATTTTGGGATTCATTTCTGGAAAGACTTTGCAGTTAAGATATGTGCCAAACTTGGTCATTTATGCTAAGTACAAGTTTTATTTGTGCCAAGACCAGTCTTCAATGCGTGACAGGTACAAGAAGGCCCTTTCCCTGGCAGGGCCCTATAATGTTTTGTAACAAGAGCAATCAACAGTTCAGTGCTGCAGATAGTGGGCAGGATTTTCCAGCCATGTTCACTCCCAAGCGCCCAAGGTCAATGGACCTTTGCACGGTCCACCCCCGCCCGCTACGATTCCCGTGGCAGTTACGTTCTGAACACTGCACTTTATTTGAAACACATTGGTAGGGATCACAAGTCTCCCAGGCCCTTTTTTTTCACGTGAAATAGTTATTTCCTTATGATTAGCGAGCCCGGGACAGTAGTATCTCTCCCCGCCTCTTCCCCCCCGCCCCCCAACACTGGGAGAGGTTCCACAAGCGGGGTTTACAACTGCTCCCTAGGTGTGCTCATCCCACTAGTGGGGATAGTGGCCATTGAGGCACCTCCAGGAGGTCGGGTGGCAGGGGGCTGCCACTTGGGCAAAAACCAGCTTGGCAGTCCCAGCCTGGCACCTTGGCATTGTCCACCAGGCAACCTTGCATTGCCCACCAGGCAGTACCAAGGGGGAGGGGTCAAAGGGGGTGGCACCTGCTGGGAGGTGGGGCCTGCTGGGGGGGCAATCGGTGGTGGTGGGGGACCTGCTGCGCACTCTACAATGGGATTGGTGGGAGTGGGAGGGAAGGGTTCATCAGGACTAGCCACTGGGGGACGCTGGTGATTGGGGTAGGCTATGTGTGGGGGGCGGGGGGGGGGGGAGGGGGGGGGGCTAGCCTGGAGGGGGGGGTGGTCAAGTCTGGCCATGGGGGAACGCCCAAACAACAGGCAGCCAAATCTTCCATTTTCCCGCCCGTTGGGCACTTGGTTTTTCTGGTAGAATCCCGGCCACTATCACAAGCCAGAAATGTGGATTAGCAGAAGCACTGATAGTTTTGGATTTAACAAGTTTGAGCAGGTTTTGCAATTGAAAGCAATTCCGTCATGTAAACTGAGTTAGTTTGGCATCCACACACCATCCTGACTTGGAACGATATCGCCGTTCCTTCACTGTCTCTCGGTCAAAAACATGGAACTTCCTCCCTAACAGCACGGTGGGTGTACCTGCACCACATGGATTGTAAAGGCTCAAGCAGGCAGCTCATCACTACCCTTTCGGGGGATAATTAAGGAGGGCAACAAACCTGCTGGCCTTGCCAATGGCATCCACCTCCCACAAACAAATAACATCGCAAATAATTTCCTCCTGACACTTAAAAGTCAAATATTTGCAACACTGTGGTAACCATGTTGTTAATATTTTTGTTCTCAGAGAGCAGAATTATTTGTTCACCTTTCATGTTGCATCTAGTACCTCGGGTGGCGCAGTGGCACTCCTGACTCACAGTGCCAAGGACCCGGGTTCAGTTCCTCGGGTGACTGTCTGTGCGGAGTCTGCACCTTCTCCCCATGTCTGTGTGGGTTTCCTTCGGGTGCTCCGGCTTCCTCCCACTGTCCAAAGATGTGCGGGTTAGGTAGATTGGCCGTGCTCAATTGCCCCTTAGTGTCAGAGGGATTAGCAGGGTGAATACGTGGGGTTATGGGAATAGGGCCTGGGTGGGATTGTTGTCGGTGCAGGTTTGATGGGCCGAATGGCCTCCTTCTGCACTGTAGGGATTCTTTGATTCTAGTAAACAGTGCACCATTTATCTGGTTCTGAAATATGGTACAGTATCGTTTGAAAAGATGTTATACTAAAAGCAATGAAACAAAATGTGGAATCAGTTCAGTTATAACACTGGAGATTCCCTTGTTTCCATGTGCCTATTTTCTAATCTGTGAAATGGCGAAGTATTGAATTCCAGATATCTAGTATACTGTATATATCCAGATATATATATTACATACATACACATTGATGCATGAATATTCAATTAGGATTTATTCGCAAGTAGCTAATAATGTGATCCTTTTTATATTCCTGTTGCTTTGGCTTTTTTTAATTGTAACTTTAACATTTTGTTCACACATTATTTGCAATATGCAGCCTCCTGATTTCGAAGCGCAGTTCCCATGATATGATTGTGGAGCTGGCTTTAAAATTGTACCCATGTGCTGCAAGTATCCTTTTCCCGTCTCAAGCTCAGCTTTGATCTGAAATTGTCTCTTGTGGCATTAGGCATTTAATTGAGATTTTACATCCTTCATTGGCTTTCTGCCTGCTCAGTGCCCTGGTTAAATCCCTGCTTGCAGCAAGATCCCAGTAGCCCTTGTTTAGTGATGCATAAGCAGTGTTTTCTGTACTACTATTTTTCACCCATTGATGCACCTTGCGAAGTATTTTTGCGTGGGGGTCTCTCAGCAGCCTGCGTCGCTCTGGGAGAAAGAGAGACGGCCCTTGCTGTTTCCACTGCATGAATTTTACAAACCGTTGCTGTGTGTGTGTGTTTTTTTTCCCATGAATTTCAATTCCCTGTTAATCTGCATGCAGCAATACAGTGTACGTACAGACGAAGGTGTAAGATAAGAGTGGGGTGACGCAACTAAGCCCCAGCAAGACTCTGCACTCCTGCATACAGGAGCAGCAGCACTGCAAAAAAACATCATTCATGCTCGATCAAGATGACATTGACAAATTGCTCCACTCAGCCCTGATATTATGCAGGTCCTGTTAAATCCAGCTAGGAGGATACCTTCTGGAAATGTACTAGGCGGCCAGATCCAGGGAACAGATGATGTTGTTTTGTAGCCGGCGTAGTAGCGTGTGATTGTGTGTTATTCAGTTTTTTCCATTAATTTGGGTTGAATGATGGAGTTTTGCGGAAGACAAATGTGCTTTTCTCTCCCGCTCCGGCGATCCTACTGTCATGTTCTGAAAGTGGGAATTTAGATTTTAATTACACGCATTCATCGTACTTTAATGCTTTTCGTTTGAATTTCAACTTTAACATAAGTTACGATTTCTTCTGTCAACCAACCGCTCCCCCCACCCCTCCACACTCGCACACACACATAGACACACACGCACACACACACACAGACACACATACACACGCTCACACACAGACACACACACACACGCTCACACACACACACGCTCACACACACACACGCTCACACACAGACACACACACACATGCTCATACACACACTCACATGCTCACACACACACTCACACACATGCTCACACACACACACACACACATGCTCACACACACACTCACACAACCTGTACATTATTCACACACACATACAGCCTGTACATTATTCACACATGCTCACACACATGCTCACACACATGCTCACACACAGACACACACTCACACACACACACACACGCTCACACACACATGCTCACACACACTCTCACACAGCCTGTACATTATTTGTAATTTCACATTGTCCTTCACATGTCATTGCAGGAATCACTGACACGTGTTTGACAAACTCGCTTTTTTTTAGACTTGATGGACTAGTCGCATGAGGTTTGATGTGCTTGAAAAGGATTTTGATGATTGCTGACTTGCATTCGGTCAGGAGCTTTGATGATCCATATCAATCCGACATGAATGCAGTGATTCTCATGCGTCACTGCGAAGCATATCTTTTCAGCTTTTCACTGCAGTAAAATTGACGCTGTGAATCTGCTCAGGTCAGGATTATTCCCAGAACTAGGCTGCAGCGAATAGGATTTGCAGGATATCTGTGGCCATTCCTGCTGACCGTTTCATTCACTTGATAGGTCACTGTAACATTCCTTGAGTCTGTTCCTGCTCCTGGAATCAAATGGAGGTTTACTGGGTTAAACGAGGGGAACTATTCAACTGAATGGTTGTGCTCATGCTCACATGACACCATTCATCACAGGAATATGGTTCCACTGTAGCATAGCTATAAGCAGTAGGAATTGATCTGACTCACTTACCTACATACAGTGAAATAAAAATTTTTTATTCATTCATGGGACACGAGTGTCGCTGGCTGGGCCAGCACTTACTGCCCATCCCTAGTTGCCTGAGGGCAGTTGAGAGTCAACCACATTGCTGTAGATCTGGAGTCACATGTAGGCCAGACCAGGTAAGGACAGCAGATTTCCTTCCCTAAAGGACATTAGTGAATCAGATGGGTTTTTCCGACAATCGACAATGGTTTCATGGTCATCAGGAGATTATTAATTCCAGATTTTTTTTATTGAATTCAAATTCTACCATCTGCCGTGGCGGGATTCGAATTTGGGCCCCCAGAACATTAGTTGAGTTTCTGGATTTATAGCCTAGCGATAATGCCACTAGGCCATCACCTCCCCTAATACCCCCAGATTTCACTGGAGATAAGCTACGCACAATTTTGGTACCTTTAAAGTGGAATCGTTTGATGCCATAATATTTATTTGGAGTCAGACTTGACAAACCCACATGGTCCCTCTGCCACCCCCCCAGCCCTCCCAAGGTGGCACAGTGCCACAGTGGTTAGCATTACTGCCTCACAAAACCAGGGACCTCGGGTTGATTCCCGGCTTGGGTCGATGCGGAGTCTGCACATCCTCCCCATGTCTGCTTGGGTTTCCTCCGGGCTTCCAGTTTCCTCTCACAGTCTGAAAGACATGCTGGTTAGGTGCATTGGCCATGCTAAATTCTCCCTCAGTGTACCTGAACAGGCACTAGAGTGTGGCGACTAGGAGATTCTCACAGTAACTTCATTGTAGTGTTAATGTAAGCCTACTTGTGACACTAATAAATAAACATACTTTAAAAAAAAGCTTTGCCATCTCTCTTCCCTAAATAAACTGTGATCCGGTCCCCTGTTCTAATATCTCGATGCCAGATGTTGTTTGATAATGCTCCTGAAATGTGTCTTGGAACATTTTACCACATTAAAGGCACGGTAGCACAGTGGTTAGCACTGCTGCTTCACAGCTCCAGGGTCCCGGGTTCGATTCCCGGCTCGGGTCACTGTCTGTGTGGAGTTTGCACATTCTCCCCGTGTCTGCGTGGGTTTCCTCCGGGTGCTCCGGTTTCCTCCCACAGTCCAAAGATGTGCAGGTTAGGTTGATTGGCCAGGATAAAAATTGCCCCTTGGAGTCCTGAGATGCGTAGGTTAGAGGGATTAGCGGGTAAATATGTGGGGGTAGGGCCTGGGTGGGATTGTGGTCGGTGCAGACTCGATGGGCTGAATGGCCTCCTTCTGCACTGTAGGGTTTCTATCTATTCTATCTTTCTATTCTATCTATTCATATAAATGCAAGTTGTTGATGCTGGGGCCAACTCAATTCTGCTCGGTTTCTGCACTTTCGGAAATTCACCAGCAAATTTCGGGGAATGTAGGTGGCAACGGTCTCTATCTGCCTTCTGCATCACAATCACCATTGGTAGGCATGTATAGCGGCGGCATGGTGGCACAATGGTTAGCACTGCTGCTTCACAGTGCCAGGGACCCAGGTTCGATTCCGGCTTTGGTTCACTGTCTGTGTGAAGTTTGCACATTCTCCCCATGTCTGCGTGGGTTTGCTCTGGTTTTCTCCCACAGTCCAAAGATGTACCGGTTAGATGGATTGGTCATGCTAAATTGACCCTAGTGTCAGGAAGATTGCAGGGTAGATATGTGGAAAAACTAGAACCAGAGGGCACAACCTCAGGTTAAAGGGGCGCTCCTTTAAAACAGAGATAGAATCATAGAAACATAGAAACCCTACAGTGCAGAAGGAGGCCATTCGGCCCATCGAGTCTGCACCGACCACAATCCCACCCAAGCCCTACCCCCACATATTTTTACTCGCTAATCCCTCTAACCTACGCATCCCAGGACTCTAAGGGGCAATTTTTAACCTGGCCAATCAACCTAACCCGCACACCTTTGGATTGTGGGAGGAAACCGGAGCACCCGGAGGAAACCCACGCAGACACGAGGAGAATGTGCAAACTCCACACAGACAGTGACCCGAGCCGGGAATCGAACCCGGGACCCTGGAGCTGTGAAGCAGCAGTGCTAACCACTGTGCTACCGTGCCGCCCAAGAAGGAATTTCTTCAGCCAGAGAGTGGTGAATCTGTGGAACTCTTTACCGCAGAAGGCTGTGGAGGCCAGGTCATTGTGTGTCTTTAAGACAGAGATAGAAAGGTTCTTGATTAATAAGGGGATCAGGGGTTATGGGGAAAAGGTAGGAGAATGGGGATGAGAAAAATATCAGCCATGATTGAATGGCGGAGCAGACTCGATGATCCATGTGGCCAAAGTCTGCTCCTGTGCCTTTTGGGTTACGAGAATAGGGCCTGGGTGGGATTGTGGTCGGTGCAAACCCGATGTGCCAAATGGCCTCCTTCTGTACTATAATGATTCTATGATTCTATGAGGGCATTCGTCAGCTACCCAAAAATGCATCAGATATGCCGACTTGAGGGCTTCACCCAGCACAAACCAAATGAGTAATCAGTTCAAGAGGGATTTTTATAATTATGAAGTTTATAAAATTATGATGTTTTGGGACAGTGTCTTTAATTTAGATAAATTGAAGGAGGGCATGTGACCTGTTCTGTCTGCCCGTCAGCAAGTCTGGGTGGTTTGATTGTTATCTGTTGAAGGAGAACCAGACTGTTTTATTGGGAAGAAGGTGCAAGGTGGTTATCCTTGGAGACAATGGGAGCAGCTTGTGTGCTGTCAATGGATTGACTATGAGTCTCCAAAGTCCCAGAAAAGTGTTGGAGAATGCCAGGTTTTAAACGATTGTGCTTTAAACTTTCCATTGAACGCCAAGATTAAAGAGAATTTGCCTCTCAAATAAGATAATCAGCAGTTCAACTTGAATACAAGGCCCGTGTGATTCATGTTGCCATGCAAATGGAGTTCGAGAGAGGAATTGTTTCTAGATGTCCCTGAAAACTCACGGACACAGTTGGTCTACCAGCATTCAAGAAAGGGAAAGCAGCTATAGGCAGCAAGATGCTGCAGTTCGCCACGCAGGAATGCTAGGTGAGAGCTTAAGCCAGTATTGCAAATACCAAATATATGGCGAGTTAAAATAAGGTTCCAAGATTTACCTAACTTTAGCGAGAAGGAGAAGTCTCCAGGAAAACTTGCACCATGAAAGACAGTTTTAGAGTTAAAAGTTTCCAGGAAAGGAAACGATTGTAAGTAAACCCTCAGGTTTGGGCTGATTCTGGGCGAATTTAATATCTTCTCGTTCTCAGGCGCGAGATCGCAGTAAAGTTGGGCGTCGGGCCTATACCGCGATCTGCACCCAATTCCGAGCAGATCGCGGCTTAAATCGACTCAATGAACCGCGCACACCAACTCTACCGCCAAATCCCACTTTATCGTCTTCTGGCCCGTTCCGCGTCCGCGCTGTTACCGACCTGCAAAATAAAAGTCTGAAGTCGCCGCTGCAGCCTCCGAAGAGCGGGGTCAGAGACTGCAACGGCTCTCTGACCCAGGTCACCCTCTGGTCGGCGCGGGAGGGAGGTGGGAGGAGGAGAGGAGGTGCGACGTTCCCCTGGGGGGGGGGGGGGGGGGGGGCGGGAGGAGAGGGGGTGTGACGTCTCATCCCCCAGGGGGGGGAGGGGGTGTGACATCTCATCCTCTGGTCGGGGGGGTTCCGCTGCGTGTCTGCGGCCGATCCCTCCTGACACCATCACTGGGACACTACCAGCCACAGATTACTCTTGCCTGCAGGTGCGAGAGAGCGGGTGAGATGACTGTGGCTGGTAGTGTACCAGTGATGATGCCAGGAGGGATCGGCCGCAGACACGCAGCGGAACCCCCCCGAGGTTGAGATGTCACACCCCCTCTCCTCCCCCCCCCGCCCCCCCCCCCACCTTCAGGGGATGATCGGTCACACTCCCTCTCCCGCCGCCCCCCAGGGGATGATCGGTCACACCCCATACCCCCCCGTTCCCAACCAGAGGATGAATGTCAGAGAGCCGCTCTCTCCGCTTTCTGCTTTTTTTTTCGTACCCGGGTGCGCTCTGTCAGATTTTTTTCAAACTGCGCATGCGCAGTTCAAAGCGCCGATCGGTCCACCAGCGCTAAGCCCCGCCCACAGCGCGGATCGGGCCGGAGCCGGCAAAATGCGTGTGGGCGCGCTGCAAAGTGGATTCCAGGCTCGGATCTATTTGACGCCCAGATCCGGCACTTAGACTCAAAATGGTAAAATTCCCCCCTCAGATTAGTCCAATAGAAAAGCATCTGAAGTTGCTGTTTAAAAGTGAGGCAGTGGTGTAGTGGCTGGACTAGTAATCCAGAGACCCAGGGCAATGCTCTGGGAACCTGGGTTCAAATCCCACCATGGCAGATGGTGAAATTTGAATTCAATAAAAATCTGGAATTAAAAGGCTAATGATGACCATGAAACCAATGACTCTTAAAATGTCCTCAGGGACTAGCAAAAAATGCTGGCCCAGCCAGCGACGCCCACATCGCATGAACGAATACAAATAAAGAGCATCGCTGATGCAATGTAGATGAAGTTTAATGATGCATGTAATTTTTACTTTAACAAAGACTTGCAAGACTTTGATTTGATTTTGATTTGATTTGATTTGATTTATTATTGTCACATGTATTAGTATACTGTGAAAAGTATTGCTTCTTGCGCACTATACAGACAAAGCATACCGCTTATAGAGTAGGAAAGGAGAGAGTGCAGAATGTAGTGTTCCAGTCATAGCTAGGGTGAAGAGAAAGATCAACTTAATGCGAGGTAGGTCCATTCAAAAGCCTGATGGCAGCAGGGAAGAAGCTGTTCTTGATCACTGATCACAGTGACCACAGATCACTGAGGCCGTCTTTACTAGAGAAGGAAGACATTGGAAGTTTCATTGTCATTGATGATAAATCCCAACAAATCTGACCCTAGTCCTGATCCCCTGGAATAAAGGAGCTATCACAGTGCTGGAACAGTAAAAGAAAGCAATCTCTGAGGTACAATGACCTTGTGTATTTGCCCTTGATCCAACAGGAAAAGAAATTATTAAATAGCTTAAAGAGAATAACCTACTCCACAGCAATCATGCTTGTTGTAATAATAGGTCAGATAATTGATTCAGTACAACCTTTGTTTTTACTTTATTGAATAAACTAGTTTGAACGAAACATAATAAATGCTGTTATTTATCCCTCGGTGGTACAACTATGTTTTCTGATAAATTTCAGGTTATCAAAGCAAAGTAATCGCTTTATATATTTAGCTTTTTAATTTCTTATTCCGAGTAAGCAGGCAATTTTTCAACAGCTGCCTTTCACTTGTAATCATAGAATCCCTACAGTACAGAAGGAGGCCATTTGGCCCATCGAGTCTGCACTGACCACAATCACACCCAGGCCCTATCCCCATAACCCCACATATTTACCCTGCTAATCCCCTGACACTAGGGGCAATTTATCATGGCCAATCAACCTAACCCAACATCTTTGGACTGTGGGAGGAAACTGGAGAACCCGGAGGAAGCCCACGCAGACACAGGGAGAACATGCAAACTCCACACAGACAGTGACCCAAGGCCGGAATTGAACCTGGGTCGCTGGCGATGTGAGGCAGCAGTGCTAACCACTGTGCCACCATGCCATCCTTTATCAAGTGGATCAGCCTAAAATTTTCCATGTGAACTTATATTTATGGAGAACTGCATCCAAACAGGCTGATATTAATGAGGGTACCTAATGTAGCAAAATGATCTGTTGTCTATTTTGTCTAGTTGGCACTTGGCCCTTGATTGAAGACTGGCGGATGATACAGACCAAACGAAACATCTGGCCAGCAAGCATTGGCCCCATTAACTGATCTGTATCGAAAATGAAATGAGCTCAAGCACACTTGCAAATGTGTTACTGAACACCTCATTTATTTAGAATAAATATAACGTACTGACAGTTTCAATCTTTTGAATGAAACTGCAGAACCAGTCATGAATTCAACTGGGAAGAGTTCATATGCAATTTCTGTGAATTCACAGCTTCCCATTCATTGTTTTAGTGACGTTCATGAGTTTCTGTAGGCTAGTGCTGGAGAGGATTCTGCATGTAATGATTCAGTTCCAGGGACCCCTGACCTACCCCAAGCTACCCCAACCTCTGACTACTCCCCACCCTTGACTACCCCGATACCACCTGGCTACACCCCATCTCCCAGTCCCTCTTCACCCCTCAAAGTCCAAAAATGTGCAGGTTAGGTTGATTGGCCATGCTAAATTGACCCTAGTTTCAGGTGGTTAGTAGGGTAAATAAGTAGGGTTACGGGGATTGTGGTCGGTGCAGACTCAATGGGCCGAATGGCCTCCTTCTGCACTGTAGGGATTCTATGATTTCATGACCCATCCACCTCCTTTCCAAGAGGCAATGTTAGTTGCCTTTTTTCATTCATTCATGGGCATCGCTGGCTGTGCCAGCATTTATTGCCCATCCCTAATTGCCCTTGATCTGAGTGGTTTCCGTGGCGATGTCAGAGGGCAGTTGAGAGTCAAACACATTGCTGTGGATCTGGAGTTACACATAGGCCAGACCAGGTAAGGACGGCAGATTTCCTTCCCTAAAGGACATCAGTGAACCAGATGGGCTTTTTGCAACAAACGACACTGGTTTCAGTGAATGTCATTTGACATTTAATTCCAGATTTGTTCTTTTTAATTGAATTCAAATTTCACCATCTGCCGTGGTGGGATTCAAGCCTGAGTGCCCAGGGCATTACAGGTGCTGCCAGATCTGCTGAAATTTTCCAGCACTTCCCTTTTGCCCAGAGCATTACCCTGGGTCTCTGGGCTGCGACTCCAGTGACAATACCACAATGCCACCTCCTCCCCTGAAGTACCATATTTAACAGGAAAAGTTTGCTATTCATTTATTTACACAGCAATAGATGCAAAATGCCCAGTATCCAATAAATACAGAAGCTGTAGTGTAGAGAATTCCTGGTGTTGCATTATCACTCACTTCTGAGTCTGTGGCCCTGATTGGACCGACACGGCCGCCCAAGGCTCGTAAGATCGCACCCGAGGCCAACGGGGAATGCCGCTCTGTGAGCCTCACCCGCCCTGATTTCGGGGTAACCGTGGTGGTAAAATCAGGGCCAGTGTGTTCAAGATTGAATGTAAAAATCTAGGCAGACACTCCAGTGCAGTACTGAGGAAGTGCTGCCATATCAAAGGTGCTGTTTTTCAGATGAACGTTTAAAAAAAAATCTAATGGGACTGTTTTTGAAGAAGAGCAAGGGAGTTATCCCCAGTGCCCTGGCCGATATTTATCCCTCAACCATCATCACAAAGACAGGTGACCTGGTCATTATCAAACTGCTGTTTGCGGTACATTGCTGTGTGCAAATTGGCTGCCATGTTACTACGTTTTAACGGTGACTGCATTTCGGAACAAATTAATTGGCTGCAAAGCACTTTGAGACTTCCGGTGCTCATGAAGGGTGTCATAGAAGTGCAAGTCTTGCTTTCGTTCTGACACCATCCATCCGGCACTAATGTGACGAGGGTGGCACGGTAGCACAGTGGTTAGCACTGCTGCTTCACAGCTCCAGGGTCCCGGGTTCGATTCCCGGCTCGGGTCACTGTCTGTGCGGAGTTTGCACATTCTCCTCGTGTCTGCGTGGGTTTCCTCCGGGTGCTCCGGTTTCCTCCCACAGTCCAATGATGTGCGGGTTAGGTTGATTGGCCAGGTTAAAAAAAAAAATTGCCCCTTAGAGTCCTGGGATGTGTAGGTTAGAGGGATTAGCGGGTAAAATATGTGGGGGTAGGGCCTGGGTGGGATTGTGGTCAGTGCAGACTCGATGGGCTGAATGACCTCCTTCTGCACTGTAGGGTTTCTATGATTTCTGTGAGTTTGCACATCTCTGAAACTCGTGTCAGGCCCACAGGCTCCTGTGTGGAATCATGTGGAATTAGACTTGGGAATTTCCCTTTGCTGAACTTGGATCGATGAGCATAATCTGTGTTCAGATATCATTCAAAGGAGCTTTTTTTTTGCATAATTATTACTTTAACTCAATGGAGTCGTGCAAATTGTTGAATATACCATGCTTGTGGTTGCAGCCTTGCATCTGAGTTAGATGCATTCAAATTTGAGAACATAATCTAGGCTGACACTTCAGTGTAGGACAGAGAGCATGCTGCCCTGTGAAACCTGCTGCCTATCAGACGGGCATCAAACCCAAGGCTCCGACTGCCCTCTGACTTGACTGTAAGAGATTCCGGGGCATGATTCAAAAAAGAGCAAAGCCACTCTTCCTGGTGTTCTGACCAATAATTATCCCTCAGTCAACACTAAACAGATTATCTGGCTATTATTGCCTTGTCCTTTTGGGATCTTGCCATGTACAAATTGGCTGCCACATTTCATACATGGCAGCGGTGACTAAACTTCAGAATTAATTGGCTGTAAAGCGCTTGGGGCATCATTGGCTTCTGAAGGTTCCCCCATCTTTATCTGGTTTTTTTTCATTCAGTACATCAGGTACTTTTTCCAGTTATACTTTCGCTTCCTCATCATTCCTTTTTTCTCAAACAACCATCTCAGTTACCTCTTAGAAGAATTTATGTAATTCTACTTTTCCAAAATTCGGAGAATTCCACATTCAATGCACAGGGTGGCACAGTGGTTAGTACTGCTCATGTCGGGCAATACAGCAGGATATAGATAGGCTGGAAAATTGGGCGGAGAGGTGGCAGATGGAGTTTAATCCGGATAAATGCGAAGTGATGCATTTTGGAAGAAATGATGTAGGGAGGAGTTATACAATAAATGGCAGAGTCATCAGGAGTATAGAAACACAGAGGGACTTAGGTGTGCAAGTCCACAAATCCTTGAAGGTGGCAACACAGGTGGAGAAGGTGGTGAAGAAGGCATATGGTATGCTTGCCTTTATGGGACGGGGTATCGAGTATAAAAGCTGGAGTCTGATGATGCAGCTGTATAGAACGCTGGTTAGGCCACATTTGGAGTACTGCGTCCAGTTCTGGTCGCCGCACTACCAGAAGGACGTGGAGGCATTGGAGAGAGTGCAGAGAAGGTTTACCAGGATGTTGCCTGGTATGGAGGGTCTTAGCTATGAGGAGAGATTGGGTAGACTGGGGTTGTTCTCCTTGGAAAGACGGAGAATGAGGGGAGATCTAATAGAGGTATACAAGATTATGAAGGGTATAGATAGGGTGAACAGTGGGAAGCTTTTTCCCAGGTCAGAGGTGACGATCACGAGGGGTCACGGGCTCAAGCTGAGAGGGGCGAGGTATAACTCAGACATCAGAGGGACGTTTTTTACACAGAGGGTGGTGGGGGCCTGGAATGCGCTGCCAAGTAGGGTGGTGGAGGCAGGCACGCTGACATCGTTTAAGACTTACCTGGATAGTCACATGAGCAGCCTGGGAATGGAGGGATACAAACGATTGGTCTAGTTGGACCAAGGAGCGGCACAGGCTTGGAGGGCCGAAGGGCCTGTTTCCTGTGCTGTACTGTTCTTTGTTCTTCTTTGCTGTCTCACAGTGCCAGGGACCCGGGTTCAATTCCAGCCTTGGGTGACTCTCTGTGGAATTTGCACATTCTTCCCGTGTCTGCGTGGGTTTCCTCCAGGTGCTCCATAGAATCAGACAGTGCAAAAGAGGCCCTTTGGCCCATCGAGTCTGCACCGACACATTTAAAAACACCTGAACTCCTACCTAATCCCATCTACCAGCACTTGGCTCACAGCCTTGAATGGTATGATGTGCCAAGTGCTCATCCAGATACTTTTTAAAGGATGTGAGGGAACTCGCCTCCACCACCCTCCCTGGCAGCGCATTCCAGACCGTCACCACCCTCTGGGTAAAAATAAATTTCCTCATATCCCCCTTAAATCTCCTGCCCCTCACCTTGATCCTATGTCCCCTCGTGACTGACCCTTCAACTAGGGGGAACAGCTTCAGTGTCCTCCCACAGGCCAAAGATGTGCAGGTTCGGTGGCTTGGCCATGATAAATTGCTCTGTGGTTTCTCAAGGCGCGTAGGTTAGGGGGATTAGCAGGGTAAGTATGTGGGGTCACAGGGATAGGGCCTGGATGTGATGCTCTGTCGGGGAGTCGGTACAGACTTGATGGGCCGAATGGCTTCCTTCTGCAGTAGGGATTCTATGAATCTTCTTAATAACAATCAAGTGCTGCAGTTACTGGTAAAGGAAGTTTACAGTATTATTTTGGTAAAAAAGGATTATGGAATTGTGAAACATATTAATAGCAGGAGTGCAAAAATCAAAAATATTAGTATTTCGTTAAAAAAGGAGGGGATAGCGCTGCTGCCTCACAGCGTCAGGGACCCGGATTTGATTCCTGGCTTGGGTCAGTGTCTGTGCAGAGTCGCACATTCTCCCCGTGTCTGCGTGGGTTTCCTCCAGGTGCTCCGGTTTCCTCCCACAGTCCAAAGACATGCCGGTTAGCTGCATTGGCCACGCTAATTTCTCCCTCAGTGAACCCGAACAGGTGCCGGAGTGTGGCGACTAGAGGATTTTCGCAGTAACTTCATTGCAGTGTTAATGTAAGCCTACTCGTGACGAATAAATAAACCTTAAAATAAAAGAAGAAGGCTCTTAGGTCAAGAATCATCGGAAGGAGACTTGTTTATTCATTTATTAATCACAAGTAAGGCTTACATTAACACTGCAATGAAGTTACTGTGAAATGCCCCTAGTCACCACCTGTTCGGGTCAATGCACCTAACCCGCATATCTTTCAGAATGTGAGAGGAAACCCACACAGACACGGGGAGAAAGTGCAAATTCCACAAAGACACTGACCCAACCAGGAATCGAACCAGGGTCCCTGGCGCTGTGAAGCAGCAGTGCTAACCACTGTGCTAGCATGCCGCCCCGG
Source organism: Mustelus asterias (assembly GCF_964213995.1). NCBI lineage: Eukaryota > Metazoa > Chordata > Chondrichthyes > Carcharhiniformes > Triakidae > Mustelus > Mustelus asterias. Next base: position 124,927,804 of record NC_135809.1, read on the forward strand.
CTTAGAAGGGTAAATCATGCAGACTTTGATCTTCTCTTGCCGATAATACAATTATGTTGCTGTTTTTCAGCTTTATTTTATAAACCTGAAGTCATCACAGAGAGAGAGGGCTATGTCCAAGAAAGATTGTTAATGAAGGTCACAAAACTTCTCTCATGTATTAATTTATACAATTTATATAAGCTTAGGCCATGAAGTCCACCAGGGTTGTCCAAATTTCTCACACTAACTTTGATAGAAGATTCACAGAACCCTTAGGAAACCAAAATAAAAACCAATTTTCAGTTGTTCACATTTTGTTCTCACAGAAATTGGAACAACACCGCCTCTTGTCAGTCAGTTACATTACATAGAAACATAGAAGAAACATGGAAGATTGGCGCAGCAGGAGGCCATTTGGCCCTTCGAGCCTGCTCCGCCATTCATCACGATCATGGCTGATCATCCAACTCAATGGCCTAATCCTGCTTTCTCCCCATAACTTTTGATCCATAGAATCCTACAGTGCAGAAGGCGGCCATTCAGCCCATCGAGTCTGCACCAACCACAATCCCACCCAGTATTCCCGTAACCCCCACATATTTACCCTGGCAGTCCCCTGACACTAGAGTCACTTTGGCATGGCCAATCTACCTAACCTTCACATCTTTGGAGTGTGGGAGAAACCCATGCAGAGACAGGGAAGACGTGCAGACTCCGCACAGACGGTGACCCTTGGTACATGGGTTTCCTCCGGGTGCTCCGGTTTCCTCCCACAGTCCAAAAATGTACAGGTTAGGTCGATTGGCCAGGCTAAAATGCTCCTTCGTGTTAAGGGGATGTCAGGGGAATTAGTGGGGTAAATATTTGGGGTTACGGGAAAAAGGCCTGGGTGGGATTGTTGTCGGTGCAGGCTTGATGGGCCAAATGGCCTCCTTCCGCACTGGAGGCAGTCTAAGGATATTACCACTCTGCCCGTTTGTGGCAGTTCAAGGCCTCACACCAGCCTGTGTTGGGTTCCTCCTGGTAATACATTTATCATACCTGAATTTGATTATATTAAATATTTTGTAATTATGTCCTACTTTCCTGATAAAGTCAGTGGCATGTGAGAATCTTGGGACACCGAGTCCATGTCATGGTTGTGCACCAGTTGACTTCATGCATTTGTTTTAGTATTTTCCCTGTCACACATGTAAATGTAACAGGCCTGTTATTGTTCACCTCTTACCCCCTGTTTGAAAGTGGGTTTCACATTTCCCACTCTCCATTCCTCTAGTGCAGCCTCAATAGACTCTCGCATATTAACTCAATAATTCCCTTTCATGTTTGTGCAAGATAATGGTGTAATCCTGGCACAATGCCAGTTGCTAGCACAATAGTTCCAATTGAGGAAGTTTGAGTGCTGGTGAATTGCACCGTGCCCCAGTTTCCTTGGATTTTCTTTCCTGCATTTGCTTGACAAGTCCTTTGGCCAGTCCTCTACTGCTCATTAGTATCGACCCACTTCCATCTGAACAAGCGGTGAATTTGCTGTGGTTATACCAGAACTCTCAGGGGCACAGTCTTGCTTTGAATTTACTCTTGTCTTCAAGGTGGCAAATACAGTCTTGGCATTCACATGGCTTCACTTGATACAGCTTTGCCACAATATTATTAACCGGTTAGTCATCGAAAAATAAAATGTTGCAGCTTAAGCAGGCATTGCAGTGACAGGGTTCGATAAATTTCATATAGATTGCAATAATATTTCAACGGAGCCTCCATCACTGGGCAGCACGGTGGCACAGTAGTTAGCACTGCTGCCTCACAGCGCCAAGGGCCTGGATTCAATCCCGGCCTCGGGTCTCTGTCTGTGTGGAGTTTGCACTTTCTCGCCGTGTCTGTGTGGGTTTCCTCTGGGTGCTCCGGTTTCCTCCCACAGTCCAAAGATGTGCAGGTTAGGTTGATTGGCCATGCTAAAATTGACCCCACTGTCATGTGAATTAACAGTGTAAATGTTTGGGGTTATGGGAATAGAGACTGGGTGGGATTGTGTGGTCGGTACAGACTCAATGGGCCGAATGGCCTCCTTCTGTACTGTAGGGATTCTATACTTTCTATACTGTTGCCTCAATTGTTCTCTTTATCACTGGGTTGGGAAGGTTAGCTAATCTGACAATCCACATGACCAGCATGAAGAATAGCGCAATAACTTAAAAAACAGATGGATTAAAGCCTGTTCCAGTTCAACAGTGCATTCATTACTCAGACTGTCATTGTGTCGAGCATTGATTTGAGGTGGATTCAGGCCTAGTTATCTTGAGAGGGAAATTTGTCTTTTAGCGGATTAAGGAACATCCAAAATATATGTCGCTGACTTGATTCAATTCAAATCATTTATCTGGTTTGTGTTGCTGGCATTTAAAAATATTCAATTTGGGATTTGAATCATAGGATCCCCACAGTGCAGAAGAAGGCCATTCGACCCATTGAGCCTGCACCAACAACAATCCCACCCATGCCCTATCCCTGTAACCCCGCTTATTTACCCTGCTAATACCCCTGACACTAAGGGGCAATTTAGCATGGCCAATCAACCTGTGTCCCTGGCGCTGTGAGGCAGCAGTGCTAAACACTGCACCAGCATGCCGCCCCAGTGGTCTATGCGGTGGTAAACTGGCTTTCTGAACTGCTGCAATCTGTGTGCCAAGGGTATTCCAATAGTTCTGGCACCTGGAGGAAACCCACGCAGACACAGGGAGAATGTGCAAACTCCACTCAGACAGCCACCCAAGGCAGGAATTGAACCCGGGTCCCTGGCGCTGTGAAGCAGCAGTGTTAACCACTGTGCCACCGTGCCGTCCCAACTTGGTTCAAACCTCATTAGAATTTGTTGGTTAAAGTTAGGTTAGATGAATGATGATGTGATGTTTGTTTCTTCCCTTCAATGTGAAAACAATTTTCATTTCTTACGCATTGTATCCAGTAATTAAAATTCAAACCCCAGTCCCACACATCTGCTTCATCTTTGCCGAATGAATTGGAGTCAAAAAAAAGTATTCAAATCCCAAATGCGTTTTTAAAATTTATTTTACGGGATGTGGGCGTCACTGGCTAGGGCAGCATTTATTCTCCATCCCTAGTTACCCTTCAGAAGGTGGTGGAAGAAGTCTGAGAAACACCATTGTCCAAACCTTTCCCATTGTCCAAACTTTTAACCTTACTAGACTGCTTCATAAATGTTTCATTTGAGTTGTAAGCGCCCGCCATCACTTTGGTTCTAAGAGTGGCCAATTCTATATGTTACAAAAAGCTAAAGAAGGTACAACATTGAAGCAATAACTTTGCCACTAAGTTTACATGCCATGGTATCCAAGGAAATCATTCCTTGCAACAGAGATGTTTATCATGCAAAAGAAAAATGCTACAGATTTGAAATAGGAACGGAAAATGCTGGAAATACTCAGTGGGCCAGTCAGTAAGAGGACAGTTTCAATGTTTTGTTTTATTTTATTTATTAGTCACAAGTAGACTTATATTGACACTGTAATGAAGTTACTGTGAAAATCCCCTAGTCGCCACACTCCGGTGCCTGTTCGGGTACACTGAGGGCAAATTTAGCACGGCCAATGCGCCTAACCAACACGTATTTCGGACTGTGGGAGGAAACCGGAGCACCAGAAGGAAACCCACGCAGACACGGTAAGAATGTGCAGACTCCACACAGTCAGTGACCCGAGCCGGGAATCAAACCCGGGTCTCTAGCACGATGAGGCAGCAGTGCTAACCACTGTGCCGCCGTGCTGCAGGATTTTAGGGGGATCCCGCTGCGTTCTCTCCACAGCAGTAAGGCAACAGCAGGAAAAGTGAGGGACTTGGCCCCCTCACTGGGAGGAAGTCCTGGCCTCGGAAAGCTTCAGCTGATCTGATTGTCTGGCAGTTTGTGCAGTCACAGCAGTGCCAGCCAAGGGTGAGAGCCACAAAGGATCCTGGACTCGGGAGTCAGGGATATTGGGTGGGGAGGGGTTCGGACACCTTAGAGAGAGTGAAGAAGGGGTGTGGATGTGGGTTTTACAGTGCAAGCAAGGAAGGAGGGAAAGGGGGTGGGATACTATCTTTGGGAGCGGGTGCCTCGATGTGCAAAGGGCACCCCCTCCTCCACCCTCTGAGGGCGGCATGGTGGCACCATAGTTGGCACTGCTGCCTCACAGCGCCAGGGACCCGGGTCTAATTCTGGCCTTAGGTGATTGTGTGGAATTTGTACGTTCTCCCCGTGTCTGTGTGGGTTTCCCCCGGGTGCTCCGGTTTCCTCCCACACTCCAAAGATGTGTGGGTTAGTTGGATTGGCCATGCTAAAATTCCCTTTTGTGTCAGGGAGATTAGCAGGTTAAATACGTGAGGTTACGGATAGAGTTTGGGTGGCATTGTTGTCAGTGCAGGCTTGATGGGCCGAATGGCCTCTTTCTGCCCTGTGAGGATTCTATGATTCTCCCCTGCCCCTCCTGCCCCCACCCGCACCAAAGACAACAGATCTCTTCCTTACTGCCCTCTTTTGAAAGTCTGGGCTGCCCACTCAAACCTGCCAGTCGATGCCAACCATATTAAGCGTGAGCGGCGTAATATTGGGGTCAAAATACCAAAGATTTGGTATTCCTACCAAGGGATCAGAGGTGAGTGGGCAGCTGGATACAGAACTGGCTCGGTCATAGAAGACCGAGGGTAGCAGTGGAAGAATGCATTTCTGAATGGAGGGCTGTGACAAGTGGCGTTCCTCAGGGATGAGCGCTGGGACCTTTACTGTTTGTAATATATATTAATGATTTGGAGGAAAATGTAACTGGATTGATTAGTAAGTTTGTGGACGACACAAAGGTTGGTGGATTTGCGGATAGCAATGAGGACCATCAGAGGATACAGCAGGATATAGATCGGTTGGAGGCTTGGGCGGAGAGATGGCAGATGGAGTTTAATCTGGACAAATGTGAGGTAATGCATTTTGGAAGGTCTAATACAGAGAGGAAATATGCAGTAAATGGCAGAATCCTTAAGCGTATTGATAGGCAGAGGGATCTGAGTGTACAGGTACACAGGTCACTGAAAGTGGCAACGAAGGTGGAGAAGGTAGTCAAGAAGGCATACGGCATGCTTGCCTTCATCGGCCAGGGTATTGAGTTTAAAAATTGGCAAGTCATGTTGCAGCTTTATAGTACCTTAGTTAGGCCGCACTTGGAATATAGTGTTCAATTCTGGTCGCCACACTACCAGAAAGATGTGGAGGCCTTGGAGAGGGTACAGAAAAGATTTACCAGGATGTTGCCTGGTATGGAGGGCATTAGCTATGAGGAGAGGTTGGAGAAACTTGGTTTGTTCTCACTGGAATGACACAGGTTAAGGGGCGACCTGATAGAAGTCTCCAAGATTATGAGGGGCATGGGCAGAATGGTTAGTCAGAAGCTTTTCCCCAGGGTGGAAGAGTCAATTACTAGGGGACACAAGTTTAAGGTGCGAGGGTTAAGGTTTAAAGGAGATGTACGAGACAAGTTTTTTACACAGAGAGTAGTGGGTGCCTGGAACTCGCTGCCGGGGGAGGTAGTGGAAGCAGATACGATAGTGAGTTTTAAGGCGCATCTGGACAAATACATGAATAGGATGGGAATAGAGGGATACGGTCCCCGGAAGGGTAGAGGGTTTTAGTTCAGTTGGGCAGCATGGTCGATGCAGGCTTGGAGGGCCAAAGGGCCTGTTCCTGTGCTGTAATTTTCTTTATTCTTTGTTCCTTGTTGTTGTAAAGCCAACGCGGCCACCAAAACCTCAAGTTAATTGTCTGGGGGTCAGCGTAAAGAGCATGTCATGAAAAAAATATACATCAAAGTGACTACGAACGCAAACTGTGTGCAATTCTAAGTAATTAGGTTTGCAATTAAAGATGATTTATTTCTGGCATAATCTGCATGGAAAATTAAAAGCCTGGCTTTGATTTTTAGTGAATACATTTTAGTTTGGACTTGTATATGCTACAGTGCAGCTTTACATAATTATAGCATTTGAAATTTAAATTCATGAAAGGACAGTGTTGTATAAGACTGTTAAGGCTGTATACCTTAATTATAATCCATTAGACAGATTGAAGCATTAGGATTATAAATAAATATTTCCTCCATAATTGCTCTGTGTTTTCACTGTTATATTTCTATTTAATTAAATGAATATTGATGTATACTTCCCATCGGGGCATAGGTTTCCAATGGGAGATCAGGAACTGTTAATTGGAAGTAAATATCAGGGCTTGGATAACCTAGCATGTTGGGTCATCCAGCATATAATTAAAATGCTATTGATTGCATGGTAATTAATTACATGAGGTACCAAAAAAGGTAAAAATAGGGTAAAAGTTAACATTCAGGACTAACTCAGTCTTTTTTTTATTCATTCATGGGACATGGACATCGCTGGCTGGCCAGCATTTATTGCCCATCCCTAGTTGCCCTTGAAGTCAGCCACATTGAATCATAGAATCCTACAGTGCAGAACGAGGACATTCGGTCCATCGGGTCCGCACCGACCACAATCCCACCCGAATATAGTCGCGGTAAAGGGGCAGACAGTCAGGTTGGACGACCCCCTTGATCACCCGCTGCCTGGATCTGTAGATGGAATGCCTTGCTAGGCCCAGGAGCAGGTTCACGAGGAGGTCCTCCTCTTTCCCCGCACCCCTCCGCTCCAGGTGCCCGTAGATCAGGAGCGTGAGACCGAAGTGCGAAGAAAACTTCAATAAAAGATTTTTAAGAAAACTGAAAAGGTTGTGCAGCCTATAACATAGCACATAGACATGGTCCACGGACTCCACAAGGTTGCAAAAAGGGCATGCTTGGGAGCCCGTGAACCGGAAGAACCTGCGATTGTACGGTACCGCCGCGTGCAGTACCCTCCACCACAGGTCCCCAGATAGTGGGGGGGAGATCCCTCCGTAGAGGGACCTCCACTGGGGACTTCCACTGCCCAGCGGCAACAAGGCCCGCCAAGGTGTATCTGGGCGATGAGCAAGGACGTGGTAGTAGAAGGTGTGCAGCAGCAGCCCGTACAGAAAACGCCTCCGTGTGATGGCAAAGGGCACAGAGGGCATTTCCATGAAGCGGCTCAAGCAGTGGGGCACCTGACCCGGGAGCAAGGAGGACTCATTCAGGGAGTTCATACTCTAGCAGGCCAACCTCATTTGTCTGATTGAAGCTATCTATGGAGATGGTGGCCTAGTGGTAATGTCACTGAACTAGCAATCCAGAGGCCCAGGCTAATGCTGTGGGGCCATGGGTTAAAATCCCAGTTCAATTGATAAAATCTGGAATATAGAGCTAGTCTCAGGAATGGTAACCTTGAAACTGCCATCAATAGGTGTTAAAGCCCATCTGGTTCACTAACATGGAAGGAAATCTGCCATCTTTACCTGGTCTGGCCTACATATGACTCCAGATCCTTTACTGTGTGGTTGACTGTTAGCTGTTCTCAGTTTAAGTGCAATAAGGGATGGTCATCAAATGCTGGCCTTGTCGATAACCCCCAAGCCCTGTGAAAGAATAAGGAAAGAAATGTAACCTGATATAAACCTGTGTACTGAATTAGCCACCAAGAAACTTGATTATATATTACCGTATCCAAACACTGCTTACCAGAACTATTGGAGTACCCCGGCACACCGACTGCAGCAGTTCAAAAAGCCATTTTACCATCACATAGACGATCGGGGCGGAATGCTGGAGTAGTGGTTAGCACTGCTGCCTCACAGCGCCAGGGACACGGGTTTAATTCTGGCCTCGGGCGACTGTCTGTGTGGAGTTTGCACATTCTCCCTGTGTCTGCGTGGGTTTCCTCCGGGTGCTCCGGTTTCCTCCCACAGTTCAAAGATGTGCGGGTTATGTTGATTGGCCATGCCAAATTGCCCCTTAGGGTCAGGGAGATTAGCAGGATAAATACGTGGGGTTATGGGGATAGGGCCTGGGTGGGATTGTTGTCGGTGCAGGCTCGATGGGCTGAATGGCCTCCTTCTGCGGTGTAGGGATTCTGTGATTTCCATCTTCCAGGGGGTAGTTGAGGGTGGGCAGTAAATTCTAGCCTGGTCAGCAGTGCTTACTTTCCAAGAACGAATACAGAAAAAATATTTGCGTATTGATGGCAAGCTATCAACCATATTGAGTATACAGTGATATTACAGTTCAAATGTTCTCTTAATGACTATTAGATTTGTAATGTTATTTTCAAAACAGGTCTTCATGTTTCAAGCACTGCATATGAATTAGCATGGCATTGCTTTAACTAATACATCCCTTTACTGCCATATTGCTTTCATTAATTCTCATGATGCTGATTACCTTCATGAAGTCCAAACACATTTATTATTCTCTTGCCATTAGCAACTGGAATTGCTTTTAGCCCATTTATCCCCTTCAAGATTCTTCCCTTGCCCCTTCTCTTGTACACAAGGTGACTCATCCTGCAAGCCGTTGGTCCACAGGTAGAACATAGAACATAACAGCGCAGTACAGGCCCTTCGGCCCTCGATGTTGCGCCGACCAGTGGTACCAATCTAAAGCCCCTCTAATCTACACTATTCCAATATCATCCATATGTTTATCCAATAACCACTTGAACGCTCTCAACGTTGACGAGTCCACCACTGCTGCAGGCAGGGCATTCCACGCCCTTACTACTCTCTACTACTCTCTGAGTAAAGAGGTACGTTGTAGAACTGCCCGTTCTTCCTGGGTCAGCCTGGACACTAAATGGGTAGCACGATGGCATAGTGGTGAGCACTGCTGCTTCACAGTGCCAGAGACATGGATTTGATTCCGGCCTCAGGTCACTGTCCGTGTGGAGTTTGCACATTCTCCCTACGTCTGCGTGCATTTCCTCCAGGTTTACCGGTTTCCTCTCACACTCCAAAGATGTGCTGGTTAGGCTAATTGACCATGCTAAATTGCCCCTTAGTGTCGGGGGGGCTACTTAGGGTAGGTGCGTGGGGTTGCAGGGATAGGGCCTGGGTGGGATTGTTGTCGGTGAAGGCTCAATGAGCCAAATGGCCTTCTGCACTGTAAGGATTCTATTATTCTATTTCACTGTAGGCAACATCCCCTTGAAGCCCAGTGTTGTCCGCACCTACATTGGATTGCTCATCAAGAACTCAATAGGAAGTATCCGTGATTTTTTATTTGAAACATCCACTTGGGGATTTTCCAGTCCCGTCACTTGTTTTTAATTTGCTGGAGACATTGGCTTTTTGTTACTCAATGCTTGACCTCCAACTTTAATGATGATTCACTCAAAGAATTTTACCAGTTTGCAGCTGCCAACTGCAGATTTGTTAATGGAAAATCTTATGTACAATTGAATGTTTTATGGACCTCAGACCCAGTGAAGCTGAACGTCTAAGTGCAATTTTTACCAAAGGCCAGTTGTGAAAAGTTGTAGGCCATTCTAAGATTCACACAAACATATGAGATTGAAAGACTTGCAGAGACCAGTTGGACTCATCTAGCCGACGTCATCTTTGATGCTGCAATTTATTGACACTGACAGCCCCACATTTCCTGACTGCTCCGACCCCCACCAACCAGCTGTGCAATCTTATGGTGGATTGTCCATGCTAACTTGCCCCTTAGTATCAGGGGGGGACAAGCAGGGTAAGTGCATGGGCTTGCACACAGCAGGAAGAGCATTTTGGGCATTTTGGGGCAGGAGTTAATAATCAAACAAAATCCAGCAGAGCACAGTGACTGGGAGACGTATCAGTTCCTCCCTGCAACATACTTTGTGTTTGAAGTCACGCTATCCACAATCAGGAACCCATCCACTTTGAATATTTTCAAAGAATCTGCACTCATTACAAAACCCAGAAGCTCCACAGGGGGACAAACCTCGGAGATTGGAATGAGAGAAATTAAGAGAAATGTTAAATTTTCATCTGTGGAGTTTAAAAAAAAAATCCATCTCTGCACATTGGCACATTAGTGATCTAGATCTTGGTGTGCAGGCAACAAATCAAATTTTTTGAAGTTCATTAATTATTGTCACAAGTAGGCTTACAATTGACCCTAGAGTCAGGAGGATCAGCAGGGTAAATGCGTGGGGTTATGGGAATAGGTCCTGGGCGGGATTGTGGTTGGTACAAACTCGATGGCCAGTATTTTACAAGCTTGCTTGGGTGAAGCTCGTAAAATCCTTCCCGAGACCAACGGAGAATTCCATTCTGCGAGCCTCGCCCGTCCCGATTCCAGAGCGGGCGTGGCAGAAAAATTCCGGCCGATGACTCCTTCTGTACTACAGGGATTCGATGATTAACGTGGCAGTGAAGTTACTGTGAAAATCCCCCAGTCACACTCCGGCGCCTGTTTGGGTACACTGAGGGAGACTTTTAGCATGGCCAATGCACCTAACCAGCACGTCTTTTGAACTGTAGGAGGAAATCAAAGCACCTGGAGGAAACCCATGCAGACATGGGGAGAATGTGCAAACTCCACACAGACAGACAGGTGACATGGTAGCACAGTGGTTAGCACTGCTGCTTCACAGCTCCAGGGACCTGGGTTCGATTCCCGGCTTGGGTCACTGTCTGTGTGGAGTTTGCACATTCTCCTCGTATCTGCGTGGGTTTCCTCCGGGTGCTCCGGTTTCCTCCCACAGTCCAAAGATGTGCGGGTTAGGTTTGATTGGCCATGTTAAAATTGCCCCTTAGGGTCCTGAGATGCGTAAGTTAGAGGGATTAGTGGGTAAAATATGTATGGGTATGGGGGTAGGGCCTGGGTGGGATTGTGGTCGGTGCAGACTCGATGGGCCGAATGGCCTCTTTCTGTACTGTTGGGTTTCTATGATTTCTATGACAGTGATCTAAGCTGGGAATTGAACCGGGTCCCTGGCGAGGCAGCAGTGCTAACCACTGTGCCACCGTGCCGCCCATGATGTGAAACTTGGAAGCATTGTAAATTGTGAAGAAGACAGTGCAGAACTTCAAAAGGGCAGAGACAAGTTGTTGGAATGGGCAGATCGATGGCAGATGAAGTTCAATGCATTTTAGTAGGAAGAACATTGTGAGACAATATAAAATAATCTCATTGAAGGTGGCAGGACAGGTGGCAAGAGCAGTTAAAAAGCATAGAGTATTCTGGGCTTTATTAATAGAGGCATCAAGTACAAGAACAATGAGTTCATGCTGAACTTATGCAAGACACTAGTTAGACCTCAGCTGGAATATTTTACAAAGTTTTGGGCGCCACATTTCAGAAAGGATGTGAATGCATTGGAGAGAGTGCAGGGGAGGTTTACAAGAATGGTTCCAGGGTCCAGTGGCTCAGTTTCGATCATTTGGAGAGGTCCAAATTGTCCGCCTTGAAGAGAAGAATGCTGAGAGGAAATCTGATAGAGATGTTCAAAATCAGGAGGGGACTGGACAGAGTAGATAGGGAGAAATTGCTCCCTCTCATAAAAGAAACAAGAATGAGAGGACACAGATTTAAAATGATTTGCAAAAGAAGCAAATGTGAAGCGAGAAAAATTCTTTTCACGCAGTGTTTTGCAGAGGTGGCCTGCCATTGCCGACAGCGGAATCTTCTGGTCTCGCCGCTGTCAATGGGGTTTCCCGTTTTATTTATCCCACTGCCGTGGCAAACCCATGGAGTGGGTTCGCCATCAGCGGAACTGGAAATACTGCTGGAAAACTCCAGCCAATAAATGATTGGGGTCTGGAATGCACTGCCTGAAATTGAGGTGGAGGCAGGTTCAATCATGAGAGCATTAGATGACGGTTTGAATAGAAACAATGTGCAGGGGTAGGGGGAAAAGCAGGAGAATGGTACTAAATCACAATGCTTGTTTGGAGAGCCAGTGCAGACACAATGGGCTGAATGGCCTCCTTCTGTGCCGTAACAATTCTGTGAACCGCTATAGAGACCTGGAGTATAACCTAGATTGGTTACTGTTTTCCTCTAAATTTCCAATACCTTTTTCTCCCGTCCTCTGCTGAAGATATTAATTCCACACTGATGCCCTGTCACATAGGGACTCTTCATCTTGATGTCTGAACTGAACATCGGCCTGGGAATATCCCAGCTGAGCCCTGTGCGCAGCTGTGTCTTTCCAGTAGGTTTAGCTAGGTTGCAATCCAAGAGCTTTGGCAGATTCCCCACTCAGCCCTAACCTAATTGAGGATAATCTTGCTGCTATTACTGCAGTCTATTTGATTTGATTTGATTTATTATTGTCACGTGTATTAGTATACAGTGAAAAATATTATTTCTTGCACGCTGTACAGACAAAGCATTCATAGAGAAGGAAAGGAGAGAGTGCAGAATGTAGTGTTACAGTCATAGCTAGGGTGTAGGGAAAGATCAACTTTGTGCGAGGCTGGTCCATTCAAAAGTCTGATGGCAGCAGGGAAGAAGCTGTTCTTGAGTCGGTTGGTACGTGACCTCAGACCTTTGCATCTTTTTCCTGACGGAAGAAGGTGGAAGAGAGAGTGTCCAGGGTGCGAGGGGTCCTTAATTATGCTGGCTGGCAGCGGGAAGTGTAGACAGAGTCAATGGATGGGAGGCTGGTTTGCGTGATGGACTGGGTTTAATTCATGACCCTTTGTAAGGATCACGCAAACCAGCCTCCCATCCATTGACTTTGTCTATACTTCCCGCTGCCTCGGCAAAGCAGCCAGCATAATTAAGGACCCCACGCACCCCGGACATTCTCTCTTCCACCTTCTTCCTTTGGGAAAAAGATACAAAAGCCTGAGGTCACGTACCAACCGACTCAAGAACAGCTTCTTCCCTGCTGCTGTCAGACTTTTGAATGGACTTACCTCGCATTAAGTTGATCTTTCTCTACACCCTAGCTATGACTGTAACATTATATGCTGCACTCTCTCCTTTCCTTCTCTATGAACGGTATGTTTTGTCTGTATAGCGCGCAAGAAACAATGCTTTTCACTGTATGTTAATACATGTGACAATAATAAATCAAATCAAATCAAACTGTAGTTTCACAGTTACCACAGTTAAAGTCAAGTAATTTACTGGACTCCAGAGATCACAGACCTTCGATATTCAAGGCTGTGCAGCGAAACGCATTTTTAATTCTGGCCAACCTAGAAAGGTAACACCAAGAGAGACCCGACTGATGCTCGGCATGTTGTGAAAGAGTTAAAACGTCTTCACAAGTGACAAAACACTTAACTTTTAAGGAGCAATTTTCTGTAGGTCTTGTGCCAAACACTGAAAGTAAGATGTTCAGTTCACTCCGATGTTGATAAGATCTAATCACAGCTGCTGGAGATGGGAAATAAAGTGGGGAGCGAGATTCCTCCAAGATTTATTGCAGCTGCATTGCAAACTGTAGCCAGCTCGGAAGAGATAACTCATGGAATTAGAATGAGAATCTTGTGTCCCTGTACAGTCAGAGCTGAAATTTCATGCTTTTAGGATATGCCTAAAGATCTTGTCGTTTAATGACCTAATTTTCATTATGTTGATATGTTTGAATTCTGCCTCAGCCCTGTCCATAACGATCATGCTCTTTTACCATTTTATTTAATATGAAACAAAGCTTTGCCACCGATTTGTAGGTGTACATGTAACATACAAATTAAGATACGTGCTTTAATTTAAAGCCAATATTCATATTGTGGTGTGTGGGAATGTGTACAAAGGCAGCTCACTGGTATCAAAGTCAATTTTGGAATATCTTATCCATCAGCTAGTTAGACTATTTCTGAGGTACAAAAGGGGTGGCATGATAGCACAATGGTTAGCACTGTTGCCTCACAGCGCCGGTCACATTCTGTGCGGAGTTTGTTTAAAGTTTATTTATTAGTGTCACAAGTAGGCTTACATTAACACTGCAATAAAGTTACTGTGAAAATCCCCTAGCCGCCACGCTCTGGCGTCTATTAAGGCACACTGAAGCAGAATTTAGCATGGCCAATACACCTAACCAGCACGTCTTTTGGACTGTGGGAATAAACCAGAGCAAACCCACGCAGACGCAGGGAGAATGTGCAGACTCTGCACAGACAGTGACCCAAGCCAAGAATCGAACCCTGGTCCCTAGCACTGTGAGGCAGCAGTGCTAACCACTGTGCCACTGTGTCGCCCCCCATGTCTGCGTGTCTGTGTGCACGTCCTCCCCGTGCCTGTGTGGGTTTCCTCTG